>NC_035444.2:32774903-33974903 GCF_002127325.2 Helianthus annuus | reverse complement strand
AAGAAAATCTTTTTGGCTTTTATAAAGTTTATATTAAAACACGCCTAAAATCTTTTTGGTATTTTTGAAATTAAAAGACAACAATTTAAAATCCTTTGAGTGTTATCAAACGACATCACCGCTAATGTCGTGCTGATATGCACCAAACGACGAAACTGTTTAAAAGAAAAAACAATAAAAGTTAAGCAGTAAATAACTATATACAGACATTCTTTTTGCGAGTTTCGAGGGTAAGAGAATCATATCAGTGTACGGTCATGCCAAAACATTCTTGTTGTTCAGTTAGTTATCATTAAGATAAGCATCCTATAACAATTATCGGTATTGTTGTCCACTTAAACTCAACTTATCAGATGTAATCATGGCGAGGGGATACGTTAAGGTATGATTTATACTTACCGACCGGTGTTCATCCACATCACGACACATTCCCGTATCAAGGTATGCACGAGAGTTCATCTTACCGGTGAGTATACCGATTATCATCTGTTTGAACGTATAAATTGTGAGATACTCACTTATTTTGATTTGAAAACAAGCCCTTTGTGATATAATCACTTATTGATGAGGAACTTGATTTTCATATGCATGAGGGCACAGGTGCAAGTCCGTGAACAGGTCAGTACTTCCGTACAGCAGAGAGACGAACTTGACACCCGGATAAATGTGATATTTTATCACTTATTTGATTGGACATGTGATTGTTTATCACTTATTGAGGTCGAATGCAGTATGTAATATATACACGTATGTATAGTATCATGGAAGATCTAGACTTGCGTCCCCGTTATTTTTCGGTAAAAGATACAACCATGATACCCAGATGATAAGCAGCATAAAGACCGAATATCTCAGAACCTCGGCAATCTATCAAACGAAATTTCGGTACTAAGACCATATGCCAATGAATGGTTCCCACCTGGTCTTCAGTCGATTAAGATTTATATCACCCTGCACACTTTAAAATAATTGTGAGCCTACCGATACATCTTATATAGAGCTGCTTATCGTTTTGCATTTAAGGTTTAAAGAGGTTTGGATAGACCACTGATGTACTATCATTTTCTCTTTTGCTCGCCAGGAAACTCATTTTTGTTTTTCTATTGTTTTTGTGTTTTTGAACTTTTTTCGATGTTTTTGGATTTTCTGATTTTTGAATTTACTCCCCCTAAAATCAATAAACTAAGAGAAATTTAAAAACACACAAAGATATTTACAAAAATGATTTTCCGATGTTGGTTTACTCTTGCTTGACCTTAATGCCATTTACCAATAATAAGAAGTCAAATCTAGATTTGTCAAAAGCTTTGGTAAATAAGTCGGCACGTTGGTCATCGGTGTGGACCTTAACAACATCGATTAGCCTTTTCTCAAAGCAATCACGTATGAAGTGATATTTGATTTCGATGTGTTTGGTCTTTGAATGCTGCACGGGATTTTTAGTGATATCTAAAGCAGCAGAATTATCAACGTAAATAGGAGTAGTTAGGAATTCAAAACCGTAGTCCCGCAATTGTTGTTGGATCCAAAGAACTTGTGAACAACAACTTGAGGCAGCAATGTATTCAGCTTCGCATGTTGATGTAGCGACACACGTCTGCTTCTTGCACTGCCATGTGACTAGGCGATTTCCTAAGAACTGACATCCAGCCGTTGTGGATTTACCGTCGATTTTGCATCCGCCAAAATCAGAATCACTGAAAGCTACCAATTCAAAGTTATTATCCCTAGGGTACCACAGACCGGTGTCAGGGTACGCCTTCAAATAACGAAAAATCCTTTTGACAGCTGCAAGATGTGAGGCCTTCGGATTAACTTGATATCTGGCAAGTAGGCACGTTGGGTACATTATATCTGGCCTTGATGCTGTGAGGTACATTAGGGATCCGATCATCGCGCGATAGTATGAAGGGCTAACAGGTTCACCCTTCAAGTCAGGAGTTATTCCGTGATTAGTTGGCAGTGGGGTACCAATGGGCGTTGCATCGGACATCTGGAACCGGCTCAAGATGTCTCCAACATATTTGGTCTGATGGATGAATATCCCAGACTCCGTTTGTTGCACTTGTAGGCCCAAAAAGAAATTCATTTCCCCCATAGCACTCATCTCGAACTTATCCTGCATGATGCGCTCGAAATTCCTACACAAAACATCATTAGTAGAACCAAAAATAATGTCATCAACATATACCTGTACCAGAAGAAGATCTCCATCTTGTTCTTTGATGAAGAGAGTACAATCGATAAGACCTCTTCGAAAACCGTTCTCCAGCAGATATGTAGATAAGGTTGCATACCAAGCTCGTGGAGCTTGATGAAGACCATAGAGAGCTTTGTTGAGCAACCAAACCCGATCGGGATGGACAGGATCTTCAAAACCTGGAGGCTGTTCGACATATACCTCTTCTTCAACCACACCATGTAGAAATGCACTTTTGACGTCCATCTGGTAAACCTTGAATCCTTTGAATGAGGCATAAGCCAGAAAGATCCGAATAGCTTCCAGACGTGCCACTGGTGCATAGACTTCGTTGTAGTCGATCCCTTCAATCTGACGAAAACCTTGAACGACTAACCGAGCTTTGTTCCGAATAACCACTCCACGGTCGTCTTTCTTGCATTTGAAGACCCATCGAGTGCCAATCTTCTTGTAGTTCTCAGGCTTTTCAACGAGCTTCCAAACTCCAAGCTTGTGAAATTGCTGTAATTCTTCCTGCATGGCTTCAACCCAAGCACTGTCTTTCAATGCTTCTTTCCACGACTTTGGTTCTTCTTGTGACACGTAACACGCGAAGGACCAGTCATTTTGTTGACCAGATTCTCTTATAGCAGAATACAAACCAGCATTCCGGTTGTTTCTCAGCTGATTACGCGTCTGCACACCGCGATGGACATCTCCTATTATGTTCTGCTGGGGATGGGTATCGTGAATCCTCATTTCAGGATTATCTGGCACACGAGCATTGATACCCAAATTGGTAAGATTAAGATCAACAACCAACTCCACACCAGGAATGTGGTTAGAGGTGGATGCATTCCCTTCAGCAGTGTCTACATTCTGCGTATGAGGTGTATCTACAGAAGCACCTTGAACAGGAGCAGCTGGAGCTGAAGATCCTTCGGCTGCATCATGATATTCATCATCTTCAGAAGAGTCATTATAATCAGCAGCATCTTCATAAACCTCATTTTGAACCATATTGTTGACTGACGTAGAAGCTTGAGGGTCAACAACAATAGGTCTAACCAATGGCGAGACAGCAGCGTTGTCACTTTCCAACAACATTCGAGCCGCTGCTGATTCTTCGTCAAAGGTTGGCAGATTGAAGGAGTCAAATAGCCCATCATAATCGAACATCCACGGATCACCCGGAGCCCTAACAGGACTCGTGTACCTTTGAACCCTAACTTCACTCCATAGCTCAATCTTCTTGGTAGCTAGATTCCAAACACGAAAATTCGGAGTTGCATATCCAAGGAAGAAACCCTCGATAGCTCTTGCACCAAACTTTCCATCTGGCTCAATCATAGTACAAGGAGCACCAAACGGTTCAAGGTAAGAAAGATCCGGTTTCCTTCTCTGAAGGAGTTCGAAGCAAGTCTTGCCATGTCTCTTTACTGTAAGAACTCTGTTCAACGTGTAGCAAGCAGCCGATACAGCCTCTCCCCAGAATTGAATAGGGAGTTCCGACTCTACTAACATTGTTCTTGCAGTTTCAATAATAGTCCGATTCTTCCTCTCAGCGACACCATTTTGTTGTGGAGTATAACGCGAACTGTACTCATGAAGAATGCCTTTAGAAGTACAAAACTCATCCATAACTTGATTCTTGAATTCAGTTCCATTGTCGCTTCGGATCCTTTTCACCTTCAACGTATAGAGATTCTCCAACATTGTAAGAAGATCCTTGAGGATGCCAGGAGTTTCACTCTTGTGTGCCATAAAAGATACCCAAGAAAATCTAGAGTAGTCATCAGTAACTACTAAACAATAGGCATCACCAAACGTTGTCTTGTGCTTCATAGGTCCAAAAAGGTCCATATGAAGACGCTCGAGAGGCATGCTGACAGTGTTGATTTTCTTCAAAGGGTGAGACTTCTTTGTTTGCTTCCCCTTTTGACACGCGACACAGATATCTTGTAGATGAAAACTTCTTACCGGCACACCATTCACAAGATTATTTTTCACCAAATGGTTCATCTTTCTCAAGTGAATGTGTCCCATTCTTCTGTGCCAAGATATAGACTCCTTTTCTGTGGCTTTTGAGACAAAACAAGTGACTTGTGCAGATGTTGTAATCGCCTGGCTCATGTCGAGAATATAAAGATCATTAACTCTCGGAGCCGATAAGAGAATCCATTCTTGTGGAATTTTGAATCCAGGTTTCAGCACATAGCAGCCAGCGTCATCAAAAATCACTGAGAACTTTTTATCGCAGATTTGCGACACACTCAGAAGATTGTGATCAATTTGCTTCACATAATTGATCTTATCAAAGCACACGATACCATTGGAGATGCTTCCTTCTCCAGTGATGTATCCACCTTTGTCACCCGCAAAAGCAACATACCCTCCTCTAATATTTCTCACGTCATACAGGAGCCGTAAGTCGCCAGTCATGTGCCTGGATGCTCCACTATCAACAATCCAATGACTATTAATAGTTCCTCCTAGAACATCCTGCACATGTCATTCGAACACATTAGTTGAGGATGGGGACCCAAGCCTTAGTGGTCTTGGGTCGTCCCTGAGCATCTCGAATAATGAGCTCGATTTGCTGATGGTTTTCAAACACATTTACTCCCCCTGAACTAGCACCCCTTTTAGGTCTCCTAGCTTGTTTTTGTTTACCAGATTGTGTATTATGTACAGTTTCTGATTTTAAAGGTTGTGACAAACTAGGTTTCCTTTTAACTGTTTTGACTTCAGATTTCAAAGCCTTTTCAACAGTTTTAATGTTATGACGTCGTTGTTTTGTTTCTTGTTCCTTAACAGTTCGTTTATCATGTTTTGGAGGAACAGGACGACGTTGTGGGTGAGACTGTTCAGATGGGGCTCGCTCAACGAAATTTGGTTTGGGCAAGTTGGTGCAATCCTTAATGATGTGCCCAACCTTCCCACATTTGAAACAAGTTCTCCTTTCAACAAACTTAGGAGAGCTTGATCGACTGACAGATGTTGAACCTGTAGAACCTGAGGTACTTGCTCGTTCATCACACCCATTTGTATGTTGGGTGTAATTGTTATCACTGTTACGTTTCAAAATTTTGACTTGTTGCACAAAATCATTGTTTGATTTGTTTTCAAAAGTCTCAATTTTATCAGTACCTTTTGATGCTACAAATTTAACATCTTTTCCTTTCTTCATGTAACGAGCTCCTTTTGATTCAACTTTAGCCTTTGGCTTTGGAGCTCGTTGAGGTTGTTTACCCTTAGAAGCAGTAGGTTGTCGAGTGGTTGGAGATTTTTGATTACCAAACTGTTTCCTAATCTCAGCCTTAGGAATTGGATCACATTGTGTTACCACAATTCCCGGAAGTGTTTTTCCCAAAAATTTGTTTGTATTGTCTTCAAAGACTTTGTCAATCAAAGATTTATTTACATTTTTAATTGGAAAAACATGATCTGAGTAGATTTTATTATCTCCAACCAAAGTGTACAACACATTACTGCTTTTAACAGTAGACACACCTGTTTTATCAACTTTGACAGGATCAATCACTTGCTCCTTAACAGATGGAACATCAGGAGTATCAGGATCACAAAGGATGTGATTCTCTGGTGGAATGACTACTCCTTTCATCTTGCTAAGTGATTTATCCTGATCACCTACATCCAATTCCGGTTCATCATCCGATGACTCACAGTCCTCGATGATTGGAGGACTTTGTTTCACGGATGTTGAAGCTTCCTGTTGCTTTGTGGATGTATTTTCAGAATTCTCCGGTTTGAACCCTAGGCCAGTAGAAAATTCCTCAAAGTTCAAAGGCACACTGGGTTCATACCGAGGCATTTCTTCTTCATCAGGCATCTTGGTATAGTTGCTCATCAAAGGAGGTGGACATGCCTTATACCCAACTCCTTTCACGTTCCCTTTCAGTTGTTGAACGTCAATTATGTGATCAAGCACAAATTGGGAGTTAGAATAACTATCCAATTTCTGTTTGATCGCATCATGCTTGCATTGGGCAATGGCTAATTGCTTCTTAGTTTCTTCCACAAGGTTAATGTATTCGTTTATACTTACTTGTTTGTGGTAAACTACTTTGTTAACCTCGGACACATTTTTCTTTAATGTTTCTATTACAGATTTAAATTCTTTTTCATTCCGGGTTAAAGCCATGTTTGCCTCTTGGCATTTTGACAGTTCAATAACCAAATTCTGATTATGACTATGAAGCTTTTCTGATTCAAGCTTCATATCTGCACATGATTTACAAATACTAGGAGCAGAAGGTTCAGAAGTTACCTGACTAGTAGAGGCTGAACCATTTGCCATAAAGGCAGTTTGAAAAGAAAAAGCTCCATCTTCAGAAAACAGTTTTTCCATTTCCGTTGATGTAGCAGCAGCCTTCCTAATCAGAATTGATTTCTGACATTTAAGCTCATCAGCTTCATTCAGAAGATCCTGAATATCTTCACCTTCTTCCTCCTCATCAGGCTCTGAGTGATTATCCCCAGAAACAGAGCCTTCTTCATCTGAACTTCCAGAATAACCAGAACTGTCATCACTTCCAGAAGATTCTTCTTTATGAACCTGCTCGATGACTTTAGCGTACAAAGCAGTTCCACTTCCCTGATCACCTTCACCAAACTGCACTGACCAGTCACAGCCTTCATCAGCTTGAACAGCCAAAGCCCGATTGTGATTTGCAGTTCCAGGCTGTCCCTGATTGTTGTTCACTGCCACCATCCTCCGTTCACGGTTTTCTTGTTGGGCATTCACATTCTTCTGGTTTCTGAAAGGGTTGTGATTGCCGTGTTTTGTTGGTCGAGTGCACTCACGTTTAAAGTGCCCTTTCTCGCCACAGTTAAAGCACGTGACGGCATTAATATCAAACCCATACTAAGTGTTTTTCTTTCCTTCCAACGAAGTTCTTCCAGTTCGTGCCATGAAATCTTTTGCCCTTCTAACCGCACTAGCAAAAGCCCATTTAATATCCATCAACTCCATTTCTTCCTTGTCGATCTGATCATAATCTTCATTGGTCATGTTGATGTTTCCAAGCTGACCAGCTACCAAACCACAGTATGCACTGACCATGGTGTTGATAATCTCCATATGTTCTTTAGCAACTTCAATGCTAAGGTGTGAAAGATTTGAGTTGTCGACTCGGATTGTGTGATGACTTTGGGATTGAGGTTGAGGATTGCTTGTATAGTGAGCTTGCTGTTGTTGTTGTTGAGGTTGTGGTTGTGGCTGTGTTGGAACAGGAATGTAAGACCTCGGATCGAATTGAGGTTGTGGTGGAGCAGCTGTTGACTGAGGAAACGGAAAGGAACTTGAACTTGTATTGGACATAAATGCAGTCTGCAGCTTAGGTTGCTGTTGCTGAGCTGCAGCGGATCTTGCCAAAGCATCGAATCCTGGAAGATACATTTCTGTATTCTGAGGAGCTGGAGCACGCCTTGCTTTCCTAATTTCTTCATCATTTTTATGTTCCAGCTTCTGAATGAACTCGTAGATGTTGATTTCATCTAGAGCTTTAGTATGCTTCAACAACTCAATAAACGAACTCCATTTTGGGGGTAGGGCGTCAGCAAACCTATTCACCATGTCTTGTTGAGTAGCTGCCACCCCATAAGCACACATTTCACTAATCAAATGATAGAAACGTGTGGTCATATCATTCAGAGTCTCGTTTTCCAAAAACTGAAAGGATTCAAACTCTTTCTTCAACAAATCATGCCGAGATTTTCGAGCAGCTGCATTGCCTTCTCCTCTAGCAACTAAGGCATCCCACAATGCTTTCGTGGTCTTGCAATATGAAAACTGATGGTAGATGTCTTTGTTGAGTGCTTGAGTAAGTGTGGCATAGGCCTTTTTCTCCAATTCATAAGCCTTCTTGTCATTTTCAAGCATGTTGGCGTAACCTTCTGAAGTGGATGCTCTACTTTCAAGGCTTTCATTGAATGCATTGACAAAACACATCCAAAGGTCGGTGCTTTGTCCTTGAACATATGTGTGAAAGCGGCCTTTCCATGACGGAAAGTCGTTCATGTGGTTCAGCTTTGGTGGACGATTGTTACTGCCTGTTTCACTCTCACTAATCAGAAGATTCTGAAGACTTTGACTTTGATTGGATACCAAAGCCCATTGACATGAACTTATTGACTGTTGTTGTTTAGGTATGGCACTCGTCATATATTCAGCCATCGACATCTGTTTCAGATCTGGTTGTGGATCCGTACTCCAATCCCAAGGACTTGTGCAACTCATTTTGATCAAAAATTAACAAATAACCTACACACCACAAACTGTTAACAACAAACAGACAACAATCTGAAAGATACAATCTGATCGAAAGATCAAGACTTGTTCGAAGGATCAACAGTGATCGAAAGATTACTGTTGAGTTTCGAGCAAAGTCTTCGAAAGATTCTTAATGAAAGATCCTTATCTTTCGACTGATTATCACGAAAGATTCACAGTTCGAAAGATCTATATCTTTCGAATACTGATCTCGAAAGATTCACAATGAAAGATCCTTATCTTTCGAGATGAATCCTTATCTTTCGGACAACCAACTTTCGAAAAGATTCCAACTACGAAGGATACTTCTCAGACTTCGAAAGACTACTCGAAGGATGCTAATCTTTCGAGCTGTCTCCAATCGAAAGATGATCTTTCGAAATCGAAAGATATCCTTCGAAAGCTTACTGACACACTGACACGAAAGGACAGGTTGGTGAGAAAGGTGATAGGTTGGTGAGGTACTTTCGGCTGAAAGGATGGTCTGCCAACTACTTTTCACCAAACAATTTGACTTTCAAAAATTCTACCAAAAATGGCAACCTTATCCTTAGCCAGTTCACCGGAATAATGACCGGAATAATGGTCGGAATTTTCAAAGGCACTTAAAAACAAGTTTTCAAGTTACCCAAACCAACCTTGAACACTCCCGAAGGTTTAGAAGCCGTTTTTCAGTTTAGAAAAGCAAGAAAAACCACCAAAACGGGTGCTAAACCTAGTGTCCAAACACACCAAGAATCTTGAACAACCCGGTTTTAAACAAGGTAAAGAGCCAAGCTCTGATACCACTTGTAGGTCCCTTTTCTCGGAGGATCGAGAACAACCTAAACCTTGTTATACTAACCCACTAGCGAGTGCGGAATCCAAGCTAGTAGGCAAACCGGGATGAAGCAAGAACAAACACAAGAACACACAAAGTTCACCGATTAACACCACTGTATTAATACGTATGAAGGTTTACGGTTACAAGCACAATGTTTACAATCTGTTTGCAAACTCTCTGAAGTGTGTGTGTGTGTGTGTGTTTTTCAGCAGAGTTTCTCTAACTCTCTATGTGTGCATCTTACTTTCACACTACACTGCATGGGTATATATATACCCAGCACAGGTTGTCTATCCCGAAGGATCCGATAGATGGTCCGAAGGATCATCTATCGAGGACAAGCCATTCGAAGGATGAGCAGGGACCTCGAAGGATGATCCTTCGAGGTCTAACAGTCGAACCATATCTATCGACCATCTCGAAGGATCAATAGTATCCTTCGAGTCTATCCTTCGAGGCTATCCTTCGAGACTGACTAACATATCAAACATATGTTAACTGTTGGCCAAGTCAATCCGGAGGATGGTTGACTTGGTCAACTTACAGACTACCGAGGACATCGTTTATATACAGACCGAATACAGACAAAGTACAGACACAAGTGCACCAACAAATTAGTTTGAAAACATATAAACAAAGAAGATTACCTTTGAACTACACCTGATTGATCTTAACTGATACATATCTTTATATGATTAGTTATTAATTAGTTACTTATTCAAAATGGAACGTTGAATATAATATTGGAGTTATAACATAGCCTGGCCTTAACATGATCATAGCAACAGTTGGGATATTCAAAACTATCCAAAACATTTATGCCGAGCCTTTTTGGACATGGTTCTCGAGAGGTCAATATATTAGCTCGCTGCTGAAGCTGCACATATATATGATTAGACATGAATTTAGGGTTGTAATATTGGAGTGCTTGATCTTGGTCATAGTCACAGGAAACGCTAAAAGACCCTGTATCGCGTACCAGATCAGCCGTACCGAATCGCGGTACAGAGTCGTCCCAATCGCCTCCGGTACGCGTACCGGATCGCTAATTTGGATCGTTCCCGATTGTGTACCATAATAGTGTTCCAATCGGTGAATACACATTTTTAATTAATCCGAAACGTGTTTCCGTTTGTAGTGGCCGGCGTTCCGGTACAACCAGATTCATGTACCG
Organism: Helianthus annuus; assembly: GCF_002127325.2. NCBI lineage: Eukaryota > Viridiplantae > Streptophyta > Magnoliopsida > Asterales > Asteraceae > Helianthus > Helianthus annuus. Next base: position 33,964,432 of record NC_035444.2, on the reverse strand, counting down.
GAATTTGAAAACCCATTAACTTTTTCCTGCTTTTTATATATTAGAGGTAACTGAAAGTTTTTTCCCGCCATTAACTTTGCACACTACAATTAATGAAAGATAGATTGAGTTTTATGAAATTTATGTTTTGATTATGAATTTTCTTTTATGAAGTTTCTGTTTTGAATTTTGATTATTTTTTGAAAATTTAATGAAAGATCTATTTTATACTTTTTTATATATATGATACGTGTACCAAACTACGGTCATGTGTCGGCTGCTTTTCTGGTTGGTGGAATTGATGAGTAGACAGACCAACACATACACAAATGCCCAATAAGTGAATTTGGTTTTTCATACATAATGCACGGAGTCATTTTTTCGAGTCCCCGTGTGGCGCCCTCAGTTGCCCGAGAGCTAGACAATCCATCCCGCTTATGAAAGTCATTAGTTTCGTCTTGTCATGAACTCATCAGTCACGACTCCCGACCACTTGTTAGCTAAAATAATATACTAGTTAAAAATTAGCTCTGTGTGTACTCTTAATTAACTGCACACAGCCAGGCCCGGCCCGTTTTCAGCTGCATTATTTGATTTGTTTATTTTGAGTCTTTGACATAGACGAGCCTCTTTTGCCACTCGAATTCATTGATCAAAAATCAAAATCAGTTGCCTTTAGCACTTGAAAATAAAACTTTGGCCTATTTACTTATCATACATGCAGCGATAAGGAGAATGTCATGAAAACGCTCCGTTCGATGAATTCATAGATAATTCTCTTGACTTCATTTTTACATGGTTCAGTTACAAAGATGAAAGATCTTGTTGATTTTCATATAGTTGAAGTTGTTGGGACATTCAAGAACTTTTTATTTTTGCACAAGTGGTTAGCTAAAATGATGCTAGTAGTTTACTTACTTACATATTTGATCCATCTCGTTATGGTCCTAGGCTTCTTAATTTGAGCAAAAAGTAAAACGAACTAAACATTTTAACTTTTAAACATAATATATGTTTTACAATTTACATAGATCATATTGATCGCTTGAATAAACTGAACGAATCATTTTGTTAGAAACCGCAATAAAAGACAACGAGGATATCGTGGTGGGATGAGGTTAATGATTCTATAATTTCGCAAGATTGGACTTTTATTGTGTTCAAGCTTGCTGCTCTGTACAGCATCGTATCTGTTGTGGCTTTGGTGAGTTTGGAATTGACTTTGTTTCTTATGATGTGTTGGTTTTTTTTTTTTTTTTTGGGATGATTTGTGTTTTATGATGGGGTTTTGTTTGAATGTTTTTATGGATTTTGGTTGATGGTTGATGTTGTGGGAATGATTGTTAGGGTTTTTTCTAGCTAAGGATGTTGTGGTTGAACTTGTTTATGTTGTTAACCTAAAAAAATTCAGATTTTAATGATAAAAGATTAAATAATGGGACAGTCTATACCACTACAACACTAGCTGGTGTGTTATTTGTGTCGTATGACTTGCAAGAAGTGGTATATAGGTTGTATGACATGAGAAATTTGATCATAGGTAGTGATGAAATAAGTTTTTTTTAATAGGGTCCATTATTTTTCTTCGGTGTTCAGATTTTTCACAAAATATATGGTTGGATCCGGGCGACGAACGTCTATATTATTAGGGCAATAAATGAACCAAACGTTGAGCGAACAGTTCATAAAGTGTTCGACGGGAAGTTCGTTTACGTTCGTTCTTTTAATAAATGAATGAACATGAATAAGAAATTTTGTTTGATTAGTTAAAGAAACGAACATGAACAAAGCTCTCGGTCGTTCAATTGTGTTCATAAACATCCGTTCATTTACGATCATTCATTTTAGTTTGTATTGTTCATGAAAGATTTTTGTACATCTATATTATTTAATTTATTACCCTAACAATTAAAATAGGAAACACTATTCCTACCTTACTTCTACACACACGAATCCTTTTCCTTAATTGGGCTAGTGAATCACATACGGGGAAGGGTATGGTTGTGTAGGGAGATCTAATTTAGAGACCAAAGTTTTGGTGGCGGCATCAGTGCCACTCACTCCGTCAATGATCACGGTACAAACCTTCTCAGCAATTGTACACCGTGTGTGGAAAATTGATTCCCACTGAAAATTTTCTTCTTGATTTGGTGTAGCACTTAGTGCCTGCATAACAACTAAGCATGGGCCTTCATCGGGACCAGTCACCACTTCATTTACTTCAATTGGTGGTGTCGGGGCTACAATTAGATCTGGCTCAAATTCATAGCCTCCTGTTCGCTTATTTGGGCACCTAGAGTTGATGTGCCCTAACCTTTGGTAAGGATAGGGCTGTTCAAATTGCTCGGCGCTCGACGCTCGTTCGATGCTCGCTCGGAAAATGCTCGGAATTTGCTCGTTAGATTCAGCTTAAGGAAAAAATGCTCGGTTCGGATCGGTTCGGTTTGTAAACTAACCGAGCACGAGCAAAGGTCCGCTCAGTTCGGTTCGGCTCGGTTGGCTCGATTTATATTTTAATATATATATATATATATATATATATATATATATATATATATAGGCCGGTTATCATACAAATAACCTAATCGTACATTATGTACGCGTCGTCCACAGCCGTCAGATCATCTTTCATAAACAGCGCCTTTTTCTATTAAAAATGTCAACATATGATTAATAAAAAGGAAACCGCCAAGGTTAAAATCGTAAAATTTAAGATCAAAGCACCTGATAAACGGCGAACAAAACCTCAAAAATCATAACGTCAAAAATCATAACATAAGATCCTAAATCAAAACGAAAACCGAAATTATAACAATTAACCAGAACGATTCTTCTTCACCAAAATGGATCGATGCCTATTTCAACAAACTCTTCTGAGAAAACTTCTGATGAATTTAGAAATTCTGTATGCACTGACTATCGAAGAAGATGGTGCAGGTTGACAAATCATGTGCGAAAATGTTGATAAATGTAAATGTGAATTAGGTATAAAAAAAAGAATTCTTTGAAATTTCATATAGTTTGCGAATTCATGGGATGCATATGCGATATCAGTAAAAAAGTTTAAGAATTCTTTGAAAATTCATATAGTTTGCGAATTCATGATAATACAAATGCGATATCAAACTTTTCAATATCCCCTTCATATAATGTGCGATTTCATATAAATTAAACATGCGATATCATAGAAAGGGACATTTAATTGTTTGTTTCTTACAGTTTGCGAATTTCTTTGGAATCAAATGCGATTTCGAATAAGGCTGCAAACAAAACTTTAAAAAAAATAAAATTTGTAACAAAAATACAAAAAAAAAAAAACAACTACCAATCATAAAAACTGAAAATGATATTATTTTATATAAAAAACTTAATTTATAAACGATGTGACTATAATTTGACATGTAATGATGAATTTTACAATAAATACTACTGAACTTACCACCCTTACCTATATAATAAATTTACTATATTAATATAAAAAACCTTGATAACTACCTTCCATATTAAGACATAAAAGACCAAATAAAACACACACAAAACACACAGACACAAACAAAAATGGCAGCTGAAGATATGGAAAAAATCAAAAACATTGCAATCAAGGAGCTATTGTCAACTCGCACGTTGACAGAAATAACCACTGATGTCAACTCTTCTCATCTGGTTCTTGATGTGCAGGGCAAAATCCTTGAACAAATCAAGAACAATCAAGCAGTATGGGAAAAGCTACTTCAAGAACCACCATCAAGATTCAGGGACAAAGCTTTGGATCACATAAAAGAGCAATCTCGAGCTGATCACTTAGCCTTCTCTTTCCTGATAGATGCTCTAAACACGGTGAAGGAGAAGATGGAGTTCAGCTCTACTGAACGTGACAAAATCTTTGCTTCAAGTAACTAAATTTCTGTTAAATCATTTTATGGTTGTAGCTGTGTTTGACAATAACCAATATTTTGTATTTTGGATATATGTTTTGAACAAATATTATGCTTTTAATATAATCTAAAAATCGCATGAATGAATTAGGGATCTTTGCCACTATAACATAAAAAAAAAACAAGATAACTCAACATTGCATGTATTAAAAAAGAAATCGCATTTGAAAAATCATATGAACTAAAATTAAACTGATGCATATAAAAATCGCATGTTCATAATACTAAAATCGCATGTGAAAAATGATATACATCAATGAATATAAAATCGCATGTGTTTATTACAAATTCGCATTTACATTTAAAAAGACATTACTCATCCTCGTCATCTTCATCTCCAGACACCTCTTCCCACTGATCTTCTTCTTCATATCCCTTATCACTGATGTAATCTTCAAAGTCATCTTCCTCTTCTTCGTCATCACCCTCATTGTCTTTGTCTCTCACACCATCTTCAATCTGGACACCCTTCATCTTCTTTTTTCCCTGTTTACCTTGTTGTTTGGCTTTAAGCTCGCCGCAAGTCCGAATGTCATGACCTTTTTCATTGCATACGCTACATGTCCTTGACCTTTTCCCTTTGCAGCTGATCATTTGTTCCTTCTTAGATTTAATCCTTCTATGCGAGCCGCGGCCTTTGTTTCTTATACCAGCAGGCACACGAACAGTGGGGGGAGCATTAGTTACTGGTTGTTGCTAACCAATCAACTTTGAAAATCGGTCAAATTTTGGATTAAGTTGCTTGGTTATGCGACTCTGATCAACTCTCTCTTTAAGCTGCATCATTTGATCCCTCACTAAGACAAGTTGATCAAAGTCGGAAATCAAATTACTAACCAAATACTCCCCTGTGTGGATGATTTCACGAGCAATCCGTTTAGCCCTCTGATGCACATCCTTGCCCCCCACATTTAGATTGTACTTAACATTTAACTCATTCGGCACAACATCCTTCGTCCATCTCTTCATAACATATTTGTTTGGTATTTCTTTAACACCAAACATCTTGAAAAGAAAATATATGTGTTTGCATAGCAGCCTATACTGCTCAAAACGCAAACAGCTACACTGTGCAGTTACATCATTCTCGAGATTCTTGAACCACACCTAGCAAATAACCAAAAAAAAATTAATAATAAGATTTAAAATCGCATGTATAAACATAAACAATATCGCATGTTTAACAATCATGTAAGTGAGTAAAATTGATATCGCATGTGGAACATAACAATTTCGCATTTCTAAAAAAATAATGTAAAATAAATAAACTAAAATCGCATATGTAATGTAACGGATTCGCATATCTAAAAAAAACATGAAAAATACCTCCAATAAACCATCTCCATGTGCTTTAAAGTCCTTCAACATTATTCTGATACGTGGACCTTCAACTTTGGTGTCCATTGGCAAACATTCGGAAATTGTTCCATGAATCTCTAATTGCTGATCAAAAAATATAGACCTGGTGTAGATCTTAGCAGCATCTTTTTCCAATGTAGTTTGACTCCAATCAGCTGGCTCAGTATATCTTGAAATATGATCATTTTTCCTATGATTGAACCTTTGAACATCCATTGCCCCATCAAAATGATTCATAAACTCTACGAGTGTGAGTTGTGAATTAGCAACCTGACAAAAAAAATGGTTCTCACTCTCTGATCTTGAAGTTGTTCTCATAAGACCTGACATTGGCTCATGCCGGTAAAAAGCCGGAATCCACATGGATCTCATCCCAAACATATCATCAATCCATTTGTTTTCAGTGAGACCAAAGTCAATCATCACCAACTTCCACTGTCTCTCGAATTCTTCGGGCTCAATCAAATCAGTCCAAACAATGTCGCACATCCTCCTTTTAAACTCATCGTTATTGCACAACTCATGCCCAACCTTTAACAAAATAAAATGCATTTTAAATCAGTCTATTACAAAAAGCTATAATAATTAAAAATAACACCAACAAAAACACCAAAAAATGTTGCATGCTCTACCTTATCTGCCACTTTTTTCATTATGTGCCACATACACAATCTGTGTCTGCTAATAGGGAAAACCTCCTCAATAGCCTGTTTCATAGCAGGGTCTTGATCCGTCACTACAACATTAGGTTGTCGACCAAATGAATTTAAAAATGAATTTAGAAACCATTTATATGATTCAATACTCTCTGATGCCAACAACCTAGCTGAGAGTGTTACATTCCGACAGTGGTTGTCAATGCCTGTGAACGGAACAAACACCATCTTGTACCTGGACAACAAATGCGAAAACATGTTTATTATATGCGAAATAACAAAAATCAAATGCGAAACCAAGGGGAAAAGCATGCGATATGTTCAACACCACTCTGTTGTCTAAACATGCGATATTGAACACTCATTAACAGACAAAATATGCGAAAACTCAGTAACAAAACATGTTTGTCTTTGAAACAGTTACCTGTTTGTCTTGAAGGTTGCATCGAACGATATCACATCGCCAAATTCAATATAGTTAAGCTTGCATAAACCATCAGCCCAGAACAACCCAGTTAACCGTTTGCCATCATCAACAGAGTATTCAAACGAATAATCAGCTAAATACTGTTTTTTGTCAGACATCCTGTTAATCACCATGTCAGCGTCATACTCTCCTATATAGCTGTTTATTCGCTTTCTAAAATTTTTGCAATCATCAACCGTGGCACCAACGTTCTCGAAACCACCATAACGTTTCCTCATTATGTGGAAAGCTTTGACAGGACCAAGGTTTAAAGTGCCAAGTTCCCAAACCATCTCCTCCTGGACATCTGACAATTGTCTGTAAGCTGGGAGCATGTGAATGTCATTTTGACAAACAAACTTATGGTTATGGCCATCAACAAATTTCTTGACTGTATATAATCTACCATCAACAGTGCAAATCACAAGTTGAGCTTTGCATCCGGTCCTAATAGTCCCCCTGTTCCTGGTTTTGAATTGCTTTTTTGACTTGGAAGTATCATCAATACACACAGGCTTATCTCCCTCTTTAGAACAAACAAAATACTTAGTTTTGATTATACCACCACTGTATACTTCGCCACCTTTCCGAATAGAAAAACCAGCTAACTTAGCATATGATTGATAAAACGCATATGCTTGTTCAATGGAGATAAATTGCATCCCAACAACAGGTGTAGCTGATGCCTGAACCTCCGGAGTGTAAACCCTTTCATCTACATGAATAAAAATAAAACACATAAAAAAGTCATACAAAACCACATGCGAATCGTCTGATAAATACATGCGAAATGCTGATATTGATTAATCTGAAATACATATGCGATTTATTATGTAATCAAATGCGAAATTACAAAGAAAACAAAACCAAATGCGAATCGTCTGATAAATACATGCGAAATGATGATATTGATTAATCTGAAATACATATGCGATTTATTATGTAATCAAATGCGAAATTACAAAGAAAACAAAACCAAATGCGAATTGTAATGAGTAAAAACATGCGAAGTTATACATGCTGCTTCTCAAAAACAATACATAAGTATCATCAACATAATTTAGATATCTGAATTAACATAATTACCAATAGAAATCTCGTTTGCAGCACTTGAACTTGAAACTGGAATTGGAATTGGATTTGCAGGTCGCGGATTTAAAACATCCTCAATCGAAACTCTCTGATAAGCAGATAATTGAGCATGATCACCGATCGGCCGATTTTCTTTAAAATCATCTTCTGTTCGCCCAGTGCTACTCTGTGGATCCATCGAAAATAGACAAATTGAATGAAACCCTATCACGTACGAATGAAAACTGCAGATTGTGAATTATGGAAAATTTGAAACTGGTTTGAATAATAATTACCGGGATATCAGTGTAACGAACTTCTCGCTGAATGAATGAAGAGACGAATTTGCCCTCTGATGAATAGGTTAATTGTCTGATTTAACCTTCTTAAACCGAACTCAATCAGGACACGTGTACGGCTCATAATATAGCGTACGTAATGTAGGATAACCATATTTGTACCATACTCTTTACCTATATATATATATATATATATGTTTAGGTTCTTTTGTGAACACTTTCTAATTAATGAACAAAACAAACATATATATATATATGTATGTATATTAGTATATATATATATAGTGTGAGGTTCATTGGGGAATACTAAAAAAGTGGGGAACAGTGGGGAACCAACTCAAACGAACTCCGATTGGACTCATTCTAGCGGCGTTGGAACCAGCTCGTCGAACCCTAACTATGATCTCTTAACCCCTAACCCTAAATCATAACCCCTAAACCCTAAATATATTAGGGTTTGGCTTTTAGGGTTTAACTTTAGGGTTTAACCTTAGGGTTTAGCTTTAGGGTTTAGATTTAGGGTTTAGGGTTTAGCTTTAGGGTTTAGGGTTTAGCTTTTGGGTTTAGCTTTAGGTTTAGCCTTTAGGGTTTAGCTTTTAGGGTTTATTGTTTAGATTTTACGGTTTAGCTTAGGTTTTAGCCTTATTTTTTAGCTTTAGGGTTTAGAGTTTAGGAGTTAGGATTTAGGGTTTAGGGTTAAGAGATCTTAGTTAGGGTTAGACGAGCCGGTTCCAACGCCTCTGGAATGAGTCCAATCGGAGTTCGTTTGAGCATGTTCCCCGCTGTTCCCCACTTTTTTTGTGTTCCCCAATGAACCTTCCCCTATATATATACATATATATATTTTTGTTTGTGTGTGTATCATTTTTAATGAAATAACTAGAGACCAACATTAACAATATTTGGTCCAAGATCCAAATAGAGCTCATTTAAGTAGTTAGAATTGATATCCAATACCAATAGTCCATTATCCAATACTTAAATGTCCATTTGAGCAATTGAGTCAAAATTTCAAATACTCAAATGTGAAGCGTCGATCAATACTCAAATCTCAACCCGCCATTTGATTCAGAAGTGCAAGACCCTAATCAAAACCCCCTATAACTAATTTATACATGTTTATTTATCTATAACTAATTTATGCATGTTTATTTATGTGTGGGGGCATGGTTTGGGTCATTCATGCCACATAGGAGCGTTATTGGATTGCTACGCCACCTCATTGCATCATCCACCATGGTTGGCATGGATTAAACGATGACAACCATGAGCCTCCTTTCCTTTTTCAGTATTTCCTTTTCACAAAAATAAATTAAAATAAGAAAATAGTGGTTTGGGTAATGACCACACCCTTATGGTAGTGGTTTTGGATGATTAATTAAAAGTGGGTGATATGGCACTAATATGGACGGAACAAACACCATCTTGTACTTGGACAACAAATGCGAAAACACGTTTATTATATGCGAAATAACAAAAATCAAATGCGAAACCAGGGGAAAAGCATGCGATATGTTCAACACCACTCTGTTGTCTAAACATGCGATATTGAACACTCACTAACAGACAAAATATGCGAAAAATCAGTAACAAAACATGTTTGTCTTTGAAACAGTTACCTGTTTGTCTTTAAGGTTGCATCGAACGATATCACATCGCCAAATTCAATATAGTTAAGCTTGCATAAACCATCAGCCCAGAACAACCCAGTTAACCGTTTGCCATCATCAACAGAGTATTCAAACGAATAATCAGCTAAATACTGTTTTTTGTCAGTCATCCTGTTAATCACCATGTCAGCGTCATACTCTCCTATATAGCTGTTTATTCGCTTTCTAAAATTTTTGCAATCATCAACCATGGCACCAACGTTCTCGAAACCACCATAATGTTTCCTCATTATGTGGAAAGCTTTGACAGGACCAAGGTTTAAAGTGCCAAGTTCCCAAACCATCTCCTCCTGGACATCTGACAATTGTCTGTAAGCTGGGAGCATGTGAATGTCATTTTGACAAACAAACTTATGGTTATGGCCATCAACAAATTTCTTGACTGTATATAATCTACCATCAACAGTGCAAATCACAAGTTGAGCTTTGCATCCGGTCCTAATAGTCCCCCTGTTCCTGGTTTTGAATTGCTTTTTTGACTTGGAATTATCATCAATACACACAGGCTTATGTCCCTCTTTAGAACAAACAAAATACTTAGTTTTGATTATACCACCAGTGTATACTTCGCCACCTTTCCGAATAGAAAAACCAGCTAACTTAGCATATGATTGATAAAACGCATATGCTTGTTCAATGGAGATAAATTGCATCCCAACAACAGGTGTAGCTGATGCCTGAACCTCCGGAGTGTAAACCCTTTTATCTACATGAATAAAAATAAAACACATAAAAAAGTCATACAAAACCACATGCGAATCGTCTGATAAATACATGCGAAATGATGATATTGATTAATCTGAAATACATATGCGATTTATTATGTAATCAAATGCGAAATTACAAAGAAAACAAAACCAAATGCAAATCGTCTGATAAATACATGCGAAATGATGATATTGATTAATCTGAAATACATATGCGATTTATTATGTAATCAAATGCGAAATTACAAAGAAAACAAAACCAAATGCGAATTGTAATGAGTAAAAACATGCGAAGTTATACATGTTGCTTCTCAAAAACAATACATAAGTATCATCAACATAATTTAGATATCTGAATTAACATAATTACCAATAGAAATCTCGTTTGCAGCACTTGAACTTGAAACTGGAATTGGAATTGGATTTGCAGGTCGCGGATTTAAAACATCCTCAATCGAAACTCTCTGATAAGCAGATAATTGAGCATGATCACCGATCGGCCGATTTTCTTCAAAATCATCTTCTGTTCGCCCAGTGCTACTCTGTGGATCCATCGAAAATAGACAAATTGAATGAAACCCTATCACGTACGAACGAAAACTGCAGATGGTGAATTATGGAAAATTTGAAACCGATTTGAATAATAATTACCGGGATATCAGTGTAACGAACTTCTCGCTGAATGAATGAAGAGACGAATTTGCCCTCTGATGAATAGGTTAATTGTCTGATTTAACCTTCTTAAACCGAACTCAATCAGGACACGTGTACGGCTCATAATATAGCGTATGTAGTGTAGGATAACCATATTTGTACCATACTCTTTACCTATATATATATATATATATATATATATATATATATATATATATATATATATATATAGGTTTAGGTTCTTTTGTGAACACTTTCTAATTAATGAACAAAACGAACATATATATATATATATATATATATATATATATATATATATATATATATATATATAGTGGAGAGTTCAAGTGAGAATAATTTTTTTGTAAGAAGAAAAAAGAAGAAGTTTCAACCAATAAGAATGCTTCATTTTACTTCATTTAATATTTGTACTTAATTTTAATATAAGGGTATATTGGTAAACTTACATAAATCATTAATTTGTATTCTTCCCCTTTAATAACTAGTTAAATTAAATTTGTAACTCCTTTTCAAAATATATACTTTTTCCAAATTAAAAAAAACAACTTAATTTAAAGTGTAGAATAAATTACTAGTTGTGTAGGATAAACTACGAGTTGTGTAGAATATATTTCGATGTGTGTAGGATAAATTTCGACTATGTAGGATAAAATTCTATAATGTGTAGGGTATATGTAGGAAATTTTGATATGTGTAGGTTTTGTAGATTATATGTAGGATAATTAATGATTAGTTGACTAATTAATTAAAAAGAGAAAAATTAATGATATGAGTTATAAATGAAATAGCATTTTACTAATATGACCTTTCTTCTTTTTCTTCTCACATTAAATTTGTTCTCAAATGAACCTTCCCCTATATATATATATATATATGTATATTAGTATATATATATAGTGTGAGGTTCATTGGAGAACACTAAAAAAGTGGGGAACAGTAGGGAACCAACTCAAACGAACTCCGATTGGACTCATTCTAGCGGCGTTGGAACCAGCTCGTCGAACCCTAACTATGATCTCTTAACCCCAAACCCTAAATCATAACCCCTAAACCCTAAATATATTAGGGTTTGGCTTTTAGGGTTTAACTTTAGGGTTTAACCTTAGGGTTTAGCTTTAGGGTTTAGATTTAGGGTTTAGGGTTTAGCTTTAGGGTTTAGGGTTTAGCTTTTGGGTTTAGCTTTAGGTTTAGCCTTTAGGGTTTAGCTTTTAGGGTTTATTGTTTAGATTTTACGGTTTAGCTTAGGTTTTAGCCTTATTTTTTAGCTTTAGGGTTTAGAGTTTAGGAGTTAGGATTTAGGGTTTAGGGTTAAGAGATCTTAGTTAGGGTTAGACGAGCCGGTTCCAACGCCTCTGGAATGAGTCCAATCGGAGTTCGTTTGAGCCTGTTCCCCGCTGTTCCCCACTTTTTTTTGTGTTCCCCAATGAACCTTCCCCTATATATATACATATATATATTTTTGTTTGTGTGTGTATCATTTTTAATGAAATGACTAGAGACCAACATTAACAATATTTGATCCAAGATCCAAATAGAGCTCATTTAAGTAGTTAGAATTGAAATCCAATACCAATAGTCCATTATCCAATACTTAAATGTCCATTTGAGCAATTGAGTCAAAATTTCAAATACTCAAATGTGAAGCGTCGATCAATACTCAAATCTCAACCCGCCATTTGATTCAGAAGTGCAAGACCCTAATCAAAACCCCCTATTGGCCTCGACCCCCATTGTTATTCGATTTCTCCATCGCCACTCGCCAAGACGCCAACTTCTCAGGGTTTTGCTTCAATCGATTCATTCAATTTCAAACTTCTGATAGAACAAGGGTATGTTTCAATCGGTCGAAGATTTATCTTCCCGCTTAGTTAATCTCGATAGAACTAGTTGAGTGTTTTTGTATTCCTTGTTATTTGTTAAATCTTTACTTGTGTTCTATTGGTCGAAACATCACGGACGAGAACTGCACTTTATTCTAATAACTAGCACTCCCATCGTCACTTTCCTTGTTTATTCTGCGACGCTCGTTCGAAAAAATGTTCGGATCGAAAGAAGCTCGCTCAACTTTGGCTCAATTGAAAAACCGCTCGGTTCGGTTTGGATCGGTTTGTAAACGAACCGAGCACAAGCAAAGGTCTGATCGGTTCGGTTCGGCTCGTGAACAGGCCTAGGCAAGGAAAACAATGACGTGGAGCTTTTGGGGGTTCAATGGAGGTACTAGAGGAAGATGCATGTTTGGTATTGGGTAAGTTGGGTGATTTGAGGGTTGGGTTAGGTTTTTGGTACGAATTGGGCTTACTAGGAGACCAGTTAGGCTCAATATTTCCTTTGGTTCGCTATTGTGAGTCTACTCTATGGGCCAATAGTGTTAATTCTGCTAGGGTTTGATGGGAGTGGAGTTCTACAACATTTGCTATACGTGGTTCTAGGCCTCCCAGAAAACAAACAAGAGTCTGAGGATCATCCTCAGGAATATCACACTTCATCAATAGATATTCAAATTCACAAGAGTATCCGTCATCCGTACCTGGTGCTTGTTTCAACAAGCGTAACTGCGAAAAAGCTATTAAGAATATAGTACGAAGGAAGGAACTTCTGCTTCATCTTCGTTTTCATCTTTGGCCATGTTTGAATCTTTTCTTTTCCTGCTTGTTCTCGCTACAGGCATGTATTAAACCACCATGTTGATGCGTATTTACGGAGTTTAAGGACCATAATTTTAACCTTGTTATCCTCCGTTGTTCGTTTATAGTCAAAAACCTGTTCCATTGTTCGCAGCCATTCAATGAACTCATCAGGGTCCAACTTACCATCATACTCCAGGATATCAACCATGATGTCATTCGGGTGCCACCAACCCAAGCCTCCTTTGTTAACCGACCCGCTGGACGGAGACATTTCACCATGGCTCTGAGAAACAACCAGTTACCAGTTCTTGAATTTGCTCTTGCATTACCTGCATCCTTTGTGCCATCTCCTTCTTATCGGCTTCTCTAGTCTCCAAAATCCTTTTTAATTCAGTACTATTTCGGGTGTCCATAGTTGCGATACCAGATGATGGCAATCAGTTTAACTTTTAACTTTGGACCGAAAAAATGCCCAACAAACAAAAACAGTAGCAACGGTTCTGGTAAGATAGAGTCCCACCACCCGCAAGTCTTGTTAAGCAGAATCAAAAGTAATCTGGATTCTCAATACACACACCACTAGAACGAGAATTAGCCATCCAAGATCACTAAATAACTTGCCAAATTTTAGAATAGCAGTGGACTAAGAAAATTACCCTCTAGCTACAGAGAATAAGAAAATTAGGAAACTCAAATCTGTTTTCATTTCCAGTTATTCCAGTACATATTGTGAAACAAAGAAGACTAACAAAGCACTACCACCCATGTTTCCTACACTTGTGGAATACTCAAACAACTACTTTAACCACTACATAAAAAAACCTTGAAACTAATTAAACTAAAGAGTAAACTACCATTTTGGTCCCTGTGGTTTGGACACTTTTGCCACTTTAGTCCAAAACTTAAACCTTTTGCATCTGGGTCCCTGTGGTTTCAGTTTTATTGCCATTTTGGTCCAAAAATGAAATCAGGTCATATTTGTCTTATAAAATCCTGCTATTTTGTCCCCTTTTCTCAGGGGCAAAATGGTCATTTCTTTTTTATAAATAAATACTAGATTTTAAAAGACAAATATGACCTGATTTGCCCCTGAGGAAAATGACAAAATTGCAGGATTTTATAAGACAAATATGACATGATTTCATTTTTGGACCAAAATGGCAATAAAACTGAAACCACAGGGACCCAGATGCAAAAGGTTTGAGTTTTGAACTAAAGTGGCAAAAATGACCAAACCACAGGGACCAAAATGGCAGTTTACTCTAACCTAAAATAACAAACTAAAACATGTTGTGGAATAAAACGTAGGGGCATAAAAGACTGATGGTATGCGATTAGGACTTTGGAGCTTCCAGTTGGACTAGGCTGACTCATTTCACAGTTGGGTTGGGTCTAGTGGGGCCATTGGGCTGTGGATTAGTGTTTGCCTATCGCACTTGGACTTGGGTCTAGTGTCCACTTAACTCCAAATTCGGGCTCTTACATCAGTTTAAGAGGCTCTACATCTTTCAAGACTACTAGTTAGTACCTAGCTCTGTATATACTCTTAATTTGCTGCACACAGCCTGGCCCAATCCATTTTCACTTGAATTAAATAATCGTCTGATTTGACCTAGAGACGACTCTTTTGCCACCTCCAACTGTGTGCATCTCAGTTGGATTTGGCACTTAATGGTTTAGACTGTTTGTTTCGCGACCACATATCTGAATGGTTCAGACAATTGCCTCTGGATGGTTAAGCATTATACTAAGTTTGAATGATTAAGACCTCTAATCTGAATTGGTCAGACATTTGTCTCAGACATTTGGCTCTTAATGGTTTAGACATCTTACTGGTTCAACACTTAATGATTCAGAACTCTTAGTGGTTTAGCACTTAACAATTCAAAAATTACTAAACAACTCGTAAGTAGTTATGGAAAAAAGTTTAGGAAGAGGATTACTAGAGATACGAGTTTAGGTCGACAAAGAAATGAGTGGGGACTGTTTTTATTTTTATTTGATTCCTTTCAACTTTTATTTGATAAGGGTAAAGTAGTCGGTATATATATATATATGATATATCATAAGTTTATAAGGGTATATATGAAATTTCTTTTTATTAACTCTAACTTGATAGAAAAAATACATAAGAATAACAGGTAAACGGGCAACAAACTACGCTGCAACCCCCTTTTGAATAGCAAATTCATTTCTACCTAAATTAAACTCTGGTTCCTTGGCATCGAGAAATTGTTGTTCACGACCCTCTGCACTCTGTCCAAAAAAACCAATGACTTCAGGAGCAATGAAACTAAAGGTATCAAAGACAAAGGGAAATTAATCCTTATTTTTACATGGTTCTGTCACAAAGACGAAGGATCTTGTAGTTGAAGTTGGTAATGAGTTGGGACATTAAAGAACCTTTTAGGCTATAGGGTGTGGCCATGTCTCTTATGACCACCATGCCCCTCTACGTCAGCGTCATTCCACCTCACTCTCATCCACCACCCAAATCCACTATCCTATATGGTATGGTCATGACTCAAACCATCATCCTCATTTTTTTTAATTTATTTTGTGTAAAATGCATCTAACTAATTAAGGAAAGGGAGGTGCATGGTTGTCATCCATGCGAATCATGATGGTTCCCTAAGGGGGACGTGTAGCCCATCTCATGACCCATCTCATGCCCCCGTACCCCTTGGCCTTGTTTTTGCACAAGTGGTTTCTAAAATGATGCTAGTAGTTTTCTAAGTTACATATTTGATCCAAAGGTAATACACGGATTCAATTTCGTTAAAATCATGTTGTTATGGTTGTATGCTTCTTAATTTTAGCAAGAATAGAACGAGTGAAACACATTTAATCATAACATAGTAAGGTCTTTTCTTAGCAAGAATAGAACGAGTGAAACACGTTTAGGGGGTGTTTGTTTTTTCTTCAAACATCTTCAAGGGAGCTGATGTCTGCAGGCGCGCAGACGTTACCCTTGAAGACTGTTTGTTTTTTTTTAAACGGATCTGAAAAATGGCTTTTTTCAGCTTAAAAAAAGCTATGACATCCTTTCTTCAAACACCTTCACAAAAAACCTAACTCTCTCATCTTCAAAAAAAATCATCCTCCCTCAAAACTGGACCACCACCACTGCTCGTGTCATCATCATCATCGGTCGGCCGGAGAACCTCGCCGGCTCCGTCGTGTTCTTGTACAACCTTCTTCTTCTTCTTCTTCGATTCCATAAATGCCTTTGACAAATGAACAAGAGATTCGAGGTCTGCTGTCGTCATCAATGGTGAAAAAGCCTACAAAATTTGTAGTTAATTTTTGATGTAAACTCGTTTTCAAGCTACGTAGATCACATGTTGAAGAAACACACTGATGTTATAGGTGAAAATATAAGCTCTTACTTTAGGGCTTTTTGAAGGTACTTTATTATTAGATATGTGAACAATTGGGGTTTTTAACTTTTTGTTTGATTACGGTACATTTTAACGGTAGAAATGATGATGTTGAGTGATTTTCATGATCATAATTTAGGTTATGAAGTGAGAAGTGTTTAGTTGGAGAAGAAGAACGTGAAATTGATACCTAACTGGAATGTGAATTCAGTTTAGTTTAATTGATGATTTGGGAATTTGGGGAATTGGGTTGCGCATTTTGGATGTTGAATGTGTAGTTAAGGTAATTGGTTTAGGATGTTTTGATTTGGAAAATAAAACAAAGTTCATGTAGTTTGTACATACAGTATCAATTTATAAAAACAAACAGTCTTATATTTTGACCTTGAAGAGCTTCAGACCACATCTTCAGTTGCAGACATGAAAACAGATGAAATCAGCTTGCAGACAGTTTATGTCTGCAAAAACAAACAGCACCTTAATCATAACATATTAAGATCTTTTATGATTTATATAAACTAGTTTTCTTAATGTCGCGCGTTGCGGCGCAACGAACAAATGATAATGTAAATCAAACATGATTTGAATATAAAACATGTTGTTTAGAAAGCAAAACCACTAGAACAGTTTAATTTATCATCGTACCGTTTTATGATACCAAATAAATACTTTATTTTGAGTACAACTTCGTTTTTAACAAAACATATAACGAAATGTCGAGGGAATAAATAAAGCACAACTACGTACTTAAGTTTTTAGAAAAAAGTTAGAAACGTAATTTATTAAAGAAGTATCAAATTAGTTCATAAATTAGAGTAAACTGCAATTTTACACCCTGTGGTTAGGGGTGATTGGCACCCTTACCCCCCTAAGGAAATAATTGCAATTTTACCCCCCACTGTTTGCTGTTATGTTGCAACCTTACCCCCCGGTCTCAAATTTGTTGACTAACATGTTGACTATAACTTGAAATGACTATAATGCCCTTTCATAGTACCCCCTGTGTTTTTGTGCACTCTGTGATATTACCCCCTGCCACCACTGCCACCTCCAGCCACCACCACAACTTAATATCCCTTTCATATATAACACCACCACTACTTCCGTCACCGGAAACCTGCAACTCCGGTCATCTTCTCCAACGCAAATGACTGAAGATCAACAGAATTGTTATTGTTGGTGGGTTGTTTTGCACATTCTGCAACTATAGCATCATTTGCAACTTCAACAATGGCAGCACCAAGGTTTCCCAGTAGGAGATAAATGGTGATAGTGAAAAATGAAATGGTTGAAGAGGGTGAAGATGCAATCGCAAACCATGATAGAGCTTGTAATAAAACTGCAAAACATAATAACAATGAAGAAAACATGAACATTCCATGATACATTACCAGTTTCTTACCAAAAACTGAACCAATTTTCATTAATTGAAATTTAGTTTACAATTAACCATGAAGATAGAGAAACAAAACATATTTATTCCACAACTAATCACCGGTTTTTTAAAAAATCGAACCACTTTTCATTTGAATATGACGAAATCGATTGAAATTTGGTTTACAATTAACTATGAAGATTCCGGGATTAACTATTAGTTCTATTTACAAAAACTGAACTACTTTTCATTTGAAAAACTACAACTGGATATAAATTCATGAAGATTCCGTGAATAATTAGCAGTTATTTTCACAAAAACTGAACCACTTTTCATTTGAAAACGACAAACTAAATTGAAATTTGGTTTATAATTAACCATGAAGATGCATATCAAGACTCCATGATTAATTGCCAGTTTTTTTGACGAAAACTAAACCAATTTTCATTTCAGAAAAAAGTAAACTGGATTCAAGTTCGGTTTACGAGTTAACCATGAATATGCAGAAACAGAACATATGAGAATTCCATAACTAATAACCAGTTCTTTTCACAAAAACAAAACCAATTTTCATTTAAAAATTGACCAAGTGGATTCAGTTTACAAGTAATCATCAAGATGCAGAAGAATAACATATACCCGTTTTTAAACAAAAACTGAACCAATCTTCATTTCAAACGGATTAACTGTCACACCCCCAATTTCCACGTGTCACCGGTGGGCCCGGTGGAGGGTATGGTGACGTAGTTGGCATAATCATAGACAAACAACACAATATAATAATGCACAGCGGAAGCAGAAATAGATTCATTTCAACTTTAAATAAAATGTAATATTAAATATCACGAGTAGTTGAAACGGATCCACAGGCGGATCAAATAAAATAAGATAATTGTTCAACAGTTTTATTGTCGTCCGAGCTTGCGAGACTATTGTGGACGCTCTAGGAGACAGCCAGCCTAGTACGTGTAATACCTGCACTTAACCTTTTGGGAAAATACGTCAGTTTATACTGGTAAATACAAATTAACTGACTCATTTTGAAAATGATTGAAAATTGATTTAAATGCACATGGCATAAAATACTTTTATAACTTGGGATAATTATGCAATATAAACTTGTAATGGATTTACATGTTACTCCGCGTTCAGTAGCCCGATCCGTAGACCGGGTTAAAGATTAATAGACACACCACAATATAGAGTTATACACTGACGGGTGTACGCCTACACCCCGTGCTCAGGTCGTGGCCATCTCGTAAGATGATGCCAAGGATATCCGGGACATGGTCATTAACCCCCCAAAGGCTTCAAGTAATAAAACACATTCAAAACAAGGTCATCTCAATGAATTCAACCACTATACGATTAAATGATTCGATGCCGGACCAAGCGGTATTTTATATACCTTACCCCAAGCCCGTATAGGGAAAATAAGTTAAAAGTATTTACCTTAGTAAGTATGAATCACAATTGGCAAATGAAGGTAGCTTTTACTGGGCCTCCTATTCTGGAACAAAGGTTTATAATAACCTATTAGATTCCTAACGGGTCTTTTATTTAAGCCTAAGCTTGACCGGTTAGTTTTAAGGACGATACGGTTCAAGCGCACGATTAAGCGAAGACCGGATAGAATGTGATTTAGACCCGACAAGTTTGAATACTTGTATAATATGGGTATACTAAATACATTCTGGATTTTGAGACAAAAATGATAACGTTTGACCCGTTTCGGTCAATTTATGCAAACTAGTTACATAAACCGAACCGAGCGCTAAAAGAGCGTTACGGGTAGCCAAAAGAGTCATATGCAAGTTCCCTGAGATAATATGCTTTAAATATGATATAATATCAGCAAGTTATGTTCCATTATGCCCCGAATGAATTTAAACTCAATTTATGCCTTATAAGGGCATTTTGGTCATTTAAAAGATTATAAAAGGGTTAAATTGGAAATCTGAGTTGCAGGTCTGATTTATACAGTAAATATACTTAATTTGACATATTATAACAGTAGGGTATGACCCATATACAAAACTTATCATTTAAAATCAAACTAAGCACCTTAGGGGTGTTTTGGTAATTTCACAAGGGCTAAAAATGTCAAAACTGGAAATCTGAGTTCAAAAACTTATACTTACTGTTATTTTATAAAAATATGCTAAATACATCAGTAGGTATAATCCTTATATGTTTAATATGGGTATAACGCATACTATGCGTTAAAAACGCTTAGAAAGGCGATTTAGAGCCGTTTCCGGGTTTTCAAAAGAAAGCTGAGATTTTTATATTTCCAGAATGCTCAAAATAATTTATTTAACAAATAAGATCAGTAGAAAAAGGTTTGGGGTCAAAAGGATGCATAAAACTCATTTTATGGCTTAAAAGGTCAAAACCGGTATTAACCGAATCAACTTAGAGACCTATGATACGATCAGCCAAAAATTAAATAAAAATCTTCAAAAATCCCAAAATATTATATAACATCAGTGGGTAAAAAGTTTTATATCAAAAAGTGGCCTTAAATTGGTTATATGCTAAATGCGCCGTTTATTTAACATAAAGCTATAGTTTTACGATATCGGACATAACTCGAAATCTGGACCTCCAACTGATATCAAATTTTCGGTGCAAGTTTATAAATCAGTAATAAAGGTTTCTACTCTTTCATTTTTCCAAAAATCACGTTTTATAACAAAAAGGGCAAAATAGTCAACTTTAAGCATAAATCGGAAACATGCATATGAATCGGTTAAGCATGGAATCAAGTTGTAAAATTCCAGAGGGTTAATCATAAATATAAATGGTTCAAGATAAGCTCTAATGCAGATCTCAAACATGCATGCACGGATCCGAATCGAGAGTCAAAGAAAAAGTCGTTTTATAAGACTTTCGGTTCCGATCCGAGTTTATACTAAAGATTGTCGAGTTGATTATGACAAAACATATTCTTACATTCATTATAAAGTTATTTTTGATGATCAAACTGATTGCATGTCATCTACATTACCATTTATGCTATATTTTGTAAAAACAAGTTCTGTTGACTTTTTAAGAACAACTTTGACTCGACAAATAGCATACTTAGAGTGGGAATCAGAGAATACCCTTTTGAGGGTTTGTTTCCCACATAAATACCAACTTGTAGGTACTTTCAATTTGAGAAATGACTGAGCCATTTTCGTTTAATCGAAAAGTCAAACTATATTTACGACGGATTGACTTTTGGCTAATAATCTATGCTAGAACGAATTAGAGAAGGTTATGGATGCTTACAAGAGTCCTAATGAAGCTTAGATAGCACTATGAAGTAGCCTTGTCGATCAGAAAGCTCCTGGAGATGCCTTGTGAATTTTTGAAAGTTGCTAGTGTTCTTGGTTGCTACACAAGTGCCCCCAAATGAGGAATTTGATCTGAATTTATGTTGTTTAAGGTGTTGTAAGAGAGCCACAGGTGTCCTAGCATGCATGAGGGTTGATTGGTGCATTTGGGAGGTGCTGAAAGCTGTCATCAACTCATAAAACCGACCCAAAAACAAAAATTCGCGAATTCTGTTACTGGCAAGGGGACGCGGCCCGCTTAAGGCTGCCCAGGCGGGCCGCCTGGGGTCTGCAGTCCCAAAACTTTGTTTAAATGTTGCAGTTTGGTCCCTGTTCTTCGCACGCGAGGTTTTTGCCGTTTATCTTGACTCGTAAACCCTCAAACTTGGTTTTTAGGAACCTTGGGACATTTACCAACATGGTAAAGTCCTCGGTTAACTTTGCGCTCACCCGAAAAGTCATGAAATTCGACGTTGACGCTTTTAACCCTTCAAGTACGGTTTTGGCCATAACTTTCTCATACGATAACGAAACTTCATGAAATTTTTACCACATATTCTAGTGAGTATATTTTATCATTACAAAGCTTCGGGGCTGCCAAAAGATCAATCAGAGGTATAAATTCAACATGTTGACACTTTTAGTCCCTATAGTTTGTAATTCCTCACTTTCGTGCATTTTCCGCTTCGTATGATCCATGATCTATCCGTTTAGAGTTATAAACACCATGTAGGGTTATTATAGAGTCTATTTATCCATTGTTGACACTTCGGACCCTTATATTCCATAGTTTTCACTTTTTGTCAACTTTAGTCCCTCTAAAGTATGTTTTCACATATTCAAAGCCTATGACACGTGTCAATGCATTATTGGACGAAATTTTTCGAGGTGTTACATCCTCACCCCCTTAAAAAAAATCTCGACCTCGAGATTTACTGAAACAAATGAGGGTATTTTTCCTTCACCGTGGATTCCACTTCCCACGTGTATTCGGGACCTCTACGGGCATCCCACTTGACCTTAACAATAGGTATGTACTTTCTTCGGAGCTTCTTAACCTGTCGATCCTCAATCGACAACGGTTTTTCCACAAACTTCAAGCTTTCATCAATGTGTATGTCTGTATGCGGTATGACCAGTGATTCGTCAGCGAAACACTTCTTCAGATTACAGATGTGGAACACATTATGTATAGCGCTAAGTTCTTCAGGCAAGTTTAACTTATAAGCAACTGACCCGACACGTTCGACAATCTCGAAAGGTCCTATGTATCTCGGGCTTAGCTTGCCTTTCTTACCAAATCGCACCACCCCCTTCCAGGGCGATACCTTAAGTAACACTTTATCACCTACTTCGAAGTGAAAATCTTTGCGCTTAGGATCCGCATAACTCTTCTGCCTATCCCTGGCAGCTTTCAAACGATCGCGAATCTGAACGATCTTGTCCGTCGTCTCAAAAACGATTTCTGGTCCTGATAGTTGGACATCTCCAACTTCTGCCCAACAGATGGGCGATCTACACTTTCTACCGTATAAGGCCTCAAAAGGCGCAGCTTTTATGCTGGAATGGTAGCTATTGTTGTAGGAGAATTCAATTAGTGGTAGGTTCTTATCCCAACTACCACCCAAGTCTATCGCACATGCACGCAGCATGTCTTCCAAAGTTTGAATAGTACGCTCACTCTGACCATCGGTCTGAGGATGATAGGCCGTACTAAAATTCAAACGAGTGCCCAATGATTGTTGGAAACTCTTCCAAAAATGCGACGTATATCTAGTATCTCTATCGGAGATAATAGATACAGGTATACCATGCAACGCTACAATCTTATCAACGTATAATTGAGCTAACATATCGGAGCTATACGTCTCCTTGATGGGTAGAAAATGAGCTGACTTCGTCAGTCTATCTACTATGACCCATATGGTATCATTTCCCTTTCTCGTCTTTGGCAACTTGGTGATGAAATCCATTGTCACCATTTCCCATTTCCATGTGGGAATTTCAGGTTGTTGAAGCAAACCTGACGGCTTCTGATGCTCAGCTTTGACTTGCGCACAAGTCAAACATTTAGCTACATGCTCTGCTACGGACTTTTTCAAACCAATCCACCAGTAGTTTGCTTTTAGATCCTGGTACATCTTATCAGCTCCAGGATGAACGGAATATTTAGAGCTGTGGGCTTCCTGGAGGATAACATCCCGAAGTCCTCCAAAAACTGGAACCCATATTCGTCCGTTCAGTCTTAGCATTCCATATTTGTCGTAGGATAACTGCTCCTCAGTTACTCCTAACTTCTCTTCAGGATAGTTAGCTTCCAACACAGCTTCCTTCTGTGCAGCTAACACCCTTTCGTTCAAATTATTCCTTATTTCAATGCGCTTGGCATTGATTCTGATCGGTTTCACTCTTTCTTTTCTGCTTAAGGCGTCGGCAACTACATTTGCCTTGCCTGGATGGTATCTTATCTCACAGTCGTAATCATTTAAAGTTTCCATCCATCGCCTTTGTCGCATGTTCAATTCCTTCTGATTGAACAAGTGCTGAAGGCTCTTGTGATCCGAATAAATCACGCACTTGGTTCCGTACAAGTAGTGTCTCCACAGTTTCAATGCAAATACAACGGCACCCAATTCCAAGTCGTGGGTGGTGTAGTTCTTCTCGTGCACCTTTAATTGACGCGAAGCGTAGGCAATGACCTTGCCTCTCTGCATGAGTACACATCCCATACCAGTGTGTGACGCATCGCAATACACCACGAATTCTTCTATACCATCAGGCAATGTTAGCACTGGTGCATTGCTCAACTTCTTCTTCAAAATGTCAAAGGATTCCTGTTGCTTAGGGCCCCAATCAAACTTAATCTTCTTACGAGTCAACGAAGTTAGGGGCGCAGCAATCCTTGAAAAATTCTCGATGAATCGTCTATAGTATCCTGCTAATCCTAGGAAACTGCGAATTTCGGTAGGAGTCTTTGGCTCCTGCCAATTCATAACTGCTCTACCTTAGCGGGATCTACATGGATACCACGCTCACTCACCACATGTCCAAGGAATTGGACTTCTCGAAGCCAATATTCGCACTTTGAAAATTTGGCATAGAGTTTCTCATGATGTAGAAGTTTGAGAATACAACGAAGGTGTTTCTCGTGGTCAGCCTGGTTCTTTGAATAGATAAGGATGTCGTCAATAAAGACGATGACGAATTTATCCAGATAAGGCTTGCAAACGCGATTCATGAGATCCATGAATGCGGCTGGTGCGTTAGTGAGCCCAAAAGGCATCACTAGAAACTCGTAATGTCCATAACGAGTCCTAAACGCTGTCTTGTGTACATCTTCCTCCTTGACCTTCAACTGGTGATAGCCCGACCTCAAGTCGATCTTCGAAAAGTAGCTTGCTCCTTACAACTGATCGAACAGATCGTCGATCCTGGGTAATGGATATCTATTCTTGATAGTGACTTTATTAAGCTCACGGTAATCGATGCACAGACGCATCGATCCATCCTTCTTTTTAACGAACAAGATTGGCGCTCCCCAAGGAGACGAGCTAGGTCTAATAAAACCTTTAGCTAACAGATCATCTAACTGCGTCCTTAACTCCTTCATTTCCGTTGGTGCCAACCTATATGGTGCTCTCGCTACTGGCGCTGCACCCGGAATGATGTCTATTCGAAACTCCACTTACCTATCCGGTGGTAAACCGGGGAGTTCTTCAGGGAATACTTCAGGGTATTCTGAGATGACAGGGATGTCTTCAATCCTTGGCTTTGGCTCATCAATAGTGACTTGTGCCATATAAATGACACAACCCTTCTGCAGACATCTGGATGCCTTGAGCATGGACACTTGCTCAGGCAATCCATGCTGGGTATCTCCTTGGATAGTGAGTGACTCACCAGACAGGGTTTTAACCACTACCTGCTTTCTGTTGCACACAGTCTGGGCTTGGTTACGCGATAACCAATCCATGCCTATCACTATATCGAATCCAGCTAGCTTAAAGGGAAGCAAGGATAGTGGGAAAGAATGATTCCTAATGGATATAACACATCCATCTAAAACAGTTGAGGCAGTTTCTATGGTTCCATCGGCTAATTCCACCTCATACTTCACACTTAAGGTTTTAACAGGTAGGTTTAACAACTTACAGAACTTATCATCTACAAATGACTTATCTGCTCCTGAATCAAATAATACTCTAGCAAAAACATCATTTACAAGAAAAGTACCTGTAATGACGTTATCATCTTGAACCGCTTCCTTAGCGTCCATCTTGAAGACTCTTGCATTGGTCTTCTTTCCATCATCGGCTTTCTTAGCGTTCTTTGGGCAATTAGACTTGATGTGCCCCTTCTCGTTGCAACCGTAACATGTTGCATCCTTCAGACCTTTGCACTTCAGAGTCGTATGATCTGCAGATTTGCAGATTCCACAGAATCTCATGGGAGACTGCGATTTTGATTCTAAACGACACTTCCCAAAATGGTGTTTCTTGCAGGTCTTGCATTTGGGCTTATCCCCTGATGGTTGCCAATCTCTCTTAGATCCCGACCCTTTCCTGTGGTCGTTGTTCCCTCGGTGTCTTTTCTCCGATCTCCGTGAGGTATCGTCCTCACGTTTCCTCTTGTTCTCCTCTGAGCTCTTAAGAGCTCTCAACCTGACTACATCCTGGGTGAGTGAGAGAGATAGATCAGCTACTGATCTGAACGTCGTAGGCCTCGATGCCTTAACACTTGCTGATGTATGTAAAATGCAACATATAAAACCAAGGTTGGAGAACTCGCTAGTCGCTAACGGGTCGGTGAGGTAGGGACTAGCGACTACTCGGGATTACTCGTGATTAATCGGGATTAATCGGATCGGACTTTTTATGTATAATTTTAAGTTTTTATACATATATACATATATTTTTATACGTATTTTTTTTAAGTGGACAAGTTTTGACCGGAATCTGGGAGGTTTTGGCCGGAATATGTGTTTTTTTTCTGATTTTTCCGGTTTTTTTCTGATTTTTTCCGATTTTTTTTTGTTTTTCCCGATTTTTTCCGATTTTTTCCGACCGACTAGTCGCGATTAGGGCCGACTAGGCCGACTAGCGATTTTTTTTCTGATTAGTTGAAAATTACTCAGTTGATGGGCGACTAGCGACTAGTCAGCGATTAATCGCCGGCTAGTCGCGATTTTTGCAACCATGTATAAAACACATCAATTAAGGCATAAAACTAACCCTTTTTAAGTACTAATGTTGGAAAAAGAGTGTTTTTGTCTTCCTTTTGTATTTTCAGGATGAAATGAGCTCAAAATCACAAAAGAAGCAAAAAGACCACTAATTCTACCATAAATACAAGAAAAGGAACAAAAGTGGACTGCCCGGACCCTCAACGGCACCTCCCAAGACAAAGAGAAGGAAACAGAGTCTGAACACGCCCCGTGTCCAGCGAACACGGGGGCGTGCCCAGAAAGCAGCAGAAAAGACAAACCAGTAGAAGCTTCCATTGCTCACCACGGGGCCGTGTCCAGCGAGCACGGGGGCGTGGTGAAAGTACAGCAGGCGCATTAATTGTAATTCGCAATTACAATTAATGAAGAAAGAGAATGTCAGACGGGCACGGGGCCGTGTCCAGCGGACACGGGGCCGTGTCCAGCGTTCTGTTCAGCCTATAAATAGAGGAGCTTGGTTTCATTCTCTCTCATCCCTTGGCACACCACCTCTCTCACACTTCATCCACCACCCACCACCACCATAACACCATCATCCACCACCATCATCCATTGTCCGTCGTAGAGTGTGTGAGTCGTCTCGGGATCCAAGATTGATCGTAAGAGTTCTTGACAATCAAGGCCATGTTTGCCTAAGTCTCTTACATCACTTGGTGAAGACAAGTGTTTAGTATAATACTTTTTATTTTTAATCTTTTGCACTTTTTATTTGGTTTTGTATTAATGACTTTAATAACTAGTTACTTATGTTGAAGGTGATCTTTCCTTATCGTTTGTCCGTGGTGTCTTGGCATTATTTTACTGTCTATATAAAATAAAAGATTTTCACCATTCATATCTCCACGGTCTATATGGAGGTATGTTGGCTACCTGGTCGGGGTTAAGGGAACGGTTTGGTAAGGGTCTTGCCCTTGTTCAGCGTTTAGAGGTCCTGCTTGGGACCTGGGTCAAATTTAGTAGGATCTCCTTCAATGCCCATAGGTATTGGATGGCGGGGATCCAAACTCTTTGACCCCCTCATAAGTTAACTACTATTAATACTATAACCCGGCTATTTAGGACTGTATACCTGCTGACTCAGACTACTTAGCCGAGGGTAACGTCGCCGCCAAAAGCGGGGCCTACCATAATTTGCATTAATAACTTAATTCATTATCTTTCAATAATCCGACCCTTTAGGATTGTATCCTTGCTGACTCAAACTACTGGGTTGAGGGTAACGTCGCCTTCAAAAGAGGGGCCTACTACAATAACTAAGATAATCTCTTAAACAAGTGCAAAAGTGCGAAAATAATCAAAGGTTATACTAATACACGTGTCGGATCCAAGTGATTCATCTTGTTTATCTGTTTTTATTTTATTTTATTTTTCAGCATTTAGTTAGTTTTTATTTTTATTAGTTTAAATCATTTTTCTAACTTTTTGATTTGGTTAGACGTTGAGGATAAACCGGTATTAAAAGCTCTTGTGTCCTTGGACGACCTCGGTATCTTACCAACACTATACTACGTCCACGATGGGTGCACTTGCCCATATGTGTGTTTAGTGTTAGTGAATATCGTGTTTTATAAATTTAAAACTTGACTAAAAGTGTAAAAAAGGGCTTAATTATATATTAAAAACATATACACACTGACACGCATCAAGTTTTTGGCGCCGCTGCCGGGGACACAAGGATTTTAAGAAAGCTTAAAATCGACGGCCTAATCAGTTTTTCAAAACCTTTTTAAAACGTGCGCATTTTTCTACATTTTAGTTTAGTTTTTGCATTTACAGTAGCCTGAACACGGGGCCGTGCTCGCTGAACACGCCCCCGTGCTGCATATTTTAGAGTAGATACCCAGATACAGAGTCTGACCACGGGGCCGTGTTCACTCAACACGCCCCCGTGCTCAACGTGACCAGTAAATTTAATTAAAACGCCCAGATACAGTCCTTGAACACGGGGCCGTGTTCACTCAACACGGGGCCGTGTCCAGCTTCTGTTTCCGTCTTATTTTTGTTTTCTGGTCCCGAGACTCAGTTGTGGTCTGTTGAGTGATTCCTATGGATCAATACTCAAGAGGTTACAACTACACCTATGATGAGGATGATTATAGAGGTAATTATTGCACTAATTGTCGTAATGCACGCTCGGTTCAATATGATACTTCATATCAACCATCCAATTCATACAACCATTATGAGGAGCCCAGGTACGAGCCATCAACTTCATACACATCCTATGAAGACCAAAGGTATGAACCTCCTCCCTCATACTCATATTTTGATGAACCAAGGTATGAGCCTTCATACTCATACTTTGAAGATTCAACATATGAGCCACCACCTTCATATTCTTATTATGAGGAACCATGGCGTGAACAACCCACCTCATATGAGTACTATGAAGAACAAAGTTTCGACCCTTATCCATCATATACTTACAATGAAGAACAATGGTGTGAACCATCTACTTCATATGAGTATTATGAGGAACCAAGGATCGAACAACCGGATTCAAGCTTTGAGGATCCGAATTCTTTCAATCTCACCGAAGTAACTAATAGGATAATAGAACAACTTAAAACTATCGAACGTTGCATAAAAGAATCTCGCGCAAGGGAAGAGGAATCCCGCGCAAGAGAAGAGTTAAAAGACGATAATAACGTAGAGATAGTTGAAAGTGTAAAAATGGAAGAACAAGAAAGTGAAAAACCGATACATGAGTCAAACAATGAAAGTGGTGAGTCCGTTAATGTTAAAATTCAAGAAGAGTCTAATTTTGAAGAAATTAACCTCTTGTCACCTACTTTCGAAAATCATTGTTTAATAACCCCTCATGCTAAGTTTTTAAAAGAGTTAAATACTAATGCTAAAATCAAAGACTTGGTAAGTGTTAAGTTAACTAATGATCAAACCTCGCTAATAAAAGAAGATCCTTTTGAAATTAACATTACACCGGTTCCGTGTTTCTTTCAAAATTCGTTTATTAGTAATATCACTATTGATAAAGATCTTTGTGTTAACATAATGCCTAACTACATTTTTGAAAAGTTAAGTATTAGTGATTTTACTCCACTTCAAATACCCATTTTTTTATCCGACCGAAAAGTAATGAAATCAATCGGTGTAGTTGAAGATGTTTTGGTTCAAACAAATCAAATGGTAATCCCAACCGACTTTGTCATCTTAGATGATGCCCCCCTAGTCTTGGGAAAACCTTTTGTACAAACTCACAAAGCTTTGAAAAACCGGAAATTCAACAATCTACCTCTTCAATTAGGGGCATTCAAAAGGAGCATAGATCTTGAGCGCTCAATGAAATATCCTTTTGGCAACAATGACCCCCTAATTGAAGATGAAGCTGAACCACCCGATACAACCAACGAAGAAGACCACTTTGTCGAGGAAGAGATAGCCATAGAACAAACCTTTAAGATTCTTGATCTAGATGAGCCACAAAATAAGGTGTCTCCTAAAGACCCACCCATTGAGCTCAAGGAACTTCCTAAAGGTTTGGAATATGCTTTTCTAGGCAAAGATGGTAGTTTACCTGTAATTATTTCGTCTAAATTAAGTAGTCTAGAAAAAGAGAAATTAGTTAATCTACTTAAAAAACACAAAAATGCAATCGCTTGGAAGCTTGTAGATATTAAAGGAATAAGCCCTTCTATGTGCACGCACAAAATTTTAATGAATGATGACTACAAAACGGTAATTCAACCACAACGGAGAGTGAACCCCAATGTTCAAGAAGTGGTTAAGAATGAAGTCATCAAACTACTCGACGCCGGACTAATCTACCCTATCTCCGATAGCCCGTGGGTAAGTCCCGTCCAAGTAGTCCCAAAGAAAGGAGGTATGACGGTAATAACTAACGAGAAAAATGAATTAATACCAACAAGAACCGTCACAGGATGGAGAGTCTGTATAGATTATAGGAGATTAAATGAAGCAACCAGGAAAGACCACTTTCCTTTACCCTTCATTGATCAAATGTTAGAAAGATTATCCGGTCATAAATTTTATTGTTTCTTAGATGGTTTTTCAGGTTACTTTCAAATACCGATAGCACCGGAAGACCAAGAGAAAACAACTTTCACATGTCCCTACGGAACTTTTGCATATCGACGCATGCCATTCGGTCTATGTAATGCGCCTGCAACATTCCAACGTTGTATGGTCGCCATTTTCCATGATATGATCGAAAAGACAATGGAAGTCTTCATGGATGACTTTTCCATCTTTGGAGACTCATATGACCAATGCCTCGATAACCTTGAACGAATGCTATCCCGATGTGAGGAAACTAACCTCGCCCTTAACTGGGAAAAATGCCATTTCATGGTAACAGAGGGAATAGTACTCGGTCACAAGATCTCAAGCGAAGGAATGGAAGTTGATCGAGCAAAAATAGAGACTATTTCTCGATTACCTCCTCCATCCTCCGTACGAGCAATCAGAAGTTTCCTAGGGCATGCCGGATTCTATAGAAGGTTTATCAAGGACTTTTCAAAAATTTCAAGACCTCTAACAAAATTGCTTGAAAAAGATGCACCCTTCATCTTTGACAAGGAATGCAATCAAGCATTTCTAACCCTAAAGGAAATGCTAGTCAATGCACCTATCATGATAGCGCCAGATTGGAAATTTCCTTTCGAAATCATGTGCGATGCAAGCGACTTTGCTGTTGGAGCAGTCTTGGGACAAAGAAAAGAAAAACATTTCCACCCAATTTATTATGCTAGTAAAACTCTTAATGATGCACAAGAAAATTATACAACTACAGAAAAAGAACTACTAGCGGTGGTATTTGCTTTTGATAAATTTCGTTCTTATCTTGTTCTTTCTAAAACAGTAGTTTATACAGACCATGCAGCCATCAGGTACCTCTTCAAGAAGCAAGACGCAAAACCCCATTTGATAAGGTGGATTCTACTCCTCCAAGAATTCGACATTGAAATCAAGGACAAAAGAGGAGCAGAAAACACTGCTGCAGATCATCTCTCACGCTTAGAAGACCCAGCTTTGGAGACAACCAGGGACGAGCAAATCAACGAAAAATTTCCCACGGAGTCCCTGGAAATGATGGAAAGCAGACAAGAACCATGGTATGCCGACTACGCTAATTTCTTAGCTAGCGGTATAGTCACCAAAGGATGGCCACATCATCAAAGAAAAAAATTCTTTGCTGATGTAAAGCATTACTTTTGGGAAGACCCCTATCTTTTCAAAATGTGTGCCGACCAGCTCATCCGAAGGTGTGTCCATGGTAATGAAGCGCGAAGAATACTCCGTCATTGTCATGAAGGTCCATACGGAGGACATCATGGTGCAGCAAGCACCGCGCGAAAGGTATTTGATTCAGGATTTTACTGGCCAACCATTTACAAGGATGCACAAAACCTTGTAAAGACATGTGATGCCTGCCAGAGATCAGGTAATATTTCTTCCAAAAACGAAATGCCTCAAAATGGCATTCTCGTCTGTGAAATCTTTGATGTGTGGGGGCTCGATTTCATGGGACCTTTCCCACCTTCAAAGGGAAACAAATATATACTTGTGGCAGTCGATTACTTGTCTAAATGGGCAGAGGCCGAGGCTCTTCCAACAAATGATGGAAGAGTAGTGGTAAAATTTCTGAAAAAGTTGTTCTCTCGTTTCGGGACACCAAAGGCTTTAATAAGTGATAGAGGTACCCATTTTTGCAATCATCAACTCGAAAAAATATTAACAAGGTATGGGGTCTATCACCGGGTCTCAACAGCATATCATCCTCAAACAAATGGGCAAGCCGAAGTGACTAATCGAGGGTTAAAACGAATACTTGAGAAAACCGTAGGAATAAATAAAAAAGAATGGGCCGACAAATTAGACGACACTTTATGGGCTTTTCGAACTGCTTATAAAACCACTATAGGCACAACCCCATATAAACTCGTCTATGGAAAAAGTTGCCACTTGCCAGTAGAAATCGCTCACAAAGCCTACTGGGCAATAAAAAACGTAAACTTAGATTTAGAAGTTGCCGGTAAAAATCGATTTTGTCAAATAAACGAATTAGAAGAACTTAGGAATTATGCATATTCTAACTCCGAAATTTATAAAGAAAGAATGAAAAATTTGCATGATAAATATATTAAATCTAATGAATTTCGGGTTGGAGACCAAGTTCTATTGTTTAATTCACGACTTCGATTATTTCCTGGTAAGTTAAAATCTAGGTGGTCAGGACCTTTTTCCGTCACCCACGTTTTTCCACACGGTGCAGTAGAAATTAAAAATGGGGCACCATTTAAAGTCAATGGCCAACGGCTGAAACTCTACAGAGGATCCATTGAGGATGAGGAAGAGGAAATCGCACTTCAAACGGTCAACGAATAAACTCGTACCCGACATGTTACAGGTAAGTGTACGTTCAAAACCGGTAAAATCATCTAACTATTTTTCGGAAATAAGGGGCATGCACACGAACACATAAAAAAAAAATTCAAAAACTTCGCCCGGCACGGGGCCGTGTCCGCTGGACACGGGGCCGTGTCGAGGCGACTGTCGGGATAAATCCCTTTTTTCCTATCAGTTACACCATTCCACACGCCCCGTTTCGCCGTAAACTCTCTGGTTAGAGGCGATTTTCTGCAGATTTCGAACGTCACCACCGAATCTAACAACGTCAAGGTATGATTCTATCCTTCTTAGTAGTTAGATTAGTTACTTGCATGTAGTTAAAACATCAAAAATTGGGGGAAAATCTAGGGTTCTTCATGTTCATCCGGATCGAACTCAAAATTTTTGATGAAAATTGTTAGTAGTAGTTTAGAATAGAGTAGTAGGGAGTAAATAGACATGTATTGTTGATAGATTCGTCCGATTTCCAACTAAAAACCCAAACCCTTGTTCTTGAACCGAAAAACACGAAATTGAAAGGGTAAATGGTTTGTTTTTGGAAAAATGACACTTAGGGTTTCATTTTCGGGGGAAACCGCTGCTATTAGGCTAAAAATTTTCAGGTTTTCGAAACCGGGGCGAAAAATGAAGATTTTGAGTTACAGACGCCTGGACACGGGGCCGTGTCCGCTGAACACGGGGCCGTGTCCAGCCCACTGTTTGCAGTTTTCAATCCGATTTTCCTTGTTTCGTACTAACTTTTGCTGTATTCTTTTCAGATGTCTAAATTCACACGGTTTAATGCAAACGAACTTGACGCTAGGGCACGCTACGAGGTCCTACAAACAAGACCCGAAGAGTATCCAAGGCGGGCATGTACTGATTTGCTGACCATGGTGAACCAACTGGACCGCTTCAACAACATTGTGACGGGTCCGCTGCACGTCGCATTGACTGCCCGACTTCGGTCGGTCCATCAATGTACGATGGAGTTCTATAGCACCTTCATATTCAATTCGAGATTGGAGCCGTTTGATCATGAGGCGGTCGAATTTCGATGTGGAGGGACCACCTATAGAACCTCCATGGCACAGTTTGGATCCATCATTGGGCTGTACAAAGATGAAGAAGCGGGGAATGAAGAGAATACCGGGGGATTAAGAGATTTGGATGCAACTGAACGCCAAGCCGCATGGGCTCAAATCGGTGATGGAATCTACAACCCAAGCAGCACAAAGAGCACCAAACTGAGGGACCCGTTATACCGCTACATCCACAGGCTCCTTACGTACTCGTTGAACCAACGCCATAACAGCAGTGGCGTTGTTGGGTTAAAAGATTTGGTTGTCCTTCACTGCATCCACAACCAGAAGCCTCTCGATGTTCCTTACCTCCTACTGCGGAACATGCACTTAAACCGCCTTGCCTCTGCTCCTACACCAATCTTCTTCGGGGGATGGGTGTACCGTCTTTTCAAGCACTTCACGAATATCCCAAGGTCCTTCGAAAGGAGTCCATGGTCGGGACGGGTTGATTATCATATCTGCCGAGCCATGAACTTGCTCTATGAAGCGGAGGACGGGACGGTGAGCTTTCAGAGGACACAAGGCTACGCATGGAACCCGCAGGAGGCTCTAGTTCTTCATGCACCACCTCCACATTTTCAATACCCTCCCCAAGGCGATCCGGGTCAATCCTCCTCTCAAGGAGGCGGTTTTCCTAACTTCCAAAGTTTACATGATCTTTTGCAGGAAAACCTCATGTGCACCAGGAACACCTACAACCTCGCCAACAACACACACCTCCGGGTTGGAGCTATCGAACGCAGCGTCAACGATATACAAGATGATATCGGTAGCATCCGGGAGTACATGGCGAGGCAGGGAGGCGGAGGTGAGGATAGTGATGAAGACATGGAGTAGGAGGCTGGGAGGAACAAGGGGCTGGCTGGTGATGAGCCCACAGGTTTGATTGCCCTTCTTATCCATCAAACAATTCATGGCCTGCGTGCCATCTGTCGAACAATTTACTTTCCTTAACTATTTTTTATCTTTATTTTGTTTTTATTTTATGTTTGGATACTATTTGACAATGGTAAGTTAGGATGGTTTGTGCTTGGTTGGATGGTATTGAATGATTACACAGGTGCAGTGCAAGGGTTAGGGTGCTAAACATTAGCACTTGCAGCCCTAGGATGGATGAAACCGGGAGAAAAACCTATTTTTCTGGCTAACAGACTGTCCACACGGGGACGTGTCCAGCCGACACGCCCCCGTGTCCATCTCCCAGTTCTGCTGTTTGGCTACTGACCTGCAAATTTTTGCCAGACACGTGGCCGTGTTCACCCAACACGCCCCCGTGTCCACCTTCTGTAAGTTTTTCGTTACTGGCAGTTCACCACGGGGCCGTGTCCAATGGACACGGGGCCGTGTCCAGAGTGCCAGTAACACAAATCTTTGTTTTTAAACACACTTTTACACATTCTAATCAACCAAAAACTTTATTTTTGGACACATTGAGGACAATGTGTAATTTAAGTGTGGGGGGATGCTAAAACCTTGAAATTTTGCAAAATCCTAAACACAAGCCTTACACAAAACTCTATTGGAACCGCTAAACACCCCAAATTTTTTCAAAAACTTTTTCATTTTTTTTTATTTACTTGTCTTAGTTTAAGTTGGGAATAACAAGTTCTAAAAAGGTTATATTTTTACAAGTTTACAACCGATAGCGTCGTGATAAAAAGAACTAACATAGGAAAATTATGAAACGGTATAACAAGTCTAGTTAAAAATTCGATTATATATGCTTGCTCACATTAAAAACTCATTCCCACAAAAGTGAGTTTTGAGCCTTTATTGAGCATAAAAATACACATATTTAGATTAAATGCTCATTTTTCGTTTCTTGTGTGAATAGCCGCTCGGTCTTTACAAATCTAGAACTTGCCATGACGATACATTCCCGGTCCTTACCAACTTAAACCCAAGTAAGTAAATGATAGAGGCATTAGGACTAACTATTTTTCTTTCAAAACCATTATTTTTCATTTCTTTTACCTACCCAAAAATCCCCCTAGAAAACCCCTTTGAGCCTAAACCTTTCATTTCATTTCCCCCAAAACATTATTTTTACCCACCAAAAACCTTTTTCATTTTTCACCTTTATTTTAGTAACAAGCTCGGTTTTTCATAAACGTACCCTTTTATGTGACGAAAAAAATAATAATAAAAAATAAATGATGAAGTCAAAAACAAACAAAAGCTACAAAAGCTTGTTTGAGAAATACTTCAAAGAAATAATAAGTCACTAAAAACAAGGTATTTTACGAAAACCGACACTTGTTACGATTTTCGCCCTTTTTACTAACACACTAACCAACCACCCACCTTTAAACCCAAGCCTTCACCCCAAAAGTCCTCTTGATATTTACAAAGGTGAAAAGTTAAAAAGGAGGAGGATTGATTGCTTGGCAAGCCTATGGAAGACGTAAGTTCCGTGCCGCTCTCGAGTGATTCACTTAAATGTACACCTTCGGCCGAGTGTTGAGTGATCTCCCGTGAGGTATGTGAACTTGTATATAAATGGAATTTTAATAAGGCATGTTATGCCCAAATAAATAGTTTATCTTATGAAAAGTTCAAAATAAATCATAACGAATAGGATTGTAAATAAATAAAAATAAAACCTATAAAAACCTTGGATTCCCGACACTCTAGGACAAGCTAAAAAAAAAAAAAAAAAACTTCTCTTCTACCTATTCCATTTGGGAGTGTAAGCCACATTTAAAGAGTTTTGCTTGAGGACAAGCAAAAGTTCAAGTGTGGGGGTATTTGATGTATGTAAAATGCAAAATATAAAACACATCAATTAAGGCATAAAACTAACCCTTTTTAAGTACTAATGTTGGAAAAAGAGTGTTTTTGTCTTCCTTTTGTATTTTCAGGATGAAATGAGCTCAAAATCACAAAAGAAGCAAAAAGACCACTAATTCTACCATAAATACAAGAAAAGGAACAAAAGTGGACTGCCCGGACCCTCAACGGCACCTCCCAAGACAAAGAGAAGGAAACAGAGTCTGAACACGCCCCGTGTCCAGCGAACACGGGGGCGTGCCCAGGAAGCAGCAGAAAAGACAAACCAGTAGAAGCTTCCATTGCTCACCACGGGGCCGTGTCCAGCGAGCACGGGGGCGTGGTGAAAGTACAGCAGGCGCATTAATTGTAATTCGCAATTACAATTAATGAAGAAAGAGAATGTCAGACGGGCACGGGGCCGTGTCCAGCGGACACGGGGCCGTGTCCAGCGTTCTGTTCAGCCTATAAATAGAGGAGCTTGGTTTCATTCTCTCTCATCCCTTGGCACACCACCTCTCTCACACTTCATCCACCACCCACCACCACCATAACACCATCATCCACCACCATCATCCATTGTCCATCGTAGAGTGTGTGAGTCGTCTCGGGATCCAAGATTGATCGTAAGAGTTCTTGACAATCAAGGCCATGTTTGCCTAAGTCTCTTACATCACTTGGTGAAGACAAGTGTTTAGTATAATACTTTTTATTTTTAATCTTTTGCACTTTTTATTTGGTTTTGTATTAATGACTTTAATAACTAGTTACTTATGTTGAAGGTGATCTTTCCTTATCGTTTGTCCGTGGTGTCTTGGCATTATTTTACTGTCTATATAAAATAAAAGATTTTCACCATTCATATCTCCACGGTCTATATGGAGGTATGTTGGCTACCTGGTCGGGGGTTAAGGGAACGGTTTGGTAAGGGTCTTGCCCTTGTTCAGCGTTTAGAGGTCCTGCTTGGGACCTGGGTCAAATTTAGTAGGATCTCCTTCAATGCCCATAGGTATTGGATGGCGGGGATCCAAACTCTTTGACCCCCTCATAAGTTAACTACTATTAATACTATAACCCGGCTATTTAGGACTGTATCCCTGCTGACTCAGACTACTTAGCCGAGGGTAACGTCGCCGCCAAAAGCGGGGCCTACCATAATTTGCATTAATAACTTAATTCATTATCTTTCAATAATCCGACCCTTTAGGATTGTATCCTTGCTGACTCAAACTACTGGGTTGAGGGTAACGTCGCCTTCAAAAGAGGGGCCTACTACAATAACTAAGATAATCTCTTAAACAAGTGCAAAAGTGCGAAAATAATCAAAGGTTATACTAATACACGTGTCGGATCCAAGTGATTCATCTTGTCTATCTGTTTTTATTTTATTTTATTTTTCAGCATTTAGTTAGTTTTTATTTTTATTAGTTTAAATCATTTTTCTAACTTTTTGATTTGGTTAGACGTTGAGGATAAACCGGTATTAAAAGCTCTTGTGTCCTTGGACGACCTCGGTATCTTACCAACACTATACTACGTCCACGATGGGTGCACTTGCCCATATGTGTGTTTAGTGTTAGTGAATATCGTGTTTTATAAATTTAAAACTTGGCTAAAAGTGTAAAAAAGGGCTTAATTATATATTAAAAACATATACACACTGACACGCATCACTTGCCTTGATTTCAGGTGCCAAACCCCCAATAAAATGGGCAATCCTTCTCGGCTCTGGGGTTACCAAATATGGAACCAATCGAGACAGAGTATTGAAGGTGGTGAGATATGCCTGGCAGTCGAGATTCTTCATCACCAGGGATACGAAGTCTGACTCAATCCTTTCAACTTCGTGTTGTGGGCAGAAATTTTCTTTGATCAGGGCTACAAACTGATCCCATGACATACTGTAAGGGTGGCCTTTCCGGCAGCTTGTAAGAGAGATTTCCACCACGCCAGTGCGTCCCCCTTGAATGATTGGGACACGTATTTCACCACATCCCGATCAGCACACCCGCTGATATCTACAACCGTATCCATTTCATCTAACCACGTCATGCAGTCGACTGCCCCTTTCTCCCCAGTAAAGTCTCTGGGTTTGCATGAGACGAAATATTTATACGTACAGGACTTGTTGTGCGTTTCATGTTTCTGCTTGATCTCCTGTTTCGGGATACTGCTGTGGTTAGAGGAGTGGTTATCCTCATCATCCTTCTTTAGCTCCTCTTTCTTAGACACGTCATTCTTAGAGGGTGGCTTGCTATGAGCCTCTGAATGATTCTTGGATTTGGAACATGGTACAGTTCGGGTCCTACTTCGAGTCCCGCTCGATTCCCTGAATTGCCTTTCAATGGCTTTGGCAACAGCATTTTCTACCAGTGCTTGTAGCTCCGCACCAGTTACATGAATCTTAGTATTATCTGGGTTTTCCTCAGAATGACTGTTTGTTTCTTCCGACTTGGCCATGTAGCTTTAGGAGCTACATAAAAGTAAGGACAAGGTCTATTTAGAAACCTAACAGTATTATCGTTCCTGACGATTTATTAACCATGGTAATAAAAGCCATATTAGTTAATTTATTTAATTTCATTCAGCACTTTTATTAGCATCTTTATCATAGAATGAAATATATATATTGGCACAATAGGCCTAGTCACTTGGACAAACTTCTAAATTTTAAATTTAGAATTTTTTTATAGGATTAGAATTGTATAATTAAAACAAATAATCCTTTGCTTGGCAGGGAGTCTATAAACCACGGCTGCCTTTTTGTTTTATATGACATTAGTCATAACCCGTAGGCATCAAGTCATAATCACACATGTATACAATATAATTTTGGACAATTTATTAAAAGGGTGACATGTGTGATTTTTCGAATCACGCTAGTCAAGAATGTTAACATGTTTACAGATGTCAACAGAGAGTTGAATCTTTTTAAACAGGTTTTACCATATTGGCCAGGTCTTTTAATAAGACATTCAAGCTAGGTTTTACCTTTTTAAGATTCTTATTAAAATGGTAAATTAAAATAATAATTGATATTTTCCATTCATTTGTATATTATATTCATGCACATAGATAAAATGAAAAACTTAGATTAACCATTTTAAATAAAATAGACTAGTACCAGTTTGCCCTAAACGGGACTTTTACTCAAATAACATGCCCACGCAGGGGCTAAACCAACAAACAAAACAAACAAACCCACGCAGGGGTTAAACAGAAACAAACATACCCACGCAGGGGTAGAACAGGAAAGGAAATATGCCCACGCAGAGGCAGAGTACAGAATAAATGTCCTCGCAGGGACATGAGTAAATAAGCTAACAAAGAAAGGATTTAATAATCCTTCTTGCCTTTCCCCTTGATCAAATCCACCATCTTCTTAAACATTCCGCGGTTATGTCGGCGATCTTCTCGCAATTCATGCCGCAATTCACGTCGCACATCGTTTATCCCCTGGAGGATTTCTTGAACTTGCGGTGGCGACATCATCGGCGCCTGCGGCGGTGGCGGATACTGCGGTGGTTGAGGAGGCTGCGGCTGCTGGTATCCATGCGATAAGTATCCAAAAGTCGACTGTCCCGTAGCCCAGGGACCTCCAAAAGCACCCTCCTGATTGAGAGGGTTGTAGCCTGAAGCTATCCAGTAGGGATCCCCTGTATAGTCATAACCTGGGGGAAAAGTCGGCTCGAAGGGATTATACGCGGCCGCGCTAGCATAAGCGGGGATTGGGTTCCCAAAATCCTGTGGTGGTGGTGGCGCGATTGGCGCAGATGTTACTTCTGAGACGGGATGCGAAGATTCTCCCATCTCTGGCTCCTCATGAAGGGGCGAGTATCGGCTGCTACCTGAATGTGGAGGGGTGCCGATGCGTATCCCTCCTCGTGTGGACATCCGGGCGTTCCTTCCCCTTCGCCTCTGAGGCGGAAGAGGCAAAACCGGAGGTGGTGGCGGCGGCGGAGTGACCACGTCGCGCCAGAAACCCTCTGAAGGATCCTGCTGCTGAGGCTGCTGCTGAAGCTGCTGCTGGGAGTGATGCTGGGAGTGCAAGGGAGAGCTGTGGTAGGACTGGTGCATGGGAGAGTTATGGTAACTAGGGGTATAAACCCAGTCGTGCTGCTTGAATCTCTCCTCGTAACTGTCGGGACCATTGTAAGGTGATCCCAAAAACGGTGACCCATCAGAAATCTCGATGGGGTGGTTCGGTGTTCCGGACGGTGGCATGGAAGGATCGGTATCCTCATCGACATCCATCTCGTTGCCACCCGGAAAGTGGTCTTCAGGTCCAAGTGGGTTATGACCCACTGGTTCTCCCAAGTAATCATCAGGGTTGTACAGGCCCTGATAGACATGTGCTGGGTAATC
Organism: Helianthus annuus; assembly: GCF_002127325.2. Taxonomy (NCBI): domain Eukaryota; kingdom Viridiplantae; phylum Streptophyta; class Magnoliopsida; order Asterales; family Asteraceae; genus Helianthus; species Helianthus annuus. The sequence goes on along the minus strand of NC_035444.2, from coordinate 33,923,101 downwards.
ATAAGGTGACTGGTGAAGAGGAATGTAGGATTGGTGGGAGTTGTGGGGCTCATTTTCAGAATGAGGCCCAAAAGAGTGTGGTAGGGAAAGTGAGGTACTCAGTGATGTTGAGTGCCTGGCTGGTTCAGCGAACGATCTCCAAAGATCTCGGGCATCAGTGTTTTGGGGTCCTGAAGGGGTTCGCCTATGCGAAGGCCCTGCTTCATGATCATGCGAGGTTGCGAATGCTCCTCGTCCCCTTCCTCTTACACGTGGCGGCATTTTGAACCTGTCAAAAATCAAACAAGTGGCACAACAAAATATATAAGACAAAGTTAGAAAATAAGAAAAATTTTGAACATTTCCTAAGTTCTTTGTCTAGACTCGAAAATCGAGGAATGTGCAATTGTGTAACTGAGATTAAACACAAAAGACTAGTGTTTAATTCACTCAGCGTTGGCTCTGATACCAACCTGTCACACCCCCAATTTCCACGTGTCACCGGTGGGCCCGGTGGAGGGTATGGTGACGTAGTTGGCATCATCATAGACAAACAACACAATATAATAATGCACAGCGGAAGAAGAAATAGATTCATTTCAACTTTAAATAAAATGTAATATTAAATATCACGAGTAGTTGAAACGGATCCACAGGCGGATCAAATAAAATAAGATAATTGTTCAACAGTTTTATTGTCGTCCGAGCTTGCGAGACTATTGTGGACGCTCTAGGAGACAGCCAGCCTAGTACGTGTAGTACCTGCACTTAACCTTTTGGGAAAATACGTCAGTTTACACTGGTAAATACAAATTAACTGACTCATTTTGAAAATGATTGAAAATTGATTTAAATGCACATGGCATAAAATATTTTTATAACTTGGGATAATTATGCAATATAAACTTGTAATGGATTTACATGTTACTCCGCGTTCAGTAGCCCGATCCGTAGACCGGGTTAAAGATTAATAGACACACCACAATATAGAGTTATACACTGACGGGTGTACGCCTACACCCCGTGCTCAGGTCGTGGCCATCTCGTAAGATGATGCCAAGGATATCCGGGACATGGTCATTAACCCCCCAAAGGCTTCAAGTAATAAAACACATTCAAAACAAGGTCATCTCAATGAATTCAACCACTATACGATTAAATGATTCGATGCCGGACCAAGCGGTATTTTATATACCTTACCCCAAGCCCGTATAGGGAAAATAAGTTAAAAGTATTTACCTTAGTAAGTATGAATCACAATTGGCAAGTGAAGGTAGCTTTTACTGGGCCTCCTATTCTGGAACAAAGGTTTATAATAACCTATTAGATTCCTAACGGGTCTTTTATTTAAGCCTAAGCTTGACCGGTTAGTTTTAAGGACGATACGGTTCAAGCGCACGATTAAGCGAAGACCGGATAGAATGTGATTTAGACCCGACAAGTTTGAATACTTGTATAATATGGGTATACTAAATACATTCTGGATTTTGAGACAAAAATGATAACGTTTGACCCGTTTCGGTCAATTTATGCAAACTAGTTACATAAACCGAACCGAGCGCTAAAAGAGCGTTACGGGTAGCCAAAAGAGTCATATGCAAGTTCCCTGAGATAATATGCTTTAAATATGATATAATATCAGCAAGTTATGTTCCATTATGCCCCGAATGAATTTAAACTCAATTTATGCCTTATAAGGGCATTTTGGTCATTTAAAAGATTATAAAAGGGTTAAATTGGAAATCTGAGTTACAGGTCTGATTTATACAGTAAATATACTTAATTTGACATATTATAACAGTAGGGTATGACCCATATACAAAACTTATCATTTAAAATCAAACTATGCACCTTAGGGGTGTTTTGGTAATTTTACAAGGGCTAAAAATGTCAAAACTGGAAATCTGAGTTCAAAAACTTATACTTATTATTATTTTATAAAAATATGCTAAATACATCAGTAGGTATAATCCTTATATGTTTAATATGGGTATAACGCATACTATGCGTTAAAAACGCTTAGAAAGGCGATTTAGAGCCGTTTTCGGGTTTTCAAAAGAAAGCTGAGATTTTTATATTTTTAGAATGCTCAAAATAATTTATTTAACAAATAAGATCAGTAGAAAAAGGTTTGGGGTCAAAAGGATGCATAAAACTCATTTTATGGCTTAAAAGGTCAAAACCGGTATTAACCGAATCAACTTAGAGACCTATGATACGATCAGCCAAAAATTAAATAAAAATCTTCAAAAATCCCAAAATATTATATAACATCAGTGGGTAAAAAGTTTTATATCAAAAAGTGGCCTTAAATTGGTTATATGCTAAATGCGCCGTTTATTTAACATAAAGCTATAGTTTTACGATATCGGACATAACTCGAAATCTGGACCTCCAACTGATATCAAATTTTCGGTGCAAGTTTATAAATCAGTAATAAAGGTTTCTACTCTTTCATTTTTCCAAAAATCACGTTTTATAACAAAAAGGGCAAAATAGTCAACTTTAAGCATAAATCGGAAACATGCATATGAATCGGTTAAGCATGGAATCAAGTTGTAAAATTCCAGAGGGTTAATCATAAATATAAATGGTTCAAAATAAGCTCTAATGCAGATCTCAAACATGCATGCACGGATCTGAATCGAGAGTCAAAGAAAAAGTCGTTTTATAAGACTTTCGGTTCCGATCCGAGTTTATACTAAAGATTGTCGAGTTGATTATGACAAAACATATTCTTACATTCATTATAAAGTTATTTTTGATGATCAAACTGATTGCATGTTATCTACATTACCATTTATGCTATATTTTGTAAAAACAAGTTCTGTTGACTTTTTAAGAACAACTTTGACTCGACAAATAGCATACTTAGAGTGGGAATCAGAAAATACCCTTTTGAGGGTTTGTTTCCCACATAAATACCAACTTGTAGGTACTTTCAATTTGAGAAATGACTGAGCCATTTTCGTTTAATCGAAAAGTCAAACTATATTTACGACGGATTGACTTTTGGCTAATAATCTATGCTAGAACGAATTAGAGAATGTTATGGATGCTTACAAGAGTCCTAATGAAGCTTAGATAGCACTATGAAGTAGCCTTGTCGATCAGAAAGCTCCTGGAGATGCCTTGTGAATTTTTGAAAGTTGCTAGTGTTCTTGGTTGCTACACAAGTGCCCCCAAATGAGGAATTTGATCTGAATTTATGTTGTTTCAGGTGTTGTAAGAGAGCCACAGGTGTCCTAGCATGCATGAGGGTTGATTGGTGCATTTGGGAGGTGCTGAAAGCTGTCATCAACTCATAAAACCGACCCAAAAACAAAAATTCACGAATTCTGTTACTGGCAAGGGGACGCGGCCCGCTTAAGGCTGCCCAGGCGGGCCGCCTGGGGTCTGCAGTCCCAAAACTTTGTTTAAATGTTGCAGTTTGGTCCCTGTTCTTCGCACGCGAGGTTTTTGCCGTTTATCTTGACTCGTAAACCCTCAAACTTGGTTTTTAGGAACCTTGGGACATTTACCAACATGGTAAAGTCCTCGGTTAACTTTGCGCTCACCCGAAAAGTCATGAAATTCGACGTTGACGCTTTTAACCCTTCAAGTACGGTTTTGGCCATAACTTTCTCATACGATAACGAAACTTCATGAAATTTTTACCACATATTCTAGTGAGTATATTTTATCATTACAAAGCTTCGGGGCTGCCAAAAGATCACTCAAAGGTATAAATTCAACATGTTGACACTTTTAGTCCCTATAGTTTGTAATTCCTCACTTTCGTGCATTTTCCGCTTCGTATGATCCATGATCTATCCGTTTAGAGTTATAAACACCATGTAGGGTTATTATAGAGTCTATTTATCCATTGTTGACACTTCGGACCCTTATATTCCATAGTTTTCACTTTTTGTCAACTTTAGTCCCTCTAAAGTATGTTTTCACATATTCAAAGCCTATGACACGTGTCAATGCATTATTGGACGAAATTTTTCGAGGTGTTACATTAACTAGATCAAAAATTCACTTTACAATCAATCATGAAGATTCAGGAACATAACATACGAAGATTCCACAATTATTTAAAAAAAAACCGAACCGCATTTCATTTAAATAAGGCAAACCAGATGAATTGTGGAGGGAGAAACAGAGGTGTTTGTTGGCAGGGGAAGTTGACGACGGTACGACGGTGGGAGTCGCTGCAGAGGGTGAGGTTTTGGATAGGGAATGTTGTGAATTGGAAGGAGATGGTTCGTGGGTGTGCGGCTGGAAATAATGAAATGGCAGTGGCGATGGTTGTCTGTGTTATGTGAGGGAGAAGAAGAAAAGGGGTGAGGGTGGTGAATGGCGGTGGCAGTGGTGGTTGTGGGTGGTGGCTGGAGGTGGCAGTGGTGGTTGTGGTGGTGAATGGCGGTGGCAGTGGTGGCAAGGTTGCGACATAACAGTGAACAGTGGGGGGTAAAATTGCAATTATTTCCTTAGGGGGTAGACATACTAATGACCACTAACCTCAGGGGGTAAAATTGCAGTTTACTCAATAAATTAATATATGTTCAGAAAAAAAAAAGAATTATTAAAAAATGGTAAAGGAAATATATGGTTTAAAAAAAGAAAAAAGTTAAAAATATGTTATTAAAAGAAAATATAATAATAAACTATTATAATATTAACAAAATAATAATAAAAAGCTATATATTATTATAAAGATAAAGTTAATATTCATGACCCTTCGTTAATAATATTTAAATATATAAATAATAATATATAAATAATCATATTGATCACTTGAATAAATTGAACGAAACATTTTATTAGAAATGGTAATAAAAGATGACAATACGCAACGAAGATTCCACATTTACGCATTCAAGTATTCAAAGATTACCTTAAAGCCATAATTTGAAAAGATAGTCCAACTATTAATCTGATTTTGTCTATGTCAATTTGACTAGATATATTTGTCACAAAATGAAAAACTCGGAACTTTAAAGTGAAGTTTTGCTAGCCTAAACGGTTAATTACTACATTTCTTTTAAATATCATAGTTAAAAATCTTCAACAAAAAATGACCCTAAAAGTTTTTTATAAACTATAGAGAAAAATGCCCGGATAGTCCCTGTGGTTTCGCCTTTTTTCACCTATAGTCCCCAACTTTCTAAAACTACCTCAATAGTCCCCAACTTTTTATTTTTTGTTCCCGGATAGTCCCTGAGTCTAACTTCAGTTAGTTTTTTCAGTTAAAAGGGTGTAAAATGACAAAAATACCCTTTTTTTAAAAAGGGTAAATCACAGGGACTAACCATGCATATAATAAAGAAAAAAATAATAATCTAATTATAATAAGTCAAAGTGGGCCCCACAACCTACCCCACCCTCACCCCCACCCTACCTCTATCATCTTCTTCATTCACCCACCTGCAAATCCAACATAAATTTATTTTTATTTACACCTACACAATGAAACTTCACCATAAATAACAACCAAGAGAACCGTATGTTATCATTTTACTGAAACACTCACCAAACAAAGCATTCGAAAGGCTGTTGTTCTCTAGGTACTCGTATACGAGCATCAGTTGATCTCTTTCGATGCGACATCCATGAAGCTTCACAAGATTTGGATGTTGTAAACAAGATATCACACAAACTTCGTTTAAAATTCACAGTACCCTTGTCTTGACTCCGATGAAAGTTGCTTCACTGCGACAACCGTTCCGTCACTCAACATACCCTGCAATGAATATCACACAATTTCACAATCCATACATGCAATTTGAACAACAGAAGGTTTAAGATATGTATTGGCATTGCTAGAGGGTTAGCTTTTCTTCATTTAGAAGACTCTGGAATCACGAGGAATTGCTGTTGACCAGAGGTTTGGAAGTGATTTGACCTAACTGAGCGGATAAATGGCCTGCTAATGAACCTTTCATCAGTTTGTTTGTTTGCTTTCTGCTGCTACTAGCGCTACCGCCCCTTCTCCTCTTCAAGATTTCATTCTCACCAAGTGTCAGTCCCTGATTGTTTTATGTGTTGTGTGTTTCCAATTGACAATTTGATTTTGATTCAGGCGACGGTGAGGATTGGGATTGGCGGTGATGGTTGGAAATGGTGGTGATTTGCAGGTGGGTGAAAGAAGAAGATGATAGAGGTAGGGTGGGGGTGAGGGTGGGGTAGGTTGTGGGGCCCACTTTGACTTATTATAATTAGATTATTATTTTTTTTCTTTATTATATGCACGGTTAGTCCCTGTGGTTTACCCTTTTTAAGGAAAGGGTATTTTTGTCATTTTACACCCTTTTAACTGAAAAAACTAACTGAAGTTAGACCCAGGGACTATCCGGGAACAAAAAATGAAAAGTTGGGAACTATTGAGGTAGTTTTAGAAAGTTGGGGGCTATAGATGAAAAAAGGCGAAACCACAGGAACTATCCGAGCATTTTTCTCTAAACTATAATAGTGTTTTAATATTCTATATGAAGTTGTGTAACATTTTAATTTGACTTATATAAGTAGTGGGGGCCTGCACTTTGTGCTGGTCTGGTCTATTCCAGACAATTTTCAACTCATTCCAACACACCCGTCACATGTCAACCATTTGTACCTCTTATAATTTGTATCAATTTTCACTTACTACCTCTTACTTTATATTAATATACACTTCCCACTTCAACTCTTTTGTCTTTTAGAAGTTGAAAGTTTCGGTTCACAATAGATCTTACTTCATATGTCCAATATTAACAATCAAAACACCTTCGGATCCAGTCAAAGTAAACTAAACCAACCCATATGGGGCTAATCAAATATTAAAATATCATTTTTTATATATTTATTGATTTCAATCATATTTTGTGCTCCGAAGTAAATAAATAGGCCTCAATATACTATCTATTTTTGTACTACATTGGATATGATCTTGCATGAGGTTCAAGTCTTCAAGAGGGTCCCCTAGCCCGTCGGTTATCAGAATTTGTCGAATTTAGTTAATTTTTAAGGAAAATATGATTTAAACCTAGATTGTTGAAAATGTGTTCAAAATATGCATGTCCTTTAATTTAGGGTTATTGAATTTTATCACCCCCAACTATCTGCCTTTGGCCGTTGTCACCCCCAACTAACACTTTGACACCCGACACACACAACTTGACTTTTTGTCTGTGCTGGCACCACTCAGTTAATTCTTCATTAACTGGGTTTGTTTTTTTATCCGACGTGGCACATAGCTAATGAGTTGAACAAGATGACGTGGCGAATTCGTGGCACAAGTAGGCATCATCATCATCTCTCTAATGGAGTCTCCATCATCCTCTCATCATCCCTAATTCCCCCAAATCAAAACCCTAAATTTCCTAAATTTAAAACCACCAAAAACCACAAATCAACCAACACCTCCCTCAAAACCCAATCATTATCATTCCTTTTCACTACTTTCCACTCCCCCCTTTCATCATTAGCTTCCGAAGAAACTGAGGGGCCCGTTTCAGAAGTTGGTCTACTCGCGATTGTATTAGGGTGTAGAAAACTACAATTAATTCTTTACTTTTGTCAGCAGATGAATAATGCTGCGGTTGTGGCCATGTCTAAAAATTGCCCGGATCTCGTAGTCTCCCGGCTCGATATAATCTGTCAGTACAGACCCGACCGTGTAACCGGTGAACCAATGGACGAAGGTTTCGGAGCAATTGTCAAGAACTGTAAGAAGTTGACCCGGCTCGCGGTTTCTAGTTTGCTAATCGATAAGGCATTTTGTTACATAGGGCAATACGATAAATTGGTGAGAACTCTATCAGTGGCGTTTGCGGGAGATAGTGATATGGGGCTGAAATATTATTCACTTCCCTTGTCTGTATGACTATACGTTTGAATATTATCTTAAACAAAGTCGTTAAACATATTCTGCCTTGCCGTTTTCTAAATGCCATTCAAATCTTTAAAAACAACATCAACAACCTTTCCCTTACTAGTAATACAAATTGTATAAAAACAAAAAAAATATATATATAGCTTGGATGACATTTTCGAAAGTTGTTTTTTTAATACAAGAGTTAAATGACATTTTCGAAAATTGTTATAATAATACATTAAAATGCCATTCTGCCCTTCATTAGTGAGGAAAACGACAAAAAGGCATGTGATTAACTGAAAAATTTGACCCAGTTTAAATTTTGGATGAAAACGACAACAAAATTGAAACCAAAGGACCTATATTAGAAAAGTTATAGTTTTAGTACCATCTTGGCTTCTTTATACCAAATTGAATTAAGTTGAGGACTAAATCATACCAAAACTTAAAAACAGAGGCTAAAGATTCAGCTTTGAAAATCAAATCAAATATCCTTCTCCCTCCCCTTGTTCGCACGTTTGCCGGCTATCCAAAATCCAAACCCACAATTCTTCTTCAAATCCTTGGCACAATTACCAAAAAAGATCCAAAATTTCCCCCTTTCAACCCTTTTTTCGTTCTTGAAAATATTTCACCGGCCGGCGGTTCACCGGTCGGAAAACGGTGTCTCTGGTGATGGGTAGGGCTTCAATCGATCTTTATAACGATCAAGTGTTGGTGTATGCTTTGAAGAACGCGTATGATTGGTGGGATGAGGTTAATGATTCTGCAGTTTCGCAAGATTGGATTTTTTGTGTTCTTGCTGCTCTGTACGGCGTCGTATCGGTTGTGGCTTTGGTGAGTTTGAAATTGACTTTGTTTATGATGATTTGTGCTGGGTTTTTGTTTGAATGTTTGTATTGGTTTTGGTTGATGGTTGATTTTAGTGGAGTGATTGTTAGGGTTTTTTTAGATGTGTATAATGTTGTGTTTGAACTTGTTTATGTTGTTAAGTTAAAAAAATAAGTTTTGATAATTTAAGATTTTAAATGGGGCAGTCTAAAAGAACACCACTAAGAGACTATAAGTGATCATATGACTGGAGAAAATTTGTCATATGGGTTGCTAAGTAGTTAATGCGGTAAAATATCCGATATCGGTGAGACATCAGTAATTTTAATCTCATGCTAAATTTATATATATAGCAACATAACACTTCAGTATACTTTCCTACCATTAATGAATTAACCTTTTACAACTTGCAAAACACTAACAATGTGTAGTAAGTAGGAACTTACTAAGGGTGATCGGGGCACTCGCGGGGAGTGCGTGCGGTGACCCAATTCACCGCTCGGGAACACCGGCGCCGTCGGTGCGGGGACCCAAATCGGTGGGTTTGTTCGGGGCTTGTTCACCGAAGAGGGGGATATGACATGGTGGGGCCAGCCTGTTTTCAACCAATCAAAAACTTTTACTTTTTTTTTTTTTTTGAATAAAAAAGTAAATCACCTAATAGGGGAGTGCCGCCATCAAATTGGGGTGCGAGGGGTGTTTAAGAGGGGAGTTGATGTGGCATAACCTGATTGGGTGTGCGTAAGAGAGGGGACTCCCCTCTTAGGGGAGTGCCCCTTACACCCTAAGGTCTAAGACTTAAAACAGTAACATTTAGGGGACCCGGGGTGGAGCTTGTTTCCCCCGTGATGAAATTATACCACACGTGGAAGTTGGCCAAATACCACCGCCACCTAGTGTTAAGAACGCGCCAATTTTAGAACGCGTTATTGTTTGACGCGTGATGGGGTATGGGTGGTGAGGGAAATTGTTGGTTTGGAAATTGTTGGGTGTGGTGGTGAGTGATGGGCATTTCTACTAAAAAAGGTTGTGAGTGATGGAATAATGGTTGATGACATGGCGGAACTTGATTAGATGTTGTGAGTGATGGAATTTGTACAAGTGATGACCACCCCTACCCCTCTTAACATTAACAACTAACAATTAAGACTTAAAACACTAATAGCAACATTAAGAAAAAAGACGAATGGTAGAACTAAGAAGAAAGGTACTGATATCAGGAAAATCGGTGATATATCGGTCAAATGTTGGTCCAATATCGGTCAAATATTGGTCCAATATCAGTCAAATATTGGTCAATATTGCTGATATTATCGGTACCGATATTCTGACCTATATTTTGTACCGATATCTTGGCAGGGGACCGACAACCGATATATTGGGATATTAACTACATCGATGGGTTGTAAGGAGCTATGAGCCATATGATATGAAAGGTACTTTGGTGTGCGCTATTTGGGGGGGGGGGGGGTTGTTTTGTTAGCAATCCCTTAAAAATGCTAAAATGATTAGAAATAACTTATGAGTATCTTTTTAGTACTCGTGAGAACCCGCCAAGCGTCCAAAGATGTTCTTTCTGGGTCCACCAATACTCTACAAATCAGTGGCACCAAGTGCAGCTTACACGGGGCAAGTGAGCTTTGTGGGCTAAGGCAGAAACGAGATTTGGGTGTTTTGCCAACACTTAGTCTGATTTAAGTCATCTGAATAGTTAGGGTCAAATAATCTGGTATGTAGAGCTTCTGTGAGTTGTAAAGAAAACTGATTATTGAGATGAATGTAATATTATCTATCTTTATCGTTAATTAAGCAATCCTTTTCAAAAACACGCATCCAAACTTCACGTAGTGCTTCACAGATATAAAAATTTGGTTGCAACTTCAAGATTGATATAAATTGCTAGTTTTGGCACCAACATTAATCAATTTAACAAATACTAGCAGTATGGTTTGCATGTTGTCGTTGATTATCATCACCTTCTTCAGAAAAGAAGTACAATGTACGCATAATTTGCATTAAAAAAGGCTCGGAATGTTGATTTTTTGGATCATTCCAACTATTACAGGTGCAACTAATCAGGATACAACTTCGAGCTCCAGAGTATGGTTGGACCACTCAGAAGGTGTTCCATTTGCTCAATGTATTGGTTAACGGGGGTCCGTATATACTGTTATATACTTCTTTACAAAAGTATAGTTTATCAAACTGTCTCGAGTTTTCTAACCGTAAATATGTATCATTACTGCAGTTAGATGTTTCATCTTTGTATTCCATCATGACGTTCAACAGTTAAAGCCCGAGGTTAGCAATGTACTTTAGATCATCATTTATTGAAATGTATATTTAATTTTTAAATAGTTGATTTTTTAATATTTTTTGTTGTCAGATTATCCAACATGTATTACTTGATGTGCCAAGTCTTGCATTTTTTACTACTTATGCTCTCTTAGTGTTGTTCTGGGCAGAGATTTACTATCAGGTTTTTATCTTTTTTTTTTTTTATTTCTATGTATACCCATATGTTTTAGGTAGGGGTGTTCAAAAAAATCCGAAACCGAATCCGAAATATCCGAAAACCCGTATCCGAAATATCCGAATTATCCGAAAATATCCGAAAATTTAATTTTTATTTTTTTCGGATATCCGAATATCCGAAAATATCCGAAGTATCCGAAAAATATCCGAGGTATCCGAAAAAAATATCCGAAATTTATATTCGGATATCCGAAACTATCCGAAAAATCTGGTTCCAAATATTAAAAAATAATAAAAAAATAAAAAATTGGATATTCGGATATCCAATTAGATATCCGAATCCGAAATTTCGGATATCCGAAATTTCGGATTCGGGTTCGGATGTCAATATTTCACTATCCGAAATTTCGGATATCCGATTTTCGGATATCCGAAAACCGGATTATCCGATCTTGAACACCCCTAGTTTTAGGCATCATTGGCTCGTTTAAAAATGTTAATTAGTTCGTTTTTTTCTTTTTTTTTTTTGTTAATATTTACACATTTGACAGGCGCGGGCAGTCTCAACTGATGGTCTCCGGCCAACTTTCTATACAATTAACGGAATCATCTATACAATTCAGGTGAGACGGTTACTTTTGTAAATAGTCATTGTAGATATGTTTATTTTTTTTATTTATATTTATATGGATTATGAAGTGTTTAATTGATTTAATTACTTGTTTACAGATAGTTTTATGGTTAATAACTTGGTGGAAGCCTATCACTGCAATGGTGGTCCTCTCCAAGATGTTCTTTGCAGGTCTTCTACTCTTTATAACCGATTTAATTATCCGATATTCTTTTTTAATTTTTTTTATCGTTAGAGTCACCTCACATATGTATTATTTCCCAGGTGTGTCCTTGTTTGCAGCCCTAGGTTTTCTTCTTTATGGAGGAAGGTACATAAAACACATTTTTATACTTTTCCAATTTTTTAAAAGCTATTATGTGTGTGTATAAATTAATTATATATATAAAATCACGTTGATTGTTAACAAATTCTTCAAAAATCTTATGAGGGTGTTGTTTGATTTTTTTCAGGCTCTTTTTAATGTTGAAGCGCTTCCCCGTGGAGTCAAAAGGCCGACGAAAGAAACTGCATGAGGTATATATCACATATATTTTTAATTTGCCATTATTTTTACTATAAGTATTTATTTATATATATTGCTCCTGTAGGTCGGCTATGTGACAACAATCTGCTTTGCGTGTTTCCTTGTAAGATGTATCATGGTGAGTTCCTCATCTCCATAATGTGATGATTGGCCTTCTATAGATTGTGAAATTATTATAGGGACAAGATGGGCGTGTCTTATGTGGGGGGGGGGGGGGGGTTAGTGCACGGTCCTCCCAACCGCCGGAGTGATCCCACTCCGGGAGCCGCTACCCGACCAAGCTAGCTCCGCGGTGAATTCCCCTTGCCGAGTTCTTACCCTGGGCGACATATGCCACTCCCAAGACTCGAACCCGGTACCTCTGGGAAGAGGTGGGTGTCGGTGGCCAACTGGGCTACCCTAGTTGGTTATTATGTGGGTTGGGTAACAGGTCAGAAATGGTTCGTTGGTTCGTTTTCTAGGACATGTCAAAAATTTATTTATTTATTTATTTATTTTTGGTGTTTATGGTTTTTTTTTTTTTTTCTAATTTTTGTATTATGTTTTAATCTCCGGACCGGGATGTTAGATGTGCTTTAACGCGTTTGATGAAGCTGCTAACCTAGATTTGATGGAGCATCCTGTCCTCAACTTCATATACTACTTGGTAAGGAAATGTAAAATCAAAATGCTATTAGAACAGAAATATACAACTTATAATATATTACTATATCGGGTTCTCAATATTAATATTTTCTAACTATTTTTCGTGCGATAGCTGGTGGAGATACTACCGTCGTCTCTCGTTCTCATCATTTTAAGGAAATTGCCATCTAAGCGAGCGGTCACGCCATACCACCCTATTCACTGAAAAAAGGTCCATGATAGACGACGATAAGTAACTGATTTCTCGAGAACAGTGCTGGTTTTTCTGCTGGATGGCCAATATCGCAAAGGGAATCAAAAGAACAAATGTAGAAGCTGAGAAAACGGGTTAGAAAGGCGCTGAAAGAATTGGGAACCATGGTTTGTAACATATGTTTGTTGTATTGATCTGTATTTGTTGTGAAATACGTTTGTTATAATAGATCTTGTTTAGTTGTTCTAAACATTTTGCTGTTCAACGGTAAAGTAATGAGTTTAAATCAGTTATAACAAGATTGGTTATCTATCCACGATTAGGGTGTAAACAAGCTGAGCCAAGCCTAAGAACGGCTCGTTTAACTTGAGAGAGTTTGGGCTTGTGATTAGCACGTTTAAACCTCGAATTTGGCTCGTGGATAGTTTTTCAAGCTTGACCTAAACTCGTCTACTATTTATTAATAAAGGGAAAGTTATTGTACAAGACAATCTTAGTGTACAAAACGCAGGAGACAGTCTGGACAGTTGATTTGCAAGATCAATGGTTGAGATTAAGTGCTCCCCAAATTTAAATTTCACGTAACTAAAATCAACGGAAACAAGTGGGAAAAAGGGCAAAGATAGAAAAGTCCAATATTGTTGACTTATAAACTCACTTCCCCCATGATTTTCAAACAACTGTGACTTTTTCATACGATAATATTTTTAATAAGCATTACCCGTATTAACGAGCAATATAGATGAAGGAAAAAAGACAAAAAAAAAAAAAACTGGATTCTAACTGATAAATCTGATCAGATTTTGATTTTGGATGAAAACGGCAACAAAATTGAAACCACATGAACTAGATTCAAAAGAGTTGAGTTTTGAAATAAAGTGACAAAAGTAACCAAAACTTGTGACCATTTTAGCGGTTTACTCTTTAATCAATGAATGAAATAAAGAACCTAGTATGTGGCTTGAATGTTCTAAAAATCACTTTCACCTTTGACCATAGATCCATCTAACCCAACGAGTCCATAGCCCCCCTTTAACACCATCCTGGTTCAGGGTCAGGGTCAGCTCTTCTTGGCTTAAACTTAAAGCCTGTGGGGTTCAAGCTTCTGGTTCATCTCTTCAAACCTTCAACACCCCTTTTCTCCACTATTTGGCGGCTATCTTTCAATACCCACAACCCCTTATTTCAAGATCAATACCCACATCTTCAACACCCCTGTTGAGCCACTCACAAACCCTAGATCCAACCGTCCATATTATTCAAATTTTACAGGTTCGAACCGCAACAATGGTGGGTGGTGTTACCAATCAACCACCACAAGCTTCCCAATTGGCTCCGGAGGATGAGGAGTTCTTGAAACGAAACACTGATTGTGTTTATTTTCTTGCGTCTCCTTTAACATGCAAAAAGGTTATCTTTTTTTTTTTTTCTGTTTTACGTGGGTTCTCTGGGACAAAAGTTTTGGGTTTTTGTTGGTGGGTGTAATGTGGTGGATCTTGGATTGATATTGGGTGTTTAACGGTCTTGTTTGTGTTCAAATTTCAGATTAATGGTGTTAGATTGTAGCTTTAGAGTGTAAGTGTAGGAATTCTGATAATGTATATAGGCATATTGAATATTAGTAATCTATGAGGGAGTTTGGCTCTGGTTTCGATCGATTCACTAGCAAACGTGGTCGCAACTAGGCACAGGGGATTGATTTCTAGGCAACATGGTTTGGCACTAGTTTTCTTTAAAAACAAAATAACTTATTGGCCGATTATAATCCATACTGGCAATTGGTTCACGCCCCGAACTTTCACGTATGTTGCCAAGAGTAATCCCATTCTATCGGGAAAGTATCGTTGTTTGGTTTTTTTAAGCCAATCATAATGGTGTAAATTGTTTGAAACCGACATAAATGAAAGTTAAGGGCTGGTGGAGTTACTTATTCATTAAAGTGGGATCGCCCTCGGCCAATGGGTCATAATGTTGGTCAAATTAGGAAGACGCAAACAATCGCACATCGTGAATAAAGTTCATATGTTACTTTTAAACGGTCAAACAAATTGAAAACCAATAACTGTAAAGATGCTTTGACCCACACCCTAAGAGTTTTAACCATTCACCGTTTCAGCATTTAGTATGTTATTGTGTTATACTGTTATCTATATTAACTTTAGCTTTTCGGCCATATGTTAATAGGGGAATGAATGTGAGTATCGCCATAGTGATATCGCGCGGGTCAACCCCAGGGATTGTTGGTACTGGTTAAACGGAAATTGTTTGAATCCAAAATGTGGTTTCCGTCATCCTGTAAGTTTTCTATATTCAGCTCATTTTCTTCATTTTTGTTGATTTTTTTTTATTTAAGCCTTTAAATTTATGTCATATAACGTGTTGTTTTCAGCCTCTTGACGGATTATTGGGAGCCGAAGCTTCTACTCCTGTGGGACCTGCTGCACCTCAGGCTCCGATAAAGCAAGGCGTTGCCTGCATTTTCTTTCAGAAAGGTTACTGTTTAAAAGGACATTTATGCCCTTTCTTGCACGGGCCACCAAACACAGTCAATAACGTAGCTGTGCAGCCCATACTGCCTAAGCCCGTTACCAAGCCTTCTAAGGTGGATCCCGCGGGCCCAGTGAAACACATTCAAGAACAGAAGCCTACACAATATGGAACAGTCCAAAAGCCCGTCGAGTCTCTACCTCCACAGGGGAAACAAGCGCCCAAAGTGCCGCTGAGAAATGGTAACGGTGTTGCTACGGAGAAAAAGGTTGCACCGCCACCTGTCATGAATGAATTCCAGTCTAACCATGGTGTTTACGAGACAAATCATGTTTCGGATAACGAGGAAATAAATGGTAACGATGTTGAAGAATATTCAAGAGAACCGACACCTGGTTTTGACGTTCTTGTGGAGAACGATGTTGACGATTCTGAATATTATCCTAATGAAGAACAGTTTCAAAGGTCCGTTGATTATGAGGTTGACCGTGATATGTATCCTAAGAAACGTGATTTTGAGCGCTATAACGAGGAAGAGTACGCATGGGAGGCCCGTAGAGATAATTCTAAGTTCGGAAGGAAACGGTTTCCTAGAGATGAAAGTCCGAATCAGTTTGATCATTCGGACTTACGCCACCGACTATCGAAGCAAAGGGGTGATAATGTTGGCGGTCTAAGGTCGGTTATCAGTCGTGAACATCCCCGTGACCACCACAATGACCGTCGCGTGGATTCCGGTCCCCTTAGTAGCCGGCTTAGAGGAAGAATAAGGATTCCGGGAAGATCAACGTCACCTGGCTATGAAAACGGCTCAAGGGTAGAAAGGGAAATTTACATGGGAAGACAACAACGGTCCAGATACACTCCTGAAAGGCCGAGGTTTAGAGACAGAATAAGGGGCAGATCAAGTGATGATTTCAATAACCAGGGAAGAGAGTACAGGGGTTATCGCGGTAACAGTAGTGAGTTTACCGGACCTAAAAGATTGTCGGAATTAAGAAGTCAACAAGTAGACGATGGTCAAACGTTGGGGAAGAGGAAATACCCGAGACCCGAAAGTCAACAATCTGAAGTCAACGCGTCATTCGAAGGACCAAAGCCTCTCAGTGAGATTTTGAAGCGGAAACGAGGATCTGTAATTTCTTCCACGAACAACGAAGATAATCAAAAGGAAAGAAAAGAAATCCCATCTGGGAACACGGACAACGAAAAGCCAGCAAATGGTCAATCTTTTAGTGATCATGAACCGAGCGATGCGGAGAATAAAGTGGGGTCGGTTGATGAGGACACATTGCTAGATGAAGAGCTTGAAGCTTATGATGACAAAGATACAGCAGATTATGAGTATGAGCAGATTGATGGGGAAGACTACAACATGGAGGAAGATGAGAGTGGAAAGAAAGAGAGTGAAGTGTACTCTTAGATGCATAACTTTTGATCTTTGTTTTGAATGTTTGTTTGTTTGTTGGTGTTCTGAATTAAAG
Organism: Helianthus annuus; assembly: GCF_002127325.2. Lineage (NCBI taxonomy): Eukaryota > Viridiplantae > Streptophyta > Magnoliopsida > Asterales > Asteraceae > Helianthus > Helianthus annuus. The sequence continues at coordinate 33,906,010 of NC_035444.2, read as the reverse complement.
AAGAAGTTTGATAATGTAGGTTGTAGAAGTAGTGGGATAATTCTAAAAACTCTTTTTTATGAAGTTTTTAGTTTGTATCAATGGTACATTGTTGATTCAGTATTTGGTTTTCAACCGGCTCGACTCGTTACATGTTTCGCGCTCATTTTCTGTATTTGATCTCGAACTTGATGACCTACCGCGTATGGCTGGGGCCCGTCGTCAACGCCAACACCTTCTCTGCGCAAATATTTAAAATTGCCTATCTTGATATTTATAGTTGATTTCGATATCTTATTTCGTATATGAAATTTTGGACATGGATCCGCACAAGCTTCAGTCTCTCGTTCTGGTCAGGTTGTCATGAGAAAAGTTGTATGTTTGTACTAGATATCAAATAAATGATTAATTGATTTTAACAACATAATAAACTACCCAATAGGGACGGGATGAGTATGGCATCGGACCGGTACCAGTACCGGTACTTTCAAAGTAATAAACAACCGAACAGGGATGGGCATGGTACCGGTACCGAAAAACGGAGAAAATGGGTACCGATACTGAATATACCGGTTCAGCACCCTAAATCGACCAAAATATCCCTACCGGTACCAAAAAATGGAGAAAATGGGTACCGGTACTGAATATACCCATTCGGTACCAGTATCTGTAAATACACCAAAATACCGGTACCAATACTGAAAAATGAAAAAAAAATGGGTACCCGTACCGAATATAACCGTTACAGTACGGCAATGGCGAAGCTTGAGATTTTCGACCGGGGGGTCGGAAGTTACCGGACCAAAAATTATACCTAAAAAATTATAAAATCGGGGGGTCAAAAACGTACATACCTAAAAAATTCTATACGAAAACTACATACCGGCCACTAGTGAGCGAAAAGTTCCCCCAGCCCCCACTATGCTACGCCCATGCAGTACGGTACTCGTACTCGGTACCAAATACTCATCCCTGCTACCGAATATAAAACATATCTAGAAGAGAAGCTATGCTAATATTTGTGTGAGAATTCCTCAAGGTCTATTAAAAAGGCTTAAGTGATTTGGAAGGCTCTTCTAGGTGATATACTCTATAACAATGTCTGTAACTAATTACACCACTAACCATTAGTTACACAGTGTAGCTTTGTATTAACTTTGATATGCCCTAGTAGAATTACACTAAAAGAGCTCATGATACACGAACCACATTCATGTATCAATTGGTAATATAAATTTTCTGGTGATAAAACACCATCATCATCATACTCAGTAAATCTCACCAACAGCAAGGTAAAACGAATAGATTAATTTATGTAGTTCATGTTAAAAACAAAAACTTTATAATAAATAACAAATATGTGTAAAGAAGTTTTTTTTTAGTAAATATAATGGATAGATAGTTGGAGTTAACTGAAGATGATACATTCTACAATGTATGTTGATAACTAGGGTATTGAGAGTGGTATACGAACGCACAGATTGCGAATTTGCGATACACGAACATATAGATTGTAATATACAGGCGCATAGAAAGAGGGGTACACGAAAAAATAGACGAAGAGGAGTAAGTTTAACACAACCCTTATATTTATTGTTTTATAAAAATGGTAGACTTCTCGTTTTGAAATCTAGTATGTTTACCTATCTTTTATGAATTTACCGTCACGGGACATAAAACATAGAAAAATACAAACACAAACTTATACTGCAAGTAGGCGTAACACAAACAAACTCATTACAAGATGAAGAGAATGAAAACAAAAGAAACCACTACAAGACAATAATTATTAAAGACAAAAAAAAACAAAAACACTATTCATAAGAGGTTTCAACATTTGTTATATATATATATATATATATAAATATAAATATAAATATATTTGAAATATCAGAAATATAAAAGATAATCGTGATTTAGTGCACGGACGGACCTAGGTGAAGCTCAGGATGGGCGGGCGCCCCTGTTGAAAAAAAAAATTAGTGTATTTTTTAGGCAAAAAAACCCGACTGCACCTCTTGAAAATACGCTTGAACCACTCATCCGCACCTCCCAACAAATAATTTCTAGGTCCGCCACTGATTTAGTGTTGACCAGCATATTCTTTTCATATAACTTAAAGTTAAAGTTTGTTGCAATTTCGCCTTCAGCTTTCAAAGTGTGCGATAACAACATTTACGTTGATATATTTTGGGGAATTGGCCTGTAATAATCCCACCTAGACCTAATTGGCCATTAATAATCTCACCTCAGAATATTCCCCCCACCAGTCCCACCTTTCACCTATTTTTCCTACAATGGTCCCCCGTTAAAAAAGCTTAACGGGGTTAAGCCTTTTTCCAAATTACAAACAGATTTTTTAGGGCTTTTGATCAGAACGATGATACGAGTCTATTGATGTAAAATTTACTTCGAAATTGAAGAAACAGTGATCTAATTAGGGAGTTAATTAGATTGGTTTATGTTCCTTTCATGATGGTTAATCTTCTTAAGGATATTTGAGCTCCGACTTGGTATCAATCCTGCAAAACAGAACACCGTTACTCGTTAAGAGGGGAATGTGGGGGTTTCCCTCTTAACCAGGCTCCGGCGTGAGAATAAGCGACTGCTTTGAGAGTAATTAAGTGTAAAGAGTGAGAGCTGAGGGAATAGAATGTTTAACCTGTGGGATGAGGTCTCTATTTATAGCCGGAGAGGTGTAAGGGGTTATGGGCTGATGGGCCTTGGGCCAGAAGCGGACAACAAAACGGATATGCTCTTTGTCTCACTAGCGTCGACCGCTTAGTGGCTTCTAGACGCTCGTCGGTGCTGGCGCACCTTGATTGGAGCCACGTGTCATTGTTGTCGGCCTTGTTGTCCTTCTGTCATCAGCAGACAAGTGGAGATCGTGGGACAGTTGTCCCCGTCCTCTGATTGGTGCCACGTAGGCGTCCTTGTGTACTTCTCGTCAGGCGATCGTGGCGCACGATTGACCAGAGCCTGCTAGACGCTCATTGGCTCCTTTTACTGCCACTTGTACCTTATGTACCACTGTAGGTAGCCGTGCGCTTCCCTACTGAGTGGCTCTTGTTGGACAACAAACTAACCCGCGAGGGGTTAGCATGCTCATTTGTTCCATTGTTTTATGCTAAGTGCTGATATCTGGGCCTCTTGTGAGCCTTGCCTCGCGCGGGACAAACTACAACGCGTGTAAGTCGCGCGTGGATACTGTTAATAAGTTTTCTGAAATAAGGAGTATGGTTCCGCGCGCAACCTGGGCGGAGGTTTGCGCGACTTTTTGGGACCATACCCCTTCAGAAATGGTGCTCCAAGTGACTTGATTTTGCTTAATTGGAAATTTAAACACCTGAATTGAAGCGCCGTTTTCATCGTTTGGAGCACCGTTTCGAGGCAAGTTTTACATCAATGGACTCGTATCGTCATTCTAACAAAAAGCCCTAAAAATTTGTTTGTAGTTTGGAAAAAAGTTTAACTCCGTTAAGCTTTTTTAACAAGGGACCATTGTAGGAAAAATAGGTGAAAGGTGAAACTGGTGGGGGGAATATTCTGAGGTGGAATTATTAATGGCCAATAAGGTCTCGGTGGGATTATTACAGGCCAATTTCCCATATATTTTTTAAGACAAGATTTGTTCAAAGTTATATTAAAGGTTGTAAGTACTAAATAACAAGGTAGTTGGTAAATCATAACTTATAACCCAACCCATAACACGAAACCATCATGTCCTCGTCATTAACCTCCTTGGTATTTGTTATCATAAGAAGATGATTCACTAGAGAGTGGCCTCCGGGACGGGTGACCTCGTCTTAAGTTATAGGTTGACAATGTTCAAAAGTTATTTTCACTCTATTGATTTTGGAACTCTTTTTAACAATTTATGTTAACCTTGGTGGTTGAAGAGGTATGGTCCCAATTTCCCTGCCTACATGGCAGGGACCACACCATCTTTTGAGCATACTTGGCGACCACATCAGCAAAATAATTCAGAAACTTCTAGAAACTTCTGGAAGAGCCGCAGGTGGCACCAAAGATGCTCTACCAGACATAAAGGACAACACGTGTCACCACTCGCAGGACGCGCCACATAGGCCTGCGACAAACCAGGGGGCAGAACTGACGACATCAGTACAAGGTTTCCAGCATGGGCGAATGCAAGCACGCCACGTGTACCACTACGCCTGCCACAACAGAGCAGACCAAGAGGATATTCCCCTTGGTCGGACAGCTGGCGCGCACCCACAGCTGGCACAACTGCTCCTCCCTCCTTTACCCTCCGGTTATAAATATGACCCTTCATCATTCAGGTTCAGGATCTTTACACTCTATACTCACTCTATACACACACTGTTTATTCCTCTCAGAACAGTACTTATTCTCACGCCGGAGCCTGGTTAAGAGGGAAATCCCCTTTCTCCCCCTCTTAACGAGACTGACGGTGCTACTGTTTTGCAGGTCTTGAGCCATTGATACGAGTAAGGAAAGAGGTTGAACCCCATAGACGAAATAACCCCATCGATTAATCCTGTGTTAATCGGTGTTTCATGATTGGCGCCATCCGCTTTTTGCAAAACCAATCTCATCTCTTTTCTTTCTTGAAAAACACTCGTCAAAATGGCTGAACAAAATCCCTCACACCCAGTCGACGGAGAAGTTTCTTCCTTCGAACTCGTTTCGGACACAACACATGTCCCAAGGGGTCAAAGGAACGAAACGATCCAAGAGGGACAGCTGAACAACGATTTTCCTTCTATTTTAAGAAGTGCATCCAGGGTTGTTAGCCAAACCACAACCGGACCCACTTTCCAAACACCAGCCAGGGTCATCACTCAAACCACAAACGGAGCTGCTCTCCAAACCCCAACGGGGGTGTTGCACCAAACACCTCCACTAATGCAGACACTAAGCCATGGAGCAGGCCCTTCAGCTCCATCGGAACAAGCACAACTCAATTATTCTGCACTTTTAGGGCTACTCGAAAGAAAAACTCTGGCTTCCTGGTATGCCGAACAGATGGCGTCCATAAACCTCGTTTATACGCAGCTCAGCGCACAGCAAGCTCTGCTCCAAGCACAAGCCAACCAGTCAGCATTTGTAACTCCACAACCAAGGTCTCTGAGTACACACACAACTTAGCAGAATAACGCGTGGAACCTACGTCCAGAGAAAGGACCAGTGCAGAACGTGAGAAGACCAAGCGCGCATGACACGCACGACACTTACGGCGAAACAGAAAGCAACTTTGTACAAAACTCCAACTTGCAAAAAGGCCGATCCAAGCTCGTTTGGGCGCGCGCAACATGAACACAGAATGGGATGAAGAAGAAGACGACCCAACATACAAGGGGGAATCCACAGTGTTTAGCAGACTTCATCCAGAGCACGAAGCGTACAAGCCGAACAAGCGCGCAGGGTATAACCCAAAAGCAGAACATGATTACACCTTGAGCTATCGTCCTGATGACATGGCTGAAAATTCAAAATTCATCAGAGAAATCGCCTGCGCCGCCATCGACAAAACAAAATTACCACACAACGTGGGTAAATACAACGGGTTGACAGACCCAGATGATCACCTCCAGGGTTTTAAGGGCGCAGGAGCAACAGGTGGATGGAACTTACCAACTTGGTGCCACCTGTTCGCTCAAACATTCGTCAGCGCAGCGCGCATATGGTTCGACAACCTACCAGCAGGTAAAATCAAGTCGTGGATTGACTTCCGAGAGAAGTTCCTAGCACACTTCTCTCATCAGCGAAGACAAGCCAGAGATCCCGACGATTGTTTAAACATATGGAGAAAAGATCACGAAAGCGTGGAAGATTTCATTACAAGGTATAACAAAGAATGTTTAGAAATCAGAGACTTACAAGAGAAGATGATGCGCGCACATTTCATGAGGGCGGTTAAGTGTGACGATTTAGTCAAAAGAATCAAAGGGCGAGACAGAGGACCCAAAGATTGGGAAACCTTCATAGAAGCAGCAAAAACCATTGCGCAGACCGATAAACAGTTGACCGGTGACGATCACCGTCAACGCGCACACAACCACAACGACCGACATAACAGAAGGGGCAGAAGTCAGCCGCGGAAGGCTTCGGGCCATAGAGAAAGAAGCCCACCAAGGGAAGACGCACGTCACACAATCAACCAAATAGCTCACCGAAAGGAAGTAAAACGAGAAAATAGAGAAAAACAGTGGACACCACTGACAAAAACCCCCTCTGAAGTCTTAGCCACTGAAAACCATCAGTTTAAACCACCCCTACAGATGCGCAACAAGAGGGGCCAAGACCCAAACCTTTTCTGTGAATTTCACAAGGATACGGGCCACCTAACTGACGATTGTTTCAGTCTAAAGCAAGAAATCGAAAGAACCCTGAGAGATGGAAAGCTCACTCACTTGGTAAAAGGCGGGAAGCGCGACTATCGCCAAATCCAAAGAAGAGATGAAGGGCCAGATAACAAAAAACTCAGGAAGTTGGAAACCCACATGGTGCAGGGAGGTCCACGAAGACCAAGGAAAAACTACAACAAGCGCACGCAGGATGATTCATGGCGCGAGAAGCAAGTTATTTTCCCAGTTGTTAGAGGGGGCCCGAGGGAAAAACGACCAATAGTCATTCCAGGTGTGATTGGCCACTACCAGACAGATTACATCTTCATCGACCCGGGGAGTACCGCGGATATCATATACGAGCAATGCTTCAATCAATTTGATCAGGTGGACAAGGCGCGCTTGGAACCAGTCGACTACCCACTAACTGGTTTCTGCAACGAAGCCGTCTTTCCCCTGGGGCAGATATCATTCCCGGTGTTACTTTCGGATGGAAGAAATTCAAGAACTGAAGAAGTCACATTCATGGTGCTACCAGCACACTCAAGACATGACATCCTCCTAGGAAGAGAATCCCAATGAGACTTCAGTATGATATGCTCTGCACCACATTCCGCCGTTGGATTTCCCACCGAAACAGGCATTGCGCTGATATACGCGAGCAAAGAAGTTTTAGCAACAGACGAGATCAGGCCCGCAAAAACAAGCAAGCCAGCACCGCGCACAGAAGCAGAAAAATGGGTACTGAACAGCACATACCCAGAACAAACAGTTACCCTAGGACCTGCCATGTCCGATTTAACGCGCGCGGCGCTCAAAAAATTGTTGCACGAAAACATGGATATGTTCGCCTGGACACATGCTGATATGGTTGGTGTTCCACGGCATATAGCAGAACATCGTTTAAATGTCTCAGAAGAAGCAAAGCCAGTGGTGCACGCTAAGCGCCACTTAGGCGACATAAAGCACGATGCCATGAAAGAACAGGTGCTAGAGTTGTTGAATGCGGGAATCATTAGAGAAGTCAGATACCAGACATGGGTAGCAAGCCCAGTGATGGTAAAGAAACCAAATGGCAGCTGGAGAATGTGCGTCGACTACAAAGATTTAAACAAGGCATGTCCGCGCGACTGCTATGCCTTACCAGACATAGACGAAAAAATCGATTCTCTGGCAACATTCAGGTGGAAATGATTTCTTGACTGCTACAAGGGGTATCACCAGGTTCAAATGGCTGTCCAAGATGAGGATAAAACCGCTTTCCGCACGCCAACGGGGTTGTATTGTTATACAAAGATGCCTTTCGGCCTAAAGAATGCAGGCGCGACGTACCAAAGATTGATGAACGAAACGTTCAGTGACGCTATCGACAAGTACATAGAAGTGTACATGGATGATCTGGTGATTATGAGCAAGGAAGAGAGCACGATGCTGGCGAACATCTAAAAGACTTTCAACACGCTGCGCAGCGTAAGTATCAAGCTGAACCCAGCAAAGTGCTCATTCGGTATGGAGGAGGGAAAGTTCTTAGGCTTCATCGTCACAAAAGATGGTTTTAAGGTGAATCCAGAAAAAGTCCAAGCCATAGAAAAGTTGCCTTCACCATCGAACATCAAAGACATGCAAAAATTAGCAGGACGACTAGCCGCGCTCAATCGTTTCCTAGCTAATCATGCTGCAAAGTCCTTTCCGTTCATCAAAACCTTGCGCAATTGTATGAAGAAAAGCCAGTTTCAGTGGACTCCGGAAGCAGAGAGTGCGTTCCACGAGATGAAAGATTGCCTCATAAAACTGCCAACACTAACCGCACCAAACAAGGGAGAGCCTTTGGTACTTTACCTATCAGCTTCCGACAAGGCAGTCGGAGCAGTGTTACTTGTCGATCGTCAAGGCGTCCAGACACCAGTCTATTATGTGTCTTGAACCTTAACTGACCCAGAAACTCGGTATGCCATAATGGAAAAGCTAGTCCTCGCACTGATTCATGCTTCAAGACGGTTGCGCAGATACTTCGCCAACCACGTCATCCATGTGCTAACAAACTACAACATTGGTAACATCCTTGCAAGACTAGAAGTATCAGGAAGACTAGCCAAATGGGCGATAGAACTGGGAGGTCACAATGTGGTTTTCAGACCACGACCATCAATTAAAGGCCAAGTCTTGGCGGATTTTATGACAGAGGTCCCAGACGACAAAGATAGAGAATGTAAAGCGATGGAAAAAGATGAGAAAAAGCAAACAGAAGAGCCATGGTTGTTATACACCGACGGTGCGTCTAACGAAGACGGAGCAGGCGCAGGGCTAAGGCTGGTGAGCCCTGACAAACACGAATTCACATACGCCATACGCCTGGATTTTAAGAGCACAAACAACGAAGCAGAGTATGAAGCTTTCCTGGCTGGCTTACGGTTGGCGATCAAAATGGGGGTCCGACACATCGAAGCGCATGTGGACTCCATGCTGGTAGCGGGGCAAATCAACGGCCAATACGAAGCCAAGGGAGATATAATGGCACTCTATCTCAACCAAGCAAAAACGTTGCTACAAACCTTCTATTCCTACAAGGTGCACCACATAAACAGAAGCGAGAACAAGCCAGCAGACGCACTAAGCAAGCTCGCATCAACAAGTTTTCAACACCTAGCAAAGGATGTGCGCATAGAAGTTTTGAGCAACCCATCCGTCCCACTCAGAGAAGTAAGCGTCATCCAAACAGGGACAACTTCTTGGATGACCCCAATAATCATGTACCTTCAATCAGGAATTCTCCCGGAAAACAAAGCAGAGGCAAGAAAAATCCAATACAAGGCCGAGCATTATCAGATGGCAGATGGAATTTTATACAGGAAGTCATACCTAGGTCCGTTGCTAAGATGCGTAGACGTCGAAGATGCAAATTACTTAATCCGGGAAGTTCATGAAGAAATTTGTGGTATTCATGCCGGGCCTCGAATGGTGGTGGCAAAAGTGATGAATGACGGGTACTACTGGCCTGGGATGCATCTAGACGCCGTAAAAGAGTTGAGGAAGTGCAACGGATGCCAAAGGCACGCGCCCAAGACCATGCGCCCCAAAAACGAACTAGTACCGGTCACAACTGCATGGCCCTTTCAACAATGGGGCATAGACATGGTAGGTCCTTTCCCAGAAGCACCAGGAGCGGTTAAGTTCATAATAGTCGCAGTCGACTATTTCACCAAATGGGTAGAGGCGAAGGCTCTTGCATCAACACATCAACGGTCGTCAAGCGATTCATATGGGAACAAATCGTATGCCGTTTCGGCTTACCCCTCTGAATCATCACCGATAACGGGACGAACTTTGCAGCAGACGACCTCGAACGGTGGTTCAAAGAATTGAACATCGAACACACCTTCTCTTCGGTTGCGCACCCGCAAGGGAATGGTCAAGTAGAGGCAGTCAACAAAAGCATCGTCGATGGCATAAAGGCAAGGCTTGGCGAGAAACGAAGAGGGTGGGTCGATGAACTACCCAGCATATTGTGGGCCCATAGAACAATGCCAAAGACAAGCAATGGCGAAACGCCGTTCAGCTTAGTCTATGGGTCTGAAGCAGTCATCCCAGCAGAAATCGGGCTGCCGTCCCCAAGAATGCTCTCCATGAATTTAATCAACAATGACGAAGAAAGGAGGATTGATCTGGACCTCCTAGAAGAACGGAGAGAGATGGCAGCAATCAATGAGGCCAAATACAAAACGAAGCTGGAAAAATATTACAACTCCAGAGTCCGAGTCTGCACTTTTAACCCGGGAGACTATGTCCTAAGAGACAATGAAGCTTCCAACGTAGAGAAGCCCGGAAAACTGGCTCCCAAATGGGAAGGCCCATACGTCATCGATGCAGTACTCGGCAAGGGAGCTTACAAACTGCGCACCACCAACGACAAAGAGGTTCCACGAACCTGGAATGCTCAACAACTTCGAAAGTGCTACATGTAAAACAACTATGTAATCGCAAAGGGCGAACCGCCAACACATTTACTTTAATACAAGAAGTGTTTGGCTACCTTTATTTCATGCAAATTTCCTGTCACAACTGCATTTATTACTTTGGGCGTACACGAAAACACCAATGGCTCGACCATAGGAAACGTTGTAGACCTCCAAGGCTAGTCATAACCAAGTGCACAGCCGGGTCAGAAACACAACCAAAGCCTACAAAACGCCAAAATAAAACTTCGTGCCCACACAAACACGAAAATATCGATAGCAAGGTAACTACACATTGTAATGCTCCCAAGGCTGAACACAGCTGAGCTCACACAATAACCTGCAACTCGATCACTTCGTAAGTCACAAATAAGCGCGCGCATCTAAACGACAGAATAAAACGTTGTAGTAACACAACATCACCTGTCAGCGCTATCATTCATTCGTGACACCTAATCAAAGTAATTACACATGCACATATTATGACGATCACAAAATTCGTATAAAAACAAAAGCGATAAAATAACCATCAAACAAGGAAGATCAAGTACATACACCCACAAAAGGTAAACAAAAATAAAATTGTCTAAACAACCAACCAACATTACAGGGCCACTCAGGGCCATACGCGTCGCACAGGCCGGAATCCACCCATCAAGTATGACTGGTGCCAGCACCTCCTGCCGCACCACCGTCGTCTCCAAGAGCTTTCTTCAGTAAGGCAACCCCATCCGCTTTGCGAGCCAACTTCTCTGTAGCCCGAACAACAGCAAACTCAAGGGTTGAAAACTCCTTGCGTTTAGCAGCAAATGCACCGTCACAATCTTCCTTGTACAGCTCGAAATGATAATCTTTTTCTTTATTGATAACTGCTACTCTTCCCTCAGCATACCCAAACTTTCGACCACTATCGTAAGCAGCCCGACCCAACTCAAACATATACGTTGCAAGTTCAGTTGAGTTTAAAATACGATCAGCAAGCTGCGCAGAAAGGGAGATTAAATGAAAAAAAAGTCACAAAAATAAAAGGAAAGGAAAGAACAAGGCAAAAACAGAACATTACCAAGGGAACACCACGAGAACGTAACCACTTGCTGTCAGCAGATGCCTCTTCAGCAAGAAACTCAGAAGCTTGACACTCAGCCGTCTTCTCAACAAGAAGGCGCTGTGCAGCCTCACACTCAGCCGCCTTCTGCTGCGCGAGAACCTCTAACTTATCAATCCGATCAACGTATTCTTTCTCTTTTTTCTCCGCAACAATGCGCGCCTCATGAGCTTCATCAGCAAGTTTCGATTTTTCACCAGACAAACGAACAATTGCATCACGCTGAGACTGCATCTCAGCATTGGTACGCTCGCACGCGGCTTCCCAATCTTTTTGTTTCTGAACATTCAACTGTTTTTGCTCTTCAAGCTTCTGTTCAGCAGCAGACACCCTCCACTGCAAACCTTTCTTCTCTGCATTAAATTTCTCCCTCTCTTCAGCAAACAACTTCTTTGCCTCCTCAAACTCAGCCGTCTCCTCTCCCATCAACCGCCATTCACGAAGGATTTTCTGAGAGGTGGCAAAGTAATTAACTCCGGCACGCACATGGTCGTCCAACAAGGCAAATCGATTGCGGTTCTTCTGGAACATCCTCTCAGCAGGAGGAAGAGACATAGCAAAGAATTCATGACAGTTGTTCACGTCATTCATTCTGGAACCCTGAGTAAGTTTCTAGCGAGGGGCGTGTGGTAAGTCGTCACAAGCAGGGTTCTGAGTACCCCAAGAATCAGCAGGGTTATGTTCAAATTGCGGGCTACGCACCACACCAGAAGTAGCCCCGTCTCCACCAGAAGGACGCTTGAGATAAATGGTTTGGCGCGGAGTAGTCTCACTAGACTCCACCTCCACCTCAACACCTTTACCCTTAACACCTCCAGCATCACCACCACCTCCACCAACGTTCTCAGCGACCCCTTCTCCTCCCTTCTTCTTCGCCTCAGGATCATCACGGGGAGGGGTTAAGCCAACCATCATTGACGAAGGAGAAGCAGGAGGCGTTATCTGGGAAATATCCACCACCCGAGGTTTCTTGGCAGTCTTGACCACTGTCACAAAACTACAATTAAAAAAAAAAAAAACAACTCGGTGAAAAACGAGGGAAACATACAACTAAAAGCCAATTACCAGTAGGAGGAGCAGATGCAGCAAATATTTCCTCCAGAAGATTTCCACGACCCCCACTAAAAACACCTAGATCAACCTTAGACTCAGAAGGAGCTGGGGGGGCCTCCTTCTGAAGCTTCGTTTTTTTAGCAGCAAGAAGAGCAGTAGATTGCTCATCAAGCTTGCGTTTATGATCCTCGAGGGCTTTCTTCCTCATGTGCTCAGTCAAGGTAGCACTATCATCAGGATCCGACTCTCGACTTCTCTCACCAACCCCTAAGCCAAACAACGTGTCAGAAACAACCACATAATCTAGACAAGGAAGAGTAGAAGGTTGCTTACGAGAAGAACCAGCAGCTTTGCCCTCTGCCTTTCCCTCTTTCCTCCCAGACTTATTAGTTCTTGCCTTCTTCCTTGGCTCCAACTGAGCAGAAGGATCAACTGGCACTTCTGCATCATCATCATCATCATCACCAACAACCTCATGCACGGGCTCTGCAGCATCACCCTGCGCAGTACCTGCACGCGCGTAACGAGAGGTTAGACCTTCAAGGTTTTGGCCAGAACTTCCACTTGAAAGAACAATGACTTCCTCTCGACCCGGGTCGACAGGGTCATTCCAAACATCTTCACCTAGAACCTCGTTGGCATATCTACTCAAGCTTTCATCAGTTGGATGCAAAAACGACCCCGGATTTGGTCTAACCATGTCGGTTTCCCATCCTCTTGACTAGCTTCAACCATGGCACCCGCCGCCTTCGGGTCCAAAACATTAATCAAGCTATACCCAACTGCAAAGAGACAAGACGATAAGAGAACACATAACAAACATAAGGAAGAATAATTCAAAAGTAACTTATGAAAGAAACACACATTTGCCTTGATAGCTATAGACAGGTTGACCCAATGGATTCTTGGGGACCCACAGCAAGCTCATCCCGGCACCAACCAAAGCCATCTCCTCCAGCTGAGAAATGGCAGTCGCCTTGTGGGTTATCTTCTTGTACCAATCCTGGGCAGCATAATCCCCCATAACATCTACCTTCGGAATCCCTTGGCTCACCTGCCGATAAGGCAAATCTATTGGGATCACACCACGACGGATATAGAAAAATTTCTGCTTCCAGTCATGAAGGCTCTTCAACGGCACAGAACACACCGGAACAACACCGGTCCGTGCTTGAAATGAATAGAAACCGCTGGTATAGGTAACACTATAAAACACATTGAACATATCAAACGTAGGCTCAATGCGGTAAGCCCTACAGACATACTCAAAATGAGTAATGCGTGGAAGCCCAATAGCATTAATCTGTGAAATATGCAATCCATAACCCCTCAGGACGGCGGCAGTAAACTTCGTGATAGGTAGTCTAAAACTACCTTCTCGAAAAAACGCAGCATATAAAGTGATATAGCCCGGAGGAGCGTCCAAGGCAGTCGATCCGACAAGAGGATACTGAGCTCCCCACTCGGGGCGAAAAGCCATCCCCTGCACAAGATTCATGAACTCCTCCTCCTTCCACCCAATGACCGCCTGGTCAGGACCAGGAGGAGCCCTCCCCTTATACTTTCTCTTCCGTTGGATAGGATTTGTACCAGACATGGTGTAAATACAGAGAAGTCGGAAATAAGAACTCAAGAAAACTATTGAAACACCGGAGAATGAAGGGAGAGGACAGAAGGAAAACACACTTGAAATTTGAAAAAGTAAAGAGAAGGGAGTAACCGCCTCCTATTTATACCCATCGCATTTAATGCGATGGGTAGTGGACCATCAGAATACAGAAAAAGCAACCAATAAAGGAGTGACACGTCAGAAGAGAGAGAAGACGTCAGCTCTTTTTTCGGGAAGCATGGGCAGCAAGGCCGGCTGACGTGACAGAAAGTAACTGATAAAGCAACTGTTCATCTCCGATAAGACAGGGATGTCAGATAGTCACACCAAACACTTCCCCATGACCACCAAACTTCCATCAGAAGGAAACAACAAGGAGCTAAACCCATGCGTCATGCGTCCATTTGGCTCACTTTTTACAAGGAGCCAAAGCCCATGCGCCATGCGTCCATTTGGCTCACTTTTTACAAATGGCCAAAACCCATGCGCGATGCGTCCATTTGGCTCACTTTTTACAAAGGGCCAAAACCCATGAGCGATGCGTCCATTTGGCTCACCTTTTGCAAAGGACCAAAACCCATGCGTCATGCGTCCATTTGGCTCACTTTTTACAAAGGGCCAAAACCCATGCGCGATGCGTACATCTGGCTCACTTTTTACAAGGAGCCAAAACCCATGCGCCATGCGTCCATCAGGCTCACTTTTTACAAAGGGCCAAAACCTATGCGCGATGCGTCCATTTGGCTCACCTTTTGCAAAGGGCCAAAACCCATGCGCGATGCATCCATTTTGGCTCACTTTTTATCAAAGAACCAAGACCCATGCGCCATGCGTCCATTTGGCTCATTTTTAACAAAGAGCCAAGACCCATGCGCCATGCGTCCTTTGGGCTCATTTTTTATAATCTACCAAATTCCACGCGCTGCAAAAATCACTATTCTCATAAATCCAGAATCCCTCCTAGACGATCAACTCAACTAGAAGGCACACTGGACTGGGGGGACTTGAAGAGATATGGTCCCAATTTCCCTGCCTACGTGGCAGGGACCACACCATCTTTTGAGCATACTTGGCGACCACATCAGCAAAATAATCCAGAAACTTCTAGAAACTTCTGGAAGAGCCGCAGGTGGCACCAAAGATGCTCTACCAGACATAAAGGACAACACGTGTCACCACTTGCAGGACGCCACATAGGCCTGCGACAAACCAGGGGGCAGAACTGACGACATCAGTACAAGGTTTCCAGCATGGGCGAATGCAAGCACGCCACGTGTACCACTACGCCTGCCACAACAGAGCAGACCAAGAGGATATTCCCCTTGGTCGGACAGCTGGCGCGCACCCACAGCTGGCACAGCTGCTCCTCCCTCCTTTACCCTCCGGCTATAAATAGGACCCTTCATCATTCAGGTTCAGGATCTTTACACTCTATACTCACTCTATACACACAGTGTTTATTCCTCTCAGAACAGTACTTATTCTCACGCCGGAGCCTGATTAAGAGGGAAATCCCCTTTCTCCCCCTCTTAACGAGACTGACGGTGCTACTGTTTTGCAGGTCTTGAGCCATTGATACGAGTAAGGAAAGAGGTTGAACCCCATAGACGAAATAACCCCATCGATTAATCCTGTGTTAATCGGTGTTTCATCAGTGCTACAAGAGACTAATTTAGTGTATGTAGGAATTACCTAAGTAAGGAGATGCAGCGGAGAAGACCAAAAGTAAACACTTTAATAGCTGTTTGTATCAACCTCTTTTGAGAATGTACAAATCCTAAGTAAAGTGATTACTTATGAGTTATGATCTCATCCCCCAACACCACCTCCATAAAAAATATGCATTACAAACAAGCACAGTAGGCTACCTATCTTACATTATATTTGTTAAAAATCAAAGCTAAATTAACAAGATAAAAAAATCCAGACAATGTCAACCTAGCAAAACGCAAAAAAGACGACCGTCATTTACAACATACAAAAGTAGAAAATGCACAGACCAATGTAAGGCAATTCAAGACAATGTTTGGCCAACATTCCTAGGCCGCCTGATTTCTATCTTTGTATAATGCAATGGTAAAGGCATCAAAATGCTTGTAAACCTCGTAAATGCAACTTTAAATTTATTAAAAAGGGAAAGAACACTCGACTCGTTGTAAAAGAGCAACAATGTAGATGTAACCCCCCCCCCCTTCCTTCCATCGAAGTGTCAAAAGAACCTACAACTATGAAGTGGCATCATCTGTATTCTAACTTTTAGATACATTGATAATATTGCACAACAACCCTCATAAGAATGACCTTACGAACCAACTGAATGAACGATTGATCTTATGATTTGAAGAACTCTAATTCGTTTATAACACCGGTTCATGGTAATTTTTCTGTGTTTAGATGAGATGAAATTGGTTTATAGTATAGGTGTTTATAAACTCCAATGCATTAAATAGGTATAATATAAATAATACTATAAAGAATATCTATATATAATCTAAAATTTAGTTACATGTTCTATTTTAAAATCAATATTTATGATGTTTTAAATGCAGTACTTAAAATAATATTGTTTAAAATAATCTATAATCTATAATCTAAATTACTATATAATAGATCTGCTCTGTACCAAAAGGTAATTTCCCCATCAAATTTTAAGATGGCAGACAAAGAGTCATGGCTTCTTCTCTAATCTTTCATCACTTTCTCCCAATTTTACCCCCAATTCAGTGTGTCGCCCACAATGAAATCTTCAGCCAGGCGAACGAACAAGAATGCAACCATTCATCAATGAAATTTTTATTACAAGGTAGGTCAAAAGTCCACAGTTATTGAATGCTACTAATGTGAAACCCTCTAAATTGAATTAAACCAGGTGCTCGCTCCTCCTTCATTCTCTCTCTTTCTCTCAAATCCCCTAATGGAGTTCTGGTTCAGTGGAGTTCAAGAGACGCCGACGGTAGCGCATCCGGTGCTGGATTTGTTTCTACGGCTAACAACGAACAGTAGCGGAGTGGGGTTCCAGTTAGTCGTACAGTCGGAACACTACTAACCCTAATTTCAATTGGCTCTTGGCGATGACAGTGGTTGTGGTGATCTCTACATCCCATCACAGGTATCCTTAAATTCATTCATTTTATGTATGTGTTTGGTTGTGCACTGAATTTTTGTCATCTATTGTTGGAACTACATGATGCTACGAGTTTGTGTTCGTGATAGTTTCAATAAAGTTGAGTTGTCTTGATTAAATTTCAGGGAGGTAATTCGTGTAGAATTCTGAATTGTATTCTAGCAGTCAAATCCTACAATGAGTCGAAACAAACAGGTACTCTTCTCATTTCAGATCTTTACTTGATTGATGTAAAAGTATATTTTATTGTTTAAAATGTCTTTTTATGTTGCTTTCAGTTTTGCTCATCTTGTCGAAACTCATTAGTTTTAGTTGTTCATATGCTTTGCTTTGCTTCAGTTAAATATACAATTGTTGTGTTATTTTTAAACCTAAAGTTCAAACCAGCCTATTTGATTATTTAACGATAGCGGTCTCTAAGGCTACGAAATCATTATGGATTTCCAAATGTTTACATGTGTTTTTAGTGGTGAGGTTGGAAAACTATTTCTGATTGTTTGATCCCTATTCTTTAGTTAAAAAATTTCGTACTCATATTCCAGGTTGAAGTTGAGGAGGATCCAAGAGATTTTGATATAAATACTTCTAAGCGGTTTCAGCCTATTCGGTCAAGGAAGTAGGGGAGATTTGAAAAGGGATTGGGAATGGTGGAGGCTGTTGTATTATGGATTCAATAAAGGATAGGAGTTATTGATTAAGGGGCATTTTGGGGATTATGGGAAGTGGTTCTGTATTGAACCAGGAATAACAGACAGTTAATGATGTTCTGTTAGAGGGTAAGGGTTACTTTGTTTTAGATGATTGGAAGGGTGTTTGGTTGTGTTATTTTGGGGATGTATGCTTCTGTGGGTTGGAAATCAGTAGGTGGAATTATTGTCTTATATGGTTGGTTTGGCTACAAATGTTGGATGTGTTTGCTGTGTTTTTGAGGGTGGTGTGATTGTTATAGGCTCGAGGATACTTGTGGAATTTGTTGGGAGATCAGGCAGATGCTAAGGGTCATTCCAATATGGAATTGGAGCAAATTGGCATATGAGATTGTAGATTACATGTTGGATGGGCTGGGAGTCTAATGTGCCTGGGCTGCTGAATATATATGCAAAATTGCTGGCTGTTGGTTTGTTTTTTTTCCTATTTTGTTTGCTTGTCTTTGAATTTGAGGGTGGTTGTTTGGCAAACGGGTCGGGTCATGGGTCAACACAGGTTTGGGTCGAAACGAGTTCGGGTCAAAACGGGTCAATTAAAAAAGGGTTGTTTTGGTTCCGGTCGAAACGGGTTCGGACCAGAATGGGTTTCGGGTCGGGTTGGTTGAAAAATGTTTTTTTTTTTAAAAGTGATTGTACATCAAGGGGCAATTTTGTCGGGTGAATAATGTCATCGACTTGAAGGAAAACCGGAACGTTAATTCAATCGTACGGATGATTAAAATTTAAATTTTTAGTAATATAATTCTTGAATTCCTCTTCTATATATTTAACACCAAAATAATTAATTCCCAGTATTTTTTTTTCATTTTGGTGTCAAGAACTAAACTCAAAAGGATTTTATAATTTTCTTGATTATTCCTTGGAAGTTTTATTTTACTAACTCATTTGTGGAGATGAATTAATATTAGCAGGATTGGATGGGTCTACCAGCAGGAGTGAAATTTGATCCGACGGACCAAGAACTGATCGAACATCTTGAAGCCAAAGTTGAAGCCAAGAAGTTTAAATCGCACCCGTTGATTGATGAATTCATCCCTACGATTGGAGGCGAAAACGGGATTTGGTTCGCGTCGAAGCGGTTCGGATCGAAACAGTTTGATTCGAAACGATACTGATCGAAACAGTACAAGTCAAAACAGTATTGGTCGAAACGGTACGGGTCTAAACGGTTCGCGTCGAAACGGTTCGATTCGAAACGGTACTGGTTGAAACGGTACGGGTCAATATGTGGAAAGCTCCACAGGTCTATCATTCTCTTTTTTTTTCTTCGGATAATTCTATTTGCATTTATATAAAATAACCAAAATTATATTATATATTTAGAGTCCATATATGGAAAGCTCCAAAATTTTGCTGGTGTAGGAAATTTTTCTTTCCTAATGCCAATAACCTGGGGCCCAAAGAAACCCGTGAAGTTGCAGGGTTGAGGTGAAATGGTATAACTATAAATAGTGATATCATTCTATTTTGAGTGAACTTTTAAGTTTTGATTGAATTCATGAAATTTGAGCTTTCTTAATGACATGGTTTTGTACTATTTTTTTTACATTTACAGATGTTATGGTGTGAAAGTCTTAGCATGTATTTCTATATATTTATAAATCTATAAATACAAATCATTTTAAGCATTCTAATACTGTTGACCCATTCTTACACTTCACTTTTTTATTTCTTTAAAAATAAGAATCGTTCCACACCGTTGCTAAAAAAGAAAGAAGGATGCTTAAAAAAGGAGCTGTGTATGGGTCAAAACTATGGAAACGTAGCAGGAGCTATGTATGATAAAGAAGATCACTATTTTTTTGTTGGGTGTATTAATTACATAACCACTTTTAAATAGAAAATCACAAAAATCATACAAACATATGTACTTGATGTTTTAAGTATATGTGTTTACACCCAAATGTATACCATTGTAAATTGTCGACCCACCGCAACGCGCGGGCTCCCCACTAGAAGAAACAGTTGACAGTGACCCACATGAAAGGTATACCGTCTACACTTAGTGTTAGTAATGAAAACCCGTACTACTTTTCGATGCATATATACGTAAACATAGTATACCATTTTTAATAGTTTTCTTTTCGTTATTTCACTGCAGTCAGTTGGCTGGTGATGGGATGGGGATGACGGTGGCATGCGTTAGCTAAAGTTTGGTCTATGTGTTATCCAATAAGATAGGAAGGCGTGCGAGAGTTTATGCGTTTTTCCTTTTTCTGTTTCATTTTTTTTCTTGGAAGCCATCTTTTTTCACTTCTTTTTGGCCGGCAAGTTTTGCCAAGGAAACAACTTACGGTCCATGGTTTAATAAAGTTTAAGCACGCCCCTTTGTAGGCGTATTGTCTTACATGTTATGCACTGGCCGTGTCAGACGTCTTACCACAAACAAACAATAGCTATTATGCATGCCGTGCATCGCACGGGCTTTCTCCCTAGTACGAGTCTAGTTCTCGTATGTATTAAATTTTAATAGGCAATAATGTAGGATTTATTGATAAAAAGTAATGAAAAGGTGATACACAATAGTAGTTCTACATAGAGTATGATTTAAGCATGCAATTGATGTCATAAAGATGAATACACAAGTTAAAGTGGATACGTCACGTAACTCCCGATTTTAGACCTAAATAATAACAAATATAACCGTAAAGGTGTATATTACATCCTAATAATTAACCAGAGTCCTTATTTTCTTCTTTTTATATTTTAGTTATAATTGTAAATCACATATAGTTATTCTTCTAATTTTATCCTTTTCTTTCTTTGATATGCTTTGCTATTTTTGACTATTAAGATATATATTGTTAGTAATACACAGGCGTGTGAGATTGACCAACGAAGCGATCTGTATATGTATTTATGAGAATATGTACGTGAGTGTTTATGGCTATGAGTACAAATTCACACATGTTATCTTTTTTTCTTTTTATGCATATAATCATATACATAGATAGAAGGGGTTTGTATAAGTCGGTTTCAGCCTCAAACCAAACCAAAAGTTCGGATTTTGGGTTTTCGAAAACAATTTTGTTTTCGGGTTTTCACAGTGTGTACGATTGCTTAGATTTTTTCGTTTTTACCATTTGGGCTTGAAAATTTGAATTTTTTTTTGCCAAAAATAATGAATTTGGGCATAATTTTTTTGTTAATTAACCATTTATTCCTTATTACACATGAATTTTGGTAATAAAATAGATATTTCATTAAAAAATATATATAACTTAAATTTAACAAATGTTTTTAACAAACTAAACACACGTCGATGTCTATTTCAACATATTTTTTAATCATATTTTTACTTTACTTTTTCGTTTGCTATAATGAATGCATAAAAATCAACCAAGTTCACAACCACTACAACTCACGACCTTCAACCTAGTATTACACATTTGGTAACTACTACATGTAAGAAGTCATACTATTATCATTATTATCATATAATAATAATAATAATAATAATAATAATAATAATAATAATAATAATAATAATAATAATAATAATAATAATAATAATAATAAGGGTAGGTGAAGGGGTATGGTCCCAGATCTCGCGTCAGCATCGACCGCGAGTGACCATTACCCTTATCAAAACCCCCACTAGCTATCAACCTACTTGTGCCCATGCGAGAACGCGTCGGCACAAGGGTTGAATCCAATCTATCTAGTAACAAAGGAGGACTTACATGGAACATGAGAACGGTAGAGTGATGCGACATAGTGTATGAAAACGGAAGTATTCACAGCGATGCGGCATCGCACCGCATCCAGTGAACACTTCTATCAATACAAGAAAGCCTTACCTCAGGCATAGAAGAAGATGAACGTAACGGTGCGGCTAACACCGCACCATACGGGCATTTTCGTCACGACAAGGGATGTAGGCAAGACGACGATGCGGCTAGCACCGCATCTCGCGTATTCCTTGATCACAAGTAGGAGACGCGGTAACTTCAGATGTTACCGCACGGAGCGATGCGGCTTGCACCGCATCCTATGCACTCAAACAAGTGGGACTGACACCACAGTGCAAGTGGCACCAATGGCAGTTACCTGTCAGAGCTACGTAAGCAATGGACTGACGTGGCATAACCTCCACAACCGACAAGCCTGACACACCTGCAAAGGTGCAGCACGTCGTCAGTCCATCCATCATTATCCTCCTTCACTCCTCGGCTATAAATACCAACCCCAAACCAGGTTTGAGGTATCTTCTTCACAACTCTCTCACTACTACTACTATCTTACTTTGCTTCCCAAGCAAACTACTGATTCTCACGCCGGAGAGTGGTAACAAGGAGCACCCCCCACCCCATCCTCCTTGTTACGAGTCACGGCTTGTTTCCTTGTGCAGGAGATCAACCACCGGTGATCCAGCCAGCGATCCTCGAGAGGAAGGGATTAACCCTTCTTGACGAGACCAGTGTGTTAACCCTGCCCGGTTAACCATTGTTTCATCATTGGCGCCCACCGCTACTCTTAGCATTTTCTAAACCATCCTTTTTCCTCTCTCACGATCATGACTGATCACCAAAACAACACTGCGGATAACCAAAATCCGCCAATCCCATCTCCGGTAGGGATCAATGCCTCGACCTCCCAACCCGGACACATCGGCACGTCCACACAAAGGAGTCCCTCCTTTATGTTTGGACATGACTTATCACATTTCCCATCTGTGATCCCACCAGGCATGACCGTTCATACCTGGTACGAGCAGCAGGCAGCCATGCTGACCGCAGCATACAACCGCGCTTGTACTGAAGCGAATATACGAGCTGGGCTTCCCCCAGCACCGCACACCCCTGTTGAGCGTATTTTACAATACGACGGCAGGATACATTCACGCCCGGCTTCAATAAGCCGACGTGAAGAACGGGGATCGTCTTACTGTTCGGTCCACACCCTCAACGAGGATGATTCCTCATACGGGTCCCATACCAGAGGACCGGTGCATACCCGCCTTGGCCCCCATGGCGAGGACAGGAGGCGATCAACCTCCCGACGCGGCCCAGGCATTCAGAGCCGATTGGGCCCGCAACCATACACCGAAGGGTACGGTCATACCGACCCTGACGACCATAGCTACCGCGGTGATTCGCATGACACCAGCAGCAGACCGGGAGGACGCAACTATGTTCCTCCCAGTCACCCCCGCAACACATACCTTATGGCGGCAAAGCGCCCTGCGAACGAGCCATACAGGCCAAAGGCAGCGGCCGAAAATTACAAGTTCGGCACGCGGATTGCCAACGCCCATGTCACCACGACAAAGTTCCCATTCAACGTTGGGAAATACAGTGGTTCGACCGACCCGGACGACCACATGAACATCTTCATGGGCGCGGGCATCAACGGCCAGTGGGATGAACCCACTTGGTGTAATTTTTTCCCCCAGACCCTTACGGGCCTGGCCAGGGCATGGTTCGATTCTTTGCCGGTGGGATCACTGGATTCATTCGAGGACTTCCGTACCAAGTTCCTCGCCCATTTTAGCCAGCAGCGACGCCACGAACGTGACTCGTTGGACGTCATGAACATCTGGCGAAGAGACGACGAATCGCTCGAAGCATTCGTCGTCCGATACAATAAAGAGTGCCTGGAGATAGGTGACGTGGCAGACCAGATGGCACGAAACCACTTCATCCGGGCCGTCAAAGACAGAGAGATGATCATGACCATCTTTGGCAAAGAGGGCTTGCCCAAAAAATGGGAAGATGTCATGACCGCGGTCAAGACATACGCCCAGACACAGCGGTCACTTGAACCGCATGTGACGAAGGCAAAGCCCCAAGCCGAAACATCCCACCAAGGGTCCAAGCGTAACAATAAACGCAACCGGGACGTTGGAAATCGTGATATTTCCAAACCGTATTTCCCGCGAACCAACACGTTCGACCCAAAGAACTACAACCCCGCCCGAGACAGTCGGGCGTTAAAAAGAGATTCTCGGGACCGCAACTGGACCGAGATCACCATGTCGCCAAGTGAGGTCCTCCTTGCGGACCCACAGTTCTTGCGACCGGCCCAACCAATGAAGTACAAGAAAAATCAGGACCTCACGCTCTACTGTGAGTACCACAAGGACTCGGGCCACACCACCAACAACTGCATCATTCTCCGACTGGAGATTGAGCGCGCCTTAAAGGAGGGGAAACTGCAACATCTTTTGCCAGGTGGGCAAAAACCCACCAAGCGCATTACCCCTCATGGCGAAGGTACCTCCTCCGGGAAGAGAACCATGCACGTGGCTTCCACCCACATGATCCACGGAGGCAATGGCAGGCCGCGTAAAGCGGCAAGAAGGCCGGAATGTGACTGGAAAGACGAGCAAGTCGTCTTTCCAAAAGTCCGAGGCGGACCGCGCGATAGGCGCGCCGTCGTCATTTCAGGCCAACTGGCACACTACTGCACCGAGCGTCTATTCATCGACCCGGGCAGTACATCTGATATAATCTACGAACAATGCTTCAACCAGTTCGACCAGGAGGACAAAGATCGGCTGCAAGCAGTAGATTACCCGTTAACCGGATTCGCAGGGGAAACTGTCTTTCCCCTAGGCCAGATTACTTTCACTGTGCGTCTTTCCAGCGGAAACCGCACAAGGACAGAAGAGGTAAACT
Source organism: Helianthus annuus (assembly GCF_002127325.2). Taxonomy (NCBI): domain Eukaryota; kingdom Viridiplantae; phylum Streptophyta; class Magnoliopsida; order Asterales; family Asteraceae; genus Helianthus; species Helianthus annuus. The sequence goes on along the minus strand of NC_035444.2, from coordinate 33,881,528 downwards.
TCATGGTTTTACCTCACACCTCCAGATATGACGTACTCCTCGGGAGAGAATCCCAAGGAGATTTCAATATGATTACGTCCGTCCCCCACTCTGCGGTTGGTTTCCCAACCGAATCGGGGGTCGCGATAATCTACGCCCGCAGGGACGTCATGATGTCGGACGAAGTACGTCCGACCAAAGTCGCAAGGCCCACTCCCAACGACCAACCAGAAAAATGGGTTCTCAACGCGAGATACCCAGAACAAAAGGTCACATTGGGTCACGCCTTATCCCCGACCACAAAAGCGCAACTGAAGCAGCTTCTCTTCAGGAACCAGGACATCTTCGCGTGGACACCCGCAGACATGACCGGGGTCCCACGTGATATTGCGCAACATCACTTGAATACCTTGCCAGGTATTAAGCCAGTGATCCAAGGCCAACGCCACCTTGGGTCAGCAAAAAATCAGGCGATGTAAGAGCAGATCGAAGAACTGCTCTCCGCAGGCATCCTGCGGGAAGTCAAATACCAGACGTGGTTATCCAACCCAGTCATGGTAAAAAAACCGTCCGGGGGCTGGCGCATGTGCGTCGATTACAAAGACCTTAACAAAGCCTGCCCCAAGGATTGTTACACGCTTCCAGAAATAGACGAAAAAGTCGATAATCTCGCACCATTCAGGTGGAAGTGTTTCCTCGATTGCTACAAAGGGTACCATCAAGTACAAATGGCAATCGAGGATGAAGACAAAACGGCATTCCGGACTCCCACCGGAAATTACTGCTACACAAAAATGCCGTTTGGGTTGCGCAACGCGGGCTCAACCTACCAAAAATTGATGAACGACACTTTCCGCGGCCAAATAAGCAAAAGTGTCGAAATCTACATGGACGACCTGGTCGTCATGAGCATGGAAGAGGATACCATGCTCACAGATATTGAAAGAACATTCCAAACTCTGCGCAGCGTTAACATAAAGCTCAATCCAGGAAAATGCTCGTTTGGAATGGAAGAAGGCAAATTCCTTGGGTTCATCGTCACTAAAGATGGATTCAAGGTAAACCCGGAGAAAGTCCAGGCGATCGAGCGCATGCCATCGCCTTCATCGATGAAGAATATGCAACGGCTAGCCGGCAGGCTAGCGGCACTTAACAGATTCTTAGCCAACCACGCAGCTAAGTCTTATCCGTTCATCAAGACCCTGCGGAGCTGTTCAAAGAAAGAACAATTCCAGTGGACCGCAGAGGCTGAACAGGCTTTTCGGGAAATGAAGGAGTGTTTGATACAACTCCCAACTCTAACCGCACCACGCAAAGATGAGCCACTCATATTATACCTATCCGCCGCGGATAACGCGGTGGGTGCGGTATTAATAGTGGAGCGAGAGGGGGTTCAAACACCCATCTATTACATCAGCAAGATGCTCAACGACCCAGAGACGAGATACTCAATAATGGAGAAATTGGTGCTAGCATTAGTGCACGCTTCCAGACGGTTGCGACGCTACTTCGTAAACCACGTCATCACAGTGCTAACCAATTACAGGATCGGCCCGATCCTATCCAAACCCGACATCTCTGGGAGATTAGCAAAATGGGCAATCGAGCTGGGCGCGCACACGATACACTATAAACCGCGCCCCGCGATTAAAGGCCAGATCTTAGCTGATTTCGCCGCCGAAGTACCGGTAAATCGCATCCAAGAATGCGAAGAAGCACAAACTCCTGCACCAACGCCATCCTCCTCCGAGACATGGGCACTATTCACAGATGGTGCCTCCAACGACGAAGGTGCAGGTGCAGGTCTGCGACTCGTCAGCCCTGACGGCCAAGAGCTCACATATGCAATCCGCCTCGAATTCAAAAGCACAAACAACGAGGCAGAATATGAAGCCCTGTTAGCGGCGCTACGTTTAGCAGTCAAAATCGGCGTGCAACATCTGGAAGCACACGTCGACTCTTTGTTGGTTGCAGGCCAAGTACGCGGCGACTATGCCGCAAAAGGGGATATCATGATCCTCTACCTCGAACAAGCCCTGCAACTAAAATCCAAATTCGCTTCGTTCAATATTCGCCATATTAATCGAAGCGAAAACAAGTCCGCAAATGCACTATCAAAACTTGCATCTACCAGCTTCCAACACTTGGCAAAGGAAATACGCATCGAAGTCCTGCAAAATCCTTCGGTACCCCTGCGCCAAGTCAACGTCATTCAATACGGTTCAACATCATGGATGACACCTATTATCGCATATCTACAGTCAGGTGTGACTCCCGAAAGCAAATCAGAAGCACGCAAGCTACAATACAAAGCGTGCCATTATCAAATGGGAGACGGTATCTTGTACCGCAAATCATACCTCGGGCCACTACTACGATGCGTCAACCCCCAGGATGCCACATACCTCATCCGAGAGATACACGAGGGCATATGTGGCATACATGCTGGACCACGCATGGTAGTGGCCAAAATCATGAATGCCGGGTATTACTGGCCAGGCATGCACCTGGACGCCGTCAAAGAGTTGCGCAAGTGCATTGACTGTCAACGTCATGCTCCAAAAACCTTGCGGCCAAAGAACAACTTAGTCCCCGTCACAACTGCATGGCCCTTTCAGAAATGGGCAATTGACGTTGTGGGACCTTTCCCTGACGCTCCAGGTGCGGTTAAATTTATCATAGTAGCAGTTGATTACTTCACAAAATGGGTGGAAGCAAAACCGCTCGCCTCAACCACTGCTATGATAACAAGAAAGTTCATTTGGGAACACATCATCTGCCGTTTCGGATTACCAATGTGCATTGTCACCGATAACGGCACCAACTTCGCTGCCGACGAATTCCAAAAATGGCTAAAAGAACTACATATTGAGCACATATTCTCATCAGTCGCACACCCGCAAGGGAACGGCCAAGTTGAGAGTATCAATAAAAGCCTAGTCGAAGGGATCAAGGCGCGGTTGGGAACGGCCAGGCGTGGCTGGGTCGATGAACTCCCAAGTATCTTATGGGCTCACCGTACAAGCCCAAAAACAAGCAACGGAGAAACACCCTTCAGCCTAGTCTACGGTTCAGAAGCGGTGATCCCCGCAGAAGTAGGTCTCCCCTCTCCTAGAATGTTGGCTATGGAAAAACTAGACAACAACATGGAACGCAGGATCGATTTGGACCTCTTGGAAGAAAGGCGCGAAAACGCTGCCATCAACGAGGCCAAATATAAATCCAAACTTGAAAAGTACTACAACACGCGCGTCCGCGTTTGTACTTTCAACCCAGGAGACTACGTCCTACGCGACAATGAGGCATCTAATGCCGAGCGCCCAGGCAAACTCGCCCCCAAGTGGGAAGGACCCTACCTCATCAAAGAGGTCTTAGGGAAAGGCGCGTACAAATTACAAACGCTAGAAGGCGAACCTATCGCACGAACATGGAATGCTCAACAGCTTCGACGCTGTTATATGTAAGCCATGTTCTTACACTTCTCTATGTAACCTATCGGGCCGCAGGCCATTTGCAAATAAATAAATGAGCAATTTTACACATTATTGTTTGATATTACTATTACAAATGCGTGTTCCACTTTGCGGTATCCCAAAAACAGATTGGCAAAATCTTCATTCGCGATACCCATACAAAGTGGTGACCACACACAAATATTGTAATAGGCCAGCAAAAGGCAAAAAGACTTGCATAGTTATCCGGCCGGATCAACAAGTTTTTGTTAACACCTAACACAATTCCTGAGCCCAAAAAGGCAAACAATGGAATTGACGCGGACTCATACGACAAAGGTATGGAGTACACTTGACCCCATTCACAAATGGGTAGAGTTCCAGACATATAAGCTTTTACAAAGCTAACACAATTCCTGAGCCCAAAAAGGCAAACAATGGAATTGACGCGGACTCATACGACAAAGGTATGGAGTACACTTGACACCATTCACAAATGGGTAGAGTTCCGGACATATAAGCTTTTACAAAGCTTACACAATTCTAAAACCCTAACACGGTAAATAACAGAATTGACGCGTCCTCATACGACAAAAAGTATGGAGTCTACTTGACCCCATTCACAAATGGGTAGAGTTACGCATACATACGTTCAGACATGCAAGAATTTAAAACACTTGTACAAACTGAACAAAAAACTTTATATTCAAAAAATTCAAGCACCCATGTGATGCTTAATGAATTTACATAAAGTTCCTATTCTATACAAGAGGAACACAAAAAGGAGGCACACTAGCCAACCTAAACCCTATTTTGTACCGCTGGTTCCCGCATCTCCTCCGGCACCACCAGCGGGTTCTTCCTCTTCCGCATCCGGATAAAGCATCCGCAAGCGGTCAACATAGTCCGCAGCATCCAAACAATCGTCCAGTTCCTCTACACAGGCAAGGGACGTATTATAAAAGGAGGCTTCGGCCGCCTTAAGAAGCGATTCGGTGTCCACACCTTGGAACCCGGATCGCTTATCAGTATAACCGCCTGCGGATAATACATTGATATGCCCAATGCAGCGGTTATAACCAGCTTTAAAGCCAGCATCACGCGCGCGATCCCTGACCAGATCCAAACCAGCCGCGGTCTCAGGGGCATTCATAATAGCCTCAACAATCTGCAACACAAGGATCATAAGTCACGGATATTCGTCCAAGCAAATCTAAAGAAAAGGGATACTTACACGCGCGATACCGTGAGCCCGCAACCACTCACGGTCAGCCTCCAGCTGGTTAAAAGAGGACACCAAGGCATCCTTGGCCTCAACAGCGGCATCAGCCCGCTCCTCCGCAACAGAGACGCGGGCAGTAAGGTCTGTAACCGCGACCTCCCGGGCCTGAACCTCAGCCTGTTACAAAAACAGCAAACAGTTCACTCGATAAATATTTTCAAAACAATAAAGGAAATATACAACAGAGGTCATGAAACATACCTGCAGGCTGGCAACAACTTTGTCCAAACGAATGCGCTCCGCATTCGCCTCTTCAAGAGCCTTAGAAGAACGGCTCTCCTTCTCTGCGGCCTCTTCAAGGGCCTTTGCAGCACGCGCCCCGGCTTCCTTGGCCTCCTCAAGCGCCTTCAGGGCCTCGGCCTTCGCCTGCTGCGCTTTCACAGCAATGGCCTCCGCTGCAGCTTTCTCTTTACCCAAGGCAACGTTCGCTGCCTTGGCGTTCGTTAACTCCTGCCGAGCATGAAACAGAATGTCCTTCTGCTTAGCCCAAGATTCATTCCACTTCTTGCGCTCACTGGACATTTTTTCATTCCAACTCTTGCGCTCATCAGCAAAAAGCTTAGCAAGGGTACGCACCTGTTTCAGCTGGGCAGTGGCAGCCCATTCAGAAGTCTGCTTCTGCTTCTCAAAAGCAGCCTTGTCCTTCTCAAGCTGCTCCGCACCCGCACGGGCAGCCTGGACCAACTTCTCCGCTTCAGCCCGCATGCGAGCAGCCTCTTCCTCGTGGCGGCCCAACACCTTGTAATCTTCCAAAATGGCATTCGCCACAATGGAAGATCCTATCAACATGGTTGAAAGCTGGTTTATGCGCAGCTCCCGGGGTGCAGCACGGGCACGTTCCACTTCAAAAGGGGTGCCTAGACCACCCAAAATCTCTTTGCAGGCAGAAAGGTCATTAGAAATATCATCCCCCTGCATAACAGTCCAGGGGGGTCGGTGATACACGGTACTGCGACCCTGCGTGTAAGTGCGGTAGTAATACTCCAATTCAGACTCCCCAGGCTGAATTGGAGGCCCATCATAACCCGCACCACCAGCAGACGAGCCGCTACCCTTCTCACCAGCAGGAGACTTCGGCGGCTCAGCATCCTGCTGCCGCACCTCAGCATCAGACTTCTGCATACCAGTATCTGAAAACCTCAAGTCCAATCCATCACCCTCATTAGGAGAGATCAGATTGTCCGAGGAATCCACAGTGTCGAATATCCGGTCAGCAGTCGTTTCCACCGTTTTCTCCAAGGGGGGATCGCGAACCGGCCCAACAAAAGGGGCCGTAGGCTCCTTGGGCACGACAGTCTCCTTCGATACCCCCGCACCCGCAGCAGCGGTATGCAGAGGAGACGAAGGGAAGTCAAAGAAAGAATACCCTGCATCTCGGGATTCTGCAACACAAAGAGCACCAATGATTATTCCCACCTATTGTACATACAAAACAAGGAAAAGAGATATACTTACCAGCAGCAACTGCAGGTTTCTTTTGCGCCGGAGCAACTCTCTTGGTCTGCAGTCTCCGACGCTTCGGTTCACCACCACCAGCAGCCTTCTTCTCTGGTCCTCTTTTCTCACCAACAACGGGGGGAACCACAGCAGTTCCACCCGCAGCCGCACCACTACCTATAACACCCAAACCCTCAAGGGTGTCAGATACTACCACGTAATCGGTGTATCCCCGATAACAAGATCGATAGATACCTGCGGCTTCAGCAACTGAAGAAGGGGCAACTGAGCCTTCAGAACTCCCCTTGCCACGACCTCGCACGGTTTTCTTCACCGGTTTCTTCTCCACAGTCTTTTTGGGGATGCGTTTCTCAAACTTCCCCAAATCCGCAAGGATACCTGGATTGACACAATCAACAAAACCAGTCAAAAAGATGAACTGAAAAAACTAATGCCACGTACGACATACCTCTTGCGTCTCCCGGCACCGGGGCATCCAGCACCGCACGCGACGGTACGCGGAAGTTGCTAAGAATTTCAAGGTTGAAGCCTTTCTTCAGCTCAACCGCAATAAGTTCAACCCGACCCTCGAAATCGGGCTCAAACATTCTCCACAGGCCAACCGCATCCGCTGATACATGCATGCAGGTTACTACAAGGCTTAGGAAGTAAGGAAAATAACAAAGTGTAAAGAGCTTACCACCACCCTTTTCCCGCAATACGGGTCTTGCCTTCCTATCTGGCCTCGTGAGCATCATCCGCAATACCCACAGTTGATTGTTATCCAACTTCTTAAGTTCAATAGGCCGCAGCCTAGAGAACCAGTCCACGGTCTTTGCGGTAGCAACAGGAATATCTTCATCAGAAACTCCAACGTTGACATTCCTGAAAGACATGCTGGCGTAGACCGCACAGGCTTTCACATAGAAGAACCTCTTCTTCCAGCCTGTCACACCCTTAGGAGGCGTCATCAACTTCAAGCTCCCATGCCGTTGAGTAAACGAGAAAAAACCGGTGTTCACCGTCAACTGGTAGAACCGCCGGAAATTTTCCACTGTAACGGGCAAGCCATGGGCACGGAATGTATATTCAAAGTTCCTAATTCGGAACATTCCAAAGGGACTAAGTTGGGAGATATGGAGATGATAATACTCCAATACCTCCGCAACAAACACCGTCACCGGCAACCTAAGGTTGCTGTCGTTGAAAAAATCAGCCCACAAGGTTATATAACCGGCCGGAGCATCGGCACCGGTGTCCCCCTCTTGTGGGTAGGTGGCATCCCATTCGTCGGCCATCTGCACAGTGGCCTTCAGGAGTGTAAAACCACCCTTTGACCACTTCAACGCCGGTAACCCACCACCGGGAACGTCAACATCATCATTCTCTTCTTCTTCTTCAGCCACTACCGGCTGTTCAGGGTTCTCACCCTCCACATTGTGTGGACTAGATGGTTCAGCCATCAAGAATATCAAAGAAATAGAAGATGGTGAACAGAAAAACTAGAAACCTCACCGGAATTTCAGAAAAAGTCGTCGGAGAAGACAAAGAACAAGGTTTCTCTCACCGGTAAATTTTTGAAATTTCGAACAAGTGAGGGGAAACCACGAACGGTTTCCCCTTATATACCCATCGCAATTAATGCGGAGGGAGAAAACAAATCATCACGTTCAAAAAGAGCGAATCATATGACACCACGTGTCAAGCGCCGTTTTCGCTGACGGTTATCACGCGCGCGTGGCCGCCCACGCGCCTGACAAAAGAGACGTTTACACTCTTCGCTACAGTGCATTTAATGCCTCGGGCAGTGCAAACGTCCTTTCATTTCAGCACATGCCAGGAAGATCTCAACAACTTCCACCAACTCACACGTGAGATCAGCCACGTATGCAACAAAAAGCGACTACATTATCCAATTATAAGCGGCATGCGGTTTCTCTGGTATACCGCACCATAACCCATACCGCATGTCGTTTTTTAACATACCCCTAAAAGTAGGTAAAAATATATATCTCTACACTATAAGGGGGTATAATACCTATCCGCACTACCCACGAGCACACGTGGAATATGCGGAAATGACACACACGAGCCCGTTCAGGTGTGTCAGATGCTCAGAACCAGCGTAGTCCGTTGGACTGAACCGCATCTCAGACACAGGGGAACCGCATTACCTTCATTCTCTTCAAGCTTCAAATCCCTCCTGTCCGGTTCACAACCGCAGAGGGTACATGAACACCTTCTTTAACAAAAGGAAGGAAGGGAATGTACGCGAACGCACATCAGCAACCCTGTCTCCTGAACCTTCAAGAGCTACATACGAGCAACACACCCGCTTCGAGCGAATGTGGTAATGCAAAACCACAGACACTCACGAGGAGCTACGGACATAACCATAGCTTCCGCAGAGTGGTTGCTACGGAAGAGCCAAGCTCACTCCACATCACCGAGCAATGCTACTTCAAGGCAAACTCGGTATTGGAGCAGGAAGGTAAGCGGCTACAAAACGAACGCAGATAAGCGTTCTAAACGAGCCCTCGTCGAACAACAAGCGTCCGAACAGCGGTAACAAGTCTGCTTATGACTTTGTTTGCCCGCCTATGGGCCGCATAGAATAAACAATGGTGGGCATACCCTTGCCTATGACCATGTTTATTTACCCATAGTACGAATATACATTGTTCGACCAAACATGGCCAACAATGACGCAACGAGGTAACCGCAAAGAACGCGCGGTTACTAGAGAGCTATGACGACGAACACGAAAACCCAACAAAAAAGGGATCGTCGTCTCATGACTAGATGCTGAACATAGAGCTCGAGCAAAGCACTTACAAGCATCAACTACTTTTGATCCCAGTCTCAAAGATTGGTCCAAAAGTTTCTTTTCTTCTTCATGCACCAATTCAACAATTGGTATGAAGAAAAGCCCACCTTTAAAGGATGGGAAACCTCTGCATACCTTCAAACCACCATCTCAGAGGTTGGTTCGAAGTTTGTGCAGCATTACTAACAAAGTCTCCAAGAGACCTTCGGCACAACAACAGGTGGCAAACCACCTGGTGACATAAATCGGCTGAGAATTTCGCGTCCGACGAGATTCCTTCACCGATACGGAAGAGGCGTCAGATGACCCTTCCAGACCTCCAGCTTGATTTACATACAGAAAAGACCACACATGGTCTAGGATCTTCTCCAGACTCCAAACTACCTTCCAAACACCATAGTCCAGTACTCCTCCCACATACAACTTGTATGTGGTAGCAACACTAGACTGGGGGGACTTGAAGGGGTATGGTCCCAGATCTCGCGTCAGCATCGACCGCGAGTGACCATTACCCTTATCAAAACCCCCACTAGCTATCAACCTACTTGTGCCCATGCGAGAATGCGTCGGCACAAGGGTTGAATCCAATCTATCTAGTAACAAAGGAGGATTTACATGGAACATGAGAACGGTAGAGTGATGCGACATAGCATCACATCTGGTGTATGAAAACGGAAGTATTCACAGCGATGCGGCATCGCACCGCATCCAGTGAACACTTCTATCAATACAAGAAAGCCTTACCTCAGGCATAGAAGAAGATGAACGTAACGGTGTGGCTGACACCGCACCATACGGGCATTTTCGTCACGACAAGGGATGTAGGCAAGACGACGATGCGGCTAGCACCGCATCTCGCGTATTCCTTGATCACAAGTAGGAGACGCGGTAACTTCAGATGTTACCGCACGGAGCGATGCGGCTTGCACCGCATCCTATGCACTCAAACAAGTGGGACTGACACCACAGTGCAAGTGGCACCAATGGCAGTTACCTGTCAGAGCTACGTAAGCAATGGACTGACGTGGCATAACCTCCACAACCGACAAGCCTGACACACCTGCAAAGGTGCAGCACGTCGTCAGTCCATCCATCATTATCCTCCTTCACTCCTCGGCTATAAATACCAACCCCAAACCAGGTTTGAGGTATCTTCTTCACAACTCTCTCACTACTACTACTATCTTACTTTGCTTCCCAAGCAAACTACTGATTCTCACGCCGGAGAGTGGTAACAAGGAGCACCCCCCCATCCTCCTTGTTACGAGTCACGGCTTGTTTCCTTGTGCAGGAGATCAACCACCGGTGATCCAGCCAGCGATCCTCGAGAGGAAGGGATTAACCCTTCTTGACGAGACCAGTGTGTTAACCCTGCCCGGTTAACCATTGTTTCATCAGTAGGGATATGGTAAAAAGTGTCTAAAATGTAAGAAGGGTAAGAAGTGTTTTAAACCATTGGATATTTGATCTAATGGTTGAGATCAATAGGGTATAAAAATGTAAATTTTGTTTTAATTAGAGGGACCTTATGTAAAATTGAAGGGCAACAGTGTCTTTTTCAATGTTTGAAATATGGTGACCATATCATACACGACCAAAAACTCCTACATTTACTCTTTTTTCCTTAAATATCGGAATTAATAATTCACCTTAATTGTAGGAGGTCTTTGGTTGCATATTCGTCATACATTATCATAACGAGAACTGTAATCAGATTCATGACATGGTGTTTTAAAACAACTGGATAAATTGACTATGATTCAAGTCATGGTGTTTTATCTGGAGACATTGTTCATGGCGTGGTGTTTTAAACATCTATGATTCAAGTCATGGTGTTTTATCTGGAGACATTGTATAAAAATCGTAAACACCATGACTATGATTCAAGTCACGGTGTTTTATCTGGAGACATTGTTCATGGCGTGGTGTTTTAAACATCTATGATTCAAGCCATGATGTTTTATCTGGAGACATTGTTCATGGCGTGGTGTTTTAAACATCTATGATTCAAGTCATGGTGTTTTATCCGGAAACATTGTTCATGGCGTGGTGTTTTAAACATCTATGATTCAAGGCATGGTGTTTTATCAATACAAAACATTCCCATATTTTAAAACACCATGACTATGATTCAAGTCATGGTGTTTTATTTGGAGACATTGTTCATTGCGTGGTGTTTTAAACATCTATGATTCAAAGTCATGGTGTTTTATCAATACAAAACATTCCCAGATTTTAAAACACCATGACTATGATTCAAGTCATGGTGTTTTATCTGGAATCCAAAAAACATTGTATTGTGATTACATCCATGGTGTATTAACATCTGGAGAATCAATACAAAACATTCCCAGAATTTAAAACACCATGAGTATGATTCAAGTCATAGTGTTTTCTCTGTAGACATTGTTCATGGCGTGGTGTTTTAAAACATCTGGATACATTCTGGAGACATTGACTATGATTCAAGTCATGTTGTTTTATCTGGAATCCAAAAAACATTGTATTGCAATTTAAAGATGATGAAAAGAAGATATGGACAATATACGATTAAAAGATGTTGCGATTAAGATGATGAAGAAATGATACGTAGGTGAAAATGGAATTGGATCTTGCAAAAAAAAAAGGACGACAGTTTTTTTTTCAGTTATCTTCTTGAAACTCAATTAATTGATAAGAAAGGTAAATTACTAATATACCCTTTTGAATTAATTAAGATAGAGGACACTTGTCATCACCAAATTATTTTTCACACTTCTTACAAAAATATGACTTTGTACAGGATCCTTTACCATAATGATAATAATAATAATAATAATAATAATAATAATAATAATAATTATTATTATTATTATTTTATTATTATTATTATTATTATTATTATTATTATTATTATTATTATTAAGTTCAACTTTTTGCTGGTTCGATTTGGTTGTAAAAGTCGTTTTAGTTTTTAGTGTTATAGCGGTGAGCAAATCGCGGTTTGATTCAATTTTTACCTTCAACCGTAACCATAACTCAGTGGTGGATCCAGTGTCGGATTCTACTGGGTTTCTTTTGGGACTTTCACTAATTTTTCCAAAATCATACAAGGTTTACACTAATTTTTTTCCATTTTCTTCTAATCGAATGGGTTCCTAAGAACCCGTGGAACCATGCTAAATCCGCCCCTGTGCTTCGGTTATGACAATAAGCATGACCAAAAAAGGGATATTGTACTAGTGGGATATGATTAAGTTAAACTCATTTAATGCTCCAATGGTGAATAAAATAAAACCCAAAGCTTAGGAAGCGGTGATGAAGAAGATGTTTAACATTAGTGAATGGTCTAATAATGATTAATGGTTTCAAGCTGTGAATGAGGGTGTTGTTCATGACTTCATGCATGTGCAAGTCATGTTCATGCATATATGAAGAAGATGACTAGAAATATACATATGTGAAGAAGATGAAATACAAAGCTCGGGGATCACTTTGGTTTCGGACTTTCGGTCATGGCGGTTATAACCAAAACTAGTCGGTTAACCAATTCCTCAAACTTTAAAACCATAACCAACTGTTATGTTGGTTATCAGTTTGGCTATCTTAATTATGATTCAGTTATCGGTTATGATGGTTAATATGCTTACCCTATTGGTTTAGTTCTTTTTTTCAGGGATGAGTACATGCTCACCCCTACTTCGGTTTGATTATGTCATTTCGGTTATTTCACTTTCATGCTAAGAGAGTAAGAGAGTATAAGATAAATAAGAAAGAAGGAGACTTAGCAATCACATTTCGGTTCAGGATCTTTACTCTCCATACTCACTCTATACACACACTGTTTATTTCTTTCTTTCAGAACAGTACTTATTCTCACGCCGGAGCCTGGTTAAGAGGGAAATCCCCTTTCTCCCCCTCTTAACGAGACTAACGGTGTTTACTGTTTTGCAGATCTCAAGCCATTGATACGAGCAAGAAAAGAGGTTGAACCCCATAGACGAAATAACCCCATCGATAATCCCTGTGTTAATCGGTGTTTCATCAGCATGGCATAGGACAGGTTCCAGTACCGGTACTTTTAACATAATAAACTACCGAATAGGGGGGATGAGCATGGTACTGGTACCGAAAAACGGAGAAAATGGGTACCAATACTGAATATACCAGTTCAACACCCTAAATCGACCAAAATATCGGTACCGGTACCAAAAAACGGAGAAAATGGGTACCGGTACTGAATATACCCGTTCGGTACCAGTATTTCTGTAAATACACCAAAATACCGGTACCAATACTGAAAAATGAAAAAAAATGGGTACCCGTACCGAATATAACCGTTACAGTACGGTAGTGGCGAAGCTTGAGATTTTCGACCGGGGGGTCGGAAGTTACCGGACCTAAAATTATACCTAAAAAATTATAAAACCGGGGGGTCAAAAACGTACATACCTAAAAAATTCTATTCGAAAACTACATACCGGCCACTAGTGAGCGAAAAGTTCGAGAGGTCGGACCCCCCCCCTCCGGCCCCCACTATGCTACGCCCATGCAGTACGGTACTCGTACTCGGTACCAAATACTCATCCTGCTACCGAATATAAAACAAATCTAGAAGAGAAGCTATGCTAATATTTGTGTGAGAATTCCTCAAGGTCTATTAAAAAGGCTTAACTGATTTGGAAGGCTCTTCTAGGTGATATACTCTATAACAATCTGTAACTAATTACACCACTAACCATTAGTTACACAGTGTAGCTTTGTATTAACTTTGATATGCCCTAGTAGAATTACACTAAAAGAGCTCATGATACATGAACCACATTCATGTATCAATTGGTAATATAAATTTTCTTGTGATAAAACATCATCATCATACTCAGTAAATCTCACCAACAGCAAGAAAAAACGAAGAGATTAATTTATGTAGTTCATGTTAAAAACAAAAACTTTATAATAAATAACAAATATGTGTAAAGAAGTTTTTTTATTAAATATAATGGATAGATAGTTGGAGTTAATTGAAGATGATACATTCTACAATGTATGTTGATAACTAGGGTATTGAGAGTGGTATACGAATGCACAGATTGCGAATTTGCGATACACGAACATATAGATTGTAATATACAGGCGCATAGAAAGAGGGGTACACGAAAAAATAGACGAAGAGGAGTAAGTTTAACAGCCAATGATCTCTAGATTAAGTGGTGGAGGGTTTGCATTTCTCTTGAGAGATGCAGGTTCGACTCCCACTTGGTGCAGAGTGAGGCATTGGTGGGCAATGATAGGAGACCCAGGGAAACCTGGGTTGGATCCTTGAGCCAAACGGGTTTTACCAGTAATTTCACCGTCGTGCCTACGGGCGGGTGGGTTACCGGGTTTTCTCCGGAATTGGTGGTGGACTCGGGTTACTCTCGGAGTACTCCGTTTGTCCAGTGAGTGCCCCGTGAGTACTCAGGATTGAGTTTGTTGGCCGTTCAAAAAAAAAAAAAAAAAAAAGTAAGTTTAACACAACCCTCATATTTATTGTTTTATAAAAATGGTAGACTTCTCGTTTTGAAATCTAGTATGTTTACCTATCTTTTATGAATTTACCGTCACAGAACATAAAACATAGAAAAATACAAACACAAACTTACTGCAAGTAGGCGTAACACAAACAAACTCATTACAACATAAATAGAATGAAAACAAAAGAAACCACTACAAGACAATAATTATTAAAGACAAAAAAAACACTATTCATAAGAGGTTTCAACATTTGTTATATATATAAATATAAATAGAAATATATTTGAAATATCAGAAATATAAAAGATAATCGACATATTTTTTAATCATATTTTTACTTTACTTTTTCGTTTGCTATAGCGAATGCATAAAAATCAACCAAGTTCACAACCACTACAACTCACGACCTTCAAATTAGTATTACACATTTGGTATGTAAGAAGTCATACTACTGTTATTGTTATTGTTATTGTTGTTGTTGTTGTTGTTATTATTATTATTATTATTATTGTTATTGTTATTATTATTGTTGTTATTATTATTATTATTGTTATTATTATTATTATTATTATTATTATTATTATTATTATTATTATTAAGTTCAACTTTTTGCTGGTTCGATTTGGTTGTAAAAGTCGTTTTAGTTTTTAGTGTTATAGCGGTGAGCAAATTACGGTTTGATTATATTTTTACCTTCAAACGTAACCATAACTAATGGTTATGGGATTTCTTTTAACAATAAGCATGACCAAAAAAGTGATATTGTACTAGTGGGATATGATTAAGTTAAACTCATTTAATGGTCCAATGGTGATTAAAATAAAACCCAAAGCTTAGGAAGCGGTGAAGAAGATGTTTAACATTAGTGAATGGTCTAATAATGATTAATGGTTTCAAGCTGTGAATGAGGGTGTTGTTCATGCATGTGCAAGTGATGTTCATGCATATATGAAGAAGATGACTAGAAATATACATATGTGAAGAAGATGAAATACAAAGCTCGGGGATCACTTTGGTTTCGGACTTTCGGTCATGACAGTTAACCAAAACTAGTCGGTTAACCAATGCCTAAAACATTAAGACCATAACCAACTGTTATGTCGGTTACCAGTTTGGCTATTTTGATTATGGTTAAGTTATCGGTTATGATGGTTAATATGCTCACCCTACTGATTTAGTTCCTTTTTTTTTTCAGGGATGAGTACATGCTCACCCCTACTTAGGTTTGGTTATGTCATTTCGGTTATTTCAGTTTCATGCTAAGAGCAAGGGCGGACTTAAGACAAAGGCAGGGTGGGCGGGCGCACCTCCGGGAAAAAAAAATTTAGTGCTAAGTTCCGTCGAAAATCCCGTCCGCACCCCTTGGAATTTTCCGTCCGCACCTCTTGGAATTTTTCGTCTGCACCCCTTAGGTAAAAAGTGTTATCAATTTATATTTTAATTTTTTTTAGTAAACTCTTATTTTTTTTTAAATACTACCTAAATTATATGACTTTTAATATCTAAATAACTAAACCCAAATACCCAATACCTTTAACTAGCTCACTACTAAGTCTTAGCCCAATAAACAAACCCAACAAATCAACAATATTTCAAACTAAAATAAAATAAACAAGCTCAAAACCCTTACATATTCTCTCCCGCTCTCTCTATACCACCGTAATCAACCACCATACCACCGACGATCGAACACGGGTAAATTTCTTTGTTATTTTTGATGAATTTTGGTTGATTTTTTGGTTGATATTAGCCGCATACTAACCATACAGTAGATCTGATGGGTTATATTTGTTAGAGAAGAATGTTGAGCTTTTTCTTTTTATGGTGTATATGTTGTTTAGATGATTTTTAGGGTTATTTACATTATGATTTCTAGGGCTTGAATAGTTGATATATTATGTAATATGTTATGGAGCCATGTTTTGGATAGATTTCAATAAATGAAAACCCGTAGGGTGACGTTTTAATTATGTTTGTAACATGGTTTGACATATTTTTGATGATTATATAAATTTAGTTCGATGTTCTTTGTTTTACATGACCCGACCCGACCCGATACGAACCGATTTTTTACTTATATACCTTGGGGCCTAAAATTTTTAAAAAAAGGTCCGCACCCCCATGGAAAAATTCCTGGGTCCGCCACTGGCTAAGAGAGTATAACATAAACAAGAAAGAAGGTGACTTAGCAATCACATTACACATATATATAGACTCCCAACATGCGAACAAGGTAGGTTAGGAAAACCAACCAACCAAACAGAAGGAGAAACTTATTCAGGCAACATCAACACACAAGTACTGAACTTAAAAACAACTCAAACATGACTCTCAAACGACACACATGCCACTGGCCTGCCATGAAGTAGAAGACCGATCTAACATTCTCTGAGGCAGAAGCATCGACGTCGAAAACCTATGCACTTTCCCCAAGGAAACCCCTCAGATTGGCACACACTGCTACAGTTGGTGTCGCTCAAGCAAATCCCCTTGAACTTGTGGCTCGGCGACTCGCATATCCTCCCTTCCACCACCACCGGACCACCCATTTCTGTAAGGGCCATACACAAATATATATTCATAAAGACTAAGAATGTATTATGATGTTTATACAATTCATGTTCATCATGTTTTTAAAGACTTGAGGTGGATTAGTAGATTACCATTGGCCATTAGGCACATGACAACAAGCAACAATGTGGCAAACTGCTTCATGGAAGGCTTCATCTTCACCTAGAGAGAGAGAGAGAGAGAGAGAGAGAGAGGTGATGGTAGATAGCATGAGCAAATATATAGAGGTGTTTATATAGAGTTTATGCTGTGAAGGACACTCATAGTTATCCTCTCATTCTTTACTCTCTTTACTCCTTTTTTTACATAGTGAAACTAATTATAAATCATAAAATAAATACCATGAAAAATAAATTTACATTATAGTAAATATTTGGTTGATCATATAACCCATTGATCATGTTTTTCTGTACTCTCAATTGAGTCAGAAAAGTATTCAATTAGGATGTGATATACTTTATAGCAATAATATGAGTAATATTTAATTACACTTATAACCATGTGTTTCGTGACATATTTTGGGTGCGTATCAACTTCAACTCGTGTATCCATCTTACGTCATACATCATGTATCAACTTTTGATACACCTGATATAAGTTTTTGGTAATATTGAAGAAATTTATGTAATACATGTTAGAAAACTTAACAATAACATAGATAATGAATACATATAAGAAACATTTTTTGTTCAATATAAGCATGACTAAACAAGTTAAATGAAGATGATGCAGGTATGTGAAACACACATATATAATATGTATGAGAATTACACATCTATTAATAATATAAGTATGAAAATTGCAAAAGATAACCGTGATTCATTGTTAAGACAGGGTGGAGGGTATAGTCAATCACCCTAGGGTGTTTGAGTGAAATCCTACCCAATAATATTATGAAATGTCAACTCCCCATTCTACTCCCCATTTTACACTCAATCACTAGGTATGGTCAAACATCCCTCAATTAAAAAAAAAAAAAAAAAACTTGATTGGTCTTTCTTCTCTCTCCTCTCTCCTCTATCCTCTCCTCTCATTCTCATCCCCCCCCCCCTTTCGGTAAACACTCACCGAAATCCCCATCCTCTCTACTCCTCACCGAAGACCCACAATCACACGGTATAATCACCGATCGGTGACATACCCTCCCCGCTCAAGTCCCCGATAATTATACCCTCCACCCTTAAGAGATTACATAACACATTCTTTACGTTACAAGTTACCTTAGTTGTTGTAATTGCGACATCAACTTTAATTAATATTCAAAGTAGGCATTACCAACATTTTATATGTTAAGAATGATTTTGAAGCTAAAACTTCGTCACTTTACACTACAATAAAAATGGTTTTTTAGTACATTTTCTGTGATACACTTGTAAAAGAGGATACTAAAAAATTATTTAATAGAACTAATTAACTTTTGGGGTCCTTTTATAATATAGTCTATTAAACCGGTGTCCTAAAAAACTATTTAATAGGATGGATGATTTTTTAGGGTCCTATTATCATATAATTTAATAGGACACTTAAAATGTAGATCCTAATAAAGTACTTTATAAGACATTTAATTGTTAGTGTCCCATTATGTGGTACTATATTAGGACACTTGATCATCTCGGGTCCTATTATAACATAACTTAATAGGACACGTTGTAGTTAAGTCATAAATGTTTAGTGTTATAGGACCCTTTCTAGTCGAAATCATATTATAATTTAACTTAATATGACACTTGACACTTGGGTCTTATAACTTTAAACTTTATAGGACGCTTAATCATTGTGGTGTTATTATAATACACCGTAATAGGACACTTGATATTTGAGTCATAAAACATTAGTTTTATAGGACGCGCTTATTCGTTAGAGTTTTATTATAATATAACTTAAAAAGACACTTGACACTTGGATCTTATAAATTTAACCTTTATAGGACGCTTAATCATTGTGGTGTTATTATAATACACTGTAATAGGACACCTGATATGTGAGTCATAAAACATAAGTTTTATAGGACGCTTATTCGCTAGAGTTCTATTATAACATAACTTAATAGGACACTTGAAACTAGGGTCTTATAACTTTAACCTTTATAGGACGCTTAATCATTATGGTGTTATTATAATACATCGTAATAGGACACTTGATATTTGAGTTGTAAAACATTAGTTTATAGGACTTTTATTCTCTAGAGTTTTATAATAACACTAGGTTATTGACCCGTGATTACATAGGATGGTAGTAAACAAACAATAATTTTGAAACTAAAGTTTCAACATTCATCCTGCTACATTCATTTCCACCCTGGGTTGTGGTTTTCTCTGGTGGTGAGTGGTGGTGGTGGTGGTGGTGGTGAGTAGTAGTGGTGGTCGGTGGTGGTGGTCGGTGGTGGTGGTCGGTGAGTGATGGTGGTGGTGGTGAGTAGTGGTGGTGGCCGGTGAGTGGTGGTGGTGGCCGGTGAGTGGTGGTGGCCGGTGGTGGTGGTGATTAATTATGGAAAGTTAATCGATTTAATTGTCGTCTCAGAAACTTCGTGCCTTTGTTTGTATGATGTCTTAATGTTTGCTATGTGTGAAATCATTCGTATTCGTACATAGCAATTTTGAGGATAATTTTTTTTAGGGGGGTGATGTGGGGTAAAATACACATATTTGTTTCATGTAAATTATATAATTTTTATATAGCTTTTATTTGTTTTTATTTAGTTTTAGTGTTATATTATATTATTTGGTGTTGGGCCAAGTTCTAAATAGAGCAAAAAAAGAGTGATAAATAAATAAACAGTCAGTTGAGCAGAGTAGAATGTCAGTAACCAAAGTAAAATTGCCGCTATTTTCTATGATTGGACCGAGCCACTATATCTATATGATAAAAGTTGTTGCCAATTATATTTATTCAAGTGGGGGCCGCCAAAATCACTCAGGGTCTGTTTGGTATGGGGTAATGGAATGGACGAAGGAATGGAATGGACAAGGTAATGGAATGGACGAGGGAATGCAATAGATCATTACCATTCCATGTCTTGTTTGGTTACCATGTGTGAATGGAATGAGTTATTATTGTGTATTGTTCGGTAGACAAGAAAAACGGAGTAATAAAATCAGCGGTGAGTAGTGATGGTGGTGGTGGTCGGTGGTAGTGATTGTGGGTGGTTATAGGTGGCGGTGGTGGGTGTCGGCGACGGTGATGGGTGGTGGTGGCGGTGGCAGCAAAGGTGGCGGTTGGTGGCGGCGGCGGTTGGTGGTGGCGGTGGTGGTGGCGTCGACGATGGTGGTGGGCGGCGGCGGCGAGTGTCGTTAGCGGTTGGTCGCAGCTGTGGGTGATAACGGTGGCGAGTGGGTGGCGGCGACGATGGCTGTCGGGGTGAGGTGGTGGCGGGTGGCGGTCGGTGGTGGGTGATGGTGGTGGTGGGTTGTGGCGAAGGTGGTGGGCTGTGGTGTTGTTGAAGAATGGTGCAAGAGGGGATGGAATGGAAAAAAAACATGGGGGGTGGAAGGAATGATTTTGAGGGAATGGAATGCATTTTGGAATGGGTGATTCCATTCCATTGACCAACCAAACACCCTTTTCTTCATTCCCTCGTAATCATTCATTCCATTCCACCTATTATTCCTGGATACCAAACACTACCTCAAAGTTGATTACATAAATTCCAAAAGCCACATAGGCCACAAAAGACTAAAAGTGAATACATCAATTTGTATAAATACAAGGAAAGTGAGCTGGCAAGAATTAAAGACCAGTAGATTCGTGAATGTGAATGGTTGGGCAATTTATCAATTATTTAAATGTTGAATGCATGGAATTAAAAATCTAATATTTTGTTTTAGAATGGTGCGATCCCCGCGAAAATAAATAGTTATGCTTGGAGGATGGAGATGGATAGAGTTCCCACGGCGGAGGCTTTAAAGAAAAGTAATATCGGTGTCAGTGACTCTTCGTGCCCTCTGTGTAACTCGGAAGACGAATCTGCCGATCATGTCTTCGTTGCTTGTTTTGTTGCTTCGACGGTTTGGAACGGTATTTGCTCTTGGTGTAAAATTCCTAATATCATTGCCTTTTCCCTTAAAGATCTCCTCACTTTTCATAAAGATCTCAAAGTTTCGGGCTGATGTCGGGTTAAAATATGTGTAGTTAGTCTTAGTTCGTGTCAAGTTTTATGGTGCTAAATACGTTAAAGTCGTGATTATTTACATATTTATCAGAGCCGACCCTGAAGGAGGGTGGGGAGGACAACCGCACCGGGCCCGTGATTTCGTGGGGCACGTAATTTTAAAAAAAAATCCGATATCATATATGTAAAAAAAAATTTAATAGGGTATAACCATAAAAATATTACCATAGGCCCACTTAAAAAAATCATATTGTTTAAACTATTTAGCCCATTAGGTTAGTGAGCCCAATACCCAAATATTTTTTAAAAACTAACTAAAAAAAAGAAGTCTGGGCGTGGCGGCAATCAGGAACAGAAACATCGAAGACTCGAAGGAACTGAGGGACGAAGAACAGAAACGTCGCAGCCAGTTGCACAGCCGATCAATCGATCATCATTCATCAATCATGATCACACAACCAGCAGCCTTCGATTTCAGTCACACTGTCACAGCAGCCAGCAGGGCAGCCTTCGATTTCACAGCACTTCGGTTCATTTATGTTGTATTGTTCTAGCAGCAGGATTGATTTTCGTCTTTTTGATTTCAATTATATATGTCGAATTCATTTATGTTGTTGTCGTCTTGTCAAACATCGGAACATTATTCAGTTAACTTATGAGTTATGTCGATTTCGGATTTCAGTTCATTTATGTTGTTGTCGTCTTGTCGAACATTATTTAGGCGTTAATGGCTCCTAAACAACCATCCGGATGGCAAAAACGTCAAAAGAGGAAACGACAAGATGAATTGGTGAAGTCACAAAAGGGTGCTATGCAAAAATTTTTGACGCCTAATCCGCCTATTGTTGATGTTGAAGCTCTTTAAAATTTGTTTGTATATTCTTTTTAAGAAGTTTATATTTTTGGGGCCTGTATTTTATTTTCACAAAGGGCCTACATATTTTCAAAGATTTTCAGAGACGGTCTATTGCTAATGCTAATGATAGGCACTAAAAATGAGAGAAGCATATATAATGTTTGTTTAATGTAATAAAAATAAATCACATAAAGACCACAAAAGATGGTTTCTACAGAATGTATAGGATATGAGAATTATTTATCACGTTACATTACATATTTTTTAGTCAAGTTTTAAGTTTGTTGTAATTACACCTCCAACTTTTAATTTACTTTCTAAGCTGCAGGAAGATTTACGCGGACATGTTCTTAAACGCTAAAAAAAATTAACTAATTGTAAAAGGACAACAAACTAGATGTATGCGTTTTGATAAGTTAGCACTGTTGCACAGTACCACTCACATAATTAACTTTACGAATCAACAATTGATCTTGTGCTTTAATAACTCTAATATGATAGCTGATATAACATAAATTCATATTAATCTATCTATATGTATGCGTGAAGGAGTTTCGAAACTGGTTTATAGATGTGTCAAATAGAAATACTAATGACCTGATACGCGAGTCTTACAATGAAAAAGTGAGCTTTTGGTTTACGCTATTGGAATTCTTGGATCTCCCGAAAAATCAATATATTTTTTTGGAGGGCATCCATGAATCGGATTCCATCCAAGACGGGGCTTTCGTATAGAGGCGTTGTGTTGGGAGATGTGTTATGTTCCAGGTGCGCCATAAGAGAAGAGACAGTTAATCACGTTTTGTGGGATTGCTTATTTGCAAAAGCAGTTTGGTGGTCAATTTTCAATTGGATAAAGCTTCCTTTTCCGGAGCTGCCGATTACGGTTCAAGAGATTTTGGCGAATGCGGTTGAGACGAATGGATCGAAGACTTGGAAGAAATTAATAGGGGTTGTGATTCAAGTTAAGGCGTGGGAGATATGGAAAACGCGAAATGAAAAAACTTTCAACGAGCGGCAAATTCACTTCAATCGAACGGCCGATTCTATCAACGAAAATGTTTTTCTCTTTGTTACAGGTAGATCAAATTTTTGTAATCTTGAGTGGGAAATATTGATTGATTTTAACATTCGTGATATAATCTAGTAATCACATGTTTTAGTTTTTTACTAGCCCGTTTTCTATATTTTATATAGAAATTTTTGCCATTCAAAAAAATATAATGGTGTGTTTAATCTAATAAAAATAAATTCAAAAGCTAAAATGAACATGTGACCAATGTGTCAGGTAACTTATTACTATACACCTGATTAAGACCGTGGGGTATGGTGGGGCGGAGGTTTGGGGCATGGGTTAACACGTGGATATGGGGCATTCAATACACAAACCCAAGTTTCATAGGGGTATGGTAGGCGTGGCTGGGCTGGCGTGGCCAAGCCACATCATTTTTTTTTAAATTTAAAATTGCGCGCTATGCCCTAGCCAACAAGCCAATAAGAGCCGACCACATAGGATCGCTAGCATGCCCCACGCCTGGCCTTAAACTCTCGCCCAAAGAGCCACACCCACACCCAAACCCAAGCCCACCCGGGGTGGTGACTTAGGCATTTCTCTTTAACCCACACCCAAACCTCCGCCCCATACCCCATAGTCTAATAACTTACATCTCACATCTCATCACAAAAGTAACTGACTTCTCAAGTTTCTCTTTATTATTTTTATTTTATAACTACTGTATTTTTTTTATCTTTCTTACTATAAATAAATGGCTGTTTTTGACCACTAGCTTCTCTCGATGCATAGCATCTCTATGTTTTAACTATTCATAATTATTGATACATAGATGGTACATTAGCGCCCGCGATTCGTTTCAATTAAAAACCATTACGAGTTGTAGAACTATAAGAACTTATACTTTTCGTGCGAGTTGGGCTACCATTTTTTGTACAAACGTAGATAGAAATGTTATAAACACTTCTGTAAAAAAAATTGTTGAGTCGGTAATTACGTCTGATGTAAAATTTGTTTACGACGATGTAAATTTTTTTTTGACATCACCAATCAATCATGTGACATTTTTTTGTGACATTTTTTTTGACATGAGAGAGAAAGAAGAGAAGAGAAGATAAGATAAATAAGAAAGTGATTGACCAATCACATTACATACATAGATACTAAGATCCCATACAAAACAAGCAGAAGAAACTTATTGAGGCAACAACTAACACACATTGACAACTCAAACAGGACTCTCAAACAACCGGTCATGAAACATACTGGTTCGATCTAGCAATGCGTGGTGCAGAAACACCGGCGTCGAAACCCACGGCATTTGCCACCAGAAAACCTCTCAGAGTGGCACACGTTGGCACAGTTGGTGTCGCTCAAGCACGTCCCCTTGAACTTGTGGCTCTGCGACTCGCATGTCCTCGCTTCCACCACCAGCGGACCACCCATTTCTGTAAACACAATCACTACACATTAATGTTGCCGGCCTTCCTTAATTGATTGATCAAAGTTGTAAACAAAACCGGCTCAAAATACTGTAGGCCTAAAGCAGATAGAAAAACTAAGACACTTTTCAAAAAAATAAAAGAAAAAAATTGTTTTAGATCCTATATATTATTCATGTATCATCTCTGTGTATACATAATTATAGATCATAAATCTCAATATCAATAATCTTAAGTCCAAGATCACCTGATGTAATATGTTTTTTTTAGAATTTGAGGCCCTATATTGAAAGTGGTGGCCTAAAGCGCTTGCTTTATTTCACTCCCCTTGAACCGGCACTGATTGTAAATAGTTTAAGGTAAACATAGTTTTTAGTGTCTTATGTAAAGTCAAGGGGTCTGTATGTTAGAACACACATATACAAAATGAACAGGCCAGTTCATAGTTAAAGTTATAGAAATTAACATTCATGGCCGTTAACTATTGGACAAAGTTTGGATGAAAGTTAATGGGTCAAAGTTGTAAATATTTTAAAGTGTCTTATGTGTAAATATGTAAAGTTAAGTGATCGATGTGTGTGCAATTAACAGGTTAACACATACACACATATGAAAAATGAACATCTTCATAATTAAAGTTATGAAAACATTCATGGATTGGATGGATTACCATTGGCTAATAGACACATGACAACAAGCAACAATGCTGCAAACATCTTCATGGAAGACTTCATCTTGACCTAGAGAGAGAGAGAGAGAGAGAGAGAGAGAGAGAGAGAGAGAGAGAGGTGATGGTAGATAGAATGAGCATGTATGGAGGTGTTTATATAGAGTTTATTTTGTGAAGGATATGCTCATCTTTATTCTCTCATCCTTTAATCTAAAGAAAAGGAAAAAAGAATATAATATTGTTTTAATCGAATGCATAGTAGAAATGTGGCCTATAATGTAGATTTAGCATGGCCATCGATAGTATTGAATTTCACTGTTTTCTTATACAGTGACGTCAAAGAGTGGACTCTATTGATCATCTGTCACTAGAATTTATTGGGTTTTTTTTTTATAAACTAAACAATTTAGGAAAAAATAATAAGTAAAACTTAGTAAGAACATGTGTAATGATTTCATCAAATAATGTCCCACTTTAGGGCGTTTTGCGCCATAAGTAATCCTATTCATCAAAGGGGTGTTATTCACAAAGGGGCGTAGTGATGATAACGCCCAATAATGTCCCATCAATCATTACACAATTATTAACTTTTTTTAGTTAAAACTAACTAAATTTCATTAAATAAAAGACATTACATTCTAAAAAAACTTGGAATTAATAAAAAAAATCCTAAAAAAAAAACCGAAACAAAGTTATAAGCTAGAGTCTGTATTTTTGACGGATTTGTTCCCGACGCATTTGGGATAGGATCAACGCGTCGCCTGTGAGATGGTCGATGTGTTTAGACAAAAATCCGATATCTTTCTCCATTTGTCTCGATTCTTGTATGGCGACAAACTTTTTGTTTTCAGCGTTTCTTTCTTCGATACTTTGTAAACGCCTATGACCAAAATCTCGAATGTCTTGAACGCGTCGATTCATCTCTTCGAAATCTTGCTTCAATATTTCTTGATTAAAAGAAGAGGACTCTGCTTTTTTCCCTTATTTTTGGCACTTCTTCTACCCGGCGGTCGTTCCAACTCCAAATCTTCCTCGTCGTCTACAATAATATTTAAATTGACGTTGCGAGCATCTGAGGTTGGTGTGTCCGGGTCAACCGACGATGATGTTTTCGACCGCTTTGATTTACGTCTAACGCTAGACGTTACCGTCGGTACGTTTGCCCATTTGGGACTTCCTCTTAAAAACTCCCAACATCTAAAATAAGTGAAACTGTCTTTCGTACGATTGTATTCTGCCAACGCTTTTGTTATAACATTAGCGTCGTTTTCGCCGCTTTCCCTGTTGTCCCAATTACGTTGAAAGACATCTTGAAAATGATGGTATTTCCAGTTGATATCGGTCCATTAGCTTGAAATGGAATCTTGTTTGCGATAGTCCTCCTCTTTCCCCATAGCTTTAAAGAAACGTTAGGTAATTTGCTACAAAGAAAATAAAAAATTATAATGTAATATTTTACACAAAAAAAATAAAATAAAAATAATAGTAGGGCCGAAAATAATATTAAAAATTATTAAAACACTCACCAATATCAAGGGCCTCCGATATATCTAGCCACGCACGTGCTAACGCGTACTCCTCGTCTTTCGTCCATGCAAGGCAGTCTCCTTTTCGACAAGGAGCGGTTGTTTCCTTTTTTTGTGAGACCTTTTCAAGGAGGAGCGTTTGGATGCCTCCACAACGGGCTCGGGCTCGGGTTGTTTCTCCGATACCGTTTTTATCTCCGGAGACGGTTGCGAACCGCCCATGTTTTGAAAGGTTTGAGGAAATTGAAAGAATGGTTGGGAACCGACCGATGCTAATATTTGAGCGTACGCGAATACGATAGGATCCATATCTTGTAGGTTGAAGCTCGGTTGGGATTGCGTGGTGTTCGACCGATATGCGTTGGGGTTACCGGGTCTCGAAGGCACACCAAATGGAGGTCGGAAGGGATTCATGATTGTGGGTGAAAAGTGGAGAAGTTTTTAACAAACGGAGAGTAGAGGTGAAAGTTTTATAAAAAATGAATGAAAAGTGGGATATATGTATAGGGTTTAAAGTTGAAAAAAAATATTAAATGTTGTTACCGTTGTCAAACGGTCAAATCTTGAAACATACGTTGGGCAAGAGCGTTGTAAAAACAACGCCAAACACAAAAAAAAAAAAACAAAAAAAACAAAAACAAACGCCCACGGGGGCCGTTTCCGGGGGGTGTTTGGGCATGGATGGCTTAAAAACACCCCTTTTTTGTAACGTGTACGCATAATCTAATAGTTAAATACAAGTTTTCTTAGTAAGATTCTTGATTAGGAAACATAATTGGACAAGTGGCATTAATTTATTTTCTAGGTTTTAAAAGTATCCCTTGTGAGGTAGTGGTGGAGTGGTATGAGAGACCTGTTGTTTTAAGGGACCCAAGTTCAATTCCTGCTCTCCTTATTATTTTATACGGCACCTGGTGATGATGGGAGACTAGGCGAAGATCGCCAGTTCAATCCTTGAACTGAGCGGGTTTTACCTCACCTCACTATCGTGCCTTCAGGCGGGTGTTCATGGGCTTCAGCCCCAGGTGTGGGTTTTCCCCGGTTCGAATGCGAGTGTTTCCTGATGTGGTGAATTTCGTCAATAGTCCATTTGATGGATTCGTTGGCCGTTCAGAAAAATTAAGTGTATAATGAGTTGTAATATATATATATATATATATATATGAGGCTGAATATATTGCAACTTTTACTAAAGGAAAAAGGTGTTAGACCATACGGTGTGGGCGTGGAAGCCACAACCACGTCGGAATACCACTCCGTAGATGGCGTTGTGGCTGGCGTGGGGAAGGGGTGGGAGGAATGTAGGGGCAATTATGTAGGTGAGGTAGAGACTCTTGTGTCACACCCCAACCGATGGCGGAAACATCGAGGCGCGACACTGAGTGAAACAGATTGTCCAGGAGAATCCATAACAACTATAATTATCAAATATTTAACGTCATGTCCCATACCATAACATATAAAGTAAAACAGTTATTACAGATATAGTGTTCTCAAAGACAAATATTGTTCCGACAACTCGTAAATTATTTAGTTTGTTTCTAGACTCCCCTAGCTTGATTCCATAACATCCAGCAAATAAAAGCATCCTATGCACCTGTCACATACGTTAAAATAGGTCAATACACATAGTGTAAATGTGAGCATACAATTTTAATAGCATATAGTAGCGAAAGCGGTTTACGCATAACCAGCATGTAACACGTAGAAATGTGAAGCTAGTAGGCTATCGACAATGAAATATGCACAGACTTGACTACGAGTTGTAGAATCCGCAACACATATAACCACTGTGACACGTGAAGAAATACCCTTAACAACCCCTGTCCACGACAGGTGCTGAGTCCAAACTATAGTACTATCGTTGCTAAGGTGTTAGGTAACAATCACTGTGTAAACATAACATACAAGCATTCAACGAATAACACGTATAACATGCGAGAGCGGTTAGCATAGAAATAGTGTTTGCGTTGTGTGTCGAAGTGATTTGATATAGGTAACGTATGTAACACCCAAAAGTGCTTTAAGCAAAAAGGGATCGAGTATACTCACAGTTCGTGTTTACTAAATAAACACAAGCCTGGATTGAAAGGAGCGCTTGAGAGATTAGCCTGATCATAGTACGATAGTATAAGCGTTGAACAGTGCGTAAAATGGCGTGTTGGTGAGTTGAGGGATGGATGGTGGTCCAATCGGATGACCGTCCGGATGGAAGGTCATCCGAATGGATGACCATTCGGTCGGAGGGTCGTTCGACTGAACAATTGTGTTTGTGTAATGTTTGAACTTTTAAATTTTCGTTGTAGCATTTTGAAAAGTGTGAAGTGTTGCTATATGTCAGGTCATCCGTTTGGATGGTCATCCAGGCGGATGACCGGTCGGTCGGATGGCGGTTCGTTGAAACTGTTATTCTTTGAAGTTTTGTGAAAATGGTTTAAGTGTTTAGGACAAGAGTCACTTGACCGAACAGTCGTTCGATCGGATGGTGATCTGATCGGACGGCTATCCGATTGGGCAAATTGTTCGTTTGAAAACTTGTAAAATCAGCTTAGAAAGTTGCGATATGATCGAGACTTCATGACAACGTCTTAAACAACGAACACCTCATCAAATCCAACTCGTCCGTTCGGACGGGAATCACCCCGTTCGATCCGAACTAACTGTTCATGACGGGATTTCATGTTCAACTCGTGAATCGGTCGTCTTGTTCGGTAGAATCCATTCTCAGACCGGTTCTCCACCAAAGAATGAGTAGAGAGCCTGAACGAGCCCGGATTCTAACGGTTTTAAGTGAAAAGTGAAAGATGTTGAAGAAAAGTTTGAATCTAGTTGTTAGATGTTTAGATTATTATGAAGTCAGTGTTTAAACATATGGAAATCCTTTAGATCTGAGCTATTCTTGATGGGATGAGGTCACACTTTAGTGTTCATAAGAACACCATGATGACGTCACCTTAGAACAACATGAATCGGAGGATTTCACGGTGGAAATGTAAGATTTGTTGGTGAAATCGTTGTGAAAGTGTGTAAAGATTAAGGAAGTACAAGATTTGAGGTGAAAACTTACAAGAATCGCGAGGAATCGAGAGAAAAGAGGCCGAGAGTGCACTGGATTGGAGGGAGTTGTCACATCAATGAACAGTGATGTGACAGGAGGGGTATTTATAGGTGAAGAGGAGAAGAGGCGGTGCGAGTTAAGTGGGTCGGAGGGCCTTTCGATCGGATGGCCATCCGATCGGATGGTCATCCGGTCTGATGTCCATTCGATCGAATGGTCCTTCGATCGGAGGGCTTCTGCGAGTTGGTTTTCGACTTTCGTTTCGTGCGTTGAGCGATGCGTTGCGTTTTAGCGAGTTCTTAGTAAGCGATGCGATAGTATTAAACAATAGTTACACAAATAATATAACTAACACATAACCTAAAGGTACAACTTAGTTTTCGTGTCCGCGATGAGATTGCGTTGCGATAGGGTTGCGATTGCGTTTGCGAATAACACCACAAGACAACTATGTAAGACACACACAAGTAAGCACATAATAGCACACAAAGAGATCTATACAAATAACTGCGATTCGAGTTGCGATGTGATGACGATGAGATAGTGTTAAGTAGATTAGCGTTTAGTTATCTTTATCGCATTATTACTTCTGCTAGTAGTAATTCATAGTGAAGATACCATTAAGTACAATATCGATCATCGTGTTTCGAGAGTACAAGCGATAATTAAGCCAGAAATGGCAGATTTGACTAGCAATCTTTTCTTCCTTTGACTTTGACTTTGACTTGTACTTTGACTTCAAAAGTCGGGTTGTTACAGCCTCCCCTACATTAGGGAATTTCATCCCGAAATTAAGGCGCAGGCGTAATGAATAGTTGTGGATATTTTGCCTTTAGATCACTTTCGAGTTCCCAGGTGAACTCGGCGCCGCGTTTAGCTTCCTTGCGAACCTTCACTATAGGGATGCGTGAGCGTCGGAGTTTCTTGGTCTCCCGATCCATGATTTCCACAGGTTTTTCCACGAAGTGTAATGTTTCGTCCACTTGTAGGTACTCAAGAGGTACATGTAAATTCTGCCCGGCTAGACACTTTTTGAGGTTCGAAACATGGAAACTGGGATGGACGTTGCTGAGTTCCTCTGGTAATTCGAGTCTGTAGGCCACTTTGCCAATTCTTTCCAGAATCTTAAAGGGTCTAACATATCGAGGCGCGAGCTTTCCTTTCTTGCCGAATCGGATCACTCCCTTCCAAGGTGAAACCTTTAGGAGTACGTGATCACCAACTTCGAACTCAAGGGGCTTGCAGCATTTATCGGCGTAACTCTTTTGACGACTTCGAGCTTTCAGGAGATTGTCTCGGATTTGAGGATCTTGTCAGTCGTTTCTTGCAATAACTCAGGACCGGTAATTTTGTTAGTGCATACGTCTGTCGACTTAGTCTTGTATCGAGTCTTGTACTAGATTGGATAGATCAGGGCATGTTATTCGAGAAAACATGTAATTCCGCATGAAATGTTAATTTCGCATGAAATGGAGTTCAAGTAATTCTGCATGGTAATTTCGTACGGAATTGCAATTTCGCTTGAACCTAATTTCGTGTGAAACAGTTGGTGCGGAATTAGGAGGCCAATAAATAGAGTTTGATGTAATTTCGTTTGAGTCATTCATGTATGTGTGTTTCCGGAGCCGAGGTGCTGCCTAAGTGTCATTTCGCTGTAAAACTGTGTCAAATCAATCGAAAAGACATTTAAAGTGAATATCTAGCTGAATCTAACTCAATATGTCTGTTTCCGCCTTTCATATTGAGTAGAACACCTCTGAACGACTCGTTTCGGTCGGTAAAACGATCCTACAAATTTGCGCATCTCCGATTGCCTCCCATACAATAGGCGATCGACATTTTCTTCTATATAATGCCTCAAATGGTGCCATTTGAATGCTAGAATGATAACTGTTATTGTACGAGAATTCGACCAAAGGTAAATGCGAGTCCCAATTACCACCGAATTCTATGACACACGAACGAAGCACGTCTTCAAGGGTGCGAATCGTGCGTTCTGTCTGACCGTCCGTCTGGGGATGGAATGTGGTACTGAGATTAAGAGTAGTATCGAGAGCAGATTGAAAGGTCTCCTAGAGGCGCGAGGTAAAGCGACCATCGCGGTCAGAAATGATGTCACGAGGCATCCCATGTCGACAGATGACTTCGTCGGTATAGATTCGTGCTAACCGTTCTACCTTAAAGTCTTCTCGTATTGGCAGAAAGTGAGCAGATTTAGTAAGACGATCAACAATAACCCAGATGCTATCGTGTAAAATTCCCAAAAATTTTAAATTTAAAATAAAGTTATTACACGAGTAGGTCATGGGTAAGTTGACCGATAGAAATATAAGATATTTTGGCAAACGTAGAAAAGGTTTAATTATTATAATAGTAAAAATACATTATATTTGAACCTACTCCGTTTTTAATGAAACTTGGTTCAAAATTTAAATAAGATTATTCTCGTTCCAATGACAAGTTCATTATTTTATAAAACGTCATATTTTAGAAATTATAAGCGCCAATTAAGTGAAGCAGCTGAATTAGTTATAATATATATAATAATAAAGTAATATTTAGATTTTAAAATTCTAAAATTATGAATGTTAGACGAGTGGACATGTTGAATTTAATGTAGGTATGCATGAATTAATTAAATTAACAAACGTATCCATTTTGATAACTTTCACTCCAAGTTTGTGTAGGATATAAATGTAGTATCCTAACATAATTTTCTGGTCATTACCTTTATCTCGCTATCGCCATCTCTCTCTAGAAATTATATATCCTCTCATTTTTATTATAACAATAATAAAGCCCGCCCCGTTTTAAGTGTTGTAACCCCTGATCACTGAGTCAATACCCTGTCCGATTGATTTAGGACCTACCAACGCATGTCAAGGCTCTGTCCGACTAAGCACGTTCGGGTTCTGTCTCGTGACGTAGGAAAAAAAATTGAATTGGGTTACTCTGCTTAATGCGAGTGCATTATATATTTTGCACTTATAACCAAAATATAACAACTCTCCTTAAAATATTTTAGACAACCCTAAACGCTCCTAAATACACACCGTATGCGAGAAAAAGGCCCAAAATACATTTAAATTAAAAATAATAAAATAAAAACAATATTTTAAGTCTGTTGGGGGGCGCGACAGACTATACCTACTCCATCACGGGCCGCGAGCGTGTAACACCCCAAAAGCTGGTTAATAGTAAAGTAAGAAAAAATGAATAAAACTAACTTGGTTGATGGGTTATGATAAAAGATTATAAGTTAGATTATGGGAAATGCCTAATAAAAAAAAACTCTTAACAATTGTGGAGGGGGTAATGTGAAAAATTATTATTAATTAAGGATTAAAAAGGTTGAAACCAAAAAGCACACACTGTGTGCGTGATTTGGGTCGACCAGGGCAGGAGAAAACAAGGGTTTACCCTTGTTCTTGTAAGATTCAACAAATTAACAAAGGAATTCAAGGCCAATCAGTTGCATGTCATCAAATTCTCGTTTAACACATCATACTCAATAGA
Organism: Helianthus annuus; assembly: GCF_002127325.2. NCBI lineage: Eukaryota > Viridiplantae > Streptophyta > Magnoliopsida > Asterales > Asteraceae > Helianthus > Helianthus annuus. The sequence goes on along the minus strand of NC_035444.2, from coordinate 33,848,299 downwards.
GTGGTAAGTTCAATTTTGTGTTTTGACGAATCCTAGGAATAGGGTTTCGCCCAAACCATGAGTTTATGAGAATTTTTGTGTAATTGAAGGTTAATATAGTAAACTAAGGCAGAAATTATGTTTGATTTCAATGGAATGTTATGATTGTAGCAAAACCCACATGTTAAGAGGTTAGTATGAATAGGATGTTTGAGTAGAAATCATACGTATAAGTTTTAGATGTAAAATCTTGTTGAGAATCATAAATGAAAGATAAACTGATGTAGGATGGAAAATTTATGTAAAAAGATTGGTTGTGAATGTTGTGTAAAAAAGGATTAGTAGGAATATGCTTTACATGCTTGCACCTTATGCATTGACTATAATGCCCACCAAGTGTTTGATGAAATGCTTAAGAGAATAAATGTGTAAAAATCTGAAAAGTTAGTGATAATATTGTCACTTGAAAATGAGAAATCTATGTAGGCGTGAAAGAAGAAGGCTCAAACACTAAGAAAACGGGAGACTCGCAAGATCGAGGTACGTTAGTGTACACCTTATGTTTTTATTATGTTGTCATATGTTTAATAATCTTTAATGTATTAAATTGTTATGTTGGAACCGTGAATGTTGAGATATCCGATTGTTGAAAGTTCGAGCCTTGGCAACCCCAAGTATTGAATTCCGGGTGGGATAATCACCGCCAGGCAGCTATGGGGCTAAGCTAGCTTGCGTGAGTTGAAATACTCCGGCGGCCGGGAGGTCCGTGCACTACCCCCCCCCCCCTCCGTCATAAACGGATGTTGAGGAATGATTAAAATACGAAAGTTAACGCATCATATCCGGTACTTTTAGTCGAACTGGGTAGGGGAAGTTATGTATGTAATGGATGAAAGTCTACTCGATCCGTTTTTCTCGGATCGAGGTATGATGTAAGAATGTAATGACTATGATTTGTTCATTATGAACAAATCGAATGAAAGCGATGTAATAATGCTAGTATCCGTTCCTAACGGGGTATGATAAGTAAAGTATGCTTAACCTCTATTTGAGGTAAGCATGTAATGAACCGTTTAACGGTGAGCAAAGTAATTGAATGATGATAATCCGAGAATGAAACGAATGGGTTTATTATCTAGAATTGTTAGTGGCGAAATACTAACTTATTTTATTATGTTGAATGTAGGTAAATCCTCAATTTAGGCGACTTGGCAATTTGGAGCGAGCATATGCACACTTGATGGTTATCAAGCGCTTCCGCTATTACATATTAATGTTTTGGGTCAAATGCTCGTTTTTTTTATATAACTTTGTTAATGGTTACACTCTTTAACACTTGATGTATGATTCTTAGTCGTGTCTAGATGAACGGGTTGTAGACTTGTTTGTTTTGTTGATGGTTAAAACAGGGATATACTCGTCTTATGGACGGGTCATGCCCAAATTTTGTTAAATTAGTGCCCAAATGTTATTGATGTCTTTATGTTTAATTGCGAAAAGCTTGGACACTTTTTAAGAAGGTTTATGTTACTAGTGTCCTTTGGTCATCATTTTGTTAGACGCAAAAGACGGGCTTTACAGAGCGACTGATGGGTGGCGAAATCCCAGCCCGCCACGTGACAGGTCACGCGTCGACATCGGTGGTGACTCAGCAAACCAGCCGCCACCTTTTTGGCCCTGTCAGGGCGCGACGGCCCCTTTGAATTCCGTCGCGGGGTGCGAGGGACTCACTGAGCAGCCCTATAAATTAGATCGATCGAATTCATTTGGAATTCGTTCAATATTCAAATTTCTCTCTCAAACTTCTGCTAGAATAAGTAATTCCCGGGTATAATACCCCCTAATTAGCGAAGCTCTGCCTCATTGTAAGTATTTTAACCCCCGGTTACATATTAGATACGCTACCCGATTGATCTAGTGTTCCGTAACGGCTGTTGAGGCTCGGCCCGACGTAGTCGTTGGAGTTCTGTCTCGGGGAGGGTATAACTAATGTAAAATTTGGGTTATGATACTAACACGTGTGCATTATTTAAAATTTATAGATTATAACCAGGAAGCCACAAGAAATTACCTAAAATACCAATGTGAGTAATCTCCTTTTTGCAATCTGTTTTTACAAAACCTAAATTTTTTAATTATATTTAACAGTGATTGAGTATTTGTATTCTACAATTATCGTCGCTATGTTGGGGTTTTGTATACAAAATTTGTTACTACACTGTGAGTAGTAACATGACCACCAGTCATTGATTGACACTACCGTGGGTGGTAATTAAGGTAGATGGAAACAGATGTAATTGCGCGACCGCCCTCAATGCTGTAAAATGATAAAACCTGTTTTTATTAAACTGCGATTCACTCACCAGTATCTCTTGCTGATAAAATGTTTTAAACACGTGTTTCAGGTAACTTAGTGTGAAGCCAATAAAAGCTAGCTGGAGAGCACTGAAGGCTTAGAAAAGTGGCCATAAAAGTTACCTAATTAAAAATGAGCATTATTTTCAATAATTAGAATTATTCCCTATAAATGTAAAATAAATGAAAATCGGGTTTTGTCTCACTTATTATTATAAAAATATTATCAGAAAAATTTGGGTTTTATTCCATTTATTTATTTTAAACATTTTGGTGTTTAACTCTGATAAAATATTTCCTAACTACGATCCTGATGAAAATTTCCGCTGCCAAATTAATAAACACCGATACCATCTGGCTGATTCGCGGCTCCCGCTCCCGGGGTGGGGTCGGAGGTTGTGACAGAAGGTGGTATCAGAGCTAAGCCACTTGTTTAAGCCATTTAGGTGTTCTTCTAATACCTAAACCTTAAGCATTGTTGTGTTAGGAAATTAATATCTTATGTGTTATCCCGTGAACATAAAATCTTAATGTATTTATTATGATTTTTATGCCATTTAACAAATTTTGAATTCCCAATATGTGTTGCCCATATATGTATCTTACAGTTATGTTGTATTATATATAAATAATATATATATTAATAATATCATGTCTTAGTAAATTTTGTGATACCTTATATATCTATCATATCCATATGTATATATGGAAACATAATGCAATATAAATTTTATAATAATAATAAAATGTTAATATTAATATAAAATAAATGCAATTCAGATATGATACTTTGAATATCATAATATAAATATTTAAATAATATTTATTATACCTAAATGATTTTATATCATTTAAATTCTCAGAATACGTAACTCCTGTTTGTATCTTACATTATGTTAGGCTATAAAAAAATTTATATTTAGATGTATATATATGCAAGATACCATTTTCTTGGAAGTATGCATAATAATCAAATATCTTCTGTAGAAGGACAAGCTTTTATTTAACGGGAGAAACAAACCCACACGTTTACTTAAAGATCTATTTTGATACCCAGCTTTAATTCAAAAGATACCTTAAGGATATCTGTACTAGCACCACTTCTTGAAAAACAATAATGGGTCAATGACGGAGAATCTTAGAATTTCATATAAAGCTTTTACCTTTATTTTTGAATACCTATCCAGTCATGAGTTCTGGAAATATAATTAAAATAAGACAATATAGAGAAAAGCTATTACACCAAAGGAAGAAACAACACATATAAAATATACATTTTTCTTATATTTTGATAAGATATATAGTAAGAGAAAATGTTAAGATATAACATGTATATATGTATACCTTAATATATATATATAATTATTAACGCATAATACTGATAGCTATGACTATAATTGTGCTAAACAAAATGTGCCTGTATAATTGCTTAGTTCTGTGATAATTATATCTGAACATGTTTGTAATTCAGATGTCAAAGGAAATAGCATGTGATCAAGAAATTCAGGCTAGTAACGAAAACTCTTTGGATGAAAATACTAAAGAAAATATAATAGCTCAAGGAATAGCAAAAGTTATACCTTTGATCATTGAAGCTATTAAGATTTCTGTGCCTACAAATGAGAATCCCACTATACACTGTAAGCATACCCATCACTTCAAACCTAACCCTAGTACCAATGGAGGTCATGATACTCATATCAAAACTTCATCTTCCAAACGAAAGAAAACCACAACCTATAGCTACTCTTATAAGGCATTCTGCTCCAACAAATCATGTAAGAACAAAGATATGGAACCAGTAATCACACGACCTGTCTGCAACAAAAACAAGAAGTACCCAAGAAAACGCCATTTTAAGAAGATACTTCGCTGTAACTTCTGCATGAAGGTTGGGCATACAGAGGAAGAATGTAGAAAGAGAAGGGAAACTAATGTATGCTACAAATACGGAGACCCAGGCCATTTCCGTCTCTACTGCCCGAAACTATCTAAGGCACCCGACAACGAGGATAGAAACCCAGATGAAGCTAAGAAAAACGCATAAATGTTTACAACACCGGAAACAACAGCCAACTTTTAAAATAAAGCACCCTTATGTTTTGTTTATATTTACATATTAGTTGACTTTTAATTTCGATCTAAGCCTCATCAATAAAAGGTCTATATTTTTATAGAGCCAACTCTTATTTGTCTCATCTTTTGACAAATTCTTATGTCATGCGTGCATTGCTTATCATGCATGTGAATCCGCTTCAAAGGATCATTTATTCATGAGTTTTTAATTCGTTATACTCACTCTGATCGTCTATATGATTACATAATATTGACTTTTTGATAATCGAGTCAACCGATTTCTTAGAAAATTCCTTTTCCTTTCAAAAATACTTACCAGATTTCCAATGAAACCATTTCTTGTCAATACATATATCCATTGTTGGAATATGTCCAAACCAAGCTCAATTGTTTGAACTTGCCCCTATACATTCAATTCAAAATCCCATATGGTGAATTGAGATCATCATATTCAAGGTAATCTCATTTGTTTGAATCATAAGTCTTCAATTTTAATGAATCATTTGTGAAAACACGACACCTTGTGGTGGCAATTCCTTTGATACTTGAACTCAATTCATTTTCACACCCGAGGTACAAATTTATCTATTTATTGATTCACTATCCTAAACCAGTCTTAGTATAAGGATACCTAAATTCTTATTCCAATATACCTCCAACATTTCTTTCATCTTTAAATTAAATCCTACAATATTCATTTTTACTTTCCTTTGAACATCCTATCTTTTGAATATCCAGATTCACTTCATTGAAACTTTCTAGTTAATTTCGAAAACGGTAAATTCGTTCAGTCACCATAATCACTGAATTCTTTCAATCGCTACAACCCCTTCCGGTGTCTGTATAAATTTGTAGCCTGTACTAATAGTAAACCCTAATCATATCAATTCATACGTCGTTCATCCGACTCATCATTCAAGTAGTCTTGATACAATTATGTATTAAGACAATGATACATTAAATTGTGTTATCCGGTGTATCCCTGCCATTTAAATAAATGTCACCGATTTCTGGTTTGATCATTGACAAATCATTTTTCATACTTCTATTTTCAAATTGAGATTATTGATTCAGAATTTTCCTCAATTGACAAACAAAGTAAGTTCCCTTCTGGCATTGAATCCTATTGTTTCTAAAAGTCAATTACATTTGATACTCAGTCACCTTGATAATGGTATCACCTCAATTCCTGAAACTTAGACCATTGAATTCCAGTTATCCTATGATATCTTTATATTCATCTTTTGATTCTATCCAGACACCTTGATAACCAACTAAAAGACGTGACGTAACCCCAAGAAGATATCACAGCACAAATCTCGAGGACAAGATTTAAAAGAGGGGGGAGAATGTAACATTCCCAAAATTTTTAAATTTAAAATAAAGTTATTACATGAGTAGGTCATGGGTAAGTTGACCGATAGAAATATAAGATATTTTGGCAAACGTAGAAAACGTTTAATAATTATAATAGTAAAAATACATTATATTTGAACCTAATCCATTTTTTATGAAAGTTGTTTCAAAAAGTAGATAAGATTATTCTCGTTCCAATGACATATTCATTATTTTATAAAACATCATATTTTAGAAATTATAAGCGCCAATTAAGTGAAGCAGCTGAATTAATTATAATATAAATAATAAAATAATATTTAGATTTTAAAATTCTAAAATTATGAATGTTAGACGAGTAGACATGTTGAATTTAATGTAGGTATGCATGAATTAATTAAATTAACTTACGTGTCCATTTTGAAAACTTTCACTCCAAGTTTATGTAGGATATAAATGTAGTATCCCAACATAATTTTCTGGTCATTTCCTTTATCTCGCTATCGCCATCTCTCTCTAGAAATTATATATTGTCTAATTTTTATATATAATAATAATAAAGCCTGCTCCGTTTTAAGTGTTGTAACCCCTGATCACTGAGTCAATACCCTGTCCGATTGATTTAGAACCCACCAACGCATGTCAAGGCTCTGCCCGACTAAGCACGTTGGGGTTCTGTCTCATAACGTAGGAAAAAAAATTGAATTGGGTTACTATGCTTAATGCGAGTGCATTATATATTTTGAAGTTATACCCAAGATATAACAACTCTCCTTAAAATATTTTAGACAACCCTAAACGCTCCTAAATACACACCGTATGCGAGAAATAGGCCCAAAATACATTTAAATTAATAAAAATAAAATAAAAACAATATTTTAAGTCTGTCGCGAGGCGCGCCAGACTATACCTACTCCATCGCGGGCCGCGAGCGAGTGACGGGTGACGAAATCCCAGCCCGCCACGTGGCAGGACATGCGTCGACATCAGTGGTGACTCAGCAAACCAGCCGCCGCCTTTTTGGCCCTGGCGGGGCGCGACGGCCCCTTTGATTTCCGTCGCGGGGCGCGAGGCACTCACTAAGCAGCCCTATAAATTAGATCGATCAGATTCATTTGCAATTCGTTCAATATTCAAATTTCTCTCTCAAACTTCTGCTAGTATAGGTAATTCCCGGGTATAATACCCCCTAATTAGCGAAGCTCTGCCTTGTTGTAAGTATTTTAACCCCCGGTTACGTATTAGATACGCTGGCCGATTGATCTAGTGCTCCGTAACGGCTGTTGAGGCTCTGCCTGACGTAGTCGTTGGAGTTTTGTCTCGGAGAGGGTATAACTAATGTAAAATTTGGGTTATGATACTAACGCGTGTGCATTATTTAAAATTTATAGATTATAACCAGGAAGCCACAGGAAATTACCTAAAATAGCAATGTGAGTAATCTCCTTTTTGCAAACTATTTTTACAAAACCTCAATTTTTTAATTATATTTAACAGTGATTGAGTATTTGTATTCTACAATTATCGTCGGTATGTTGGGGTTTTGCATACAAAATTTGTTACTACACTGTGAGTAGTAACATGACCACCAGTCATTGATTGACAGTACCATGGGTGGTAATTAAGGTAGATGGAAACAAATGTAATTGCGCGACCGCCCTCAATGCTGTAAAATGATAAAACCTGTTTCGATTAAACTGGGATTCACTCACCAGTATTTCTTGCTGATAAAATGCTTTAAACACGTGTTTCAGGTAACTTAGTGTGAAGCCAATAAAAGCTAGCTGGAGAGCACTGAAGGCTTAGAAAAGTGGCCATAAAAGTAACCTAATTAAAAAGGAGAATTATTTTCAATAATTAGGGTTATTCCTTATAAATGTAAAATAAATGAAAATTGGTTTTGTCCCACTTATTATTATAAAAATAGAAAACTTGGGTTTTATCCCATTTATTTATTTTAAACATTTTGGTGTTTAACTCTGATAAAATATTTCCTAACCACAGTCTTTATGAAAATTTCTGCTGCCAAATTAATAAACACCGATACCATTTGGCTGATTCGCGGCTCCCGCTCCCAGGGTGGGGTCGGGGGTTGTGACATATCATGACCTGATGGCGTGCGTGGAAGTTTCGTAACTAAATCCATGGCTATGATTTCTCATTTCCACATCGGAATCTCTGGTTGCTCGAGTAGACCAGAGGGTCTTTGATGTTCGGTCTTGACCTTCGAGCAGGTTAGGCATTTAGAAACATACACAGCGATATATTTATTCATCCCAGGCCAACAATACCTGGATCGAAGGTCCTGGTACATCTTGTCGGCACCTGGATTAATCGAATATCGGGACTTGTGAGCTCCGTTCATCAAAATATCCCTGAGGTTGTTGTGATTAGGGATCCAAATACGGTCATGATAGTGGAAGATGCCGTTGGATTTGTTTTCCAATTGGCTTTCGGAACCAAGTATCCTTTCTTCTCGCGTGGTATTTTCAAGAAAAACAGAGTGTTGGGCATCGCGAATAATAGTCTCGAGATCGTGTTTGGCTTGGACGTTGTGGATACTATGCACATAGCTTCGCCGACTAAGAGCATCAACCACACATTCGCTTTGCCTGGATGGTAACGGATCTCACAGTCGTAGTCGCTGAGAAGTTCGACCCATCTGCGTTGGCGCATGTTCAGCTCTTTTTGACCAAAGATGTGTTCTAGGCTCTTGTGGTCGGTGAAGACCGTACACTTAGTACCGTAGAGGTAGTGTCGCCAAATCTTTAATGCAAAAACAACTGCACCTAGTTTGAGATCATGGGTCGTGTAGTTTTTCTCGTGGACTTTGAGCTGTCGAGATGCGTAGGCGATAACCTTGTCCCGTTGCATAAGAACGCAACCAAGACCAAGGTTGCAGGCATCGGAGTAAACGACAAAATCATCGTTTCCATCGGGTAGAGTAAGAATAGGAGCATTGCAGAGCATATGCTTAAGAGTCTGAAAGGATTCTTCTTGTTTGGTTTCCCAAGCAGAAGGTTTGTCCCTGTGAGTCAAAGCGGAACAATGATCTTAGAGAAATTTGCGATGAATCGGCGATAATAACCAGCCAATCCGAGAAAAGAACGAACTTCGAACGGGTTCTTAGGTGTAATCCAACTCTTAACTGCTTCAATCTTCACGGAATCGACGTGAATACCTTGACTATTGACAATATGACCGAGAAATTGAACTTCCTCAAGCCAGAATTCACACTTTGAGAACTTGGCAGAGAGGCGATTTCCTTGGAGAAGCTCGAGAACCAAAAGTAGATGTTGCGCGTGTTCGGCTTTCGACTTCGAATAGATAAGGATATCATCGATAAACACTATGACGAAGCAGTCGAGAAAGGGATTACACACGCGATTCATCAAATCCATGAAAACCGTGGGTGCATTGGTAAGACCAAAGGGCATAACGACGAATTCATAATGGCCATAGCGAGTTCGAAAAGCGGTTTTGGGAATGTCTTCCTCCTGAATTCGTAACTGATGATAACCAGAGCGTAAATCGATTTTAGAAAAACACGTAGCACCTTGCAATTTGTCAAACAAATCGTCGATTCAGGGCAGGGGATAGCGATTCTTGATAGTAAGCTTATTCAGTTCCCTATAGTCGATGCACATCCGGAGCGATCCATCCTTCTTTTTGACGAAAAAGACAGGTGCGCCCAAGGAGAGGTGCTAGGGCGAATGAAGCCTTTATCAAGCAATTCCTGGAGTTGACTGGAGAGTTCACGCATTTTGAACGGAGCGAGGCGATAGGGAGCTTTAGGAATAGGATTAGCTCCAGGAATGAGGTCAACATGAAAATCGATATCACGAGACGACGGTAAACCAGGTAGATCATCAGGAAAAACATTAGGAAATTCACAAACAATGGGAACGGGCTTTCACTCCTTTCTTTTTCTTCTCCGCTACTACAATGTGTGCTAAGAAAGCCTTGTATTCCTTTCGAAGATACTTGCTCGCTTGAATGCACGACATGAGTTTGAGATCCTTTGAAGGGGTTTCGCCATAGACACAGAGTTGGTCGCCATTAGCAAGGGAGAAACGAATTATCTTTTCGAAACAGACAACTTCAGCACGATTTTCCCGAAGGAAATCCATGCCTCGGGATAAGATCGATCGGAAAGACGTGATTGTTGAGTTCAAGCGTACAATCACGGAGAACATAATTAACAGTGCCGGTTCTTCCAATGGCAATTTCTACATCGAACGTCGTTGGGAGATTAGCGCATTTACGGTTTAGGAGCTTTTCGAATTCAAACGATACAAAACAGTTATCGGCTCACGAAGCATAGATACCATTGATAAGAAACGTACTGTAACGCCTCGTATTTCCGTATTTCCATGTTCTTAGAAAATACGAGTTCGTTTCTCTATTTTAATGCCCCCAGTCGAAATCTGAACGAAAAACAGATTAAAAACGACAAACGACGAACGTGCAACCAAATTCGATTTCCGACATACAATTCACGCATTTTCGACTTTAAATAAATTATTACCACATTTTACGACGCTCGGGTCCGAGAATGGATCTCGTAGACACGACCGGGCTGCTCAAAACCCTAAAATACTAGTTAAACGGGCCTTGGGCCCAACACACAAGCCTACCTAAACCCTAATTCTTATAAAACACTCACACACACTCAAACACTCACAGGGAGGCTGTCACGACCCTAGCCCCGGTTTGACCCTGTCCAGAGCTGGGGGACAGGAATCCCGTGGTATTTAATTTATGCGACAGAGGAAATCTTTAATTCAGGATCTCTTAAAACATAAAATGCCCGATTATTTTATTTCATAATTCGGGATAAACTCCGTAATTTACAATATAGTGATTTCACTGGGAAATCTTTATTTTACAAAACATGTTTCTTTATTTGTTTATATTGAGCCACTTCCTTAAGCTGGTAGTGCTTCACGACACTTTTCTTGGATTACATCAGATCACCTGAAACATGTTTGAAAAAGGTTTTGTCAGCGGGGAAATACTGAGTGAATCATTCTTTTTAGGTAAAACAATATTTAGTTATAATTTGCAGTATTAAGGGCGATTATAATTGCTCCTATCTTATAATTATCTTGGCCAGTTGTCATTCGACCGGATCTATGACCGTGGTCATATCACTATTAGGTCCTGTCACCCAACAGTGACGTATATCACTATTTAGGTCCAGCCACCTAAAAGTGACATATATCCTGACTTAGGCGCGCCCACCTAATCTGATAAAACAACAGTAATGTGCATAATACCCCACTTACTGCCAGTTTTAAGATTTGCAAAGGCTTAATCCCTGTAATTATAACTGGAAAGTAAATAGGGTTTTGAAAGTAATTTGATAAAAAGAGAATGACTCACATTGCAAATTTAACGAGCAGTGTATAAGCCTATTGATTTGCCTTGTTTAATCCTAGTTTAAATAACAATGCACACAAACTGAGTTAGTAACTAATACAACATTTACGACAATTCACGAGATTAAACCTTCACAACGATTGACAAAGTGCAATACTTAAATATCCAGCGGATTCGCAACGAATAACAGAGCATAACCCTGATTTGGGCAATACTCAAATATCCTGTCGGAATCACAATGAATAACAAAGTATAAACCCAATTTGAGCAGCACTCAAACAATCGTTGGATAGTTTCAATCGATCGGACGTTGAATCGTAATAGCGATCGAGTTATTACCCTGTTTTGCGGCAGCGATTTGTGCTATGTGTGTGTTTAGGACTGTTTCTGCTATATCTCAGCGTCTATTTTGAGTTTTAACGTCGTTTAAGTGCCAAAATTCGATTGCCAAACCCCTCTATTTATACACAAAATTTGACCCCCCTCGCGTGACGCGAGGGGTACCCCTATGGGCTTCGCGTAGCGCGAGGGGTCACCCTACTCCATAGGGTAGCCACGCCCCTAACTAGCTTATCTGAGTTGACAGTTTCGACAAATTCTAATTCTACAGCGAGTTATTTAGATAATCCTCAGCTAGGGTTTACCCCCCCTCCCCTGAGTTTTAGGGGCCCTGATCCTGATTCTGATTGTTCTGAAGATTTTAGGGTTTATGTAGAATTACTTGGGTTTCTCAATTAGGGTTTCCTTATTAGATAATTAACATAATAAGTAATGTTTTTAGTGAGAGTTGTTACATCCTCCCCACCTTAATAAAAATTTCGTCCTCGAGATTTACTGGAATAGATGAGGATATTTTCGCTTCATTTCTGATTCCAGCTCCCAAGTGTATTCTGGTCCTCTCCTTGAATCCCACTTGACTTTGACTAATACTAGTCGTTTGTGCTTAAGTAATTTGATATTTCTATCTTCTATTTGCAGTGGTTTCTCCACAAATTTCAATTTTTCATTTACCTCTACATCTTGAAGAGGTACTATCAGGGATTCGTCTGATAAACATTTCTTGAGATTGGATACATGAAACACATCATGTACTCCAGCAGGTTCTTCTGGTAGTTGTAAACGATAAGCAACTGGTCCTATTCATTGAATTACTGGAAATGGTCCTACGTACCTTGGACTCAATTTTCCTTTCTTACCGAATCGTACTATTCCTTTCCAAGGAGAAACTTTCAGAAGTACTTTATCTCCGACTTGAAACTCTAGTGGCTTGCGGCGATTGTCTGCATAGCTTTTCTGGCGATCTCGAGCCGTTTTCAGTGTTTCCTTGATTTGAGTTATCTTGTCAGTGGTTTCTTGCACAATTTCAGGACCTGAAAGTTGACTTTCTCCTATTTCTGCCCAACAAACGGGAGTTCTGCACTTGCGTCCGTACAGTGCTTCGAATGGGGCAGCTTTGATGCTTGAATGATAACTATTGTTATAGGAGAATTCAATTAAGGGTAAGTGGTTATCCCAATTACCACCAAAATCTATCACACATGCTCGGAGCATGTCTTCCAGGGTTTGTATCATCCTTTCACTCTGTCCGTCTATTTGTGGATGATATGCAGTACTTAAATTTAGTCGGGTCCCATTGCTTCCTGGAAGCTAGTCCAGAAATGGGAAGTGAAACGACTATCCCTATCCAATACAATGGAGAGTGGAACCCCATGTAAGGATACTACTTCGTCTACATACAACTTTGCTAACTTTTCCATGCTAAAGGTTTCTTTCATGGGTAGAAAATGAGATGATTTGGTTAACCGATCCACAATTACCCAAATCACATCATTCCCTTTTCTGGTTTTGGGCAACTTAGTAACAAAGTCCATTGTTATGAGTTCCCATTTCCATACCGGCATCTCTAACTGTTGTAGTAGTCCTGCAGGTTTCTGATGTTCTGCCTTTACTTGTGAACAGGTTAGACACTTAGATACATATTCAGCTATATCCTTTTTCATTCCTATCCACCAAAAATTATTCCTTAAATCTTGGTACATCTTATTGTTACCTGGGTGCATGGTATACCTAGATTTATGGGCTTCCTCTAGAATCTTATTTCTTAAATCTCCCTGCTTAGGTACCCAAATTCTTTTCTGGTGGAATCTCCAAATTCCATCATTTCCTTGTTCTAACTCTTTTATTCGTCCTTTCATTCCTTCAGCATCGTCTTCAATTGCTGTTTCTTGAATTTTCTTTAGTTGTTCCATTAAATTGTAACACCCCAAAAACGGGTTTGGTGATCAAACCACGCTAATACTAACAGACGGCTAAGGAACCGTTATTGGTAAAAATTAAGCCAGAAAATATTAGGATTATTATATAATTATATCCAATATTTAATAAAAAGATAAAAGAATGCGTTTGGGAAATAAAGTTTATAGAAGGCCCGAGTTAACGGGACTTAAACTAAAACTTAGTCATAGATTCCCAAAACCCACTAATTCAATTAGGAATGTTTAACCTAGTTAATAAGTGGGGAATAGTGTTAGAAATAATGTAGGTTGTGCCCTACTTAATTAACTAACCAAATTAGAGGGGCCAATAATGTTAAAATCGAAACTTGATTTTTATTAAACAAATAAAAACTAAACCAAACACCCCATTTTGGGGGTCTGGTCGATCAGAGCAAGCAGGGGGCGACCCCCACTCCTTCAAAACCCTAGAACTTCAGAAATCTTGCAAATTGAAGGTTCAATCCAAGTTCAAATCGAATTCTAAACATAGATTCCTGATCCTCATCACAAGGGGATTACAAGGTATGTAAAATTTTGAGAAATCTTTCAACTTGAAATTCTCATGAATTGGGAATAATCTGAGATTCTAGTTGCATGTGTATGTTATGATGATTTAGGAACTACTATAGAGTTTAGGGACAAACCCTAGACAAACACAAGCTGAAATCATGTGAATTTTTAGTGAAAACTATGATCACCATTGTAGGTGATTAGTGAATTATGTGAAATTTGATGAACACTAGGAAATAGATTGTTGATCTAGTGTAAATTGACAATTTTGAAGTGATTTCAGAAATTGTAGAAGTTAACCACTTTGTAAGATGGTTGATTTATGTGAAATTTTGGCTAAGAGATAAGCTAGAGACTTGATAAATACACATGTAAAATTTTGCCCTTAAAGTGTTTGTTGAAATGCCTCAAAGAAGGCACGAAACTAGAATTTTTGTAGTTAAAACACCTAATTGTGATGTTTTGGCTATTATGCAAAATATGATTAAAAAGAGTTCTACATGTGATAATTGTGGTTAGAACTTTGGTTAAAACGGTGGCCTAAAGATAACGCCTACCGGGTAATTAAAGAATGCTAGAACTAGTTGATGAACTCGAATATGCAAATTAGTATACTAATGGGCATTTGACTTTTAAAAAGTCAAACTGACCTATACTACGATAAATGCTAATTTTTAATGTGAAATGTGTAAGGTGGAATAATCGTATTAAATTATGATTAAACTAACCACCTTGAAAACGATGATGATAGTTTGACGCGTAACAAGCTAGGTGGAAGCTTGATGAGGGAGCGGGTCAAACGAATCAAGAAGGAAAGGAAAAGCGTAGTTCGGATGCGAGGTAAGTATAACTTACGCCCCTTTTACATTATTTGCGAAGTTACTAATTTCAGGTATTAATATGAATGCTACTAAATGGTTGGTATATGATATTTCGACACGATTCAATGAGAGTCGGAATGATGGAAAATGGTATGAAATCATGACAGTAAAAGGAATAAATGGTAAATTAGTCATGTAATGACAAATAAATAAAAACGGTTTGAGTGAAACAAGTTCAAAGGAAAACCTGAAAAGGGTTTAAGGGGATGAAATGGTAATTAAATACCATCTCATACGGATAAATAGTCGGTTAGACTAAATGGGTCAAATGGTGTTGTTAACACCATTTGACAATAACATTTGACAATTATTTGTTGAGTTTTGTAATCACAGGAAATAACATGAGCTTGCATCGCTTTAACTAAAAAGATTTAAAGCAAAAGTTATGTAAATGGGTCAATACTTTGATCCGAGCCAGGTATGTACAATTAAGCGTTTAGTTAAACATACAATTTGGTCAAATATTTAGCGAAAGTCCTTCGTCGTATAGTAAGGGACTAAAGTTGACCAAAATACCTTGAAGGGTATATTGGGCAAACGACCCATAGGGGTTGTTTAGAAACTTACATTAAGATTATGGGATCATTAGACATGAATAAAGGACATAGGAATGCACATCTGCGGGTCAAATGCTCAAAAGTGGTCAATTGCGTAAAATGATCAACCGATGGGTAAGATAAGGGAAAAGGGGTTCGTTATGATATATCCACCACAAAATAATTGTGGTGGAATAATTGTAGTTAATTCAATATGGAATTTTGTAGCGACAAAAGAAAAGGTACAAGTTCTAGACAAAAATGAGTAAATACCCTTAATGGGTCAAAATGGAAGTTTTAGCGAAACGGGTTAAGAATGTGTAATGACCCGTGAATTGAACCTTGTATAATAGGAAATAATTATAATAATATGTTTTATAGAAGAAACAAGGGCCATAACCATGTTTGATGATGAAACCACGAACGGGTCAAAAGTCGGTAAAAAGAGTAATAAGCCGAAGAGTTAAAGTCTGAAATTTTTGTTAATCCGGATGTTGGATTTTAACTCCATAGGATGGGGAATCAAATTTCAAACACGTAGGAAGAAACGGTAGGTCAAACGGACAAGCGGTTTGAAAGATACGAAAGTTTTCGTGTCAAAAACGGCAAAATGGAAGAATCTGTCACAGAGGCCACCGTAACTTACGGTGGGCACCGTAAGTTACGGTGGAGCCTGGAGGTGTTACGCCAGTTCTCTACTGATTTACGGTGGAAACATAGTAAAACAGGGGCTACCGTAAATTACGGTATCCACCGTAATTTACGGTGGACCCTGTACAAAAATGCATTTTAATTAATTTTGTTTTCCGGACTCATTTAGATATGTTTTAAACGCCGTTCGACTAAAGCATTTCATGTTTATGAAATGTAGGTACTTTTTGGACGCCGGAAGACGATCAAGCTCAACGAAGAACCGAACACGATAAAGACACATGCTTCCGCACATCGCCTCGTTGTAAATTTTTAACGACGAACCCGATCACGTTATGTAGAATAACTTATGATTTGTAAAAGTTTTAATAAACCCGTATTTTCGATGTATATGTAATCTTAATCACATGATTGTTTTCATAAAATATACGTTAAACCGTGGATTATAAGAACGGGTGTTACAAGTTGGTATCAGAGCCTTGGTTTAAGGGATTCAAGTATGGTGGGGAAAAACCATGCTTGGACTTAAACCTTATGCTCTTGACAAAGAATAGTGTTCGGTTCGAAGCTTGATCGCAAACCCGGTAAGTACAAGTATGTTAATAGTTTAGCATGCTAAAGTGTTGTAAACAACACATAGGGCTATCGTGTGATACACGTTACCCCAATTAAAATGATTGATATAGTTGACGAAAATACGCGCGTTGACGCGTATAGTAGAAAAAGCCTTGTATTATAATACGGGCGATTATTGAAGTTGACATTGCTAACTTTGTGAATGTTTAATTGAAGGACACTCGCGTTTGAAGACGACGAGAGTCAAACGAATTGTGGATATAATGATGGAACGGTCTGAAGTATGACGAGAGGAGCATGCTCACCAAGGACTAAATCGCGTAACGACCGCGAACAAAGTTAAAGGCAAGAAACGCCCGTCGGGGCAAGCACTACCAGGTGCACACTTTTAAATTTAATTGCACAAGTAGTAATATGCAACAAACACGTAAGTAATGACGGTTGCATACACATATGATAAACTTAGAAAACCTGATTTCCAAGAGAAATTTGATAGAAAATGTGTTATTCACGATGATGAATAACAAATGAGTAACAAGATTAGTTCATATGGAAACTTGGATTGGGGTAATTATCCAAGTGGAAAACTCTCAATTTAATGCTATTGAGAAAAGTAGCAATCACATTAACAAATGTGATTATATATTAGTTTAATAAAAAAAAAACATTGTATATGTTCATGAATGAAACATGTAAATCAAATAATTGTTAAATGGTAACTAAATAAATGGTTGCCAATGAAAGTCAAGAATATAGAAAGATTAGAGGCGTCACTTACATGGGGTGTAGTGTGGAAATTATGAAAAGGTCATGTGTGTCATGTGTTGATCGCTTACTCTGGCCAAGTAAGTAGTGAACACATGATGTCATGAACTTTTTATGATAAACATATTTACATTCGATGTAGTAGGGACGGTGTGAATGGGACAAACTAAAAAGACCCAAATGAAACAAATGAACAAAATAGTTGATAATAAGGTAAACGCACAGCCGGGTGACGGAAGCGTATTACATTAGAATAATGAGCCCGAGAGAAGGGACAAGGATAAATGTAAATGAGAATACAAATGATTGATCAAAAGAAAATTCATGGAAATAAGTCATCTTGGACGAAAGGGCCATAGTAAACAAAATGGGCAAGTAAAAACCAAAGTATAGGTGATCCGTCGGGTCATTAAAAAAAAAAAAAACAAAGGTGTTGCCCACACGAAAAAGATAATCAAGGTTGTTAACTTTAGTTATAGTAAAGCAAGGATAACGATGATGATCGTCACTCATGATTAATAAAGCCGCCAATGGTGGTCACGTAAAGAATAAAAGACATGGTCGAATGAAAGCGACGGATTTCGCTAAGATGACCAAGTAAATCGAAACGAAGTCTTGATGCATACCGGAAGGGGTGCAATGATAAAGATTTCGGTAAAATACCCGATGAATGGGTAGGATATGGAAATAATGCGTAAACCAAGAGACGGGGACGCGAAATAGAAAGTCAAAAGACTCGGAATATGAGTCATGACTAAAAGACAATGAGAATTTGCAAACAGAAATGTTAATAACTACGCTCAACTATTTTAAAGTTGAACGGGTCGAATAAAGAATGAAGTTGATGCCCACAAGTGATGAAATTCACACGAACAAGTCAAACGAGAAAAATAAGGTATAAAAACTTGGTAGTGCAAGTAAGGGCAAACTGAATAATGGAAGCGCGAAACATTAATGAATCTACATGATGGGTCATAAAGGAATATATATATGAAAAATGCAAACTAGCAAAACAAAAATGTTAAAAACAATAAGATAGAAGGACCCGAGTAATGGGTTGTAAAGGAGTATAAGTATGAACCGGGTAACGGTAAGCGTAGGACAAACCGACGTGTAAATGACGTTAGAAGTCGTAAAGTCGGAAGGATAGTCCGAAAGTAAACAAATGAAACCTTAGACTACGGTCAAGGTCAACTAAAGTTCAAAAGCAAAAGTTAAATGATTCCAAACATAACAAAGGATGCTTTAAAGCTATATGTGTATAAATAGACAATTGAATAAAGACTAGGGTAAAAGATGATCTACGGGATCATCATAACCTACGGGATATTAATTAGTGTAAAAGGTCTACGGGGCCAAAATGACCCACGGGTCATGAATTGAAGCAAAAAGGATGATAAGGGCCTCGCCTTAAAAAGGTGCAAAATTCTAAAGGAATAGCCTACGAGGCTAAGTAAAAGAACCTACGGGTCGGTTGAGTTAAGTGTGGGAACTGATTTTAATTCCACGGATTAAATAATATCGGAAAAGAATGAATCCTCGGACTTAAAATTCCTAGAAGAAATAAAAGGATATAAGACAAGGTGAAGAGAAAACGTTAAACTAAAATTTAGTTTTAGTAAGAAATGACGTTTAACAAATATATAAGTATTATGAGAGAAGTTAAGAAAAGGTTAATATTAAAATATACAAGTCTTGACACTGATAGGCGCAAGACGATATATTCGAAAAAAATATTTTCGAGAAATGAAAAGTTGATATAAATTAAACATAATGTGACACGATCACGGTCAAGAAATGTAATGTGAAGTAGAATCACATTATAACCGAGTGAGTGGTAAAAAGTAACTGGACTAATAAGTCTAGTAAGCGAGACCGGTTAAGGTCATTTAAGTAATTTGGTTGCTTGTAAGCGGTGGATTCGGTATAACTGAACCGAATAAAAGAATTTGAAAACAAAAGAAATTGTTGCTAAAAGTGAAAGATTTCACTAAAGACCTTTAAACGGTTCAAAGTAACGGATTCATAAGGAATTCGATAGTATATGAAAGCGACGGATATCGCTAAGTTAACTAAACTAGTGGAAATAACGAGATTACGTTATTTCGAAGTTACACTATGTCATATGAGATATGTAGACGATTAGTAACCAAAAAGATGTTACCATACTTTTCGGGTAATACTAACGATTGGTTAAAAAGTATAAGTAATTTCTCGGGTAGAATGCATTGAGTTTAAACTCAATGAATTATGTAAGAAAAGGTTTCGAGGACGAAACCTCCTTAAGGGGGGTAGACTTGTAACACCCCAAAAACGGGTTTGGTGATCAAACCACGCTAATACTAACAGACGGCTAAGGAACCGTTAGTGGTAAAAATTAAGCCAGAAAATATTAGGATTATTATATAATTATATCCAATATTTAATAAAAAGAGAAAAGAATGCGTTTGGGAAATAAAGTTTATAGAAGGCCCGAGTTAACGGGACTTAAACTAAAACTTAGTCAAAGATTCCCAAAACCCACTAATTCAATTAGGAATGTTTAACCTAGTTAATAAGTGGGGAATAGTGTTAGAAATAATGTAGGTTGTGCCCTACTTAATTAACTAACCAAATTAGAGGGGCCAATAATGTTAAAATCGAAACTTGATTTTTATTAAACAAATAAAAACTAAACCAAACACCCCATTTTGGGGGTCTGGTCGATCAGAGCAAGCAGGGGGCGACCCCCACTCCTTCAAAACCCTAGAACTTCAGAAATCTTGCAAATTGAAGGTTCAATCCAAGTTCAAATCGAATTCTAAACATAGATTCCTGATCCTCATCACAAGGGGATTACAAGGTATGTAAAATTTTGAGAAATCTTTCAACTTGAAATTCTCATGAATTGGGAATAATCTGAGATTCTAGTTGCATGTGTATGTTATGATGATTTAGGAACTACTATAGAGTTTAGGGACAAACCCTAGACAAACACAAGCTGAAATCATGTGAATTTTTAGTGAAAACTATGATCACCATTGTAGGTGATTAGTGAATTATGTGAAATTTGATGAACACTAGGAAATAGATTGTTGATCTAGTGTAAATTGACAATTTTGAAGTGATTTCAGAAATTGTAGAAGTTAACCACTTTGTAAGATGGTTGATTTATGTGAAATTTTGGCTAAGAGATAAGCTAGAGACTTGATAAATACACATGTAAAATTTTGCCCTTAAAGTGTTTGTTGAAATGCCTCAAAGAAGGCACGAAACTAGAATTTTTGTAGTTAAAACACCTAATTGTGATGTTTTGGCTATTATGCAAAATATGATTAAAAAGAGTTCTACATGTGATAATTGTGGTTAGAACTTTGGTTAAAACGGTGGCCTAAAGATAACGCCTACCGGGTAATTAAAGAATGCTAGAACTAGTTGATGAACTCGAATATGCAAATTAGTATACTAATGGGCATTTGACTTTTAAAAAGTCAAACTGACCTATACTACGATAAATGCTAATTTTTAATGTGAAATGTGTAAGGTGGAATAATCGTATTAAATTATGATTAAACTAACCACCTTGAAAACGATGATGATAGTTTGACGCGTAACAAGCTAGGTGGAAGCTTGATGAGGGAGCGGGTCAAACGAATCAAGAAGGAAAGGAAAAGCGTAGTTCGGATGCGAGGTAAGTATAACTTACGCCCCTTTTACATTATTTGCGAAGTTACTAATTTCAGGTATTAATATGAATGCTACTAAATGGTTGGTATATGATATTTCGACACGATTCAATGAGAGTCGGAATGATGGAAAATGGTATGAAATCATGACAGTAAAAGGAATAAATGGTAAATTAGTCATGTAATGACAAATAAATAAAAACGGTTTGAGTGAAACAAGTTCAAAGGAAAACCTGAAAAGGGTTTAAGGGGATGAAATGGTAATTAAATACCATCTCATACGGACAAATAGTCGGTTAGACTAAATGGGTCAAATGGTGTTGTTAACACCATTTGACAATAACATTTGACAATTATTTGTTGAGTTTTGTAATCACAGGAAATAACATGAGCTTGCATCGCTTTAACTAAAAAGATTTAAAGCAAAAGTTATGTAAATGGGTCAATACTTTGATCCGAGCCAGGTATGTACAATTAAGCGTTTAGTTAAACATACAATTTGGTCAAATATTTAGCGAAAGTCCTTCGTCGTATAGTAAGGGACTAAAGTTGACCAAAATACCTTGAAGGGTATATTGGGCAAACGACCCATAGGGGTTGTTTAGAAACTTACATTAAGATTATGGGATCATTAGACATGAATAAAGGACATAGGAATGCACATCTGCGGGTCAAATGCTCAAAAGTGGTCAATTGCGTAAAATGATCAACCGATGGGTAAGATAAGGGAAAAGGGGTTCGTTATGATATATCCACCACAAAATAATTGTGGTGGAATAATTGTAGTTAATTCAATATGGAATTTTGTAGCGACAAAAGAAAAGGTACAAGTTCTAGACAAAAATGAGTAAATACCCTTAATGGGTCAAAATGGAAGTTTTAGCGAAACAGGTTAAGAATGTGTAATGACCCGTGAATTGAACCTTGTATAATAGGAAATAATTATAATAATATGTTTTATAGAAGAAACAAGGGCCATAACCATGTTTGATGATGAAACCACGAACGGGTCAAAAGTCGGTAAAAAGAGTAATAAGCCGAAGAGTTAAAGTCTGAAATTTTTGTTAATCCGGATGTTGGATTTTAACTCCATAGGATGGGGAATCAAATTTCAAACACGTAGGAAGAAACGGTAGGTCAAACGGACAAGCGGTTTGAAAGATACGAAAGTTTTCGTGTCAAAAACGGCAAAATGGAAGAATATGTCACAGAGGCCACCGGACAAGCGGTTTGAAAGATACGAAAGTTTTCGTGTCAAAAACGGCAAAATGGAAGAATCTGTCACAGAGGCCACCGTAACTTACGGTGGGCACCGTAAGTTACGGTGGAGCCTGGAAGTGTTACGTCAGTTCTCTACTGATTTACGGTGGAAACATAGTAAAACAGGGGCTACCGTAAATTACGGTATCCACCGTAATTTACGGTGGACCCTGTACAAAAATGCATTTTAATTAATTTTGTTTTCCGGACTCATTTAGATATGTTTTAAACGCCGTTCGACTAAAGCATTTCATGTTTATGAAATGTAGGTACTTTTTGGACGCCGGAAGAGGATCAAGCTCAACGAAGAACCGAACACGATAAAGACACATGCTTTCGCACATCGCCTCGTTGTAAATTTTTAACGACGAACCCGATCACGTTATGTAGAATAACTTATGATTTGTAAAAGTTTTAATAAACCCGTATTTTCGATGTATATGTAAACTTAATCACATGATTGTTTTCGTAAAATATACGTTAAACCGTGGATTATAAGAACGGGTGTTACATAAATCTAACTGCAGATTTAATCTAAGAGTACGGACTTGCTTTTGCTTTTCATGATATTTACGGCTTAGAGCATCAGTGACTACATTTGCCTTTCCTTCGTGATACTGGATATCACAGTCGTAATCACTTAGGATTTCCATCCATCTTCTTTGCCTCATGTTCAATTCTTTTTGCCCAAATATGTACCTTAAGCTTTTGTGATCTGTATAAACAGTAAACTTACTTCCGTACAAATAATGTCTCCAAATCTTAAGGGCAAAAATTATGGCTCCTAACTCTAAGTCATGAGTCGTATAATTTTCCTCGTGTTTCTTCAATTGCCTGGAGGCATACGCAATTACCTTCTTGCATTGCATCAACACACATCCAAATCCTAATTTTGAAGCATCACAATATACTTCAAAATCTTCAGTTCCCTCTGGTAATGCTAAAATTGGAGCATTTGTCAACCTTTGCTTTAATATCTTAAAAGTTTCTTCTTGTCTAGGTCCCCATTCAAACTTAATTGTTTTATAGGTTAGCTTAGTCAAAGATACAGCTATCTTAGAAAAATCTTTAATAAATCGTCTATAGTATCCAGCTAAGCCTAGAAAGCTTCTAATTTCCATAGTAGTCCGCGGAACCTTCCATTTGGTAATCGCCTCTATTTTAGAAGGATCTACATGAATACCTTCGTGATTTACCATATGTCCTAAGAATTGCACTTCTTGCAGCCAGAATTCACACTTCGAGAATTTGGCGTAAAGCTTTTCTTTTCTTAACAAAGTTAAGAGTGCATACAGGTGCTCACAATGTTCTTCTTGACTTTTGGAATAAATAAGTATATTGTCAATGAAGACAATTACGAATTTATCCAAATATGGTTTACAAATCCGATTCATCATGTCCATGAATGCTGCGGGAGCATTTGTTAATCTGAAGGGCATGACTGTAAACTCATAATGACCATACCTAGTTCTGAAAGCAGTTTTAGGTATGTCTTCCTCTTGTACTTTCAATTGATGATATCCAGAGCGTAAATCTATTTTAGAAAAATACCTAGCTCCCTGGAGTTGATCAAAAAGATCATCAATCCTAGGTAATGGGTATCGATTCTTAATTGTAATTTTATTCAGCTCCCTATAATCAATACACATTCGCATCGATCCGTCTTTCTTTTTCACAAACAACACTGGTGCTCCCCAAGGGGATGAACTAGGTTGTATGAAACCTTTGCTTAGTAATTCATCTAACTGCTTTTTCAATTCTAGCATTTCTGTAGGTGCTAGTCGGTAAGGTGCCTTGGCTATTGGGGTAGTTCCAGGAATTAGATGAATTCTAAATTCTACTTCCCTATCGGGTGGTAACCCGGGTAATTCCTCTGGAAAGACGTCTGGGTATTCTGAGACTACCGGGATGTCATGAAGGTCCTTACTTTTAGTGTTAATGATTACAGAAATCATATACAGTACTTCCTGTTTTCTTGAATAACTGGCCAACTTCATTACTGAAATAAATTTCAGTGGCTTTCGAGGTTTATCTCCCGTAATTAAAATTACTTCTCTTGTAGGGGTACGAATTTCTACGGAATTTCTATCACAAAGAATTTTAGCATGGTTGGCTACTAACCAATCCATTCCTAACACGACATCGAATCCAGCTAAATTCATAGGTAACAGGTTTGCAGAAAACTTATGGCCTAAAAGTTCTATCTTTCCTTCTTGCAAATCCTTATCTATGTTAACAGAATTTCCATCTGCCGTTTCAACTATAAAAATCTGTCTAAGGGTGGTTAAAGGTAAATTAAGAGCTTGGCAGAACGAAGTAGTTATAAAACTTTGGTTTGCACCAGAGTCAAATAATACTTTTGCAAACACGTCGTGAACTAAGAACATACCGGCTATCACATCAGGGATGAGTTCGGCTTCTTGAGTGGTCAGCTGGAATGCTCGTGCATTCTTCTTGGTATTTCCGTCTGCTGGTTTGGCTTTGTTGTCTGCTGGTTTAATTAGCTTAAGGCATGTTGTCTTAAAATGTCCAGCTTCTCCACAGTTGTAGCAGATTATTGCTTTCTTTCTACAGTCTTCTTCTCGATGTCCTATAGCTTTGCAAAAGTTGTAGGTCACATTGCATCTTCCAAAGTGTTTCTTCCCGCAATTTCTGCAAAAAGACGGATTTGAGGATTGCCCCATTCCTCTCTTTTTGAACTTATTATTATTATTACCCACACGAAATCCTTGGGTAATTTTCTGAGCCAAATCCTTCTTCCGGTTTTCTTCTCTTGTGCGTACTAGTTCATCAGTTAGGGTATTAGCTAATTCCACAACATCGTCAATAGTGCGAAGTCTTGCAGCTTTAACGATATTACGGATTTCGCCAATTAATCCCCAAATATAGCGAGAAATAAGCACCGGTTCTGGCGAAGCCAGGGTTGGTACCACTCTCGCATATTCGAAGAATGTCGAAGTATATCCTCGACAGTCTACACCTACCATTCGGTGGTTTAAGAACTTGTTTGCCATTTGTTCCTTTTCATATTCGGGACAGAATTTTCTTTCCATTAACTGCTTAAATTCTTCCCAGCTCATGGCATAAGCTACATTTCTTCCTTTGGCTTGAAGTACCGTATTCCACCATTCTAGCGCCCCTTCTTTGAAAAGGTGTGACGCGTACATTACTTTATCTTCTTCGGCACATTTACTTATTGCAATCACTGCTTCGGTTTTCTCTAACCATCGCAGTGTTGCAGTTGCCCCTTCATTACCTGCAAACTCTACTGGTTTACAGGCAAGAAATTCTTTGTAAGTGCAACCAGGCGTTGCAGCTTTCATTTTGTTAAGAAGTGGGGCTTGCCGTGGATCATTGTTATGATTATCATGATTGCCGCCTCCGTTTACACTATTACTGAAATTATCTTCCTGAGTACGTTTACTAGGAATGATTTGTTGCGGTTCAACAGGTTTCTGGGCAGCAGCCACGATTGCTGGAATAGCATTGGCTATCCCTTGAGTAATGATATTCTCAATATCTTGTCTAGTCATATATTGGTTTTCCTGATTTTGCTCAGATTGATTCCCTTCATTAACTGGTTCATTACTAGCGTTTTCCATCTTATAATTATTATAGGTATAAACTATTAGTGTCAAACAATTGATAATCTAATAAAACCATTGCACATAATCACATAAATCTTTTCACAACACATATAAAGCCAAAATTGTCGATTTCTCGACTTCCATTTTTTTTATAGATTATATTAGGCATCAATACACACTGTTTATATTACAACGTTTTATTTTCGAGCTATTTTACAGAGTTATATTTTACTACTACTATTATTATACAAACATACTTCCCAACCCCACTATTCTTTTTGTCAACTGTTAGTTTAGTAGCGACGCTCCCTCTCGTCGTATTTCCAGGAGATTTGTTCTCCCATTTCCCGGATTCTATTCCCCGTATCTATCAGTTCTTCACCAAACTGTCGGAGTTCGGCTAAATTTTCATTGCTCATCGGCGGGTTTGGTATAGGTTCTGGGTCAAACTGAGGAAGAAAGGTATAAGGACTATTTATTATGTTCTGGAACTACCAGTCGTTAGTCCACCACTCGTCCATTCCTCCTAAAGGTTGAGCGTGGATAGAGGGTTTGGAATAGCTGGTTCTAAGTTTACTGGAAGTTGGGTTATAGCAGAGTAAGGGTAAAGGTTATTGTTGATAGGTCTAGCAATATCACAGTTTGCCAGTAGGCGATCTATTTCTTCCTGAAATGTTACTTCTTCAGTTTGTCTAGAACTCTCTCCTATTTCTATCGTTGCTGGTCCAGAGTTCTCTTCAGTCTCGATCCCTTTTCCTTTATCCGTAGGATTTTCTATTTTTGGAATTCTCCTAGTTGCAGGTTTCCTCCTACGTACTTTCCTCCAACCTACATATCTTCTCCTTTTCTTAGCTTTTGCTTTCTCAGGGGGTGGAGCTTGAAATTCCATAGGTTCCTCCACATCAGCAAAGTAACCAGTAAAGTCGTGGGAGACTTCGATTGGTACTGGATAGAGATTGAGATTCTGAAGGGCTTCAGATAGCTCATTCATGCTGTTTAGCATATATGCAAAATGCACAAAAATGCTAAGTTAAAATTTTGTAACAAAATTTCACAAATACTGTTTAAGTATTATTGCATACCGTATAATTACAAAGAACAACTGAAATTTAAACATACTAGGATTTATTGTCACTTATTTATTTACGGGATAACTTTTCTAGAGCTTCGGGCTTGTAGGTACTATAGGTACTGATTTAAAGGTTTGCATTCACTGCTACAGTGGCTAACATGTAAAGATCTGCCCATTTTTCATCTAGTTTGTCTTCCCACGGTGGATTATTGTCTATTTCCTGGGTTTCCGGATTAAACCTCACTTTCTTTGGTTGGGATTTCTTTCCTTTTTCTCAACTTTTCCTAAGTATCGAATTTCTTTTACCGGGAGAAAGTGGTTTTTCAAACTGGGCTTTACGGACAAATATTCTTTCCTCCATATCCGCTGGGTATTTTGAGGAAGTTCCTTTTTCCTTAGGTGTAGTATCTAATTTATGATAGATATCCGAAAGTCTTTGTTTACCCATACTGTAACTAACAAATAATCAGTTAATAAAACACAAAATCACAGAATGGTAATCAGTAGAATTAAGTATTTTGCTGAATACTTAATTTGCTTAAATCAGTGGCTCTGATACCACCTTTTCCTGTCACGGCCCTAGGCCCGGTTTGACCCGGTCCAGAGCCATGGGACAGGAATCCCGTGGTATTTAATTTATGCGACAGCGGAAGTCTTTAATTCAGGATCTCTTAAAACATAAAATGCCCGATTATTTTATTTCATAATTCGGGATAAACTCCGTAATTACAATATAGTGATTTCACTGGGAAATCTTTATTTTACAAAACATGTTTCTTTATTTATTTATATTGAGCCACTTCCTTAAGCTGGTAGTGCTTCACGGCACTTTTCTTGGATTACATCAGATCACCTGAAACATGTTTGAAAAAGGTTTTGTCAGCGGGGAAATACTGAGTGAATCATTCTTTTTAGGTAAAACAATATTTAGTTATAATTTACAGTATTAAGGGCAATTACAATTGCTCCTATCTTATAATTATCTTGGCCAGTTGTCATTCGACCGGATCTATGACCGTGGTCATATCACTATTGGGTCCTGTCACCCAACAGTGACGTATATCACTATTTAGGTCCAGCCACCTAAAAGTGACATATATCATGACTTAGGCACGCCCACCTAATCTGATAAAACAACAGTAATGTGCACAATACCCCACTTACTGCCAGTAATTTAAGATTTGCAAAGACTTAATCCCTGTAATTATAACTGGAAAGTAAATAGGGTTTTGAAAGTAATTTGATAAAAAGAGAATGACTCACATTGCAAATTTAACGAGCAGTGTATAAGCCTACTGATTTGCCTTGTTTAATCCTAGTTTAAATAACAATGCACACAAACTGAGTTAGTAACTAATACAGCATTGACGACAATTCACGAGATTAAACCTTCACAACGATTGACAAAGTGCAATACTTAAATATCCAGCGGATTCGCAACGAATAACAGAGCATAACCCTGATTTGGGCAATACTCAAATATCCTGTCGGAATCACGACGAATAACAAAGTATAAACCCAATTTGAGCAGCACTCAAACAATCGTTGGATAGTTTCAATCGATCGGACGTTGAATCGTAATAGCGATCGAGTTATTACCCTGTTTTGCGGCATCGATTCGTGCTATGTGTGTGTTTAGGACTGTTTCTGCTATATCTCAGCGTCTATTTTGAGTTTTAACGTCGTTTAAGTGCCAAAATTCGATTGCCAAACCCCTCTATTTATACACAAAATTTGACCCCCCTCGCGTGATGCGAGGGGTACCCCTATGGGCTTCGCGTAGCGGGAGGGGTCACCCTACTCCATAGGGTAGCCACGCCCCTAACTAGCTTATCTGAGTTGACAGTTTCGACAAATTCTAATTCTATAGCGAGTTATTTAGATAATCGTCAGCTAGGGTTTACCCCCCCCCCCCTGAGTTTTAGGGGCCCTGATCCTGATTCTGATTGTTCTGAAAATTTTAGGGTTTATGTACAATTACTTGGGTTTCTCAATTAGGGTTTCCTTATTAGATAATTAACATAATAAGTAATGTTTTTAGTGAGAGTTGTTACAGAGGCCGCACAATCCCTGCCTCCTTTCTAGCTCCGGTGACCGGAGCCGCATTTCCGGCCGTTCCAACGCCGACCTCCGACCAAGCATAGCCCCTCCCTCTCCAGCGAACCGCCACACCACAACACCTCTCCACTCTTCTCTCTCCCTCCTCGACACAACCACCAGAGAAACTCCGGACATCATCTCAGTCTTCAGCAACCACCCCCGAGTCTCCTCCCCCACCCACACGCGCAGCTTTTACCCGCCCCTTCTCTCTCGTCTGATTTACAGCCGAACTCCGGCCGGCGCAGCCGGCAACGGATTGGTGACGGAGGTGATGATGATGACGCGGTGATGATGTTGAAAACGGAGCCACATCGACAACAGCCGGCTTCGTTTTGACTCAATCTTTGGTTCAGGTTCGGTCTGGTTCGAGTTGGTTCAGTGTTGATTTGAGTTTCAGTTCACTCAGTTCTCTTGGGTGACGATTTGGTTCAGTCTTGGTTGTTGCGGGTGAACTCGGGTCAGTTTTGGTGTCGGGTCAAACCTTGGCAGAACTGGCCAAATGGTCAGACCCGGTCAACTGGTCAATCTACGGATCAAGGTTGGTGTTTGGACAACTTTAGTCAACTGAGGTCAAACTCAGTCAACCCGAGATACGGTAAAACCTTTATAACGCGAGTTTCATTTATATTGTTCATATATTACTTAGTTTAAAGGCGAGCTCGAACCGCCGTATTATAGTTTATGCTTGTTTAGTATTCGGCTACTTTCCAAAAAACTATTTGTTTGAATTAATTAATGTTTCATCGCGGAACCGAACTTGATATGGTTTGAATTTTTACATAGAGATCTTATATTTATATATCTTGTTATTGAATTGTTGAGTTTTGAAAAATTATAACGACACCTTACATTGTTGGGATCGTCCAAAAACAGAGGAAACTCTTCCCGTTTTTCGTAAAAATCCACATTTTGAAAAGTGTTCATCCTACCTCAAAGCCTAACGAATCCAAGTAATCTTTTTATAAAAATAAATGTAAATGTATATTTATTTTAATAATACTTCGGCAACCACTAATATATATATACCTTCATTTACTTGTGTATGATGACCCCGGCGTTGCGATATCAACCTCTTCAACTCTTCACGGGATTACCAAGGAATGCGTTGCGAAACAGTGAGCATACTCGACCCTTTTTACGCCTCAACTACAAAACTTTCTTTACACAATCGAATATAATTGAACACTCAATCTATCGAACACATTATTTGTTATGCTTAGGTGGTTACGCTTGTTAGATTCAACTTGTATACCATGCTAATTACTATGCTTAGGTTGTTTTACGCGTTCTAGTTTCAACTTGTATATCCATGCAATTTGTTATGCTTAGATTGTTCGTATATGCTAGATTCAACACGATTATAAATTGCCATGTTGGATTGTGATAAACTTTTATACCTTAAATATATTTATTCAAACTTGTACGCTCGCCAATACGTTTGTATTGAGCTATGCTTTTTATACATGTTGCAGGATTATGAGCATGCAAGGAATATAGTAGGACTGCCTAGAAACGCACCCAAATTTAACACTAGTTGTATTGTAATTCATTTGTTTCAAATTGTTGTATTCTCCCTTAAACGATGTAATTTGATTCTTTTAGTAACAAAATGCAATTTCCATTAAATACATGTCACAACTTTAGCGTTATGTGTAATACCCCGAATCTTAATGTGCTGGTGATAAACGTGTGAAATATGTAATTTATATTTCATATATTGTTAAACGAGTAAGATGATTGTGTGAAAGGTGAAATATCTTGACAAACCTTGGCTAATATAGGAAACCGTTAATATTAATAATTAAATATATTATTTTATTTACCTTACTCCGTTTTTAATGAAACTTAGGTTAAAACGTAGATAAAAATATGCTCGTTCGAATGACATATTCGTCGTTTTATAAAACGTCATATTTTAAAAGTTATACAAGAAAAACGAGTTAAGCAGCTGAATTAATATATATAAGCAAGCAAGCTAGCAGGTCAAGCAGGTAGGTAGGCACGTCAATTGAATCCCACGACCAAGGATTTGAGGTGCCTGCTTGCTTGCTTTAAATAAGAGTCTCAATAGTTTGTTTAGGTACCAGTTTCTTTAACGGGAATGCTCTAGTATAGAGAATCCTGAGTATACGATACCCCGTTGGGTGTTGTTAA
The DNA here is from genome assembly GCF_002127325.2 of Helianthus annuus. Classification (NCBI taxonomy): domain Eukaryota; kingdom Viridiplantae; phylum Streptophyta; class Magnoliopsida; order Asterales; family Asteraceae; genus Helianthus; species Helianthus annuus. The sequence continues at coordinate 33,817,139 of NC_035444.2, read as the reverse complement.
TAGTCGTTTTTGGAGCGCGAGGAGGAGCAGGAGTAGGGAAACTCTACATCAACGTGCCGTAGATAGTTTTGAGGTATACTCTCGTTTAAGTTTATGTTTAGTTATTTATTATTTATTTTTAGTAGTTAATATTAGTTTTATTATTAGTAATAATATATTAGTAGTAGTAGTGTTAGTATTATTTTTAGGTACTATGGTTATTGTCAGGGGCGGGTATTGGGTAGCCTAGCCTTAGTTAGGCATGGACTGATCACCCATGCTTAAACAAGGTAGGGTTAACCAATATCCAACCATGATAATGACTAGTTAGGTGTACCATTACCTAACCTAGGATTATGTAATTGTGTCAGGACCTTGAGACATAACCCAGTATTACTAGCGGCTATTAAGCAATTGCTAATCAGGTGAGTCATCATACTTGTCTTTTAAACTGTGATAGTATACTCGTCCATAACTGGTAATAATGAGAATGCTGCAGTATGCATGTGTCAGTAGGGGTATATGGGATCCTATTATGCTTAATGAGGTGTGTCACTCTGGGAAGGGTAATAAGGTGTTGTACCCACAGGCACTTCGTGCTTATAAGGTCCAGCGACACACACTCATACCTATGTGATGGCCGTAGGGGGACACAGATGGAGGACCAGTATATCTCTTGTATGGTGGTTTGTGACAAGTCAAATGTGACTTATAAGGTTCAATGAGGCCCAACCTGACTATAATGTGGTTACATGCCCATATTGTGTATGCATATAATGTAAACTGTGGTCTGTCTTTATAAAAAATGTATAGTATGAGCTCACCAGTATATATCTGACGTCGTTTTGAGTATACTTATCTCAGGTTAGTCATGAGGAAAGCTATAGGAACTACTTGACAATTGGGGAGTTTTAGAAGATCAAGGAGTTCTTAGTTGCCAAAAGTTCGTAAATAAATAAAGTGTTGTACTCAGACTATTATAAGTTTTAATGAAAGTAGTTTGTTTCCGCTGTAAGTGTATCAATTGTGCATAATCACCCGGGTTACGGGGTGGGTGTTACAGTTGGTATCAGAGCCCGAGGTTTTAGCGAATTAGGTATTGCAGGAATGCCTAAGCTTTAACCAGTAGTTCTTTAAATATTAATAGCACAGTTAGACTAGGCCAAATAACATATTCTCAGGAAAAGTACTTGCATAGTCAATTGAGTGACGCTAGAAGAAGTAAAATATGTTGTGCCTTTTTATGTGCTATATATATGTGTATATATATATATATCTATGTGACGTATATAGTTGTTATATTATAATGACGTATCATACATACTAGTAACTCTTTATACTCATATTCCTATAAGAAGGAGACAATGTCTGAACATAGAGATGAACAAGGGTCTAGAAATAATCAGAATAACAGAAGGAGAGAGGAAGATTCGTATAGGACTCGAACTCCCTCTCATAGTGTCAGGTCCCGGTCTAGTATAAGCATGCGTCTAAATGCTGAGGATATCCACAATATAGTTGTGGAAGTGGCTAAGGTAATGAAGAATGCACAAACCGGTAATGTTAACCAATCTGGAGAACGACATGAAGAAAGCTCAGCAGCCTCCACGCCAGTTCAAAGGGAAGGAATGGGCGAAAGGAAAAACACTATTGCAACCATGCCACTAGAAGGAAAAGGTGAATATCCCAAATCAAAGGAATATACTTATAAGCACTTCATGTCCTGTAAACCTCAGTCCTTTGACGGAAGAAAGGGAGCACTAGAAGCTCAAGACTGGCTCAACAAAATGGAGTCAGTATTAGACATATGTGAGTGTGATGACCGCAACAAAGTACGGTTCGCGGTACATATGTTTGAAGCTGAAGCCCTTCACTGGTGGAACATTGTGGTCCGAACAGAGGGAAAAGAAAAGGTTAAGGAGATGAAGTGGGAGGAGTTTATTCATAAGTTTCTTGCTAAGTATTGTCCTCCCAGTGAGACCGAGCAACTGGAAGTAGAATTCTTTCAGTTAAAAATGGGAAATAAAACCTATCGAGAGTATGTTTCTCGTTTCAATGACATATCTCGACTGGTTTCTTATTTAGCATTGACTGAGGAACAACTGATCAATAGGTTTATTTGGGGTCTACCCTCTGAAATGAGGGTGTTTATCAAATCTAAATCCCCCAAGACTTTTGCAGAAACTGTTGAGGCTGGCGCCGTCATGGCTGCCGAGATGATTATGCGGCAGGCTGAATCTCCCGCACCAAAAAGAAAGTGGGAAGAAAGAAAGGGGGACACCCGGAATAACAACTTTAAAAGGCCTAAAACATTTCCTCAATGTCAAATTTGCAAACGTTTTCATACGGGGGAATGTCGTTTTCCTTGTCCAAATTGCAAAAGGACGGGTCATGCTCTACAAGAATGCAAGTAAAAGAAGAAGTGTTTCAAATGTGGAGACCCTAACCACATGAGATCTGAATGTCCCGAACTTAAAAGAAATGATAGGACACAACCAAATCAGCCAAAAGGGCGGGCATTTGTACTCACCACGGAAGAAGCCAAGACAAATACAGACGTTATCACGGGTACGTATCTCGTAAATGATGTATATGCACGTGTGTTATTTGATACCGGTGCAAATAGAAGTCTAGTGTCGACTACCTTTAGACCTTACTTGAACCAGGCGTCCCAAACCCTAGATCATGCCTTTACAGTAGAAATGGCTGATGGAAGTCAAAGAGAGATAGTTGACATAGTTAAGAATTGTAAAATAAGCTTAAACAACCATGTTATCCCTATAGACCTAATGCCTATGGAACTTGGAGAATTCGACATAGTCATAGGAATGGACTGGTTAACACCATATCATGCGGAAGTTATATGTGACAAAAGGATCGTCCGACTCCGATTACCCAACAGCAAACAGCTAACTGTATCGGGAGACCGCACTGACAAGACTAAGAACCTCATCACGATAGCACAAGCACATAAATGCCGAAGGAAAGGGTATGTTGCCTTTTTAGCATATGTCGTAAACACTACAGAAAAGCAGAAGGTCGAGGACGTGCGAGTAGTACGAGAATACCCCGAAGTGTTTCCCGACGAACTCCCGGGACTACCATCGGATAGACAGGTTGAGTTTCGCATTGACCTAGTTCCCGGTACATCACCGATTGCTAAGTCGCCGTACAGACTAGCCCCGACAGAAATGCAAGAACTCAAGAAGCAACTACAAGAGTTGCTTGACAAGGGGTTTATCCAACCTAGTTCGTCACCATGGGGAGCACCCATCTTGTTTGTCAAGAAGAAAGATGGGACGATGCGCATGTGCATCGATTATAGAGACTTGAATAAAGCCACTATAAAGAACAAATACCCTTTGCCCAGGATCGACTTGTTTGATCAATTACAAGGGGCAAGCTATTTCTCTAAAATAGACTTGAGGTCTGGATACCACCAAGTGAAAGTTGCACCAGAAGACATACCTAAGACTGCCTTCATGACTAGGTATGGTCATTATGAATTTTTGGTAATGCCATTTGGATTAACCAACGCACCTGCAGTGTTCATGGACCTTATGAACAGGGTTTGTAAACCTTACCTCGATAAGTTTGTGATAGTTTTTATTGACGATATCCTTATCTACTCTAAGAACGAGGTAGAACATGAACAACACCTAAGAGCAGTCCTTGAATTGCTCAAGAAAGAAAAACTCTATGCAAAGTTCTCTAAGTGTGAATTTTGGATACGTGAGGTGCAATTCCTAGGCCACGTGATAAATGAATGTGGAATACAAGTTGACCCTGCAAAGATCGAGGCCATTAAGAAATGGGAAGTACCGAAGAATCCCACTGAAATCAGAAGATTTCTGGGGTTAGCAGGATACTATAGAAGGTTTATTCAAGACTTCTCAAAGATTGCAACACCATTAACCACACTAACCCAGAAAGCCTCTAAGTTTAATTGGGGACCTAAACAAGAAGAAGCCTTTAACACGTTAAAGCATAAGTTATGTAGCGCCCCAATACTGTCACTTCCTGAGGGAATAAAAGATTTTGCCGTCTACTGTGATGCATCTCACTATGGTATGGGATGTGTACTCATGCAAAGAGGCAAAGTGATTGCCTACGCCTCTAGACAGTTGAAGATTCTTGAACGGAACTACACAACCCATGATTTGGAACTATGTGCCATAGTGTTCGCATTGAAAATTTGGAGGCACTATCTTTACGGTACAAAGTGCACTATCTATAGTGACCATAAAAGTTTAAAACACATAATTGAGCAGAAGGAGCTCAATATGCGTCAGAGACGATGGATGGAGTTATTAAGTGATTACGACTGTGAGATCCAATACCATCCAGGTAAGGCAAACATAGTAGCAGATGCTCTAAGTAGAAAAGAGAAACCTCAACCAATAAGAATTCGTGCAACCAGAATAGAGGTTAAAACTAGTCTCTTAGATCAAGTTAAGAATATACAACAAAAAGCCTTAAAAGAGAATCATATTGTAAAAGAAAGAATGATTGGGAGGCTGAAGCTACTGACAATGGGAAATGATAATATCCTTAGGTTCAACAATAGGATATGGGTTCCTAATTTTGGAGGACTGCAGGATACAATCTTAGAGGAAGCTCATAAGTTTAAGTATTCCATTCACCCTGGCAGTGATAAGATGTATAAGGATTTAAGGAGAGATTATTGGTGGCCAGGAATGAAGCGATCTGTTGCCCATTATGTGGAAAAATGCCTTACATGCTTAAGGTGAAGGCAGAACATCAAAAACCCTCTAGATACTTGCAACAACCAGAGATCCCAGAATGGAAATGGGAGAAAATCACCATGGATTTTATCACGAAGCACCCAAGGTCAAGTCACGGTTATGATACTATTTGGGTAATAGTGGACAGATTGACCAAGTCTGCACACTTCGTGCCAATTCGTGAGGACTATAAGATGAACAAGCTAGCTCAAATTTACATCAAAGAAATAGTCTCACGACATGGGGTGCCTGTATCGATCATATCAGACAGAGATAGTCGTTTCACATCTAAATTCTGGCAAAGTTTCCAACAAGAGTTGGGAACCAAGCTTAATCTAAGCACTGCATATCATCCTCAGACGGATGGGCAGAGTGAACGGACTATTCAGACATTAGAAGATATGCTTCGGGCTTGTGTAATTGATTTTGGTGGACGTTGGGACACTCATTTACCACTCATCGAATTCGCCTACAATAATAGCTATCACGCCAGCATCAAAGCTGCACCTTATGAAGCTTTATACGGAAGAAGGTGCCGTACTCCTATCTGTTGGACGGAAGTAGGGAAAGTCAACTATCAGGACCAGAAATCATTGTGGAGACCACAGAAAAGATCCAGCAAATCAAAGAAAGGATGAAAAGTGCTCAAGATCGACAAAAGAGTTATGCAAATCAGAGGCGTAAACCCCTAGAGTTCCAACTAGGGGATAAAGTAATGCTTAAGGTATCACCTCTGAAAGGAGTGATTCGGTTTGGAAAGAAGGGAAAGTTGAAACCCCGATACATTGGTCCGTTTGAAGTAACAAGCAAAGTAGGACCAGTGGCTTATCGACTAAAACTTCCTGAACAGCTGGCAGGAATACATAATACTTTCCATGTATCAAATTTAAGGAAGTGCCTAGTGGACGAAGCCCAACAAATACCCCTGGAAGACGTACAGGTTGACGAAAAACTCAACTTCATTGAAGAACCACTACAAATCGAAGATAGGAAGGTTAAAAAGTTACGTAAGAAGGAAATCCTGTTAGTCAAAGTCAAGTGGAACGCACGTCATGGACCCAACTTTACATGGGAACTAGAAAACATAATGAAAGATAAGTACCCTCATCTTTTTAAGTAATGACAAATTTCGAGGACGAAATTTTTGTAAGGAGGGAAGGATGTAATACCCCGAATCTTAATGTGCTGGTGATAAACGTGTGAAATATGTAATTTATATTTCATATATTGTTAAACGAGTAAGATGATTGTGTGAAAGGTGAAATATCTTGACAAACCTAGGCTAATATAGGAGACCGTTAATATTAATAATTAAATATATTATTTTATTTACCTTACTCCGTTTTTAATGAAACTTAGGTTAAAACGTAGATAAAAATATGCTCGTTCGAATGACATATTCGTCGTTTTATAAAACGTCATATTTTAAAAGTTATACAAGAAAAACGAGTTAAGCAGCTGAATTAATATATATAAGCAAGCAAGCTAGCAGGTCAAGCAGGTAGGTAGGCACGTCAATTGAATCCCAGAAAAGGATTTGAGGTGCCTGCTTGCTTGCTTTAAATAAGAGTCTCAATAGTTTGTTTAGGTACCAGTTTCTTTAACGGGAATGCTCTAGTATAGAGAATCCTGAGTATACGATACCCCGTTGGGTGTTGTTAATAGTCGTTTTTGGAGCGCGAGCAGGAGCAGGAGTAGGGAAACTCTACATCAACGTGCCGTAGATAGTTTTGAGGTATACTCTCGTTTAAGTTTATGTTTAGTTATTTATTATTTATTTTTAGTAGTTAATATTAGTTTTATTATTAGTAATAATATATTAGTAGTAGTAGTGTTAGTATTATTTTTAGGTACTAGGGTTATTGTCAGGGGCGGGTATTGGGTAGCCTAGCCTTAGTTAGGCATGGACTGATCACCCATGCTTAAACAAGGTAGGGTTAACCAATATCCAACCATGATAATGACTAGTTAGGTGTACCATTACCTAACCTAGGATTATGTAATTGTGTCAGGACCTTGAGACATAACCCAGTATTACTAGCGGCTGTTAAGCAATTGCTAATCAGGTGAGTCATCATACTTGTCTTTTAAACTGTGATAGTATACTCGTCCATAACTGGTAATGATGAGAATGCTGCAGTATGCATGTGTCAGTAGGGGTATATGGGATCCTATTATGCTTAATGAGGTGTGTCACTCTGGGAAGGGTAATAAGGTGTTGTACCCACAGGCACTTCGTGCTTATAAGGTCCAGCGACACACACTCATACCTATTTGACGGCCGTAGGGGGACACAGCTGGAGGACCAGTATGTCTCTTGTACGGTGGTTTGTGACAAGTCAAATGTGACCTATAAGGTTCAATGAGGCCCAACCTGACTATAATGTGGTCACATGCCCATATTGTGTATGCATATAATGTAAACTGTGGTCTGTCTTTATAAAAATTGTATAGTATGAGCTCACTAGTATATATCTGACGTCGTTTTGAGTATACTTATCTCAGGTTAGTCATGAGGAAAGCTATAGGAACTACTTGACAATTTGGGAGTTTTAGAAGATCAAGGAGTTCTTAGTTGCCAAAAGTCCGTAAATAAATAAAGTGTTGTACTCAGACTATTATAAGTTTTAATGAAAGTAGTTTGTTTCCGCTGTAAGTGTATCAATTGTGCATAATCACCCGGGTTACGGGGTGGGTGTTACATTATGTGTAATGAGCAATCTATTTCGTCTCACTCCAATGTTTACGCCATCGGTTGGGGTGTGACAGATTGGTATTAGAGCCACAACTATAGAGAATTAGGTTGAATTGCCAGGTCCGACCTAGTCTATAGTCTTAGTACCAAAACTTGACCATTCCTTATTCTTGCTTAATATGTGATTCTTCCTATTTGCTTCTACCTCTTCTTGTGTCTAAATATACAATGTGTCTTTGCTAAAACATTTCACACAATACATACTTGAAGATACTCATATTCCACAATCGAAACAACTCACTAGAATAGGGGCGATTCCCGCCTTTGGTGACGAATTTCAATCCACCTTACATGTTATTTTGCACGAAATTTCACCATCAAGTCAGGAGTGATATCCGTATCTTGATGGGAATTTCCATTTCATACTCTAGTGGTTCCTTATTAATGAGTCAAGATTTTATCTTGTTTCGTTCAATAAACCGCATTTTGGGGACGAAATTGTCAAGCTAGGATTGATATCCACACCTTGGTGGCTGGTCACGCTCTACGATTTTCAATCTCGCCAAAGTTTCGTGTTTTCAACCAAATTAGGGACATGTACTAACTGGAAGGGTAAAATACCGTTAATCGCCTGGCCACGAGAGTATTATACCTATTAGGCCAAAGCATGTCTCCTTAATTCCGGAAGGACTTGCGATTCACTTTGGAATAGTCGAAGTTTCTAAACCCGAAGCACTCGAAGACTTCTGAAGCCTCTCTTTTATGTTAACTTAACGTTTATACGCTTAAATACTTGTTACCTAATCATCGTTTTTACATAATAAATTAACACACGCATACTGATACGTTATACTCGATTCGGGATTACTGGACATTCTTATGTGATAAACTGGTCATTAGCTTTGTAAGAAGCCACACCTTAACATATATAGTGCTTGTGAAGCACTATAGGAGTGACGCACCGCCACATGGATTTGTGGTTATGTTAAGTTAAACTTTTACGGATCTTTTCATAGCAACAAAATGATGACATGTGCTATGATTAGATGACGCTTGCGTTAAACGCTGGGTTGACATTTTGCCATTAACTTCGGATGAAGCCTCACCTTAACATATATAGCGCTTGTGTAGCACTATAGGAGTAACGCCCGCCGCATGGACTTGCGGTCATGTTAAGACATTCATACATACTTGCGGGCACGATGGTTTGACCAGTGAGATAACATGCCAGTAATGCGTTAATCTAGTTAACCAAATATCTCGTGTGGACTATTCAAAGACTTTAATCATACTCAAACTTATAACCTCTCTCATACTTAAATACCAATCATGCTTACATACTTAAATTACTATACATTATCATTCTCACGCGTAATACGTTAAGAAACCCTGACCCGTACACTACTAGTACAAACTATGCAGATCATGCACATACCAAAGATAATCACGGATGCATATATGATTATATTGGTAGGCGCATGAAAACTATAGTAGGTTCTCCTGTGTATCCTAACACGGAACGTAACATGACAGCGATTTGCGAAACAAACGTAACAGGGTATGAACATGGTGGATACGCCGCTGGTACTTCCTACATATATGTGTTCCTACCATATTACCAAACTCTCGTAAAAACATGCCATGAGAAATTCGGTGTCCCCCTACCTTATTAAATGCGCTCCATTATCAACAAACTTTGATCACTCACAATTTATTTCCCGTTTGATACCCAAACGCATCTCGAGAATGACATCCTTTCCAAGGTTTTCATCTTGAATAATTTTCGGGACGAAATTTCCTAAAGTGGGGGAGACTGTAACGCCTCGTATTTCCGTATTTCCATGTTCTTAGAAAATACGAGTTCGTTTCACTATTTTAATGCCCGCACTCGAAATCTAAACGAAAAACAAATTAAAAACGACAAACGACAAACGTGCAACCAAATTCGATTTCCGACATACAATTCATGCATTTTCGACTTTATATAAATTATTACCACATTTTAAGACGCTCGGGTCCGAGAATGGATCTCGTAGACACGACCGGGCCGCTCAAAACCCTAAAATACTATTTAAACGGGCCTTGGGCCCAACACACAAGCCTACCTAAACCCCAATTCTTATAAAACACTCACACACATCGAACACTCACAAAGAGGCCACACAATCCCTGCCTTTCCTCTAGCTCCGACAACCAGAGCCGCATTTCCGGCCGTTCCGACGCCGACCTCCGACCACGCATAGCCCCTCCCTCTCCGATGAACCGTCACACCACAACACCTCTCCACTCTTCTCTCTCCCTCCTTGACACAACCACCGGAGAAACTTCGGACATCATCTCAGTCACCAGCAACCACCCCCGAGTCTCCTCCCTCACCCATACGCGCAGCTTTTACTCGCCCCCTCTCTCTCGTCTGATTTACAGCCGAACTCCGGTCGGCGCAGCCAGCGGAGCCAACGACGGATTGGTGATGGAGGTGATGATGATGACGTGGTGATGATGATGACGCGGTGATGATTTTGAAGACGGAGCCACATCGACAACAGCCGTCTTCGTTTTGACTCAAACTTTGGTTCGGGTTCAGTCCGGTTCGAGTTGGTTCAGTGTTGATTTGAGTTTCGGTTCACTCAGTTCTCTTGGGTGACGATTTGGTTCAGTCTTGGTTGTTGCGGGAGAACTCGGGTCAGTTTTGGTGTCGGGTCAAACCTGGGCAGAACTGGCCAAATGGTCAGACCCGATCAACTGGTCAATCTACGGATCAAGATTGGTGTTTGGACAACTTTAGTCAACTGAGGTCAAACTCAGCTAACCCGAGATACGGTAAAACCTTTATGACGCGAGTTTCATTTATATTGTTCATATATTACTTAGTTTAAAGGCGAGCTCGAACCGTCGTATTATAGTTTATGACTGTTTACTATTCGGCTACTTTCCAAAAAACTATTCGTTTGAATTAATTAATGTTTCATCGTGGAACCGAACTTGATATGATTTGAATTTTTACGTAGAGATCTTATATTTATATATCTCGTTATTGAATTGTTGAGTTTTGGAAAATTATAACGACAACTTACATTGTCGGGATCGTCCAAAAACAGAGGAAACTCTGCCCGTTTTTCGTAAAAACCCACATTTTGAAAAGTGTTCATCCTACCTCAAAGCCTAACGAATCCAAGTAATCTTTTTTATAAAAATAAATGTAAATGTATATTTATTTTAATAATACTTCAGCAACCACTAATATTCATATACCTTCATTTACGTGTGTATGATGACCCCGGCATTGTGATATCAACCTCTTTACGCCTTTTACGCCTTAACGTATTTTTTACGCCTTAACGTATTTTTGGGTGCAACATGTATCAACTACAAAACATGCTTTACACAATCGAATATAATTGAACACTCAATCTATCGAACACATTATTTGTTATGCTTAGGTGGTTACGCTTGTTAGATTCAACTTGTATACCATGTTAATTACTATGCTTAGGTTATTTTACGCGTGCTAGTTTCAACTTGTATATCCATGCAATTTGTTATGCTTAGATTGTTCATATATGCTAGATTCAACGCGATTATAAATTGCCATGTTGGATTGTGATAAACTTTTATACCTTAAATATATTTATTCAAACTTGTATGCTCGCCAATACCTTTGTATTGAACTATGCTTTTTATACATGTTGCAGGATTATGAGCATGCAAGGAATATAGTAGGACTGCCTAGAAACGCACCCAAATTTAACACTAGTTGTATTGTAATTCATTTGTTTCAAATTGTTGTATTCTCCCTTAAACGATGTAATTTGATTCTTTTAGTAACAAAATGCAATTTCCATTAAATACATGTCACAACTTTAGCGTTATGTGTAATGAGCAATCTATTTCGTCTCACTCTGATGTTTCCGCCATCGGTTGGGATGTTACACGTACCATTGACAACATTGTTGTCAGCTTGAGCCTGGCGGACGTTGATGTTGAAAGTTCGTCTGCCTGTAACGAAATTTTTCATGAAATTCTTGAGTATTACAAGTTTCATATCTCCCAGATGCACCCAATTGGTATGGTTAGGGTTCGGCATTTTGAATTCGTGTGCCGTATGATGCATATTGAACCGACGATTCCTCGTTTTCGAGTTTTACATCAAATGCATTGCTCTCAAGGGTTCTATTCCTTTGTACAAAGAGCGTCGGCGAAGAAGATTTTGCTAAATCCCCCAAAATCATTCCATGACTGGAAATAGAAATTCTTCTATATCAAGGCAGAAGTTATCCCGATGAGGATGATATTTAGGCGAAAGGAAGATGTTCCTACTGAGACCATTCAAATTCCAGTTGACGAAAATTGGTACTAGGATCTAAAAGACATTCCGTCCATTGCCCTGCCTGAGAAAGCCCTTGTTGGTGCCGGTATGAGTTTAAACTGGAAAATGAATCGAGAAGAGAAACCAGTGTACATGGAAGATGGCAAAGGTAAATTTTGGGTTTTGCCCTGTTTCTTCACTTTCCCTTTTGTCTCCTTTTTCTTTTTTTATTTGCCTTTGCTTTTCCGTTGTGCAGTTGTTTCTTTATATGTTGTTGCTTTCGAGAGGGAGGGTGGGAAGATGACTACCCTTCCAAAGAAACATGATGAAGAAGTGTGGTATCTCCGCATTGTGAAGAACTTCGTTCTTCCGCGGGATGATGATTTGTCTACGCAACCTGCTGCTGGTGCAGGTAAGTTCTACTGCAATATTTGTGTGTTTGTTGTTTTTGCGCGTTTGAATAATTTATTTTTGCGCTTTGTAATAGGTGAGCTGTCTAACTTGGGTATAGGCCCGGAAAAGATGAGGCGTGCGCCCACGACTACTGCTGCGCCAAAGAAGATAGATGTTGAAAGAGCTCAATCTTCCAAGGTCAAAAATGTGGGAGGGGAGAAGAAAGGTATGCGTCGTTCCTCTGTCTCCTGGTGTGATTATGTGGTGGTATCTGATTCTTTGGAGAGTCTTGCGCCTGTAGTTATAAGAAGGCCAAAGCCGGAGCCCAAAGATTCTGCGGACATTCCTCCCTCAAACCCAGATGATCCCATTGACTTAGAATCAAGTCCTGAGCGCTTGGTACGGAAGAGAGCAGGGAAAAGAAAACAGAGTGATGCTGATGCTGAAGGTCAGCCTGCGAAAAAGATCCAGAGGAAGAAGATTACCCGAAGGGGTAACCTTGACGCCTTTATTTCAGCACCTGTTTCTGGTACATGTCATCTTTTGCTCTCTTCTTTTTGCTTCCTTAAATAAGCGCTATTTGTTTTTTTACAGAAAAACCGAATTCTCCTGCTTTTACTGAACCATTTCCTGTGGTTAATGAAGAACTTCCGCCTTCTCCCCCACGCACCTCTGTTGCTGATCAGTTAGGGAATACTGAAGTTCCTGGCTGTGGGGCGGAGAAGGCTGCTGGAGTTGAGAATCTTGAGGCTGAAAAGCCTGTTGATATTTCTATGGATGCGGAAAAAAAATACTAGCCCAGAGATTGCGGATAGTGCTGGTAATCCTCAAACCCCTGATCCTGTAGCATTTGTTTTAGAGAAAGGGAAGACAGCTGAGGAGGTTCCTATTATTGCTTCTCCTTCCAAGGCTTCTGGTTCTATGCCTGAGAACGTTGAAAAGGTTACTGTTGAGGACCAAGGCTTGTTTTCTGATATTGGAAAGAATTCCCCAATCCGCCTAGATGAAACTCTAGGGGATTATTACGATAGGACTTATTCGGAAAAAGATGCCTCCGAAATTCACGCTCCTATTTGGAATCTGAAGAAAGGCGACACCTTTTCAGCTTGGCGCGTGTGTCGAGACTGGCTACAGGGGATCTTTCCGCCTGGAGAAATTAAGTTTCAAGAGGGGCGTCTTCATGAACAAACTTATCATGCCTACCTTGCGGAAGTTGCTTTTTAAACATCCACTACGCACCGTATAGTGCGTGAGTGGCACAGTATGCATAAGGAGTGGGCTTCCTTCAAGGTATCCAAGAAGAAAGTTGCCGATGATGAGAGCCGTGTTGCCCAGCTGAGGGCTAAACTGGAAGCTGATCAGGCCAAATTTGAGGCTGATCGAAAAACTGAAGAATGGTCCGTTGCGGGCTGGAAGAGGAAGGCGGAAGCCGAAGCTGCCCTTCTTTCCGAGGAGCGCAAGAACTGGAAGAAGATTTGTGAGAAGGACAATGCCGAAAAGATGGGTCTCCGCAATGCTATCAATATTCTCAAGGCGGAGGTTGAGAAATTGAAGAAACAGGATGCGGAGTTGAAAAGTTGAAAAAGGAAAACGGTGTCGCTGAAGCTGCGCTAGATGAGGCGCGTTCCCACAGGGAGCGAAGTGAACAAAGAGAGGTACATGCCTGCGCCACTCTTGCTCTTAGAGATAAAGAGATAGAAGAACTTACCGCTTTGCTTTCTGACCAGGAATAGCTCAAGAAAGATTTGGAGCTTGCGCACATTGAGAAAACTGAAGCCTCCCGCTGCCTAGCCGAAACTGAAGAAAAACTAGAAAATTCTGAAACGGCGCGGGCAACAGCAGATAGCGAGCTTGATCTTTTGAAAAGTGATATGTTATGGTTGAAAGAGTGTGGGATTGCTTGTTTAAGTTGTCTTTAGCCTTTTTTCCTTGTGGAAATGTTTTGCGCTTTTCCCTTATTCGCCTTTCTTGTGTTTTTATAGGTTGTTGAATAAGTATTGAATTCTGAAGAGCTAGATAAAACAGTTGCGAGATTGGTGGTTGCTGCGCGCCATGACGGGTATGCTCAAGGTTATGCAGAATGCTCGCATCATGTTGTCAACGCCTTAAAGTTTGACTGGGACACTAGTAAATCTGCTACTCATGGTGTTGATACTGGTGCCGCCTTTGCAGCTATGAAAACAGAGTTCGACAATTTGCAGCTTCCTGTTATGGATCTTGTAAATGTTGTGTTGCAATCCGAAGATCACGTTGCGCAACTGAAGGAAATTTTCCCCAATGAGGACGAAGATTTAGCGTAGGTTGCTTTTTATAATTGTATGAACAATTATTTTGTATCTTTCTTGGGATGTGTATCCCTTTTTTGTTAATGCGATGCCGCGCAAGTAACTGTTAACGATACACTGCCGTGTAATTTGATAATTTTGAAGGAGTGTTGGTGTGCCAAGAATAGTATGATGTGTTTTTTTGTTTACAATATTTTGCATGGGCACAATTACTTTGATTAGGTAAGGCGAATGAATGTGGTATGAAGCTCATGTGTGAACGTATGGTCTTGCGTGATGTGATTACTGACCATTCATGAGACTTGTATTATTTTTACCATAATGTTTTTGCGCTTACCAAAAGGAATTGCATGCACTTTGTAAAAAAACGAGAATAATAGAAACTTTGTTGTTTATTCCAGGATAAGGCGTAGAGGCCGTTACAAAGTCTATTAAAATAATTATACGGGACTTAACTTACACTCTATTTCCTGTCTAGACTTGATGAACTGTAGAGTCTGTCCCGTTCTTCAAGAAGATCATAAAGTTGCTGATTAATTTTTCGCTTTTTTACTCGGGCCTTCTTCGCCACGAGTGATCTGTTTTATCTCCTTGTGCACGTTTTGTCGTAGGTGAGTGAGCTAACTGCTTTTAGGCGCCTTCTCTATCTCGGTGCGCAAAGAGATGCAGTTATTGGTGGTATGACCATTGTCCTTGTGGTAATCACAATACTGACTTGGGTCCTTTCCACGTTTGTTCTTCATGGGTGGTCGAGGCTTAAACTGGTAATCCTCTGTGCTTTGAACTTCTGCGGGAGTTTTGGTTAGGGGAGTCCATTGTCTCTCCCTGTTCTCTTGTTTCGCTTCTCTCTGTGCAGCGAGCTTATTGATTGTGGCTCGTGCATCCTCTGATGAATAGTTCCCTGAGCTTGAATCGTGCCAGCCACTTTCTTAAATTTCTTCCCGCCGCTTGGGCCTAAATCAGAGGGTCGGCTGTGCGGTGGTGGTGGCTTGTTGGTACTGAGATTCTTTTCCGTTGAGCATAGACCTTAGCCGCCGCCATTAATTTTTCCCAGCTTTTCGGGAGTACTTCTGTTCCAGACAGGACTTTTATCATATCGTCGCACCGGACTGCATATTTAAATTGGGCGTGGACCAGGTGCTCGTGAACGTCCCCGATTTCAAGTACCTCCTTGTTATAACGAGTAATGAAGTCTTTTAGACTTTCATCATCGTGGCACCAGATATTCATTACATCCGCCGTGTCGCGGATGGATCGCCTTTGCTGGCTGAAGTGAACCAAAAACTTCTCGCACAAGTCTATCTATGACGTAATTTTTCCCACAGACAAGTTGTCAAACCAGAGCCTTGCGGCACTTGTAAGGGTTTGAACAAAGAGGTGACACCACATCGGAAGAGTCCAGCCTCCCACCAGTCCTGCGCTTGTGAAGACTCGCAGATGATCATCTGGGTCCGTCATTCCGTTAAACTTGCCTACGTTGGACGGGAGCTTCGCTTTCTCTAGTGAAGCCAGAGCAATTTTGCTAATAAATTTTGAATTCTCCGCCGCTTCAGCAGGGCGATAAATTAGATCATAATTGTGCTCAGCCTCTGGATTGTAAACCGTGCGGGGTCCACACTTGTTGTAGTTCGGTTGTAACCGACTAAACACACTGGCACTTTCAACTTCACGGTAGGTTCGATCATATTCACTGGTGTGGGTATTCCGCTGAGAACCCAACCTGGTGTGAACTGATGGCCTTCTATGAGAGTGTGACTCATCTCGAAACTCTCTTCGGCGATTTTCTGACTGGGTGTACTCGTATCTCGAAGGAGATCTAGAGTAAACTTCTGTGTCTTCGACCTGGACCCGTGATGGTCCATCATGCTGAGAAACATGTGGAACTGATGGTTCTCGATTTCGGGATACAGGCCTTCGTGATTGAGTTTGGGGGGCAGTTTGTGCACAGAGTTGTACGTACACAGCATTTAACGCCCCTTGAGATCTGACATACCAGGAGATTGGGGTCTCTCCTGGGGGTAGAATCGAACTGACAGGAATCTCGGGCTGTACCCCAGGGGTGACAGGCTTGTTTGGATGATTGTTAATGAATTGCACTTCACTGTCATCCGAAGCTTCTTCTACAATACCCTCAACCTGGGTGTTGTTAACAAAATTTGGCCGAGGGCCATTTTGATGGTGAGTTGAAGTTTCTTCCATTTAGAAAATGGAAACAACAAGGTGAATCGAAACGAGAAAAAACGGATGAGACAGAGAAATCGGTGGGCGCCAATGAAGAAACGCTGAAAAAATGACCGGAATCAAATTATCCAGGGGGTTATGTTCTGCATAAAAGGATTGGTTCTCTCTCGTTCGATTCAAAGGGACAGATCTTCTTCTCCGATGAATACTGCAAAACTGAACACGTTAGTCTCGCCACGGGGAAAAGGGAGGTTCTCTCTGTGACCACACTCCGGCGTGAAAATAAGTATGTGTTTATGAAGAAGAAGAAGAAGAAGTATTGACGAAGTGAATGTAACTTGCCGTTCATACCTGAATTACTCTCATATTTATAGCCGGGAGTTTGGGCGGGAAAACCTGTTATTGAAATGTTAACGGAAGATACTAACTCTGTAAGCGGTTATTTCTTTTCCCGTTAATCTTCTTAATCTGACGTGAAAGCACACGGATCGCCATTCAGATCAACGGCTGGGGAGTTACCACGTGGAAAGTGGGCAAGTGGAGGCTTCTCTCCAATTCCATGCCATCATCGTGATTTCAGGGTGGACTGGGATGATGACACGTGTCCCAGACGGTTATAACCCTCTGGTGGTGCACGATTGAGTCTTCTAGAAGATTATTGCCATAATCCGGTGTGACTCCTTATCGTGTGGTATCAGTTTAGTAAATAATATCCAAGTTTGGGTATTATTTTAAGCAGGAGTATTTGGTGGGATTTTTATCCCTTTGTTATGGAGGATTAGCGCAAGGACTTATGAATTTCCTTTCCGAGCGCAGGTGTCGTCTGCTGTCTTTCTTCTAAACTCTTTGTAGGACCAGTACGCAACCGCGCAAGGTCTAAAAAGGGTTAAAAGACGAGGTTGTGGTTTTGGTCCCGGGTACTTGATATGAGGTTTTTGGGACCTTACCCCTTCATTGTTGGACATGGTTTTGTTTACAACTGTAACATACATTTACAAAAGTTACATAAAATCGTAATCAAATCTCGGTTAATAGCAAGCATACCTTATCATCACCTTTAGCAGATCTAGTAAAAACCTCAGATTCAATATCATATTTCAAAATTTTAGAGCATTCAAGCCGCTCCTCTAAGAACAGTCCATACGTACGAACCCAAGCCAAACAATCCCAAGCTTAAAATCCACATTCAAATTTTATAAAATCATAAATTTAAAAGCAACATAATACAAACAACACAAATAGAGTTTCATAAGTAACCAATCGGGCTTCAATCGTCTTTAAAAGTACCTAACTGCAAAATATGCCCTCGGTGTTGGAAATTCAAAAGTTCTTCCCTAAAAGCAGGATCACCCCCCCTCAACGCCCTATGGATAACTATCAGTATCTTCGATGCCACCTAATAAAGTAACAATTTTACATAAAACAATTAGATCTATTTGTATCAAACATGAACCATAAATCATAACTTAGACGTTAACAGTACCGTCCAGTTGCGAGTTTTGGTTAATCGTCTTGTAAGTACATGCAAACTATATTGCACGTCTGCTCGAGGTCGAATGGCAGTTGTAGCAGCCAATAATTCTGCAATAAACACATGCATTTATCCATTTATATAACTTTACTAAAAAATCTGACATAAAAAAGTAACAAAAAACACACTTCTAATGTCTCTCTCTTTGGGTGGGCATTTGACATGATTTGTAGCTTTAACGATCGCAACATCAACTTTCTAAAACAGATTTATAAAGTTAACATACATTGAATTAAAATAAGAAAAAAATCGCTAGAAGAATTCGATAACCTTAACCTTGAAATAGCTATTAACTCTTTAAAGAAGTGGCAAATGACCAATCTTACCCCTCCAATATGCATATTATATATAATATAGATAATAGATTATGGATAAGCTCGGTACCGTACCAGGACCGAAAATACTGATCCCAAAAATGGCTACCGGTACCAAAAAAAATTCGGTAAGGTACAGTACATGTACGGTAATTGATTCCAAAAATCAATAAAACACCGGTATCGTACCGAACTACAAATACCGATCCCTAAAACGCCAAAAAATGGGTATCAAAATTCAATGGATACATTACCATTCAGCACTGGTATCGGTACCAAGATGCCTCCATCACGTTAAAGTAGCCTGCAGTCCTTCACATAAGTTAACAAACTATATATATTAGTTAATTATTTATCTGTGCTACTTATCTGAACATCGATTCTTCATTCTCAACAGCAAACAACCAAACTTCAGTCAACTAAATTTCACCAAAATTAAAATGAAGACATAAAAAAACAATAGCCGATAGTAACATATAGTTATGATAGAATTTAGTAAAATGATTTAACAATCCTCAGATTAACCATGTAACAAACGAATTATTAAAGCAATTATCAACCTTTACTTAACAAGCTTCTGAACATAAAGTTGTATGCAAAGGAACATAAAAAGACCACAGAAGTCAAAAATTTAAATTAATTTTAATAGTAAATGAACTTTTGATCATACCTCCTTTAACACTCAGAAATCATTCACAGTCAAGAAACCAAAATACGTCGGAACAGTCACTACATTTGTCTAGGTTGTTGTTGTTGTCTACTGCCATCTACCACCACCATCCGGCGATGCCGGCAGCCGTCAACACCGCCAATAGTCAATGGACATCTGCCAATTCCCTTCATACCCACAGATCTGGCCAGAATCCACCTGAAACTAACATGTGATTGAAAACAAAAGACGAATCCAAATAATAAATGGTAACCGTTAGAGATTCAAAATTCAATAAAATAACAGTGTCAAAACCTAATTTGAATATGCACTTATTCCTAACCACCGTTTTTTGACGGCCATTAGATTACTATTCCTAACCACAGTTATGAACCGATTCACGAGGCTCAGAAAATGCAAGACGACCAAGCCGTTATGGCTGTAATAGGGGTTGCAGGTACTAAACTGCCATCCTCCATAGCTGCCATAACATGACGACTTAATACTTCTCCTTTGTTATAACTCCTCACAACCTCCATGTAACAACGATCCATTTAAACCAAACACAACTATTATTCCTAACCACCGTTTTTTGACGGTCGTTAGATGACTATTCCTAACCACTGTTATGAACCGATTCATGAGGCTCAGAAAATGCAAAACGACCAAGTCGTTATGGCTGCAATAGGGGTTGCAGGTACTAAACTGCTATCCTCCATAGCTGCCACACCATGACGACTTAATACTTCTCCTTTGTTATAACACCTCACAGGCTCTCTTCTCCAACTGAAGAACACAATGAAGACTCGACATTCCATCACCAATAATGGGAATCCTTTGAAAGAATTGATACAAATAAATTTTTAGTAATTTTACATAATATTAATTGTTGGACAGAAACATGAAATCAGACATCTTTACTAACATAGAACTAAATACAGAAGACAACATAAGTGAGATAAATACAAAAGCATAAAATCTATATAACAAAATAGAAAAAAAAACATACCTGTGAAAATATGATTCGAATCATAAAACAAAGAATCACCACTTCAATCAAACCGTATGAAGACATTGAGTATTTAAGGTTTTGGGGACAAAAAATGGATTAATAAGATTCAAATTAAATAACAAAAAAATCAAAGATCAAGAAGGAAGAACATACCTGTGATTAAGATGAATCCCCTTCATCTCCGACCACTGTCAAATCAACAAACAACAACACACCTTCATCAGATTCAGCAGTCGTACAAACACACCTTCACTCTTCTTCAATGTTCAAATCAACACACAACAACAACAATAAGAAATAACCACCGTTTGTAAACATTGACCATTTAGGGTTTTCACAATCAAAAACAAAAACAAAAAACAGGACTGTTATGATTGGAATCACATAACAAAAACATCAAAATCGGAAGGGATAAACATACCTATGTTCTTGATTGATGAATATGAGAGTGAAGAACACGAACTTGCACTCGTTGATCTAGGGTTTTGAGAGTAAACTTAAAGCAGAGACGCCTAGTATTTTCTTTGACCATTCAATTGCTCGACGACAGGAAAAGGAGAAGATTTCATAGGGTTTGAATCGATTTAGGGTTTGAATCGTAGAACAACTAAGAAAAAAGAGGATTTCATACAGCTGGGGTTTCGATGAAGAGAGAAGAGAAGAGGAGTACAGGAGAAGTGAAGGAGAAGATTTTAGGATTTTTTAGGGGAGATAGAGTAAAGGAGATGGAACCTTGGGCGGGAAAATGAAAAAAGGATGCCCTAATCTACTGACATGTGGCCCAAATAACTTCCATTTATTGTATATAACTAGCGGTAAGACCCGTGTGCAAACACGGGTCGTTTCTTAGAAAACCATGCATAACACATATTGACAGAGAGTAAAAAAATAATTACTGCAGACTTACAAAATTTCCTAACAACAGTTCCTCCATTATACCCAACAGACGTTGCCAGGTTGACGGATGTTTAGTATCATCATAGATTTTGTAAAACTTCTTTGTAAACCACATTAGTAGTGGTTGTACAGACTCGTTTCTCTTTATCACAAATCAAAATTTTCAACCCCTTCCTACTTTTTACTCTAAATACAACAACATAGAGCTGGCCATGACTAAACACTGGACGTGGAAGATATAAACTAACACGCTCTAATTATTGTCCTTGACTTTTATTTATTATCATAGCAAAACACAGTGAAAGTGGGAATTGTCTTCGAGAAATCTTCACTGGTATTCTTTTATCAGAAGGTGTCATCGTCAGTCTTGAAATCAAAGTATGATGACCTATATTAGTCCCTGTGATAATTTTTGCTTCAATCACAACTTTTCCGAGCTTCGTGACTTGTAAACGTGTACCATTACACAATCCATTTTCCTGATCAATTCTGAGTAACATCACTGGAGCACCAAGTTTCAGTACTAATTTATGGTTAACGAAGATTGTTTAACACATCGGGAGGAAACAATGTCATATTAAGCTCTGATTCTTCCTCCGATTGGCATAAACTATCAGAACTAAAATAAACCTTTTCTTCACCAGGCAGACTCTCTAACAACTCTTTATTTATTGAGTCCACTACTTCATTAGTTGGAGCAAGGATCGCTCTTTGTTAGAAATACGTTAAATCCCACAAAAACTTATTCATGTCCGGATATATAAATGAAATGAGAGAAGAAATAGGATTGACTTGGTCATGAATAAGTAAATCATCTGGTACTTCAATATCAATCTCACCATCATTTTCTTCACCAAGCAGACCATCACCAAGCTTTAAAATCCATTCTCCAAATTCCTTTATTTCTTTCAAATCTGCTTCCTGACAACCAACTCTTAATCTCATATTCTCAGTTAGCTTTATTACTTGACAGTGGCGCCATATATAAGAAGAATTCAAAGAAGCATTGACTATCATTGTTCTGGTACCTTTAGGGATGACCGAAAGAATTTGTCTAAAATCACCACCAAATAGAATTACCTTTCCCCCAAACGGCTTGGATTGCATGTTGGGTTTACTGGAACGTGATATGTCTCTCATTGTTCTATCAAGAGCCTCGAAACAATGCTTATGAGTCATAGGTGCTTCATCCCAAATAATCAATGTTGCTCTTTTAATTAAATCACCTAACTCAGTATTAGGCTCTATTGAACATATTGAATTCTCATTAATGTTGATTGGAATTACAAACCTTGAATGAGCAGTTCTACCACCATCCAGCAAAAGTGAAGCAATTCCACTGGATGCAACATTTAATACAACTTCACCTTTTGATCGTAATGCAGCTGAGAATTTCTTCCAAAGAAACGTCTTTCCAGTTCCACCATAACCATATACAAAAAACACACCTCCATCACCTTTTTCAATCGCTTCCATAACAATTTTATATATCCTTTCCTGTTCGCAATTAAAAACTTCACATAACCATCATGTTCCCTTTGAAGAGCTAGTCTGTCATACCATAATTCTTTCTTTGTCAATCGATTGTTCGATGATGAAACATAATTGTCCGGAACACTTGGCATATCATCAAAATTTCTCACTGTACTTCCATTGGTAAGTAGCAACTTTTCAATTTCAGATAGACAGATATTTTCAAGTTCTTGTTGAAGATCCAAATCTAAAATAATTGTTGAAAAAAAGTAATAGTTTTTTTCCCAATAACAGAGCTATTACATAATTTTAATGTAGTTGTATATAACTTTAATAAAATAATCACA
The DNA here is from genome assembly GCF_002127325.2 of Helianthus annuus. Taxonomy (NCBI): domain Eukaryota; kingdom Viridiplantae; phylum Streptophyta; class Magnoliopsida; order Asterales; family Asteraceae; genus Helianthus; species Helianthus annuus. The sequence continues at coordinate 33,794,332 of NC_035444.2, read as the reverse complement.
TTACCTGCAATACCAGTTATCTTTCGTTGCTGATACAGAATGTCTTCACATAATAGGGACTTCGTTTCCGACCAAAAAACACTAGGACGGGATATCGAATTTGACAGCAACAACATTAAAAAAGGTCCTCAAGAAATCTCCGGTTGACCATGTGCTAGCTTCTTTGACAGCATTAACATATTCTTTATCATCATCCAACAGCCCCCGTGTAAAACATGCATCTTTAAATGTTTGAAAAACCTGCCCATCAACTATTTTTATATCTTCAAAACAGGTTGGTCCCTTAATATGATTTAGTAAAATCCTTAGGTAATAACAATCATCAAGTGATGGTGGGACATAATGTATCCTCCCAATTGATCCATACGGATGCATTCTTCGATTCCATTTGCGATTTTTAGCATTCCATACATAATATCCCGGAAACTGAACATACCTCAATGTCCTGGCAAATTCATCGACTTTATTACAATTCATCCACTCTGTAAACATTGTCATTTTCACAGTTGGATCAGTAACAATATCACACAAATTATCATGATCGTTATACCCAATACTCTGACCATCTTCACAATGAAAAGGTAATACTTCAACTGCCGGATATCTATAATGTATATCATACATGAATATTCTCCAAGCAGCTTCACAAGCAGAGATATATCTACAATCAAGGTATGCTTTTATCTCATCTACAGCTACATTCTGTTCCGTATCATTCTTGGTGCTATTGGCTTGAAAAACAGAAGCAGTAACTCTATTATGCCCCTTATTAATATATTTAAACAAATATTTGATAGAACCTGACTGGTTGCACCATTCAACGTTAACGTGGCACTGATACTTTCTGAGCAGGAGAGCATTGTAAGGAACTACAAATCTATTATCATGTGTCACACCATTCTTTACTACTGTATTACTTGTTTGACGATGACAATAGACAGGATATCCTTCAGAATCAACACCAGTCTCATCTACATATTTTTTGGGAAACTTTTTAGAACATTTTTATTGAACCATACATGGACAAAGTGGGTTGTTTGTACCACATGGTCCATGAATCATAAATTGCTTGACAAGCTCATATAATTCAGGATCTCTTTCTTTATCTGGTATCTCAGCACTAATAACACCATTAATATCAGATGCAGTTGGAAATTTACTTTCAGCACCCAAGAACAAACATATGTGAGCATGTGGGAGTCCACGCTTCTGAAATTCCACTGTATACATAACTGAAATTTTTAAACAGTGAGCTGTTAGATAAATATAATTAGATGTTCAAAGTAAAAAATATAACTAAAGGGTACCTACTTGTATATCACCAAAGAATTTATGTTTCTTGAAATATTTTATACGATGATCTAATTTACACTTGAATAATCTAGAGATAATATCCGGTCTGTCTTCAGCATTAAGAGCTTTATCGTGCAAACACCTGTAAATCTCAGGCCAGTTTGGATTACAAGTCACCGTTATGAATAAATCGGGATATCCAACAGACTTGCAAATTGCCATAGCATCCAAGTACTTTTGCATCATATATCTAGAACCACCAGTAAATGATGAAGGTAAAAGTATAGGTTTACCACAACTTGAGGCATTATTCTCTCCACTTTCAACAGTAGCATTCAAGTTCTTAAGACTTTGTGCTCTAAGTTTAGGTTGTTGTGTCCTTATATAATTCAACCTGGCAGATTCTATCATCGTGTATCCATCAACCAAAAACTGCTGAAATAGTTTTTTAGCATTAACTAATAATGAAAACTGATTATGTCTATCTTGAATTTTGTAACAAAAGAATTCTCTAATTGTAAGATTGGTTCTAAGTACCTCATTATCAATCGCAATCCCTCTATGTTTAATACCAACTCTATAACCATCTTCTGCATATGGGAAAATAAGTGGATATTGCAAAGCAAGGTAAGAGGGATGAAGCTCACTAATTCTTTGAAGACCACCAGACTTCTTTCTAAGAACAATGTCCCGTTTGTCAAATGCTCCATCAAAATCACCATTTATTAACGCAGCAATTTTTGATGCTGTTGGCAAATTGTGAACTCTTCCATCCTTATCTCTTGTTCCAATAAGCTTCAAGCATACATCTTGAAACTCATTTTCTTGAAAACAATCTCTTACCATTCTGAAGGACTGGACAAGAGGATTACAAGAATCCAGCATATCTTCAAGACCCTCTATGGTTGTACTATCATGTAACACCTCGTAAAACACGTCCATTGATGTATTGACACGTGTAATAAACCCTAATGAAGTCAAACATTGAATTTAAGGGACTAATTTTTCGAAAAATCGAAAAAATTTGATTATGAAAGGACTGTAAGTGTTAGCATACCTAAAATAAGTTTCTAAATAACCTCTCACGATATTTATATTCACAAATGAGCCACTTGACGACCGAGTGTAGCCATTTGCGGAATTAATTGAAAGTTTGTGCAATGAAGGGTTAAAAGCGTCAACATGTTAATTCTTACATCTGAGTGACCTTTTAACAAACCGGGAGCTTCATGATATTCGACTATACTTTCGGGAATGCCAATTATTGGTCGTCTAAGGTTTTTATGCCTATAAGTAAGGTTACGCGCAACTTTGCAAGTTAGAGGGACTAAAAGTGTCAATGTGTTTAATTATACCTCTGAATGACCTTTTAGCGAACCCGAAGCATCGTGATGTTTAATAATACTCTCAATAATTCCTAATATGGATTAGATGAGGCTTCGATGCTATTAAATAATGAGATGCGCAAGTTTGCGCAATAGAGGGACCAAAAGCGTCAACTTTTGAATCTACGCCTTTTGGCGAGCATTTAAGCGATCGAGAGCGTAGAAATAATTAAACTCATGCTTGGGAATGCCCATTATGGGCCATGGAAGGCTTGGATGTCATTAAACGACATTTCGTGCTACTTCGTGCGATTAAAGGACTATTTGCGTCAAACTACAAAAGTATGTCGATTCGTATGGTAACGGATCTTCCGGAATATGACCATGAGTTAAACATTCCCTAATTATCCTTTATATAGCTTATATAGAGGCTTAGAAGCATTTGGTGCGCAAAAATAAACTATTAAGTCATGCAGGGACTAAAAGTGTCAAAAAGTGCACAAGTTTGCATTTTCGCGCATATCTCACATTCTGAATATATCCGGACATCCAAAAATTTATGTAAGCACTAAAATATTTTATTTTAGTGTTTTCCTTGATAAAATTCCATTCGTCGCGTAGTTTAGATCGTTTTTCGCGTCCGTTCGTGTTTCGTCGTAATTAGACGAACAACGTGACCGTACGGCCAAACGAACCGACATCCAACATATTTTTGAGCATGTTTCATGTCCCCTATGTGTAGACAACATTGTAGAGCCTTGAAAATGGCTTAACGGGCTTTAAACGAGTCAAATATAGGCTTAAACACTTTCAGGGGCTAAAACTACACATTTTAAAAATCTGTTACTGACCTGATCTGTGAGGCGGGCCGCGTAAGACTTCCTATGAGTCTACGCGGGCCGTGTGAACCATCGACCTGCAGAAAACTTGTTTTCTTGATCAGCAGCTGGCTTCTGGTATTGTTGATGGTATTTAATCAATCTATGGGCCATTTTGGGCACCCATAGTATTGAAAAACCGTGGGTAACACATGTAGGGCCTTGATCAAAGCTCGGGTTACCAGAAATGTTCCTAACAGTTCTTGAAATCCTATATAAACCCACTTGATTTTGGTTTTCATTTTGCACCTTCATTCCTTTCTGCTTGTTCTCTGAATTCTTGGTGGATCTTGAGCTTCTTGAGAACCTCCTTCTATCCTTAGAACCTCTTGTAAGTATCCTTTCGTGCTTAGTTTAAATCGTTTAGCGTTTATAGCCGAAAAGTCAAGCGTTTTCGATAAACGCTTTGACTTTTAAACGGTTAAGCCATGGTTCACAACGAACATGACTACGTGACCGTAATTAGGTAGGTGTTAAACCCTCAAAAGGGCACCTCCTAATTACCACGTTTACTTAGTTAAATTGTTGGGTCAAATAAAAGTCAAACGGGTTAGTTTTAAATAAAATTCATAACTAATAATATAGAAGCGATAAAATCAGTTTTCTCACTTTAATAACTTGGCAAATATTAGTTGAACATGTCTAAGCATGTTCAACCCGACAATTCTAAGTATAGGCTCGGTTCGGAACCGAAAGTCGCAAAAGTTGACTTTTGCTTTGACTTTCAGTTCTGACCCGATTTAGCTTAGTAGGATTCCTTTAGGACCATGTTATAGGTTAGTGTAACCCTCCGAGGTTATACAACTTGGATCCTTAGTTATCCTATTCATTTACATGTTCACGTTATATGCTTAAATGTTGACCATTATGCCCTTTTGACCTTAAAACATGATTTCTGAAAAAGTAAAAGAATAGAAACCTTAGTTACTGATTTATAAACTTGTACCAAAAATTTGACATCAGTTTGAGGTCTAGATTAAGAGTTATGCTCATTAGCGTAAATGAAAAGCTTTTTATTAATTAAACGGCATAATTAGCGTATAGCCTATCTAAACCCAATTTTTGATACCAAACTTTTTACCCACTATTGTAAAATAGTATTTTGGGATTTTTGAAGATTTTTATTTATTTTTAGGCTGAGCATAACATAGAGTTATACCTTTGATTCGGTTATTGTCGATTTTGCCCTTTTGGCCTATAAAATGAGTTTTATAAAACATTTCGACCCCAAACCTTTTGCTATTGATTTTATATGATAAATAAAGTATTTTAAGCTTTCTAGAATGATAAAAATGTCAGCTTTTCTTTAAAAACCCGGAAATCGCTTAAAACCGTCTTTTTACGCGTTTTTAACGCATAGTATGAGTTAAAACTATTTTTACATATAAGGTTTGATACCTAATGATGTCTTAAGTAAATTTTCATAATTAAACAGTAGGCAAAAGTTTTAAACTCAGATTTCCAGAATTGACCTTTAAACCTTATGTGAAATTACCAAAATGCCCCTTCGGTGCATAGTTTGGATATAAATAATAAATTTCACATATATGTAATACCCTACTGATGTAACTTATTAAATTAAGTATTTTACTGATTATATCAGACCAGGACCTCAGATTATTATTTAACCTCTCTTATAACCTTTAAAATGACCAAAATACCCCTACGGGGCATAAATTGGTTTTAAATTCGTTTTGGGCATAATAGAAGGTATCCTACTAATATCACAACATATTAAAGGCATATTAACTTAGGAAACCTTTTCATGACTCATTTGGTTACCCGTTACGCACTTTTCTCGTTCGGATCGGCTTATGTAACTAGTTTGCATAAATTAGCCGAAACGGGTCAAACCTTATCATTTTTATCTCAAAATCCAGAATGTGTTTAGTTTACCCTTATTACACAAGTATACAAGCTTTTCGGGTCTAAACCACATCTAATCCGGTCTTCGCTTAATCATGCGTTTTGAACCGTATCCTTCTTTAAAACTAACCGGTCTAAGCATAGGCTTAATTAAGACCCGTTAGGAATCTAATAGGTTATTAAAAACCTTCGTTCCAGATTAAGAGCCCCAGTAAAGGTACTTGTGCTTGCTGATTAGGATATACGGCTGAGTATAAATTGCATTTTTAAGCTCAGGTAAATACTCTTAACTTATTTTCCCTATACAGGCTTGGGGTACTGTATATAAAATACCGCTTGGTCGGCCATTGAATTGTTAATCATGATAAGGTTAATGCATTGAGATGACCTGTTTAAATTGTTTTGTTTTCTTAAAACCTTTGGGGGTTAATGACCATGTCCCGGATATCCTTGGCATCATTCATGAAATGGCCACGACCTAAGCACGGGGTGTAGGCATACACCTGACAGTTGCATATGTAAAAACTGGTAATCCACTTAAAGGAATCCACCTTGTGGGCATTATACCTGTGGTGTGTCTATTAATCTTTAACTCGGTATACAGACCGGGCTACTGAACGTATAACAAACATGTAATTCTTTTACAAGTTTATATATAAATAATTATCCCAAGTTATAAAAGAATTTTGTGCCTTGAGCATTCAAATCAATTTTCTAAAACATTTGCAAAATGAGTCAGTTAATTGTATTTACCAGTGTAAACTGACGTATTTTTCCAAAAAGATTAAGTGACAGGTACTGTACAAAATTGGCTGGGAGCTCAGGGCGTGAATAGGGAATCTTGCAAGTTCTAGATGCCTAAAGTCTGTTGAACAATGTTATCTTTCTGTTTTAAGATCCGCCTGTGGATCCATCTTACATTCCGTTGTAATATTTGATATTACTTTTGAATCGGATTGTAATATATTTATCCTTTGCTTCCGCTGTGCATTTAAATTGTGTTGTTTGACTATGATGATATCAACTACGTCACGATACTCCCCACCGGGCCGACCGGTAATACGTGGAAATATCGGGGTGTGACATATCAAGCTAGTTGTTTCTTGTAGTTTTGCATTCTATTTGAGAACTGCCAGAAATATAAAATGTTAAAATTTACATTCATTTCAAATGATAATGAATGTAAATATACTGAAAAGCAAAATATATATTCATAAATGGCACAATTATCATAAAGAAATTACCTTACTGCTTTTTGACGATTTACAACTTCGTTTTGTGAATCATATATGTAAAGCTGGGAGAATTTGGGTTCTTCCCCATCGTCCGGAAGTAAACTACTCATTCGATGATAATTTTGACCTTGTAGTCTAAATACATAAGGAACTTTACCTCTCTGATAACTTTTGTCAACCCTCCCACCAAGAGATGTGAAGGAAAACATCATGTTATATGTAAGGACCTTCAAAAATATCCCTAAATTATCCATACGTGAAAACCCGGACCCCTAAAACCCTAACCAGTATGAAAAATCAAGAAAACAAGAAAAATTGGGTTTTAGGCGGGCCGCGTAAGGGATAGCTTAACCTTACGTGGGCCGCTACAGCTTATCAATCAACCCGATAAGTATGTAAGAACTTCAGACGGGCCGCGTAAAACTTAAAGGATGTTTACGCGGGCCGTGTCAACTTGAAATCCATCCGGATACCTATTTGGGCCACGTACAGCCCACCTGTCAAGCCTAGCCCATGACCAATCAACCCTATGCCTAGACTAGGCGGCCTCGCGGGCCGCGTAAGGTTTCACTTATGTTTTACGCGGGCCGCGAGAACACCAATTTCATCCTATAAATAGCCTGTGCATGGGACTTTCATTCCGTGCTCATAATTTCGATCAAAAACAAAGTTCTACTGTCAAAATTATAATTTTCATATAGTGAGGTGCTGCCACAATCCCGGGTAATAACTCGATCGCTGCTACGATTAAATATCCGTTCGATTGAAACTATCGAATGGATGTTTAAGTGCTACCCGCATTAGGGTTATACTTTGTCATTCGTTGTGATTCCGACAGGATGTTTGGGTGTCGCCCAAATTCAGGCTATACTCTGTCATTCGTTGCGAATCCGCTGGATATTTAAGTATCGCACTTTGTCATTCGTTGTGAGGGTTGTATCTCGTGAGTTATCGTAAATGATGCATTAGTTACTAACCTGGTTCGTGTGCATTATTGTTTAAACTAGGTTATTCGGCTTATCAGTAGGCTAAACCCTGCCCGTCTAAACTTGCAATGTGAGTCATTCTCTTTTTATCAACTGTTTTACAATACTCCAAATTATTTTCCAAAGTTATAATTACAGGGACTAAGTCTTTGTAGTCTTCAATTACAACCGGTATGTGGGGTATTGTGCACATTACTACTGTTTTTATCATTTTAGGTGAGCGTGCCTAAATCATGATATACGTCACTTTTGGGTCAACGGACCCAACAGTGATATGACCATAGTCACAGAAACGAGTCGAGTGACAAATATTGTGGGTAATTGGTTGACATATAAACATTGTAATCGCTCTTAATACTGTGGATTATAACAATGTGTCATTTTATCAAAATGAATGATTCACTCAGTATTTCCCCGCTGACAAAATATTTTTTACAACATGTTTCAGGTGACCTACTTTGAATCAAGTACAAGTGCTCTGGAGCACTCCTAAGCTTAAAGTAGTGGCTCGAATAAATAAATAAACATGTTTTGTAAAACAAAAAAATTATGAAATTCCTCCACTGTAAATTACGGGGTTTATCCCAAATTATAAATAAATAAAACTCGGGCATTTTCAAGTTTAAACGATCCTGTTAAGACTTCCGCTGTAAATATGAATACCACGGGTTTTCTGTCCCGCGGCTCCTGGACCAGGTCAAACTGGGCACAGGGGCCGTGACATTATATGCTCGAATATTATCCATGAAATTGCGAGACTATGAGGTATGACTTTTATATAAATGACGTAGTAATGGAGGAGGTGTAGGCGGTCGTGGTAGCTCAACATCTCCATTTGAACAACAAAGAGAATAGGATGTTTTGTTACGATTTTTATTTCCCATAAGCATTTCATCTTCCCATAACATTGCATCACATTTAGAACACACAAAGATGGCATCTCCATGATCAATATAATCTACAGACTTAGAAAATTTATAAGTCAACATAAGTTATCTACATATTGAAAACTTAACAGGATTTTACATTCGTATCTTATACCTTTAGAAATACCATGAATCTTCTTAACCATAGAATCTGGTAACATCTCATCACTTATTTGTAATTCAATTTTAGATATTCCACCTATATTGAAGCTTGTAAAATAAGATATATATATATAACAATTTATAAAACCTAAGATTAAACAAATATTTTGTTTCCAAAAATTTAAAACATAAAATTTGTAATATCTGATAATGGAGTCCTCTCAACAAAATTGGATATTTGCTTAGTACTTCCAAAAGGAATGTGATGGACATTCCTTGATGAGATTTTTCTTGATGAATCTTATAAGACAAAAGTATATAAAATAAATGAACAAAACTATAATTCATAATTAAATTAGAAAAAAATATCTCCAGTAAGTTTACCTTTTTCATTTGTAGATGAGTGACACACATTACTACTAATATCTGGAATAACATAAGTAGGAAGGTGATACACATTCCTTCTTTCGACATTGTTGGTTGAAGCTTGTAAAATAGAACATATGTAAGGATTCCAAAAACATAACATATACATACATATTTCTTTTAAATTTTGTTTGCAAAACTATAACACATACCACTTGAAGTATTTGAAATCGAATCCTTTCAACAGAATCAGATGTTGATGCAGGATGACAACCTCTGTTGTTTCTCTTTTATTGAAGAACATACTTCCTTTTTTCTCTTTCTTCAGCACACATTTGCCGTTGAATTGCTTGAAGGTCAACTTCATACTTACTTGAAATTGTGTTATCTGTATCCATATTTTAAAATACTTGAATGAAAAAGATTGTTGACCACTCGAGAAAAGAACTTTGAAAGTATTATGAAAATTATTTGAAATTACCAAAAAATATCTGCAGTAAGTATACCTTTTACTTGTGTAGATGAGTGAAACAAATTACTACTAATATTTGGAGTAGTATAAGTAGGAAGATGATACACATTCCTTCTTTCAACATTGGTGGTTGAAACTTGTAAAATAGAGCATATGTAAGGATTCCAAAAACATAACATATACATACATATTTCTTTTAAATTTTGCTTGTAAAACTTTAACACATACCACTTGAAGTATTTGAAAATGGAATCCTTTCAACTAAATCAGATGTTGATGCAGGATGATAACCTCTGTTGTTTCTTTTTTGTTCAAAAACATACTTCCTTTTTTCTCTTTCTTCAGCACAGCTTTGACGTTGACTTGCTTGAAGGTCAACTTCATACTTACTTGAAATTGTGTTATTTGTATCCATAATTTAAAATACTTGAATGAAGAAGATTGTTGACCACTCAAGGAAAGAACTTTGAACATATTGTGAAAATTTTTTGAAATTACCAAACAATATCTGCAGTAAGTATACCTTTTACTTCTGTAGATGAGTGAAACAAATTATTGCTAATATTTGGAGTAGCATAAGCAGGAAAATGATACACATTCCTTCTCTCAACATTGGTTGTTGAAACTTGTAAAATAAGAAACATGTGTAAGGATTCCCAAAAGATAACATATAAATATATATTTCTTGTAAAATTTTGTTTGCAAACCTATAAGACATACCACTTGGAGTGTTTAATAATGGAATCCTTTTAACAGAATCGGATGTTGATGTACGATGAAAACCACTCTTGTTTCGCCTTTGTTGCAGAACACGCTTCCTTTTTTTGCTTGCTTCAGCACAGACTTGACTTTGACTTGGTTGAAAGAACAGTTCATACTTACTTGAAATTCTATTATCTGCCATAATTTCAAATATCTGAATGAAGAAGATTGTTGAGCACTCAAGAAAAAAACTTTCAAAGTATTTTGAAAATTGTTTGAATTATTTGAAAATGATTTGAATTATTTGAAAAAGAAAGCTATATTATTAGGGGGTAAAATGTAAGTTCCTTATCTCAATGGCGGTAAAATGTAATTTATTATTCCAATGGCGGTTTACCTTTTTACATAGAGGCAGATATAAACATACTTTACCTTTTTAACGACTCTCCAAATCCCATTTACAAAATTGTTTGTCTGATCTCATAAAAAGTGCTTCAAGTTTTAATCACTGATGTCCATTTCAATATTGAATCACTCCACTTGAATACTTCTTACTTTTGACATCATCAACAACTTCGATCAAGGTATAATAATATTTATTAAAATTTGTATATACATTAGTTTCATATGCACATGATTAGCAACTGTTATGAACACTGTTCTCAATGTATTGCATGTTTTAGATGATATATCAATTTAATTTTACAAGTTTTTTTATTTTTTATAATGTTTCCGATTTGAAGTTTTGTTTGATATGGTGTTACATTTGGATTCTTGAAAGCAATCGATAAGGTATATTTTGTTGTTTTTCTTACTTGATATTAAAGAATATGATTAAATGACAAATCTTTTATTTATAGACTTGCAAAAAAAGTTATTGACAGTGGTACTCGATTCTATAGTTTTTAGAGGAATCTTTATTTATTGATATACTCTAGATAAATCGATAAATATTAAATGCGTTATCTGAATGACATAGATATGTTAAACATTGTTGGTTCACATTTGTTATCACAATCTTTATAAATAATGAAGTATCTGATAAAATACATTGCCTCATTTTTTCTTTGATTTTTAACCAGAAACATCATATCTTGGAAGATGTCTTTTTATAAATATTTGGATTCTCTTAATTCCAAAATCTTGGTAAGATTATTACATTAAAACATTTTCTACAGTTTTATTGTTAACAATTAATCCACATATAACACTTGCCAATACTTAAATACTTGAACTCAATAGATAATACCACAAAACTTTGCAAACAATCATTTACTCAAAGAATTTCCTGTTAACGTTGGCGTTATAGAGTGTGTAAACGGTATGAGATGGGATTACCGATTCTCAAAACACAATGGAACTTTTGCTCTAAAAGAAGGATGGTCCTCAGTTGTCTCTGACCTTTCATTGAAAGAAGGATGTCTATTAGTATTTAAAAAAACTGCACCATATACATATCTGCTGACACCTTTTGGAAAAGTTCATCACTATCCAACAAAACTCCCAATGATTTCTATGTTCACATCAATATCATTTGAGAGGAAGTTTGGATGTATGGATTCATTCTCCCATAGTTTTACTGGTGTTTGTAAGGACGTGTTGGTATGTTTTGGTATTTTAATCCAATACTTAAATGTTACTATAGTAATTAGTGATATAGTTGTTAATTTTACTGTACCTTTGTTGATTTCATAATTTTATATCTTTTTGTTCAGCTAGTACCCAAGGAGTTAGTCAACATCAGTATTGGAGTTGGTAAACTTAAAGAGATATGTAAGATCTATGTGAATCTGTGGGACTCTTTTGATGTACTACTTCAACGTGATCCTCTTCGGAATTGTTACTTTATAACCGATGGATGGGAAAAGGTTGTACACTACATGGGTATGCAAACAGGAATTGTACTTGTTTTAAGATACGTAGCGAATTACATCTTTCTGCTTACTGCCTTTGATTTGAATGGATGTGAGATTGTTGCATCCAAATCCAATGACAGTCCGATAGACGATACTTCCTTACCCAATTTAGAAGTTGTTCCAATTACCGAGGATCTGCATCACCAGTCGGATGTTGAAGAATCCAATGACATAGATTCCGATAGTGATTATGTTGTATCGAATGAATCATCCGATGATATCAACGACACAGATTTTGATGCCGATGTCTCAGATTATGAAGCTGATCCTGATGTATACCCTTTACAAATCGTATGGTACTGCAGCAAACATTTTGTAAGTTTATTCTGTTAATATATTATTCCTAATTCTTTGGATGTTAAATGTTTGTTACAATTAAGCTGTTTTTTTTGTTACTTTACTTAAATACATTATGTATTTCTTATTAATTACTTATATTTTATATTTATTTTTAAGCGTCTGAATGTGAAAGTAGCTTCTTTATCAAGGATTCATAGAACAAAAAAGATGACAGTTGAAAATCTGAATGGAGTTGACACTGTAATTGACTTTCGATAGGAGAAGCATGGCAAGGGATTTAGATACGCGGCTTGTCAATTCACCAACAAGTTCATGAAGCCCAATGGTATTTATAGAAATATGAGATGCAAATTTTTCTACTCTGAAGAAAAAGCCAAGCTGATCTTAAAGAAAGTCTACAGATAGTTGTGGTTGTTGGTATTATCTCATTTGAGATAAATTATGGGATGGTGATGTATCAAACTTCTATATTTTGAAAACTTACGACTTACGAATATTTAAATTATAATCATGTATGCTTCTTGTTATTTATATTAACTTAAACCTGTGTTGTACATTTTCCATATATTTTAATTGGCTCTTCGTGATACATTACAACTTCAATTATACTCTGTAAATTTATGGGCAGTCATGGATACTTAAAAGGCTTCAACAAATTTATGGACAGTCATCGACACTTAAAATGCTTTTCTTAAAAGGCTTCAACAAATTTATGGGCAGTCATCGACACTTAAAAGGCTTCAACAAATTTCTGGGTGATCATTGTCATAACTTCACTTGAATTAACCTCTGACTACAAACAAATTTATGCACTCAACCTCTATTTCGATAAAGCTCTGTCAAACCGAAAATCTGTTCAAGCAAAGTCTGTTGTTCCAAACAACCTCCGCTGATAAACACAAAGACTGTTATAGCAAATAACCTCCGCTGATAAACACAACCTCTGCTGCTGAATAGGAATACAAAAAGCATCATAAAGCCAACATCTGTTGTTACTTAACATATGATACAATCTTTAAACATTTTGACATCTGCTGTTGAACCAAAGGTCTGCCAAACATAACATCTGCTGATCATTCCATAGTATAGATTGCTAATATATGTTGTGCCTTAACAGATGATGCAGTTCAACAGAGGATTTCAAACATCTGTTTACACACGCATCATGATGAACACCTGCTGATAAACACCCAGATCTCATTCAAGCAAAGGTCTGCCAAAGAGAACCTCTGCTATGGACTAACAGATGATGCAGTTCAACAGAGAATGTTTAACAGCAGTGCTTTAACAGACCATGATCAACAGATGATAATATAATAACAATAATATTCAAACGGTAGCAATTACATAACATAACATTAATCGAATCAACATACCATTAATCGAATCAACATGGGGAGATTGTATATACATAAACTCTAGGGTTTGTCTCGAGAGATTGTATATAACTAAACACTGATACACTAAACACTGTTACATAAATACTGATGTTGAATCCGCTGTACATGCTGAGCCACTGCTGTTACAGAGCAGTGGTTTTCCTTCGGTTGATCAGGCCTTAGGTACATAAGTGCCTGTCTTTAACAAGGCTTTGTCTTCGACAGTGGATAGGTCTCATCAGTCTTTACGTCCGTCAGTCTTTATATGGAGCAGTGGTTAGTTATAACAGTCCTTAGCATGATCAGCTGTTATAACCACTCCATAACCATTTGAGAGGAAGCAACAGTCCGTCTATTCAATTGAGATGAATCATTGCATTACATCTCTGTTGAAAAACAGAATCAATAAATTTAGGGAAAATGGGTTTGAAAGATGCTGACCCAACAGTGGAGGATCTCATTCGACAGCTCTGATAAATTCAATGGTATTCTGAAATAATGCTTCCTTGATTTTTGAAGACCGACAAAGACCGACAAATGTCCACAGTGATGCTTCTTTGGACATTTGTCGGTCTTCAAAAATCTTCAAACATCTGTTTACTCACGCATCATGATGAACATCTGCTGATAAACACCCAGATCTCCTTCAAGCAAAGGTCTGCCAAAGAAAACCTCTGCTATGGACTAACAGATGATGCAGTTCAACGGAGAATGTTTAACAGCAGTGCTTTAACAGACCATGATCAACAGATGATAATATAATAACAATAATATTCAAACGGTAGCAATTACATAACATAACATTAATCGAATCAACATACCATTAATCGAATCAACATGGGGAGATTGTATATACATAAACTCTAGGGTTTGTCTCGAGAGATTGTATATAACTAAACACTAATACACTAAACATTGTTACATAAATACTGATGTTGAATCCGCTGTACATGTTGAACCACTACTGTTACTGATCAGTGGTTTTCCTTCTGTTGATCAGGCCTTAGGTACATAAGTGCCTATCTTTAACAGGGCTTTGTCTTCAACAGTGGATAGGTCTCATCAGTCTTTACGTCCATCAGTCTTTATAAGGAGCAGTGGTTAGTTATAATAGTCCTTAGCATGATCAGCTGTTATAACCACTCCATAACCATTTGAGAGGAAGCAACTGTCCGTCTATTCAATTGAGAGGAATCATTGCATTACATATCTGTTGAAAAACAGAATCAATAATTTAGGGAAAATGGGTTTGAAAGATGATAACCCAACAGTGGAGGATCTCATTCGACAGCTCCGATATATTCAATGGTATTCTGAAATAATGCTTCCTTGATATTTGAAGACCGACAAATGTCCACAGTGATGCTTCTTTGGACATTTGTCGGTTTTCAAAAATCTAGGAAGCATTATTTCAGAATACCCTTGAATTTATCGAAGCTGTAGAATGAGATCCTCAACTGTTGGGTTATCATCTTTCAACCCCATTTTCCCTAAATTTATCAATTCTGTTTTTCAAACCTCCCAAAGCCACCTATCCGCCTCCAAAGAGATCGAGACAGCTTGAAGCATAACCTGGACTTGCTGTCATTCCACCAATATACCAACTGAAAATCAATCTACTCGTAATCACATGGTACAACAATGCAAGCATCTAAATAAACAATAACAAATCAAAGACAAAATCAAAAGCTACAAACATATCAAACAAATTTGATTGAATCATGATTTATTTTAAACAAATATACATCTATTTTTAAACACAAACAGACATTACCTCTTCATCAATAAAGTTGAGATACATTTTATAACCTTGATTACATTTCGAAGTTCGGCCAACGAACTCAAGACTTCCACACCAAATAACAAATCCAGCAAGATCTACCTGAAGAACATTTAGCATATAAACCTTCAGTTTATGATAAAAAGAAAAAATAAAAAAACATCTATTTTTAAACTACCGTTGATCTGCATAATATTCAAATCGATGTTAAACATGATGAATAAACAGACATCACCAGCTTTTCTTATGTCATTGAGATTTCTCCTTTTACAAACATATCAAAATCAATCTACTCGTAATCACATGGTACACCAATGCAAGCATCTGAATAAACAATAACAAATCAAAGACAAAATCAAAAGCTACAAACATATCAAACAAATTTCATAGAATCATGAAAGAAATTAGGTCACATATTGTTACCAGATTTAGCGAGAGAAGAATCGATGGAAGCATTGGAGAAGCTGACGATTTGAAGAAACTTCAATCTGTAAAACATGTAACACAGCTCAAGAAATAACGAAGAAGAAGAAGAACTGATTACAAAGTGTAGTACAAAAAAGAAAAAATCAAAAAATATCTATTTTTAAACTACCATTGGTCTGCATAATATTCAAATCAATGTTAAATGCAACGCCACTATCGTCTTCATCCTCTTCTCTGTATCTACAGTTTTAGAGATAGAGAGTTAAGAGAGAGTGGACAAAGAGATTAAAATGGGTTTTTGAAATTATGATCGGATTTGAATTTGGGTTTGAATTTATATTTGAGAGAGAGAAGAATTGAAGCTCTAATGACATTAAATGCAAATTACATATCCTCATAAGTTTTAAATTGCAAATTACCCTCCCATTTTAACGAAACATCAGTGGTTTGAATTTTGAATGAACATAGTGGTTTCATAATTGAATGTGGGCCAGACCTGTGAAATTTGAAAGTGGGGCAATGGTTTGATGGCATATCTTTGAATTATGATGTCACTATGCTCTCTCTATGGCTGTCACCTCATCGTTGATGACATAAGAAAAGCATTGTTGGACAGCCTCTCCTGCTGACACATCAGCTTTTCTTATGTCATTGGGATTTCTCCTTTTATAGAAAGTATAGATAGATTGTACCATTGTTTTTTCCTAGTTAAATTATTAGCGGTAAAATGGTTGAAATGAGATAACAAATGCGAACCAGACCTGCTACTGTCAAAAGTAGTGGTGCACAAATCGGGTTTTGTGAATACCCGGTTCCGGGTACGATCGGGTTCTACAAAATCGGGTATTGACAATACCCGGGTCGGGTCCGGGTCCAAGTTTTATATAAAAAATGTATACCCTATATACCCGGGTTCGGGTAGGGTTCGGGTCGGGTTTTCTAATACCTGGGTATTATAATACCCTATTTTCGGGTTCGGGTATTCATTTTTTTGGATAAATCATAGAAATATAAAATGCAAAATCTTTTTATTTAATAAAACATAGAAATACATGACACCTAAATAATCATTGAACCGGATCGAATAAGATGATGAACGTAGATAGCTTCGAATAACTTGATTGTCTTCGTTTATTGTTCGTCATCAAAGACCCCTTTTATAGGGTATAGAGATACAATGTAAACCAAACAAATGATCATAATACACTTCTAACGGCTATATAGCCGTTACTGTGACAACCCGAACTTCCAAGGTTAGTCTCGTAATTCTGATCTTCATTGTTCTTCGTTCATATTCGTGACCGCGTTAAACTTGTTTTACGTAAACATAATCACGTATGATTCAGGGTGTAGTAGACTGTTCTATGAGTATGGTTGTTGCGTTGGGCCGCGAGTACATTGGACCGCAAGTGTGTTAGGCCGCGCATATGTTTGGGCCACACACCCTCCTTGGTTACACCCCACCTCTTTAAAACATTTGTTTATTTCTAAACCCCTCGGCCTATATTATGTTTGGTCCGGCCCACAACTAATTTTGGTCCTTGGTCCGCAAAACATGAGCTTTTAAAATAATTAGAGGATACGTATAATATTAGTTTAACAAAAAGAAACCCTAGTGCGCCCCTGTTGACGATCAGTTCCCTTTCGAAATCCCTTGGAGCTCCTCTTTTGTGCTGAGTTTATTCATCATCTGGTTAGTAAAGGCATCTCGATTTTATTTATGTGCATATATATATGTGTGTTTGATTAATTGTCTTGAGTAATGTACAACTTGTTTAGTGATAATGGAACCGTAAGTGAGGAATGACTCACTCTTGGTCGATGATTCCATAGGATTAGGATAATCTACATACTTTAATTGATAAAAAGGAGTGTTATGTGTATTAAACTGTGCCATGATATCGTATATAATGTGATTAGAAGCTGCTCGAATAAAGAACTAGTTTAGCATGTTGCATAAATAAATAAATAAAAAACCTTGTGTGCATGTGATCATTATGGGAACCTCTTGATATATGCCGCTCGAATCGGCCAATGATGGCAAACAAACAATTGATCCACTTTGTAATTGTTTGAACCCACTAATTGTGTTTGGTCCTATCAAAATAGTCCACTGAATTCACCAAAATATAAATAACAAAGTGATATATTAGTGGTCTTAGTGGTCCAATAGATGTGAAGGATAAGTGGTCTGACAAGTTAGTATGATAACCTTGAATAAAGTGGTGGCCATGTGATCCTATCAATGTTGTCAATGATAGTTTCTAGTAATATGTGAATTAACTAATTGAAATTATAATGGCCATGTGATACTGTAAGAATACAACCTGAACAAATATTCATGCATGTGCGATGATGATGTTGATTATTAATGATTGTTGCTAGATGTTGGCATATATGTTATAAAGATGACTTAAGCAATTTCATATATTGTTAACAATCTGGTTATTATTCTAGAGTCATATTAATCAATATAGATAACGTGTTTATGTGGTGTTGGGTTCGGGTTGATGGTCCTAATCGGGTGTACATGTTATGTAGATTGTATTGAATAATGAAGTAGGGTTGTGAGTTGGGCAATGGACTTTGGAACTGATTAGGTTATAATATACACTTGGGCCTCACATGCAAATATCTTAAATTTGGCCGCAAACACATATAGGTCGCACAGCCTAATCGGATTTGGGTTGGGCTGCCCAGACATTGGGCCGGGATACGCTGCTGGGGCCGCATCTTTAAACATTGGCCCAACTAAGTTCACGGTGAGAATGGGCCGTACAGCCTTAGTGGGGTTGCGGTACGCTAATGGGCCACACATATTTAAACTAGTTTTAGTTTTTGGGCTCATGCAGTGGGCTGAATACTCTTGGTTCGAGTCATATGTTATAGGATCGCATCAAGGAAAATGTGTGATCTGAATGTGTTAGTCTATGTGTGGATGGAACATGATTAATCTGTTGGGTAATATGATAGGTACAAACGGATTTGGTGTGTGTGATCAATTTGAAATGTGTACACTTGACTATATTTGTTAGAATATGTTAAGATGTGTGACTGATTTCTCATACCCAAACTGATTGTTGTATGATAACCACATTAGGATTGGTTGATTGAGTTGGATCATATGTAACTAATCTTACCGAGCAAACCACAGGTGAGTTCATTACTTTTGAGCATGCGTCCCGGTGGTTGGGACAGTCAGTGGGTATCCCAGGGAGGGATAAGTCTTTTGGGTAAAAACAAGAATGTTGGATAATATACTCTTCCTATCACCTTTAAAGTCCCTCCGTGTTGTTTGGTTACCTGGAAGGTAACATGGTATTAGTTAGTAGCGCTACTTAGGTTTGGCAACCTCACCCCGTTCCTGGGAGGACGGGTGTTGAACTAATGACCTAGTCATGACCAATGCTTTGATAGGAGCATTGGAGAAAGGGCAAAATAATCAGAAGCCATCTTGTATTCGGGTTATTATCAACATTACTTTCGGATTTAAATTCAATGGATTAACTAAACACTTGGTAACCAACGTTTTTCGTAAAACTATGAACTCACCAGCGTTGTCTGATACACTTGTTGCATGCTCGCAGGTCGTTAGATGTTTTGGATTGGAACTTGTTGTCTGGTGTAGCTGGAGTGGTCATGGGTCGATCAGGATGGATACATGTGATGGAATTATTGATACTATATATTGGTTTTGGAACAATTTAGCTATGGTATTACTATTTTGCTTCCGCTGAACTTGTTGGGATTTATCAAACTTATTAATGGTACAATTCATTAATAACTGGTATTTTCATTTGCAAATTTATTTTGAGTTCATCATGATTAGTGGCTCGTTATTGGTTTGTCACACGCATAGCAGGGTTTCCATGGGTGGTATTTTGGGGGTGTGACAGTTTGGTATCAGAGCCACTGGTTATAGTGAACTTGGTTTTAAAACGTTTTTATAAAACCAGACTATAACCGAACAGTACCGAAATCGACCATGATACTCAGCTCCAGACTGCAAGGTTCGTTTCTCATCTACTATTGCATAGTATATCTAGCGTACACTTATGTATGACATTACACGTGAATGCACACTTAGCACTGCAGTATGAACTTCTATGTTACCAACCCATGTTACGTGTTTTAAGAGTGCGACTCTTCTTAAACTTTCATGATTTATGTTGTGGTGTCATCTATCTTGTTACTCGAATTCGGGGAAACTTTTAGCGCGAGTTAAGAGGCACTGAGATAAGCATGCAAATTGCTTAATTATTATGGGTGCACACATAATAATAATGTGGGGTGCATGTGAGTCCCAGTGAGGCTTAACGAGTGTTAGAGGGGTTCCGCTCTGTTAATTGATGTTATGTTAGAACTCAGCAGTCTATAGGAGTCATAGCAGTGACTGTCTCCTACTCGAACATGATCTTTTCACCCCTTTCTGAATCCTTACGAATCTCGATGCTATCGAGTATCACCTGATCACACATCTGAATGCCTAGCGAACTGCGTAGAATGTTAGGTGCTAGTACGAACGTCCCTGAGCTGGATGGCTCAGCGTCAAATGACTGGACTACACTTTCCTCACTTATCTTTGCTTGCTGGAACTTAGCGTGTTGACGCCTTAGATCCCGAAGTGCGATCACTTCTGCAACGCTCTCACGACATACCGTGTATTACTCAGTCAACTTGCAAGATCGATGGACAAGAGAATAAACGTAGTACCTTACCGACTCCAGCATTTGAACGACCCTAGTTACCGGCAACGAACAACAGCGATTTGACTCCAATCGAATCCTTAACCCCAGCCAGCGACTCATGGGAGTCGACTCTTACGAACCAATCTGGACAAAATCGATGACGATTGATAGTAGAACGGACTGTGTAACCGCCCGCACCATGAGTAGTGCCTTAGGACGTGGCACGGAATGTGAAAAGATGAACCTTGTTGGTGAAAGGACGCAGGACACCATTACAGGCAACAATATTAGAGGCAACAACCGCGGAAACATCAAGGTACTCGTGATCGTAGCTTACAGTATGGAAACGAAGGTGACCTCGACAAGGATTGACTGTGTTAAGTCAAGGTAACGACAACCAAGGGAACGACGACAGTACTGGAAATTCTCGTGACGAAAACAACACTGGAAATGAAGCTCATGGAAGGACATTTAGTATTGGCATAGGCTATACCAGGTGTAATAGCAACATAATAGCTTGGATGGGCTTTTTGAAACCAAACCTGTTCTGGAGTCGGCTGATGCAAGTCAATTGAAGCCTTATATGTTCGCTGGGATGCAAACTCGACCTTGGGGGACAGGTGTTCGACATCGACCTTCCTTCCACTACCCTTGATGGTTGCAATACAGTAGTTAATATGGATTGGTTATCCAGAGATCGCGCAGATACACCAGTGAGGAGAAAATTTTGTGTCGAGAATTGTTATTTGTTCTAAAGTGTCAGAGTGGTGCAAAGGTTAGCGTTATTTCAGCCGTGAAGGCCAGAAATGCCTACGGTGGGATTACTTCGCTATACTAGCAACCGTTACTGATGTTAGGGCCAAGGAAACAGAGGATCGAGGATCCACCAATCATTCGTGATTCCTTTCGGTATGCTACCCAAGGAACTTTCGGGTTTACTTCCACAACTGTTAGGCGAAATCTCAGTCTGATCTCGCGCCAGAGGCAGCCCTGACTACACGCACTCTTACCGTCTTGCACCAGGAGGGTTGCAAGAGCTGTCTAATCAGCTGCAGGAACTGTTGGACAAGAGTTTTGTCGGACCTAGCTTTTCGCTTTGGGGAGCCCCGGTTATATCCGTGAAGATAAGCCTTTTCCTATGTGTACTAATTTTCAAGGACTCAATAAGGTGACAGTTGAGAACCGTTTGCCACGACCATATATTGACAACCTGACAACCAGTTGCGGGGGTCGAGCTTCCATTCGAGGTTTGAATAACAAACGAGCTATTGTCAGAAGGTAGTCTAAGGGGAGAATGTGCCTGCAATGGTATATCGAGCGCAGTGCGGCCATTTCGACGTTATATTCCAAGACTTTCAAGCTAATCATCACACCAGCAGCTGTATGGATCACATGAATCGACCATGCTTATTGACGACATGTTGAATCATTTCCAGGAGAAAGGAACATCATGGGCAGCTTTGTGTCTTATTTGAGAGCTCCTGAAGGAGCCACACCGCGTGAAGTCTTGATAATGTAACTTCTGGATGCGAGGGATACCTTTTTGGTCATATAATCAACGAAGTAGGAATACATGTGGATCTCGCTAAGACCCGTTTCAGTTAGAAATTGATCGACACCAGAGATCCCTTCGAGGATGCAGCAATTTCTTGGTCTCACTAGATGCTATCGCAGATTCATCACAGGATTCTCGAAGATCGCGCAGCTTCAATCTCTTTAGCACAGCAGGGTGCTGTGTTCGGGGAAGACAAACAGGAGGACGTCCTTTCAGCTTTTGAACCTCAACTCTGCAATGCTCTAAGCATCGTCTTTACCCAAAGGTACGGGTGATCTAGCGGTGCACCATGTTGCTCCGAATTAGAGCCCCAGTTAAACGTCGCTGCAACACGAGAGAGTGATGACTTACGTAATGGTGTTACGAAGAGGAACTGCACGACATACAATCTGCGATGCAACCAGGGTCGTTGGATTTAAGTGGGAGGCATTACTTGGACGGTACCGAATGCACTACTTAGACCGATCACAAGGGCCTCCCGTGTACCCTGGTTACGAGAGAGTTAAAATCAGTTAATGGAATCGCTGGATGGAACTTTTGAATGAATACGACCGTGGAACCTAGACGTGCACGAGCTTTGTGGCTCACTATCCCCTCTAACATACCTGGTCAGATTCACCTTGTTCAAACTGAAGAACTGAAGGAAGAGAGTTCACAAGATTGACCCATGCGGGGCATGGGGAAGCGACCTGTCACACCCCAACCAATGGCGGAAACATCGGGATGAGACGAAGTGTGAAGATTGCTCGAGACATCATAACGCTATTTGTGACAATAATTTAATAATCCAAATTTCATTTCCAAAATAAATGTCAAAACATTACAAGAAAAGCAAATAACAACATTGTTCAACATAACATAAACAAAATTGATACAACACTTTAAACCTAAACGTCTAAGTGAGTATTTAGGCATCTTTGCTATCCGTTTTCATTTCATCATCATCAACCTGTAACATGTTTAAAAATACAATTCAATGCAAAAGCAAAGGCGAGTATACAAGTTTGGTACGTACATAGCATAAGTTAAAAAGTGTGATCAATTCCTCATGGCAAGCATATGATTCAAGATAAACCTTAAATATGGCATGTGTCTAACATATCAAACCAAGAAAACGCAATATGCTCAAGACATAACCTCAAGTTTACGGGCGGGTCGTTAATCCTATAGCGCTACATATGTCAAGGTTTGGCTCGTACGAAGTTAATGATAAGTTCAACACATAAGAATCACCCAAATTTAAAGTATCAAGTCATCACATATACAAGCATTGTTATAGGAATGTTCGTGTGTTTAGACAAAAGTTCATGTGTAAGTTTCAATAGGTAAACATGTTACACCCCAAGAGTGGTAAAAGTAAAAGGGGAAAATGACGAGTATACTCACAAAGTTTGCATATGTTTTCCGATTATCCAATTGTTGACGAGTAGAGATTTAGAGTCCGAATGTATAAGGGTTAAGGTTCAAGTATGTTTAGAGTCGAGATTCGGTGTTTAAAACAACATAAAAATAAGATATGAGAATAACATGGAAAATAATCATTTAGTACATATGATGCTTGTTCTTGACACTAGGAAACTCGAAGGAGTTTAGATGTTTTCATGGAACAAGGTTCCATTTGAATCGTGACAAGTTATCATAGTCTAGGATGATGTAATCTAGTACCCCGACATATGAACACTAGTTCATCATCAAAGATTCGATTATTCGAATAATATATTTAGGTTATATAATATATGTCCAATAGTTCAAGCATGAGGTAGAAGATTAAAATCTTCATTTTGGTACCTCTAAATGTCATAGAAGTCATGTAGGAGGTAGGAAGATCAAGTCTTCCATTTAGGCACCTCTATGTGTTCACCACTACACTTGATGTAAAAAAAACAACCAAGGAGGGTCATGAACATACAATAAAGAATAAGAAATATACACACTAACTAAGAGAAATCATCAAATCATGTGAGGATTGTATGTTTGGACAACCCAAGTTGTTCCATAATCACTCATGTATCAAGGACAAAGTTTGACATGACTTGTGGGTTAAAAACCCTAAACAAAACACCAAGTTTATGAGGTTTAATCCTCTGATTTTAAATGTCTCAACCTTGTTTTTAAGCTTAACCAACCATGGGATAAGTTGTAAGCATTAGGACATAGGTATGAGATGTGTTAGACACAAGTTGCATAGGTTTAAACAAGTTTTTGATGAACATAAAAACAAACAGAAAGTTTATGGACTATTTCGGGGCATTTCCAAGTCTGATTTCTCCAAGGAGAAGTCTAGGAATCGAACCCCATGATTATACAAGCAAGTAGGAAAAAGAATCGAGTGAATCGGATAAGAATTGAGTGAGTTATGCTCATTTTCGTGAAGGGGTGTCAATCTACTCGAACCCTTGCTTTCAGCTACGGTTTGGTGGATGTTTTGTGAGTTTTTAGGGTTGCAAAAGTGGTAGGGAGGCTGGTTATAAGTGGTATTTATAGGGGGAAAGATTAGGGTTTCAATGGGTTGGGCTTTGGAAGTGTTTAGAAGGGGTTACACCTTGAAACTAGCCCACAAAACCCAACTATATGGAGCTGAATTTTGCTGAATTGGGCTGCCATATTTCTTTATTTTTTTTTATTTTTTAAAACATTATAATGAGTAATTTTGTTAATTAAGTTGTGTAATAATGTGCAACAATGCTTCCCCTAACTTGTAACAAGGTGAAATATGAAATAAAACATGATTTAACTAGGTAAAAAGTGTAATGTACAAGTTTTATTTACGTAGCAAGTTCCGTATTTTACAACGATTACAATGAAAGAATGGTTATAAGAACACAAGATTTCCAAAGTTAGAATTTCACGTAAGGTTTCTAAATGTAGGAAGTTTGAAAACGCAGGGCGTTACAGTCTCCCCTCCTTTAGGAAATTTCGTCCCGAAATTTATTCAAGAGGAAGGCTTGAAAGAGTTTTTGGCATAAAGGTGATCATTAAGAATTGAAACTTGGGAAGTTTGAAAGTTTTGAAAAGTACCAAATTTTGGAGAACGTCAAGGTAGATTTGCAAGGGGAAGTTTTTAAGGATAGTATAAAAAATCATACTTTCGTAAAACCTGTTTATTGAGAGGAACGAAAAGGTTTGTTACTTTAAATAAAGCAATAGAGGTATACTAAGTATAGTTTCACAAGAATCAAGAATAGGGAGGCTATTTTATAGGTAACGAGGTAAGTTAGGACTCAAATGTTTAAACAAGCTGGATTGCGAACGAGTTTTGTATAAAATAATACGAGTATAGAATGAACGAATGACTCTTAAAGAGTACAAGTATGTGAATAGCATAAGTGTTGGATAGATGAACGTAGTGTGTTAAGGATGAAGTCTCGTCATGAATAATCGGATATAATGCGTTTGTGAGTTGCGTGAAGTTGTATTAGGTCCAAAAGGTCTGCAACACACTGAATTTCTCATGGCACGTTTTACGAAAGTTTGGTAACATGGTGAAAACACTTATATATAGGAAGTACCAGCGGCGTATCCACCATGTTTTAACCACATTACGTCCGTTTCGTTACTTGGGGTCATGTTACGTTCCGTGTCTTACCATACACATTAGTACACTCTATGGTTCTCATACGCCTATCACTATAATCCCGTGTGCACCCGCGATTATACTGATTGTCGCATGATCCACATAGCTTGTACTAGTTATGTATGAATCAAGGTATACATGAATTTGAAAATAAGAATGTGTACGTAGAAGAATGTCGTATGTAAGCATGTTTATGTTTAAGCATGTATGGGACCCACGTAAGCAAATCCCTCGTATTACGCTCGCGTATAGGTACGAATGTACGAATCATGAGTAAGGATGAAAGTATGAGCATAAGTTTAAGTATGAATACGCATGTATGTATGAGCATAAACATAAAACGTGTAAGTAGTATGTGTACAAGCAGAAGCGTAAAACGTATAAGTAGTATGTGTATGAGTACAAGCATAAAACGTATGAACATAGGTGTAGGTATGAAAAATAAATATTGTGTATATGGTGTACGTTGAGACATTGTAGAGAAAAAAAAAGGTTAAGTATGTAGATACGAACGATATAAATGATGTTATCGCGAGATATCGACTAAAATGTGTATGATGATGTGCATGTATAGTTGTTTAAACAAAACGTTGAGTTTGTCGAATCAAAATTAGATTGAGCTTGGTTTGAAAGGTAGAATATAGTTTGTATATGTAAAGGAACATAAAATACTCATTGGTCATGCTTAACGTATTTTGTAATGATTGAAATGCTACTTTTGTTTAAAAAAAAGGAGTTCACGTATGTTAAAAATTGTCGGTCCCCATGAAGTCTTCTAGCCCACGTGTTTTGAAATTTGGATGACGAGTTAAGCGTTGTAGAGAAGGTTTTTTTTTTTTTTTTTAAATAACGGGTTTGTTTCATTTGCATCAAAACATGAAAATTTGGACTTTGAAAGTTCTTGTGAAAACGTCGACCCTTAGAAAAGAAATTTAGTAAAAGAACTTAGTGATTGTTTAAAAATAATTTTAACAAAGGATTTATTGATGTTGGAAAGAGTATTTGGTAAACGGTCGTATAACATCTATGAGGTCTTATAAGTAATTGAGAAAGGTTAGTTTGATTTCGATTAAGAATGGAAGTCTCTAGTATGATGATATAATGTGAACGTGTTTCAGTTAATAAATCAGATGTGAAGTTCATGGGCAAGAGATTCATTAGACCGATTAAATTGATAGGTAGCATTTCGTAAGGTTTGGAAATTCATGTAGTAAAACGGTAAAGACATGATTAAGAATCTTGTGTATATGATTTGAGTGAAAATGGATGGTAGAATAAGAAGTACGTTTGATAAACAATGTATTTTGAAATCGGTATAAGTAGGTATTTTGAATAATGATAAATGATTTAGGTATAAAACATGATCGGGTTTGCATAATAAAATATTTTGAAAGATAAGTTTTGGGTAACGGTCACCTAAGTAAGGGAATCACCCCTAACTCGTTGGTGAAGTCGTTTTAAGGGAAGAGGGGTGGAGTCAATCGTCAAGGTAAGGAAGTCACTCCAATCTCGATGATACATCTCCACTAGTTGTTACAAGGAATATGAATTTAAATTATATGAAAATCATGCGTATATAAGTGTATCGAAAAGGTTCGATATGTTGTGCGTGTGAAAAGAGAAATCAAAGGTAAACTCGAGGTTGAAAGATTGCATCGTATAAAATGAACAATAGAAACACATGTTTGACCAAAGTTTGGAGTGTTCCAAAACGGAACTTTGACTAACCAAAGTGGTCGAAAAGTCTTTTGAATTTGAGGAGCATGTTTTGGCCTAATAGGTAAAATACTCTCGCCGACAAGTCGGTTAACGGTATTTACCCTTCCGGTTACTACATGTCCCAAATCAATCGAAATTTCGAGACTTGGCGGGATTTATGAAAAAAATGCCAAGGAGTGGAACTAGTCGACAAGGTGCGGGTTTCACCCCTAACTTGACGATTTCGTATCCTAAGTGTGGTTGGTACTCGTCGGGTCAAAATTTAATTTCGACGTGTTGACGAGGGTCCACTAGAACTTGAAATTTGAGATTTACCATTAAGATGTGGATTTCACTCCTAGCTTAATCGCGATATCTCGTGTAAAAAAAAGAATAGGTAGATTGAGAGTCGTTCACCAAATTGTGGGTTTCACGCCTATTTTGGTGAATTCGTCTCATTTTTACAATATGAGTGTTGTCGGATTTAGAATAATCGAGTAAAATGCATGAGGGAAGTGTATGTCGAAGGAGATACACAAACAAGTATAAACACATAAGAAAGCATATCAAGGATGATACTTAAATAATGAAATAAAACAAGTATTAACACATAGAGAAATATGTCAAGAATAACACATAAAGAATCGAACAACGAAACAAGTGTTAACACATAATAAAACAAGCATTAATGCGTAAGAATAACATGTCGAATATTACACATGAGTAACATACATGTTTAAAAGAGCATAAATAAGTAACAAATAAAGTATCATGTAGTAGTCCAAGCAAAGCATACGAATAAGGTTCTAAAACTATAGACTAGGCTAAAGCATTCCTACTTTTCCTAATTCCCTATAGTTATGGCTCTGATACCAATCTGTCACACCCCACCCAATGGCGGAAACATCGGGATGAGACGAAGTGTGAAGATTGCTCGAGACATCATAACGCTATTTGTGACAATAATTTAATAATCCAAATTTCATTTCCAAAATAAATGTCAAAACATTACAAGAAAAGCAAATAACAACATTGTTCAACATAACATAAACAAAATTGATACAACACTTTAAACCTAAACGTCTAAGTGAGTATTTAGGCATCTTTGCTATCCGTTTTCATTTCATCATCATCAACCTGTAACATGTTTAAAAATACAATTCAATGCAAAAGCAAAGGCGAGTATACAAGTTTGGTACGTACATAGCATAAGTTAAAAAGTGTGATCAATTCCTCATGGCAAGCATATGATTCAAGATAAACCTTAAATATGGCATGTGTCTAACATATCAAACCAAGAAAACGCAATATGCTCAAGACATAACCTCAAGTTTACGGGCGGGTCGTTAATCCTATAGCGCTACATATGTCAAGGTTTGGCTCGTACGAAGTTAATGATAAGTTCAACACATAAGAATCACCCAAATTTAAAGTATCAAGTCATCACATATACAAGCATTGTTATAGGAATGTTCGTGTGTTTAGACAAAAGTTCATGTGTAAGTTTCAATAGGTAAACATGTTACACCCCAAGAGTGGTAAAAGTAAAAGGGGAAAATGACGAGTATACTCACAAAGTTTGCATATGTTTTCCGATTATCCAATTGTTGACGAGTAGAGATTTAGAGTCCGAATGTATAAGGGTTAAGGTTCAAGTATGTTTAGAGTCGAGATTCGGTGTTTAAAACAACATAAAAATAAGATATGAGAATAACATGGAAAATAATCATTTAGTACATATGATGCTTGTTCTTGACACTAGGAAACTCGAAGGAGTTTAGATGTTTTCATGGAACAAGGTTCCATTTGAATCGTGACAAGTTATCATAGTCTAGGATGATGTAATCTAGTACCCCGACATATGAACACTAGTTCATCATCAAAGATTCGATTATTCGAATAATATATTTAGGTTATATAATATATGTCCAATAGTTCAAGCATGAGGTAGAAGATTAAAATCTTCATTTTGGTACCTCTAAATGTCATAGAAGTCATGTAGGAGGTAGGAAGATCAAGTCTTCCATTTAGGCACCTCTATGTGTTCACCACTACACTTGATGTAAAAAAAACAACCAAGGAGGGTCATGAACATACAATAAAGAATAAGAAATATACACACTAACTAAGAGAAATCATCAAATCATGTGAGGATTGTATGTTTGGACAACCCAAGTTGTTCCATAATCACTCATGTATCAAGGACAAAGTTTGACATGACTTGTGGGTTAAAAACCCTAAACAAAACACCAAGTTTATGAGGTTTAATCCTCTGATTTTAAATGTCTCAACCTTGTTTTTAAGCTTAACCAACCATGGGATAAGTTGTAAGCATTAGGACATAGGTATGAGATGTGTTAGACACAAGTTGCATAGGTTTAAACAAGTTTTTGATGAACATAAAAACAAACAGAAAGTTTATGGACTATTTCGGGGCATTTCCAAGTCTGATTTCTCCAAGGAGAAGTCTAGGAATCGAACCCCATGATTATACAAGCAAGTAGGAAAAAGAATCGAGTGAATCGGATAAGAATTGAGTGAGTTATGCTCATTTTCGTGAAGGGGTGTCAATCTACTCGAACCCTTGCTTTCAGCTACGGTTTGGTGGATGTTTTGTGAGTTTTTAGGGTTGCAAAAGTGGTAGGGAGGCTGGTTATAAGTGGTATTTATAGGGGGAAAGATTAGGGTTTCAATGGGTTGGGCTTTGGAAGTGTTTAGAAGGGGTTACACCTTGAAACTAGCCCACAAAACCCAACTATATGGAGCTGAATTTTGCTGAATTGGGCTGCCATATTTCTTTATTTTTTTTTATTTTTTAAAACATTATAATGAGTAATTTTGTTAATTAAGTTGTGTAATAATGTGCAACAATGCTTCCCCTAACTTGTAACAAGGTGAAATATGAAATAAAACATGATTTAACTAGGTAAAAAGTGTAATGTACAAGTTTTATTTACGTAGCAAGTTCCGTATTTTACAACGATTACAATGAAAGAATGGTTATAAGAACACAAGATTTCCAAAGTTAGAATTTCACGTAAGGTTTCTAAATGTAGGAAGTTTGAAAACGCAGGGCGTTACACGACCTTTAGCAGGTCGGACGATATTTGCTACTTCATGGAATTAATATGGACTTCATTAAACAGCAACCTTAGGGAACTGGTGCAGGCAAAGCACACGGGTTTCGATATCCTATTCATTTGAGTTTTGATAGGATGAATTAAAACCTGAAGACCATGTACGGATGACCAGGCCTGAAGGCCCACATAGCAACGCATGAGAACGATGTTTGACTTGTGGGAAAGTCAAGGTGAGATATTAGCAACCAGAAACGCATATATGGAAATGGGAACAGACTGCCATGGATCTTATCACTGGTCTACTTACAACTCGAAACGGAAACATTACCACCTGAATGATTGTTGATGGACTCATGTTACCAGCACACTTTCTTGCAACCAAGGAAACCGACGAGTCTTCGCAGCTGCGAACGTTCCTCTGAGAGAGGCGGCTTTTAGGCACCAGGTGCCAACTCCCGTTACTTATGATTTTGAGATATACCTAATTTATGACAGGCAATACACGATACCATGGGCTCACGTCAAGACATGAGCATTACTTATCATCATAGGACATCGGTTTGAGTAAATGAACCCCCCTGACACTCGAAGACATGCTGCGAGCATGTGTGTGATTGACTTAGTGAAAACTGGAAGGACACATACCTTTGGCTGAGTTCTGCCGTAGCAGTTATTATTCTAGTATTCAGGCAACTCTGTTTAGGGCATATTTTCTGGATGATAATGCCAATCTTTTTGTTGGATTAAGGTCGGTGACAACCTAATCACGGGTCCAGGATTTGTACTCGAAACTCTTGGGAAGATTGCTTGGATCGGAAATGGTTGGGCGACAACGTGCGACTGTCAGAAAAGTTGATAGGCTTAGAAAGCACTGGGAGTTCGCTGTAGGCGATCGTATCATGTTGAAAGTCTCACCCTAGGAGGGCGTAGTATGTTTGGGAAGCGTGGAAAGCATAATTTACGTTACGATGAGTCAATTGGAATTCTGGAAAGAATTGGGCACGCCGCCTACAAACTCGAGTTACCCGACGAATTGGATAACGTGTATGATATCATCTATGTCTCGAATCTAAGGCAGTGTTTGTTCGATGAAACACTTGTGATACCTTTGTTGGGGAACCCATTGCTAACACAGTCGAATTTAAATCATGGGAGTTCGTTGGAACTCAAGACGTGGACTGGAGTTCACGTGGGAACGCAAAGGTTTGATAAAGCTCTAGTATCCTCGATTGTTCAACGGTTTAAGCACCTCCTGATGTCACTAGCGAATTTCGGGACGAAATTCTCTTTCAAGTTGGTGATGATGTGGTACCCGGCGAAAATCCACAGTCATCCTAATCTGACACTTCGTCATTTTTGGACTACTTATCAAATTTCAGGACGAAATTTCTTTCAAGTTGGGGATGATGTGACAACCCGAACTTCCAAGGTTAGTCTCGTAATTCTGATCTTCATTGTTCTTCGTTCATATTCGTGACCGCGTTAAACTTGTTTTACGTAAACATAATCACGTATGATTCAGGGTGTAGTAGACTGTTCTATGAGTATGGTTGTTGCGTTGGGCCGCGAGTACATTGGACCGCAAGTGTGTTGGGCCGCGCATATGTTTGGGCCACACACCCTCCTTGGTTACACCCCACCTCTTTAAAACATTTGTTTATTTCTAAACCCCTCGGCCTATATTATGTTTGGTCCGGCCCACAACTAATTTTGGTCCTTGGTCCGCAAAACATGAGCTTTTAAAATAATTAGAGGATACGTATAATATTAGTTTAACAAAAAGAAACCCTAGTGCGCCCCTGTTGACGATCAGTTCCCTTTCGAAATCCCTTGGAGCTCCTCTTTTGTGCTGAGTTTATTCATCATCTGGTTAGTAAAGGCATCTCGATTTTATTTATGTGCATATATATATATGTGTTTGATTAATTGTCTTGAGTAATGTACAACTTGTTTAGTGATAATGGAACCGTAAGTGAGGAATGACTCACTCTTGGTCGATGATTCCATAGGATTAGGATAATCTACATACTTTAATTGATAAAAAGGAGTGTTATGTGTATTAAACTGTGCCATGATATCGTATATAATGTGATTAGAAGCTGCTCGAATAAAGAACTAGTTTAGCATGTTGCATAAATAAATAAAAAAAAAAAACCTTGTGTGCATGTGATCATTATGGGAACCTCTTGATATATGCCGCTCGAATCGGCCAATGATGGCAAACAAACAATTGATCCACTTTGTAATTGTTTGAACCCACTAATTGTGTTTGGTCCTATCAAAATAGTCCACTGAATTCACCAAAATATAAATAACAAAGTGATATATTAGTGGTCTTAGTGGTCCAATAGATGTGAAGGATAAGTGGTCTGACAAGTTAGTATGATAACCTTGAATAAAGTGGTGGCCATGTGATCCTATCAATGTTGTCAATGATAGTTTCTAGTAATATGTGAATTAACTAATTGAAATTATAATGGGCATGTGATACTGTAAGAATACAACCTGAACAAATATTCATGCATGTGCGATGATGATGTTGATTATTAATGATTGTTGCTAGATGTTGGCATATATGTTATAAAGATGACTTAAGCAATTTCATATATTGTTAACAATCTGGTTATTATTCTAGAGTCGTATTAATCAATATAGATAACGTGTTTATGTGGTGTTGGGTTCGGGTTGATGGTCCTAATCGGGTATACATGTTATGTAGATTGTATTGAATAATGAAGTAGGGTTGTGAGTTGGGCAATGGACTTTGGAACTGATTAGGTTATAATATACACTTGGGCCTCACATGCAAATATCTTAAATTTGGCCGCAAACACATATAGGTCGCACAACCTAATCGGATTTGGGTTGGGCTACCCAGACATTGGGCCGGGATACGCTGCTGGGGCCGCATCTTTAAACATTGGCCCAACTAAGTTCACGGTGAGAATGGGCCGTACAGCCTTAGTGGGGTTGCGGTACGCTAATGGGCCACACATATTTAAACTAGTTTTAGTTTTTGGGCTCATGCAGTGGGCTGAATACTCTTGGTTCGAGTCATATGTTATAGGATCGCATCAAGGAAAATGTGTGATCTGAATGTGTTAGTCTATGTGTGGATGGAACATGATTAATCTGTTGGGTAATATGATAGGTACAAACGGATTTGGTGTGTGTGATCATATTGAAATGTGTACACTTGACTATATTTGTTAGAATATGTTAAGATGTGTGACTGATTTCTCATACCCAAACTGATTGTTGTATGATAACCACATTAGGATTGGTTGATTGAGTTGGATCATACGTAACTAATCTTACCGAGCAAACCACAGGTGAGTTCATTACTTTTGAGCATGCGTCCCGGTGGTTGGGACAGTCAGTGGGTATCCCAGGGAGGGATAAGTCTTTTGGGTAAAAACAAGAATGTTGGATAATATACTCTTCCTATCACCTTTAAAGTCCCTCCGTGTTGTTTGGTTACCTGGAAGGTAACATGGTATTAGTTAGTAGCGCTACTTAGGTTTGGCAACCTCACCCCGTTCCTGGGAGGACGGGTGTTGAACTAATGACCTAGTCATGACCAATGCTTTGATAGGAGCATTGGAGAAAGGGCAAAATAATCAGAAGCCGTCTTGTATTCGGGTTATTATCAACATTACTTTCGGATTTAAATTCAATGGATTAACTAAACACTTGGTAACCAACGTTTTTCGTAAAACTATGAACTCACCAGCGTTGTCTGATACACTTGTTGCATGCTCGCAGGTCGTTAGATGTTTTGGATTGGAACTTGTTGTCTGGTGTAGCTGGAGTGGTCATGGGTCGATCAGGATGGATACATGTGATGGAATTATTGATACTATATATTGGTTTTGAAACAATTTAGCTATGGTATTACTATTTTGCTTCCGCTGAACTTGTTGGGATTTATCAAACTTATTAATGGTACAATTCATTAATAACTGGTATTTTCATTTGCAAATTTATTTTGAGTTCATCATGATTAGTGGCTCGTTATTGGTTTGTCACACGCATAGCAGGGTTTCCATGGGTGGTATTTTGGGGGTGTGACAGTTACCAAGGTACAAAACTCGAAAAAACACAAAAAAACGAAAAAACTGAACAGAGTATTGGGAAACCCGGACCGGGTATTGAAAAAACCCGATTCCGGGTTCGGGTTGAAACCGGGTACTCGTAAAACCCGAGTTGAAAACGGGTATAAAAAAACCCGGTTCTGGGTTCAGGTTTTATAAAGAAATGCATACCCAACCCCTACCCTATGGGTAGGGTCAGGTTCGAGTTCAGGTATAAAAAACCCGGGTTTTATAATACCCGGTTCCAAGTTTTATTTTCGAGTCCGAATCCAGATTCTAGTTTTTTGTGCACCACTAGTCAAAAGCTAAAATTATACGTGTATGTGGGCCAAACAAGTAATATGCACTTGTCCGTATACCTCCTAATTCTATTGTCCAAACAGAAAACGGGCCCACTCCACTTAAAAGTTATAATCTTTCAAAAGAAAAGCATTTTATTAAATAATAATATTTATTGTTATAAACTCTTGATCACAATCACTCTAAGATCTAAGTTACTCTCATCTATCATTGAAAGTAAATAGAAAAAGTTTTTTAAATGATACAAAATCAATCAATCGTACCCATAATGTAAGATTAAATATATTACGTATTAATATTTAATCTATAGCCATCATAATCATTTACATTATAGAGATCAAAATATATTAGAACCTATTATTTAATTAGTTGGTAATTGTTGATGGACCATATTACCCTTAGTAACTAATTAGGTTTCCTCCTGGGTGCTTATATAAGGAGAGTTATGTGGAGGTTTAGGGGTTACTCAGTTACACAATTCACACACCCCATTAGCCATAACATCATCACAAAACCTCCTCTCCTAACCGATACCCTTTTCGGTTTCTAAGTTCCCATCATCAGTTAGCACCCTAAGGAGGAACCAGATCAAGATGACAAGCATGTCGAACTCCATTACTGGATTCTCCTCTGCACTATCTGCTGTGACAGGTATGATTTATATTGTTTTCCTTCATGCGCAAACAGAACTGAACCAACATGTGGTATCAGAGCATATGTTGATTAGTCAGTTCTGTTTTCGTATCCATAATTCTGGGATTGAAACTTGGAAAACGGAATTTTTTGAAACCGTATGAACATGACAGCCGATTTCGAGTTCATCAAGTTTGCGACTCGAGATCTCTGTTTTTCGATGAAAAGGTCATTTATTTGTTCACCGAATTAACTGGATTATAATTTTAGCCGAAATCTGTTTAGTAAAATTATTAAAATTCAGGTTTCGGGTTCCAGAATTTTATTTTTTTATGATTAGGGTTCATCATGTTCATGTGAAAATTCGAAAATTCTGTTATGATTTGGAATGATTTAGGATTAATGGGTGTTTTTTCCATATTTGATCTAATTTTATCTTTTAATTTTATTCGAAACTGTTATTAGATAAACAGTTATTATTTTCGAAATATGTTGATAAAATTAGATCACTTTAAAACAGGAAATAATATCCCATAATCCCTTAGATTTCGAATTTTCGGTTATGATATCACAATTAACAGCTGTTAGCGAGGTTGCTACTCGAGACCACGAGGTTGCTACTCGCAACCATGAGGTTGCTACTCGCAACCATAACGTCATTAGTCGAGACCATGAGGTTGCTACTCGCAACCATAACGTCATGACTCGCAACCATGAGGTTGCTACTCGCAACCATAACGTCATTAGTCGCAATCATGAGGTTGCTACTCGCAACCAGAATGTCATCACTCGCAACCATGAGGTTGCGACTCGCAACCATAACGTGATTAGTCGAAACCGTAGTTGCGACTCGCAACCATAACGTGACTAGTCGAAACCGTAGTTGCGACTCGCAACCATAACGTCATTAGTCGAAATCGTGGTTGCGACTCGCAATCTCATTATTTTAAGCTGTTTAAATGTGAACTAAAGAAAAAATTTTAGTTCGATCCGCGCTAACGGGTGGTTTGCTATTAAATTATTGGTTTTTTGTAATTATTTAGTTAATTAATGAGGATCAAATAATGTTTTACAAAACCAAAATGGCTTTACTTGAATGAGCTTCTGATGCATCATTTCTGGCCAAAGCTGACTTGATGCATCTACTTATCATCCAAGTATTACGAAAGCTATGTTGTGTGTGCATCATAAGCATGAATGTCTTAATTTCTGGCCAAAGCTGATTTAATTCATTCATAGATGGCATACTCAACAAGTGCATAACTAAAGTGTTTGTCTCAATTTCTGGCCAAAGCTGATTTGTTACAACCACTTTGCACATATGCTTAAATGATTACACTTCTGGCCAAAGCTGTTTTGTCTTCATTTAAGTAGAACTTTAAGTAGTCTATTATTTTGATGTTAGTAATAGACATATCACAACCTCTTCACATAATGATCCTTATATTAATGATCCTCAATTAATTTTTGTGATCATTTTGTCTGCCTTATTCTTAGTACCCATAATTTTTACTCACTATAATTTTCTTCTATAAATCTATATCTCATCCACTCTAATTCCTAAGCCTAAAATGTTTTGCTTTATTTAAAGTTTCTATAAGAATTAGCTCTTAAATTAAATCCTTGATTATCTCTTAAGACACGATGATCCTTATTGCTCTCTTCTGATAAGGCACTACAGAAGAAAAGTAGAGCATGATGAGAACATGGTGTCTCTTATGATAATCAAGAACTATCTAAAATAATTGCTATCACTAAAGTTATTCTAGATTAATTTTTTCCTAAGACTAATCTATAATTGTGGAATAATTACAAGAACTCCTAAGGTGCATGTCTTCATTTAACTAATTATAAATTATATGGTTAAGTGGTATATGTGAATATATTATAATGTACAATACCATGACCCATAAAGTTAAGGGCTTACGCATGGAAATAAGTACATTTTCCAGTACATTACATACTAAGTTTTTCATTTGTACAATTTGATGCATTATAAATCAGCTATAACACTCAAAAGTACCAAAGTATAACGAGTGTGTTGATAAGCAACATATGTACATAGAAAATAAATGTTTGAAACTGGAAAATAAGATGTTATTCACCTTAAAACCACTAAAACCTTAAGAGAGGATTGTTCTAAAGTCCATAGACAAATTACAAGTGCTAATCCAAACGTTAAGGTTCTTCAAGGGAAAATCTCACTGCATAATTATGTCATTAGACTAGGCATAAGCAACGAGACTATCCATTATTCTAAAGAACAGTTGGATAAATTAATTAGATAGTAACTTACTAATGATATTTAAGTCTGATAATTTTAATATTCCAATTAACACATGATTAGTTGACTCTAGTTCCATACGTTTCCTTACCAGAACTCGACAAATAACTAACATGAGAGTTAGTGACAAAATTAAATGTCAAGACTATAAGAACCATAATGAAGACTCTTCCAACAACGCTTTTCGATACCTTATATATTCTGAAGATTAATCAGAATATAGTATCATAATTAAGCAATGTTATGAAGGTTGTGAGGTTTGCATAGTCAACATAAAGTCACACTTATCTTAAACTCTCCTCTTATTTGTTCTAAATATCTGGATAGAAACATTACTAAGATGAAACTAGATGATACCTTATTTTTTCACAACTTTTGTCATCATGCTAATGAGAATTTGACAAAAGGAAAATGAGACTTATAAATTTCATCCATTAGAACCAAAATTCATGAGAAATCATAACATGATTAATGAGGATGATTTTTTTTCATCTAATCTCATTTTCAGTGATTCTAAATCATGACGTTACAGCCCTAAATATTACTTGGCTTAAGGAATAAGTATGGGTCCATCATAAGTCATTCATTGACATTCGTGGAACTTATTCCAAATGGAATATTCAGACATAATTCATTTATCATTTGAAAGACTATCAACTTGTATCTAAATTTTGTTGCATATGGCCTACGGTCTTAGAAGAACTCTATTCATATATGTAGTTAATCAGATTTCTATTAAATATGTCCTTAAAGTTTCTTATGATATCTGGACATTAAAGAAATCAAATAAAGTCTAACGTATATGTGATAGGTTCCCACGTCACGTAGCTCATTGAAACTTCTCTTGTAGCATTCTAGAGATATTAAAGATCAGTGGGAGCATTAAGTGTCTTAATAATGACTTGCAATAGTTGCAAGAGATGGGGATTGAAAATTTTAAATTTCCACCTCTTGTACAAGACATCGCTCCATCACGACACTGTTCAATCAAACCTTATCTCCTTAAATCTAATGCTACTCTTACAAAAGTTTCATTGTTGCTTAATTGTGGGTGCACTTAGATTTCTTACCTAAACTAACGTAATCCTCAACAAGAGAAACTACAATGACTAATGTCATTAATTTGTTTTCTCTATTAGAATTTGTTGGTCGTTAAGTATTGACCCTAAGCATGCTGAGTTCCTAAAGATTTCTAAGTTCGGTGGGAGCAGTCAAAGTCTTTATCATGATTTGCAAGGAATACAAGAGGCGGGGGGAAGAGTGTCATTAAATTCACTCCGAATTTAACTCCGATTACACCTCTTGTACACTATACTGCACCAACTCTTACAAACTTAGAATGAAAATGATAGCAACCTAACCAAGAGCTAATCCATAAAATGGAAACTTCTAATGAACCCAATAATCAACTCAGGAGGTCATCTAGGTTTAAAAGCCTACTAACTTTGATGATTACATAACCTCCCTAATTGAAGTTGAAATGGATTTTGGAAATGCTTACTGATCCTATCTCTTCAAATTAAGCCATTAGTGTAAATCAATCATTTGAATGGAATAAAACAGTTTTCTAGTAAAACTGATTTTGTGTGTTCTTACAACGTTTGGGATTTGATTAAGTTACCTAAGAGTGTTCATGACTAAACCAAATCCTAATATAAGCGTTAAGACACTCAAAAGCATGATTGATTGTCAAAGGTTGTACTCAGGAAGAGATAAGTTATTAAAGACTCTTTTTTTGCATATCTAACAAAAAAAAAAAAATTTCTTTGAGGATCATCACTGTTCTAGTAGCTTATAATAGTTTTAAGCTACATTAGATGAACATTAAAACGATTTTCCCTAATAAATGGCTGACACATTTACATGTTCATTA
Organism: Helianthus annuus; assembly: GCF_002127325.2. Classification (NCBI taxonomy): domain Eukaryota; kingdom Viridiplantae; phylum Streptophyta; class Magnoliopsida; order Asterales; family Asteraceae; genus Helianthus; species Helianthus annuus. The sequence goes on along the minus strand of NC_035444.2, from coordinate 33,754,601 downwards.
GATAACAACCTAAAGTTTCAAACTGAAGGTTAAAGAACACTTTATTTGTAAGCCAATAATATCCATGTATGGGTTAATGCAAACATCATAATGTGATGAAAAGCTAACGTAATTATTTTCATCAAGAATCAAGTGGATTAATGTACCTACCTCAAGATGAGTGGGAGCAACTAAAATAAACTTGTCTATATAGATGACATTCTTTGACAAGCATATGTTACATAAGTCAAAGCATTGTTAACACAAACTTTGATATAATAAAACTCAGAGATATCTCTTACGTGATTGATATCATAACATACTGAGATAGACCCAATGGGATATTAGTTTCGTTCCATAAGTTTAACATTAAATGGGTCCTTACATATGTAACAATCAATATTGCTCTTCTTTAGAGGATAATAGGATAAATGAGATTATTTATTTATGCTTCATTAATTAGAAGCTTTATGTAAGTTTAAGTCTATACTCGTTTAGATATTACTCATATTGCAACACACTAGATATGTCTAGATTAATGTGTAGCATCTAATGGAGTATTACAATATCTTTAAAAGAAACGAGAGACTACAATTTAAAGAAGAAGTGAGAATTAAAACCGGTTTATTACTCTAACTTTGAGATATTCAAAGATTATAAAAATGCAGTTTCGGGTATATCTTTATGTCAGCAGACAAAACCTATTTCATGGAGGAGTCATAATGCACTGATATTAACAACCTAAGTTATAACGACATAACATGGTCACTAAATGTTGTTGGAAATTTAATCAGTGGACTCATAAGTTTATTAACTCCATATAATGTTTTGAAGAATTAGTGTGATAAAGTCAGCTACCATAACTCCTTGAACAGTAACAGTTCAAGAGGTGCTGCATTAAGTTTCGATACGCAATTAATTATTCGTTTATGAACGAATTGAGGAAACTAAGTTTTGTATCGAATACATTCATGATATGCTTAAGGATCCTATAACTGAAGGGCTATTACCCATAAGTCTTATTAAGAGAGCTCATAGACGGGTATTAATTAATAGTCGTGCGCAATTGCATATCGTACTATGAATGACTAAGTATTAGTTAATTTTCCTCAAGTTTGATTTTGTATGTCTGTTAGAATATGTTCAACCGGTATAATGGCATATAGACAAATAAAAGTTACAAATCAAACAAAGGGCTTACGCGTATTTTGATCATGATGATTAGGTTTTAAATTAAGGCTATAGTATGATTAATGGGGGTCCTGAGTCGCATAATGATTCAACGGCTGTATTTTTCTGCTATAGTACTTGTTTAAGGCTAAAATGAGTGTTAACTCCTGATCAGGCTTATCTAATACTCATAGTAAATGATTACTCGGCTAAGTGGGAGAATGTAAGATTAAATATATTACGTATTAATATTTAATCTATAGCCATCATAATCATTTACATTATAGAGATCAAAATATATTAGAACCTATTATTTAATTAGTTGGTAATTGTTGATGGACCATATTACCCTTAGTAACTAATTAGGTTTCCTCCTGGGTGCTTATATAAGGAGAGTTATGTGGAGGTTTAGGGGTTACTCAGTTACACAATTCACACACCCCATTAGCCATAACATCATCACAAAACCTCCTCTCCTAACCGATACCCTTTTCGGTTTCTAAGTTCCCATCATCAGTTAGCACCCTAAGGAGGAACCAGATCAAGATGACAAGCATGTCGAACTCCATTACTGGATTCTCCTCTGCACTATCTGCTGTGACAGGTATGATTTATATTGTTTTCCTTCATGCGCAAACAGAACTGAACCAACACATAAATCCCACAAGCATATAAAATATATGGTTTTTTATTTACTATTATTATTGTAGTCTATATCATATGTCAATTTATCATTTTTTTTAAATTTAATTAACTAAATATATGGTTTTTGTTAGTATTATCATTGTAGTGTGTATATATATGTCAATTTATCAGTTTTAGATTTTAATTAACTTAAACTCTTATTTTCTCACACACTACTCTAAGTTAACAAATTATCATTTAATATACTCTACATACATTTTTACCTCTTTTCTATTGACCCAATCATTTGAGATAAGTTTCTTTCGTTTTCATCTTTATAAGTGAAGCAACCAAGAAATTCTTGAATAAAATTTGGTATGGTAACTAGAGTACTAGACTGCAAAATCCGGTTCAACCTAGTACGCGGTTTGCTAGTTCAACCGCAAAGTCAAAAACAAATCAACATGTTCACAAACTGAACCGGTGAAGAATTAGGGGCAGACCTACCCTTTGGCCAAGGTGGGCAGCCGCACCCTTTGAAAAAAAAGATTAGTGTATATTTTAGACAAAAAACCCGACCGTACCATTTGAAAATATGGTTGAACACCTCATCCGCACCCCCAACAAATAATTCTTAGGTCCGCTGAAGAATCCGAGTTTGTATGCTAACAATCTCATTAACAGGTCCGATACAGGTTTAACAACATTGGATACTAGTATTTTTTTTTTTTAAATAGATTACAGAAAAGTAAAATACATTATATATAAAATTTTGCCACTAAAAGACATGTGAACTGACAACTCACTCAATTCACCACTAGCACCCTGCCTAGTTCCCCGACATGGTTTGTTTTGGTTTTAGTTTTCATCATTTGTGTTATTTTCTCATTCTTAGAAATATAACTTTTTTAGGTGGCATATATGTCGTTTTTCAAAAAAAAAAAGGTGAGAATAACTTTTTGAGATAGGTTATACAATAAATAAATAAATTAAAAAGCAACACTCTCAACAATAAAAAGTTATCAAAAAATTATAATTTGTAATTAATATAGCAATTAGAAATAATAATATACTTTATTGCATATTTATGGAAAGATATAGACGTATGATGACGGTTGATAAACTTGAAAGTTATACATTTTTATCTTATTTATCCTTTCACTTTAAGTGGTTTTTTTTTAATATAAAACCCCATGATTTGGTACTTATTTAATTATTTAATGAATTTGCAATGTTTGGTGAGAAATTGTAGGGTTGTAGGAAGGAATTCGGGAAAAGGAGAAATGAAGAATTTGTTGGCAGGAACTCCTTGAGCCCTAGGCCCTTTTTATTCCACCACCTTACTTTTAGCCTTCCTAAGGAGGTTGTTTGGATTGGGAATTTTTGGGAAGTTTGGAACTTTGGGTTTAGATTTTTGTAAAGATTCAATTTTTATTGTTTAATGATGTAGTTTATGTCTTGATCTTAGTTGGTTTGCATTTTTTGATCATATGTGTGGATAATCTTCATGAGTTTTGTGTGTTGGACTTAAAAACGCACGTTTAGGCTATTTGCCATTATCTTTGTGATGTTGGATTGGTTCCTGCTACCTTCTCCATCAGCCTATCACCTCTTCGTCGCTCTCTTCCCGCTACCTTCTCCTCACCGTCGCTCATCTTCTCGTTGTGGGTAATGGGCGATAAAATACGTGCAACAATTCTGTCGCAACCCCCGTCCCCTAACAGTCCCGGGAACGAGCGGCCGCGGCCAGTTTTGGTGGTATATGGTGTTTGTCAATTTTGGCAGCGGAATTTACATCAGGACCGTAGTTAGGAAATATTTTATCAGAGTAAAATACCACGCTTTTAATATATTAAACACATGGGAAAATCTCAAGTTTCAAGTACACACATTTTCATAGGGATAAACCCTATTTTATTTAATAAAAACATCTATTTCTTTTAGGTAACTTTATTGCCACTTTTCCAAGCCTTCAGTGCTGTCCAGCTGGCTTCTATTTGGCTTTCCCATTTTGTTACCTGAAACGCGTTTAAAAACATTTTGTCAGTGGAAAATACTGGTGAGTGAATCCCAGTTTAATCAAGTTTAAGTAAAAAAACCATTGTACAGTATTGAGGGCGGTCGCGCAATGACATTTGTTTCCAAGTCATACTAATTACCACCCACGGTACTGTCAACCCGACTTGTGGAAATGTTACTCCTCGCAAGGCAGTAACAAATTTTGTATACAAAACCCCAGCATACCGACGATAATTGTATCCTTACAAATACTCAATAACTGTTTAATATATAATTAATCGTGTGAGGTTTTGTAAAAACAATTTACAAAAAGGAGATTACTCACATTGCTGTCTTAGATGATCCTTTAGGGTTTCCTGGTGATAATCTATAAATTACACAAATGCACATGCGTTAGTATAATAACTCATTTTAACATTAGAAATACACTCCTCGAGACGACATTCCAATGACTACGTCGGGCAGAACCACGACAGCTGTTACGGAACCCTAGATCAGTCGGGAAGAGTATCTAAGACGTATCCAAGGGTTATGAATCCTTTCTCTAACAATTCGTCTAATTGTTTCTTCAATTCCTGCATTTCTGCGGGTGCCAAACGATAAGGTGCTTTGGCAATCGGTGCTGTCCCTGGTAGTAGATGGATTCTGAATTCGACTTCCCTGTCTGGCGGTAGTCCTATTAATTCTTCTGAAAACTGAGACACTACTGGAATGTCTTTTAGTTCTTTTCCTTTAGTGTTAGTGATTATAGAAATCAAATACACTATAGACCCTTTTCTTATACAACTTGCTGTTTTCATCACAGAGATGAATTTTGTAGACTTAGATGGTTTATCTCCTTTAATTGTGATCTTTTCACCCCTTGGTGAATTTACTTGAATTGACTTTTGATCACATAAAATACTGGCTTTATTGGCTATTAACCAATCCATTCCTAATACAACATCAAATCCTGCCAGATTCATTGGGTAAAGGTTTGCAATGAGTTTTTGATTTAAAAGTTCTATTCTTGCTCCCTGCAAGATTTCAGAAATTCTAATGGTTTCCCCATTGGCTGTCTCTACCAGACATTATTGTGGGAGTTTAGTTAATGATTGATTAAGAAGTTTGCAAAACGAAGTATTAATAAAACTTTGGTTCGCACCAGATTCAAATAATACTTTAGCAAAAACATCATTAACTAAAAACGTACCGGCTATTACGTCTGGAATCATCTTAGCTTCATCGGCCATCAGAACAAATGCTCTAGCATTTTTAGCGTTCTTGTTGTTCGTAGCTGGAGCCAATTTCGGACAGTTTGGCTTGATGTGACCTCTTTCTCCACAGTTGAAGCACATCCCATTATTAGGTTTCCTCCTGCAATCTTCTTCCTTGTGTCCTGGTAACTTACAGAAATTGCAGTAAGTTGAGCATTTTCTCGAATGCTTCTTCTTGCAAGCCTTGTAGTAGGGTGCAGAGGTAGAACCTACATTCCTACGGTTGGAATTTCCATAGCGGAATTCCTGGGTAAGTCTTTGAGCTAGGTTTCTCCTCTGGTCTTCTTCTCGTGTACGCACTAATTCATCAGTCAATGTGTTTGCTAGTTCTACAGCTTCTTCTATAGTTTGAGGTCTAGCTGTCTTGACTACATGCCTTCTCCCCGATTAATCCCCAGATGTAACGGGAGATTAATACTGGTTCAGGTGATGCAAGGGTTGGCACTATTCTAGCATATTCAAAGAATGTAGTAGTATAACCCTTACTATCTACTCCAGTCATCCTAAGGTCGAGAAACTTATCTGCTATCTGTTCTTTTTCATTGGGAGGGCAGAATTTCCTTTCTACCATGTTTTTAAATTCCTCCCATTCCATATTATAAACCGTATAACTTTCCCTAGACTGGAGGATAGTGTTCCACCATTCTAAGGCTGAGTTCTTAAACAGATTGGAAGCAAACATTATTTTATCCTCTTTCGCACACTTGCTTATTTTTAAGACTGCATTAGTCTTTTCTATCCAGCGTAGAGCTGCAATGGGTCCTTAATTGCCCGAGAATTCTATTGCTTTGCAGGACCAGAATTCCTTGTAAGAACAACCATAAGGCATGGTTATTCTTCTTTTGGGAATGGGCACTTGAAGTACTGGTCCATTTTTCACGCTATGCTCAGGTTCAGTTGGTCACTTACTACTATGTTTACTTTTATTATCTGCTTCCTTAACAGTTTGAATAATAAACGGCATTGCATCTATAATTCCTTATGCCACTATGTATTGGATGACACTGTTATCCACTTGGTTTCCATTGTTATTGTTGTTCGGATTCTCATTATTCAGATTATCGTTATTCGGGTTGTTATCATTCTTGTTTTCCTGATTCACTTCGTTGTCCATCTGATTTTAAACATTTACCACATATTAATATCACAAAATAATAATTAATATAGCCCAATCACATGACACGCATTTTGGTCAAAAGCGTCGATCATTGCGACTTACTCTATTTTTATATAATATGCATCTAGTACAGGCCAGAACTGAAAATTAAAAATTACAATACAACTGGAAATTAAAATTACACTACTAATAGTAGGCATCCGTAGTTTTTTTCATACACACATATTTATATTATTATTATTATTATTATCATTATTATTATTATTATTATTATTACTACCTCCTCCACAACCACCTTCACGGATATGGATTCATCCAGAAATCCATATTGCGCTCGTCGTACTTCCAGATGAGACGCTCTCCTACCTGTCTCATTCTCTCACTGCTTTCTAAGATTTCCTCACCAAATTTCCTGAGTTCTTGTACATTTTCTGCACTCATTGGGGGTGCAAGTTCTAGGTCTGGGTTTGGAATTTGAGGCATGGGTTCAGGGTATGGGGGTGTGGGTGCCTGGTATGGGTAAGGATTCTCTAAAATCTCCCTAATGAACACATCGTTATCATAGTAGGGATCTAGAGGGTCCAAACCTGGGTATGCTCCTAGATTTAGCATGGGCATGTCTTCTGGTATGGGGTAACATTGCACATAGTCCCTATTATCATCCCACCATGGGTCATAATCTGGGTCTAAGGGATTGGGTGTTGGTACCCTAGGTATCTCCTCCGGGTTGAAATCATGCATTTCTACTTGATTTTTAGGGTTATTTTCTATTTCCACGAGCTGTAATGGTTTGGGTGCTAACAGTTGTTCCAAGTTAGGGTCAGCTGCTGTGGTTGCTAAGATATGGATGTTGGCTATACCCCTATTGAGCATGTCTTGGGTATGGGCATCCGTTTCTCTTTTGGTTATTGCTAGTGCTCTCTGGTCTTTTAACTTTTTCATACGTTTCCTACGCTCATGTGCTCCCCTACTGAACCATCCTCTCTTTTTCTGAGGGAATGACTCTTCAGATTGAGCCTTAAACACGAATATTCCTTCTTCATTATCAGCAGAGTACCCTGAGAGGGCAGGCTGAGAAGAGGCACCTTCGCTTCTAGGCGAACCAGACAACTGACGATACGCGTCGGATGGTCCTTGGTCGCTCATACTGTAAACTAACAAATAGTCAAATAACACATAACAATAAAATACAATTATGCACGTATTTCCATAATTTATTTCCTAACAGATTGAAATTTAGTGTCAGCAGAACACTTCTGTGGCTGAATCAGTGGCTTAGCTCTAATACCACCTTCTGTCGCAACCCCCGTCCCCAAACAGTCCCGGGAACGGGTGGCCGCGGCCAGTTTTGGTGGTATCTGGTGTTTGTCAATTTTGCAAGCGGAATTTATATCAGTACCGTAGTTAGGAAATATTTTATCAGAGTAAAATACCACGCTTTAATATATTAAACACATGGGAAAATCCCAAGTTTCAAGTACACACATTTTCATAGGGATAAACCCTATTTTATTTAATAAAAACATCTATTTCTTTTATGTAACTTTATTGCCACTTTTCAAAGCCTTCAGTGCTGTCCAGCTGGCTTCTATTTGGCTTTCATATTTTGTTACCTGAAACGAGTTTAAAAACTTTTTGTCAGTGGAAAATACTAGTGAGTGAATCCTAGTTTAATCAAGTTTAAGTAAAAACCATTGTACAGTATTGAGGGCGGTCGCGCAAGTACATTTGTTTCTAAGTCATACTAATTACCACCCACGGTACTGTCAACCCGACTTGTGGAAATGTTACTCCTCGCAAGGCAGTAACAACTTTTGTATACAAAACCCCAACATACCGACGATAATTGTATCCTTACAAATACTCAATAACTGTTTAATATATAATTAATCGTGTGAGGTTTTGTAAAAACAATTTACAAAAAGGAGATTACTCACATTGCTGTCTTAGATTATATCCTTTAGGGTTTCCTGGTGATAATCTATAAATTACACAAATGCACACGCGTTAGTATAATAACCCATTTTAACATTAGTAATACCCTCCCCGAGACGGCATTCCAACGACTACGTCGGGCAGAACCACGACAGCCGTTACGGAACCCTAGATCAATCGAGCAGAGTATCTAATATGTATCCAGAGGTTATGATACTTACAACGGAGCAGAACTTCGTTAATTAGGGGGCTATTATACCCGAGATTATGATTGCTATTCAGAAATTAGAGAGAAGGCTCGAGAGATGAACGAATTCGACTGAAGGCCCGATGCGTGCAATTTATAGGGCTGCATTTGGGGTCTCTCGCACCCCGCGTAAGCTGAGGAAGGGGCTTACGCGGACCGCGACATAGGGTAGTAGGGCTTAGGGTTGTTTGGTCACGGGTGTAGGTTCGCCAGGTGTTGTGCCACGTGGCGGCCTGGGGTCGCGCCAGCCGTTACTCGCTCGCGGCCCGCGTAGGCTGTAGCAAAATGCTACGCGCCCCGCGACAGCCTCATTTTCTTGTTTTTAATCAATTTTAATAAAAAATAAGGTGTTCGGGGTCCGTTTTCGCGTATGGGGTGTATTTTAAGATATATTGGGATATTTTAAAATATATTAGGGTGTCGGAAAAATTTTCAGGAGGGTTGTTATAAATTCAATAAGAATGGCTGAATTTAAGGCGGCACGTAATCCTGTCAACAAAAAGTGGTAGAACTTATACCAAAGATTTCATTGCAATTTATGCAAGAATCACAAAATGAAGGATTAAAACTTACAGTGAAGTCTTGGTGGACTCGGCTCTCCCTATGCTAAATTAATGATCTACGACTACCGTCAAGTCCGTTATGAATAAGAACGGAAACAAAACCCTTAGGGTCTGTTTGGTATGGGGTAATGGAATGTATGAAGGAATGGAATGAACGAGGTAATGGAATGGACGAGGGAATGCAATGGATCATTACCATTCCATGTCTTGTTTGGTTACCATGTGTGAATGGAATGAATTATTATTGTGTATTGTTCGGTAGGCAAGAAAAACGGAGTAATAAAATCAGCGGTGAGTGGTGGTGGTGGTCGGTGGTAGTGATTGTGGGTAGTTATAGGTGGCGGTGGTAGGTGTCGGTGGCGGCGATGGGTGGTGGTGGTGGCGGCGAGTGGCGATGCGGTGGTGACGACGAGTTGTGGTGGCGGCAAGGTGGCCGTTGGTGGTGGGTGGCAGCAGAGGTGGCGGTTACTGGCGGCGGCTGCGGTTGGTGGTGGCGGTGGTGGTGGTGGCGTCAACGATGGTGGTGGGCGGCGGCGCCGAGTGGCGTTGGCGGTTGGTCGCAGTTGTGGGTGATAACGGTGGCGAGTGTGTGATAACTGTCAAATTCGCATGCATCCGTACGTTTAATTAATATTGATTTATGCTTAATGACTGTGCTTAATTACAACTGTGGATTTAACTGCTTTCTGATTTCTGTTACATACATATGCATCACATTTTATACTGTCACTCCATTTATTTGACACAAACATTAGTGACAACCTTGATGCACAAAGCACAGTTAGCACACTGAGCGAATAACCCAGAAAACATGCTGACAATGCCAGCACCTAGACAGACAATGTTTTGAGGCCAGTATGAGCCAGAGACAGGATATTACACTAGTAGGGAGTGTGGGGAAGTGAGGACCATAAAACTGCGTCGCTAGGTGATAGTTATAATACCGGGACGTGCCTAAAACACACTTTAAATGCAGAATTCTGCACTTAATAACAAAAAATCAGCATTTAATTATGCTAGTAATGTGCAAAAACTTGACAAAAGGGTTCTTGATACTTTCCAAAGTGTTGGGAATTAAAAGTATCACTAAAACCTATATAAAAGACACATTACGGACTAATTAAGCACTTTAAAGGAACGGTATCGAACCGAACAACCGGACACTACCCGAAACACCAAAATAATGCTAGAAGCATTGTTTTTATTTTTCTGAACTAGTTATGGACCCCGAACACCATAACACACTACATAACATCTAGTAACTAATTAACCTAACTATATACTTGAAATCTAACTATGTAAACTAACTAATACTTACAAACTAACCAAGACCCCCTTACCTATACAATCCGCCCACATGGCCTATTTTGGAGATCTTCTTAAATTGTTTATTTGATCTTGTCTTGTACTCTAGGGAACATCTTATCCATTGGACCATATGTTGTTGGAAGATAATATAAGAAACCACAAGTGCCATCATCTTCCTTTCATTCACATTTCACAAACTCACCATACTCTCCTCTCCTTCCCCTACCTTCGGCCGACTTCACACACACACACACACCATCCATTTTTGTTTCAAGTTCAAGCATTCCAAGGGCCTTACAAGTTGTAACAAGGTGATTAACGAAGCTCGGTGTGCTAGGAAGCTCAAAGACCTCTCTCGTTTTCTTTTATCCACCACTTTTATACTCTTGAACTCCCCTACCCTTGTGCTAGTGGTAAGTCTCTTAGATCTTCATTCTCTTCATGTTTTTTATGGTTAATAGTTAAAATAATGATGAAATCTCAAGAAACACTAAAAACATAAACAAAGTCTTGGACATAAACTAACTAGTGATGAAGTAGTGTTAAGTTGATGAAGAAATCATGTTCTTGTGTTGTTATGATTATTGTTGTTGTTTGCTAGTAAAAATGGTATGGATCATCACATGGACTTGCTAGATCATGCTTAAAAACATCAACTAGCAAGATGTGAAAGTTAGAAATGTTGTGGATGATGGAATCATCCACACATAAACTATGAACTTGAATAAATACATGTTTTCTTGAAAAATAAAGATTAAAATGAGTTATAATCTTGTCGATCTAAAGATCCATGAGTGGTTTTTTCGAAAGAACCAAGTGAGAAGTATGAGTTTTGTTAAAACTTGGATATTACACAAACTTCACATATTTTTAGTGGATAAACAAGTGTAGAAACACTTGTGTAATAAGAAAACTTCACAAAGAAATATTTTTAGAAATCATGACTAGAAGTTGTAAATATTCAAACTCTATAAAAATAAATATTTTAAGGAACCAGTCACATTTTAGAAGATAACAAGACTTACTAAGTATGCTAGTAAGTTACTACATGTTTTTATAAATTTTTCAAGTTCATAAGTTTATGGTTTATGCTTGTTTTTGACAAGATTGGTAATTTGAGATTGTATATTGTTGGTTGATAATTGATTGATTGGTTTTACAAAAGAAAATGATATGCTAGTAAACATGGACGCCTCCATTTACAAAGGAAACTCTGGCGAAATTTTTCTAAAATTTCAACACTTAGAAAATATTTTTCTAACAAGTGTTACAAATATATTTTAACTTGGTTTTCAAAACAAACTTCGCCATGATTTTATTTACAAAAATACCAAGTGCCGGAGGTTGATTTTCGTAAATAAAATTTGATAAATATATATTTAGGAATATATATTTTATACTAAAACGCTTGTGGGATTGTTTGTTTATATTGTGAACTAGTTATATTATTTTTAGGATAAAATAATATAACTTACAAATTACCATGGAAGTTACAACTCCAAAATAATACCAAAAAAATCACAAGGAGTAAATATTTAAGTTACACACATAATATTGTGAAACCGAACACAAAAACGTGACTTATGAAATATTTCGGGATATACTATTACACTATATTTTTAGTAAATCTTATTTTGGAAATGAAAGATGTGAAAATATGATTTCGTAAATATTACCAAGTAAATCATATTTTTTTGACAACGAGCATATATATTATTTTTGGGAGTTAAAAATATATTTTCCTAGTATATTTAGAAGATATATAATTTTTGAGGAAAATATATATTTTATGGGACAATACATGATTGAAAAAAATAAGTTTATATATATTTAAGTGAGACTTGAAATATATGGTTTTGGAAATATATATTGGGAATATATTTACACATTTTTATTTGGAACAATACACCGAAATACGACGCCATTACTTGGCAAGATATACAAATATAAACACGAAAATACATGTATAAGATACCCCCACCCTTGTGAAGGAAATACGAAGTCAAAATACTTGAGAAGTAGGAATACGAAATATTGATTAACGATTATTCCAAACATTAACTATAATTTAAAGTTAAGATAATTATTTTAACTAATAATTAAAACTTGGAATAATGTTGAGAACACAAGAAACGTAACTCAAAAACTTTCATACTAAGCAAATGCACGGCCCGTTCGTCTAATAGACGTTAGTACACTGTAGGTAGTCGTGTTGGCTGAGGAGACTTGGGTTACACATACTGAAGACGCAATACTGTGAGTTCATGTCCCCCTTTTCTTTTAACTGTTTTCAGTTTGATACTTCGGGGGTGAAATACATGTTACGACTATTACAGACATTTTATACATGGTATGATTAGCTTAAGGAGGGTTTTACTACTAGATCATGTGAATGAGTAGGGCGATTAAGGCCATCAATCCTCGTTATAGGACCGAGGGACATGAGTGATCGATCTATTTGGGTGTAGCGAGCCCCACCCATGAGTCCGCAGGATGGACCATGTGGTGACTATGTCTTCCAGCCGAAGCCCGGTAACAAATCTGCTAGGTTTGAGTCTTCCTGCATCACTTCACACATATCAATGGGCTTGCAAACCATTGGTGCTCTCTTTTTCCTTATTGCTACATACCAGGGACTTACATACATACTTACAACTTTTTCAAAGGTTTATACATACACACAAACAAACACATGAACTCGCTCAACTTTTGTTGATGTTTTTCAAACTACATGTATTTCAGGAAATTTTAATGGATCTGGCGGGCGTTGGAAGTTTTTATGCTGCGTTAAGAATAAAGATGTCATCCATGGTCTTTGAGTTTGGACGATGTGTCTTATTCCTGGACGAGACATGTCTTTCAAACCTTAGTATTATTCAATATCTTTTGACGAGTCCTTAATGAACTCAAAAACAATTTGTACGATTTGTAAAACTTGAATTCAGTGTCTACGTTTTAAAACAATGTTGTTATGTTTTGAACTTATTTAATGGATGACAAACCTATGGTTTTATCATATAGTTGATGTTATGATTGAATGTAATGATATTAAGAAAGTCACACCATAATCACGCTTCTGCAAAAGTCAGGGTGTGACAGCTTGGTATCAGAGCTTCGATCGTAGTGAACTAGGATTCTTTCTCGAGTCTAGACTACGATCATTAGGGCTCTCACGAAAATGTTTTCACGACTTGTTTTTCATTGCATACATAAAACGTCCAGATCCAGGGAACAAACATTTTTACAAACAAAAGGCACAAATACACATTTCAAAATTCGTATTTATAATTCAGTCTTAGAGACTGAGGGAGGTTCAGTCTTAGAGGCTGAGGGAGGATTAGCCTTAGAGGCTGGGGATAATCAGTCTTAGAGACTGGGAGTTGGTCTTAGAGACCAGGGAATTAGTCTTAGAGATTGGGAGTTGGTCTTAGAGACCAGGGAATTAGTCTTAGAGACTGGGAAGGTTTGGTCTTAGAGGCCAGGGAGTTAGTCTTAGAGACTAGGGAGTTCAGTCGTAGAGACTGGGGAGGTTTTGTCTGAGAGACGGGATGTGTTAGTCTTAGAGACTTGGGAGGTTTGGTCTGAGAGACGGGATGTGTTAGTTTGAGAGACTGGGTGGTTTAGTCTGAGAGACTGGGAGATTTGTCTGAGAGACTAGGAAAGATAATGTGAATACATGACTATGTGATAAATTACTCTTATTTGCATACGCTGATTTCTAATGATTATTATGGATATACATGCTATGACTACTATGTACCGGCACACACGTCACCTTCCTCAGGGAATGAATTGTCAGATAATGATGACCCTACGACCACCGCCACAGATGATGAGACTATACCTGCACTGGAGATATCTACGACAAACACTGAGAGTGACCCTGACATGCTGACCAAGGACGAGGATGATTTCCAACCGTCCGCGCTGGCAGACTTTGGTGATGAATTATCCTTGCTGATGGTTTCCTTGACGAGAGTCTTCATGTCATTCTTGATTCAGTCCACGACCGCCTTACCATTTGGACACTTCGGTGGAGAGCACCTCTTGACTCCAAACCTCGACAATGCACCTCCTGTGGACATTCCTTCCGAAGGTTGGCTACTCAACGAATAATTGATGATGACATTGGCATATTATTGATGGCCCTTCTGATAACACCTATGATGATGGAAAGTTTGACGAGCACGTTGTTACTAAGTTCACTTTTTGAGACCCCTGTTAACAAGCTATCCTCTGATTCTAGCATACATTCGATTTCAGACTCCTTTGAGCCTGTGACATCCGCAGCCTTACAGACAGCCAGATTACAGCTTTCTACTACTGATGCAGACGACGACGCCACTCGAGGCACCACACCGTCACACGACCCAGAACCTACTTCTGAGACAGCCCTGTTTCTTTTGGGGTCAGCCTGATGTTGTACCTGCTGAACCTGTACCCTTACTTGATCATGGCCCTGTTTCTTTTGACTTACCAGACAATGCATCCCTTATACCCGACCGAGTACCTGCACCTGTTGATCTTCCTATTAGCTGAGACGTTTGTACCTGCACCTTTGCCCGCTGATGTTGCTCTTGTGAAGACCGACGTCCATTGCGCCAACGTGCCTATCGCTTTCTTTCAAGACATACCCACACCCCGGGAAGGTACTCCAGGTCAGCACCCGCGTAACGGCCCCTTTTGCTACAGCAGCATTTTCTACGACCTCACAGGCCGCACCGTCTGATGCATTCATCTCTACATCGCTGGACGAACCGTTTTGATGGTTCCTATAACACACTATACTGATTTTAGACCCTTACCATCCCTCACTTTATGGAGGCCACACACGGGATGAGTACACCTGTCACATAAGCTGCAGTTTGAGGATATAAGTCGCAGAATGTTGGAGCTTGAGCTGACACCACATCCTCCACCCTGTCTGTTGCCAGTATACTTTCATCAAGATTCCTTTTGCGCTCCCACTTGCTGCTATTACACCTTTCCCAGGTTTTGATGCTCGTCTCTTTACTGCCGAGCAGCAGATCAGTTACCTACTTCGACGATGTACGAGCTCGAGGAGGAATTCAAGCAGGTTAACAGTTTACTTTTCTTTCCTTCTCCACCTCAGTCACCAGTATAGTTGGTTTCTAGATTATACGGAATGCATTACATATGGGTAGGATATTAATGATAAGCCGAGATTGTAGAGACTTCTGAAGACCACATCTGACTACATAAATTTTTATACACTAAAATATTTAATGGACGAGGGTAGGGTGACCCTGTGTCCCTTTGATGTGATACGTTTTGAAAGGCAATACTATTGTGGTCAAGGAATAATAAGAACCCAATCATCATTAAACACGCGACAATACATTGTGACCAATGACCAACGAAAGCTTGGTCGCCATGTCTTCGTTAAACACAATGTTGATCTATATGTGTGTGCTATGAATATAATGCTACGTGCTTACTTGCTATGCTCTCGTTAAACATAATTACCAAATTACTTGGTTATACTATGATTATACTATTGCTTGATTGGTTGGTATGATAACCTACTATGTGTATGTGCATATGATCTCTAAACAACTATATGCACTCCCCGAACGAATAAGACCTGACCTAACCAATCTTCTTCTCAGAAGATGTCGATACCAGGGAACCTCAATACCAACAACCCTCTGCCGAAAACAGCAGAGTCAGAACTGCAAGGGCGCATCTCGCAAGCCATCGCACAACTCGAGGCCCTTCGTTCCAAACACGGCGGAGATACCTCAGGAAATAACCCACCCAGCGGCTGCACTTACAAGCAGTTCTTGAACAACAAACCTCTAGAATTTGACGGCACTGGGGGGTGCCTTAGCTTTTGTGCGTTGGGTGGAGAAGACGAATTCTGTCTTACGTTGAGCAAATGTGCCCTAGAACATCAGGTCACGTACGTAGCTGGACTATTTGTAGATGGGGCTCTGTCTTGGTGGAACCTTCAGGTTTAAACAATGGGCGAGACTACTGCATATGCTTTGACGTGGGACGAACTGAAGGAACTAATACACAAGAGATATTGCTCTAGGGCGGAAGTCCAGAAGTTGGAAACTGAATTGTGGAACCTGAAATGGAAGGTCCAAAGATAGTTGAATATGTGCAGAGACTTGGCGAATTATCACAAGTTGCATCACGTTTGGTGGAACCAGAATCTAGGAAGATCGAACGTTTCATCGGGGGACGGGCACCTCAGATTCTAAGCCTGGTAACAACATCTAAGCCTCCAACAATCATCGAAGCAATCGACATGAGTGTGGCGCTCACCGAAGAAGCGATTAGACAAGGAAAATTTTCCACTCCGGAAGAGGAAAATGAGACTCCTGTAGTGTCATCTGGGGATAACAAGAGAAAGCTCGCAAATTTCAAGAAGGTTACTCGGGTGAGTAACGAGAAGAAGGCCAAAATAGGAAAAGACTACATGGGTATCCTACCCAAATGCGACAATTGTCTACGTTATCACGTCGGGCGATGTAAATATGGAAAATGTGATAACTGTGGTAAGAGAGGGCATCCCAAGGAAACTTATAGGCACGGTATTGAACGTGGAAATAAAGACCAAGATGATAGCAAGAATCACAGAGGAAACAACGACAATGACAAAGGCAGGACGAGTGACAAACAAAAGCATGCTCGAAGTTGTCTTAACTGTGGGAGCAAGAAGCATTTCAGAAAATACTGTCCTAAGAAGAATCAGGCACAAGGATAAAAGCTCAGTAGCAGAGCTAGGGGAGCTCGCCAGGGATCCAAGCGTGGATATCGGTACGTCCCATATTACTCAACGTTATGCATCCGTGCTGCTAGATACTGTTGCAAATTTTAGCTTCGCATCTCTAAAGTTAGAGAGTATACTTGGTTTAGTAACAAGTAAGTTAGATAATCCGCACATGAAATTACTAGCTAATGGGAAAGCTAGTGGAAGCCAACGAAGTAACTGGAAACGGCATGATAGAACCCGAAGAGCGTGAGTTTACGCTTGAGCTACTGCCAGTTGAATTGGGGAGCTTCGACAAGGTAATTGGATGGATGGGTTGTCAAGTGATCAAGCGGAGATTGATATCCGCGTCCCGATGCCGAGCGAATAGACAATCTCGACTCGTGAAGCAGAGTACGCCCTTACAAATTACAAACTGCTTGAAGGCACGAAAGTTGTTTGCGAATAGGATGTGTTGTTTTCTTGACTCATGTCGTGGACAAGGGAGTCGAAGAACCAAAACACGAAGATATTCCTATGATAAGGGAATATCCTAAAGTCTTCCTCGAAGATTTGCCAGAAATACCTCCTCAACGACAAGTCGAATTTCGCATCGATTCGATTCCAAGCGCCGCGTCTGTAGTAAATGCACTCTAGAGACTTACACCTTCGGAAATGCAAGAATTGACAGTGTAGTTTCAGTAGTGGATAGAGAAGGAAGATAACAGACCAAAATTTCCGTTTTGGGTAACCCCAGTTCTGCTTGTCAAGAGAAAGGACGATGACTTTCAAATGAACATCAAACTACCAGGAGCCGTACGAGCTAGCCAACAAGAGTCAGCGACTCTTGCTAAGGATTGGCGAACTACTTATTTGACTAACTGCGAGGATCCAACCAGTATTTCCTGACTGATCGATGATCGAGTAGCTGTAAATTCAGGAAGAAAGCATACCGGGGGGAAATTGTGAGACCATAACTTGTTTTAAACGTACACAAGAATGGTGTTTCCTACACTATGCACAGAACGATTCTACACCGAATACGAAACTCTGAGAATCTAGGAAACATGTACTTAGGACCATCGGGAACCAGGTCCAAATTCACAAAGGTCGTTACTTAGAAACCACATCCGTTAACTTAAGCAGACACCATTAACCTGACATATATGCCAGTTCCGTTGACCAAACCGAAAGTACTTAAATTTCTTTTACTTCTAGCGAGTAGACGTTTGCATCTCTACTCCCCTTAATGGTAGTTGCAATCATGTTAATTTTCTTCGCAAAGAGCAAACACATATTTGCTTCGATATCTGGTCATTTCTTCATTTTAGCAGATACTCATTATTCCTTTTCTTGGAAACTTATTTGTCACGCATGCACCATTTGCTACACGTGCGACTTCACTTCGTTTCAAACGCTTCATTTAAGTTCAAATATTAGGACGCTAAATCTAATTACCGATTTGTGAATTCGAATGACCTACATTATTGTGACTGTTGGCTCTTTTGCTATCAAGCCAACACACCCTCTTGAAACTTCCTTCATTTCAAGTTACATTCATGGTTTATCTTTGCAACCATGCCGGGATTCTTTTATTGATACATACGTTTATTGTCGGGTTACGCTAAAACCAAATTCAATTGCTTGAACTTATCCATTTCGTATATTCAGTTTAAGACGTCATATGATGTATTGAGGGCATCATATTCAAATATTTTGCAAAGATTCTTTCGTTTCGAGTCGTGGTAGACTTGGTTGATCTACGACTCCACTAAATCGTATGATTGATTTCGATACCTCGCGGTGATACTTACACAAAAATTGAAGCTTGCGCTTATTTGGTCACTCACTTCATACACGGATTTAATTGATTATTTGATAATTTGCCGTAAATCCGTCTTGTTTATCATGATGAAATCGGTCTCAACACAGTTGTGTGTTGAGGCAAAGGTACATAGATTCATTTCATATCACGGTGTACCTCCTAACGATTCTTTTACGATCGATCGAATGCCTTGCGGTACTTATTGCTTTCTCACTTTCGACCGAAAACAGTGGCTCTTTGATGTTCCATATTCAACTGAAAACTCTATGACATTGTGTAAATCAAATCTTCTGGCTTGTTTCGGTACGTGTTCATTTGATTTTCAACTCGGTGAACATGTTCAGTCACCACTATACTTGAGTTATGTCACTGCAACACCTTGTGGTGTCATTTCAAACTTGTAACTTGTGCTAATCAGGGTCAACCGTTTCACACAAAATTGCACGTACTTTCGTTTTGACTTGCCATTTAAACATTTCTGATGCAACTACGGATCAGGACAATGATACACCAGATTCGCTTGTAATTCATTCGGTGTACTTTCGAAATTTAAGAATGTCAACACACTAAACCTTACCATCCATTTACTCGATAGTTAGCAGACCATTTTACTATTACATTCGAGTTATTGATTTTGAATTCATGTAGCAGATGCTATGGTTTGTGAAAACTCGTTGCATATTGCGATTGATCGTTTGAGAATCTTATTAGTCAAGACTCCTCTTTTGTGGAACCCCTGCTAGCTGAATTATACTAGACCATACGTCAAATACGTCTTGCACCTTTGACATCAAATGTTAAAAGCACACACCTTTTAACCAAAGGATTCGAGTTGTTATATATTCTTGGACTCACCTGATGTGAGTAAGATTTGATTCGGTTTAATGATTATTTACCTCGGTATTATTCTTATACACACACGTGTGATGTCACCATAAGGAGTTAAGGTAGTACAAATTTCGAGGACGAAATTTTCTTAACAGGGGGAGAATGTGACAACTGTCAAATTCGCATGCATCCGTACACTTAATTAATATTGATTTATGTTTAATGACTGTGCTTAATTACAACTGTGGATTTAACTGCTTTCTGATTTCTGTTACATACATACATATGCATCACATTTTATACTGTCACTCCATTTATTTCACACAAACATTAGTGACAACCTTGATGCACAAAGCACAGTTAGCACACTGAGCGAATAACCCAGAAAACATGCTGACAATGTCAGCACCTAGACAGACAATGTTTTGAGGCCAGTATGAGCCAGATACAGGATATTACACTAGTGGGGAGTGTGGGGAAGTGAGGACCATAAAACTGCGTCGCTAGTTGATAGTTATAATACCGGGAAGTGCCTAAAACACACTTTAAATGCAGAATTCTGCACTTAATAACAAAAATTCAGCATTTAATTATGCTAGTAATGTGCAAAAACTTGACAAAAGGGTCCTAGATACTTTCCAAAGTGTTGGGAATTAAAAGTGTCACTAAAAGCTATATAAAAGACACATTGCGGACTAATTAAGCACTTCAACGGAACTGTATCGAACCGAACAACCGGACACTACCCAAAACACCAAAATAATGCTAGAAGCATTGTTTTTATTTTTCTGAACTAGTTATGGACCTCGAACACCATAACACACTACATAACATCTAGTAACTAATTAACCTAACTATATACTTGAAATCTAACTATGTAAACTAACTAATACTTACAAACTAACCAAGAACCCCCTACCTATACAATCGGCCCACATGGCCTATTTTGGAGATCTTCTTAAATTGTTTATTTGATCTTGTCTTGTACTCTAGGGAACATCTTATCCATTGGACCATATGTTGTTGGAAGATAATATAAGAAACCACAAGTGCCATCATCTTCCTTTCATTAACATTTCACAAACTCACCATACTCTCCTCTCCTTCCCCTACCTTCGGCCGACTTCACACACACACACACACCATCCATTTTTGTTTCAAGTTCAAGCATTCCGAGGGCCTCGCAAGTTGTAACAAGGTGATTAACGAAACTCGGTGTGCTCGGAAGCCCAAAGACCTCTCTCGTTTTCTTTTATCCACCACTTTTATACTCTTGAACTCCCCTACCTTTGTGCTAGTGGTAAGTCTCTTAGATCTTCATTCTCTTCATGTTTTTGATGGTTAATAGTTAAAATAATGATGAAATCTCAAGAAACACTAAAAACATAAACATAGTCTTGGACATAAACTAACTAGTGATGAAGTAGTGTTAAGTTGATGAAGAAATCATGTTCTTGTGTTGTTATGATTATTGTTGTTGTTTGCTAGTAAAAATGGTATGGATCATCACATGGACTTGCTAGATCATGCTTAAAAACATGAACTAGCAAGATGTGAAAGTTAGAAATGTTGTGGATGATGGAATCATCCACACATAAACTATGAACTTGAATAAATACATGTTTTCTTGAAAAATAAAGAGCAAAATGAGTTATAATCTTGTCGATCTAAAGATCCATGAGTGGTTTTTCGAAAGAACCAAGTGAGAAGTATGAGTTTTGTTAAAACTTGGATCTTACACAAACTTAACATATTTTTAGTGGATAAACAAGTGTAGAAACACTTGTGTAATAAGAAAACTTCACAAAGAAATATTTTTAGAAATCATGACTAGAAGTTGTAAATATTCAAACTCTTCAAAAATAAAGATTTTAAGGAACCAATCACATTTTGGAAGATAACAAGACTTACTAAGTATGCTAGTAAGTTACTACATGTTTTTATAAATTTTTCAAAGTTCATAAGTTTATGGTTTATGCTTGTTTTTGACAAGATTGGTAATTTGAGATTGTATATTCTTGGTTGATAATTGATTGAATGATTTTACAAAAGAAAATGAAATGCTAGTACGCATGGACGCCTCCATTTACAAAGGAAACTCTAGCGAAATTTTTCTAAAATTTCAACACTTAGAAAATATTTTTCTAACAAGTGTTACAAATATATTTTTAACTTGGTTTTCAAAATAAACTTCGCCATGATTTTATTTACAAAAATACCAAGTGCCGGAGGTTGATTTTCGTAAATAAAATTTGATAAATATATATTTAGGAATATATATTTTATACTAAAACGCTTGTGGGATTGTTTGTTTATATTGTGAACTAGTTATATTATTTTTAGGATAAAATAATATAACTTACAAATTACCATGGAAATTACAACTCCAGAATAATACCAAGAAAATCACAGGGAATAAATATTTAAGTTACACACATAATATTGTGAAACCGAACACAAAAACGTGACTTATGAAATATTTTGGGATATACTATTACACTATATTTTTGGTAAATCTTATTTTGGAAATGAAAGAAGTGAAAATATGATTTCGTAAATATTACCAAGTAAACCATATTTTTTTGACAACGAGAATATATATTATTTTTGGGAGTTAAAAATATATTTTCCTAGTATATTTAGAAGATATATAATTTTTGAGAAAAATATATATTTTCTGGGACAATACATGATTGAACAAAATGAGTTTATATATATTTAAGTGAGACTTGAAATATATGGTTTTGGAAATATATATTGGGAATGTATTAACATATTTTTATTTGGAACAATACACCGAAATACGACGCCATTACTTGGCAAGATATACAAATATAAACACGAATATACATGTATAAGATACCCCCACCATTGGGAAGGAAATACGAAGTTAAAATACTTGAGAAGTAGGAATACGAAATATTGATTAACGATTATTCCAAACATTAACTATAATTTAAAGTTAAAATAATTGTTTTAACTAATAATTATAACTTGGAATAATGTTGAGAACACAAGAAACGTAACTCAAAAACCTTCATACTAAGCAAAGGCACGGCCCGTTCGTCTAATAGACGTTAGTACACTGTAGGTAGTCGTGTTGGCTGAGGAGACTTGGGTTACACATACTGAAGACGCAATACTGTGAGTTCATGTCCCCCTTTTCTATTAATTGTTTTCAGTTTTATACTTCGGGGGTGAAATACATGTTACGACTATTACAGACCAGTGCCGGCTTAAGCATAAGCCAAGTAAAGCTAGGGCTTTAGGCCCCATAATTTTAAGGGCCTCCAGTTTTACGCACCGACTATTATCTGTTTGTATAAGTAAATACGGGTGAAGAGCAAATATGGGTGACGCCAGTTCGACTTGGATAGGAGGCGATGTTTTACCAATTATTCCGCCATTGTGTTTTCGGGCGGGTGGAGGTCGGGTTTCCGCGCATTTGGGGAGAGTTAAGGGGCTGGCGGCGGTCGAGTAGTCGACCTTGGCCACAGCGCCCGGTGTCACGGTGGTTGACACGTCGTTCTTTGCCGTTAAAAAAACTACTTTTGTGTTATATATATATATATATATATATTGTTTCATATATATTATAAACTTTAATACTTCGTTGTGGTTTATACTTTATAGTTATATTATGTGTAAAATAATTCAATTATATTTAAGTTATATTTGATGAAATATATATTTTGGTGTTGAGATACATGCTTATTTCAATTAGATTGTTTTACGTGTATTTTTATTCTCGTATATAAATAAATTTAAATGCTTATGGATAAAAAAAGTATACGAAATAGCATATTTAATTTAAAGTTCACTTGCATTATTTTTGAAATCTTAATAACGGGACAAGGAATAATAAGGATTGACATATTATGTGTTGATATGTTATTTAAACAAGAGGATCGATTAAAAAATTACTCACAAAAGTAACTTATATAAAGGCCTCAAATTTTCATGATCGCTTTAGGCCTCAAGAAACGTTGAGCCGGCCCTGTTACAGACATTTTATACATGGTATGATTAGCTTAAGGAGGGTTTTACTACTAGATCATGTGAATGAGTAGGCGATTAAGGCCATCAATCCTCGTTATAGGACCGAGGGACATGAGTGATAGATCTATTTGGGTGTAGCGAGCCCCACCCCTGAGTCCGCAGGATGGACCATGTGGTGACTATGTCTTCCAGCCGAAGCCCGGTAACAAATCTGCTAGGTTTGAGTCTTCCTGCATCACTTCACACATATCAATGGTCTTGCAAACCATTGGTGATCTCTTTTTCCTTATTGCTACATACCAGGGACTTACATACATACTTACAACATTTTCAAAGGTTTATACATACACACAAACAAACACATGAACTCGCTCAACTTTTGTTGATGTTTTTCAAACTACATGTATTTCAGGAAATTTTAATGGATCTGGTGGGCGTTGGAAGTTTTTATGCTGCGTTAAGAATAAAGATGTCATCCATGGTCTTTGAGTTTGGACGGTGTGTCCTATTCCTGGACGAGACATGTCTTTCAAACCTTGGTATTATTCAATATCTTTTGACGAGTCCTTAATGAACTCAAAAACAATTTGTACGATTTGTAAAACTTGAATTCAGTGTCTACGTTTTAAAACAATGTTGTTATGTTTTGAACTTATTCAATGGATGACAAACCTATGGTTTTATCATATAGTTGATGTTATGATTGAATGCAATGATATTAAGAAAGTCACACCATAATCACGCTTCCACAAAAGTCAGGGTGTGACAGAGTGGGTGGCGGTGGTGGTGGCTGTTGGGGTGAGGTGGTGGCGGGTGGCACCGGTGGTGGGTGGTGGTGGTGGTGGTGGGTTGTGGCGAAGGTGGTGGGTTGTGGTGTTGTTGATGAATAGTGGAAGAGGGGATGGAATGGAAAAAAAAACATGGGGGTTGGAAGGAATGATTTTGAAGGAATAGAATGTCTTTTGGAATGGGTGATTCCATTTCATTGACCAAACAAACACCCTTTTCTTCATTACCTCGTAATCATCCATTCCATTCCACCTCTTATTCCTGCATACCAAACACTACCTTAGGTAGTGTTCGTTTCACAGAATGGAATGGAATGGAATCTTGATGGAATTGGAATGTTGATTTCACTTATTATTTTGTTGGTTTCAACAAGAAAATGAATTGGAATTGAACAACAACATAAGGAAGGAGATCTACATTCCAATTCCATCCAAATTTCATTCCATTTTTCAAAACAAACACACCTAAATTACAAATCATATTTCAATTTCTGTGCGAATTCTCATTCCAATTCCATTACAATCCATGAAAGGAATACTACGCCATCAAATCTTTGTTGGTAACCTCATATCTAGAAGCAGGTAAATGTCTTCCATTCTAAATGTCACAACTAAATGAAACTTTTGAAATACTTTAAATTTAGTAAACAATTTCCTTTTCATTGATCAATCAAATTTAAGAAAAAAAAATATGGATAAAGTGAAAAAATATATATACTTTCCCTGATCTTTTGCAATGTTTCAAACAATGAAATAAGGATAGCAGGTAGACGTGCAACAAACTGCGCCGTCATCTATTTCTGAATAGAAAACCCTAATCTACTAAAAACAAAGTCCAGCCTATCCATTTCTGAATAGAAAACCCTAATCTACTAAAAACAAAGCCCAGCCCCTGAGGGGTCGAAAAGTTGCTATGGACCACACACTGAACTCTAGACAAGAACCGAACTGCTTCCGGCGCCAAGGAGCCGAACGTGTCAAACGCCAGGGGGACAAAGGCATGCTGATTATCCTCACAAGCTTTCACGTGCTTTTCCACCTTCTTTGACTCTGCTTTCAGTACCGCTTGCCCCGCCACAAACCCATTTTTCTGGAACCCGGCTAGTGGGGATACACCTGTGAGATCGACACAAGTATGTTTCCCGCCCTCCCAACCAAAAACTAGCACGTCAGCTGGGCGTAGGGTGGATCTCCCCTCTAAACAATAAATTTTTTTTTATCGGTATTAAAAAAAAACAATGACTTTTGACATGCCTTTTTCAATTTCTGCACACGACAAAAAAACAAGTTTACTTTATATCACCAAACAATAAATCATTTATCAAACATAATAGAAAATTATAGATGAACAAATACACAATGCCGGTGTAATGGAGTAGTCGTTTGACGGAAAGAGAGATCCCAACGATAACTGCATAGACGGGGATGACAACCCACGATACAGGTTATCACACAATTTGTAAAATGTTAGCACCCACGATAGGGATTCCACAACATATTTTATTTACATTCAAAGCGACTACAACCATTTTGTGAAGAAGCAGTTTACTATCATCCTTAGACAGTGTGTAGTGGGGCGGTATGCAGCTCCATAGCGCCGGAAAGCGCCGCTGCACACCGCCACGAAGGGCGCTATGGCCCAAAAAATTTGAGAGGCGCGATTATTATAGCGGCGGTATTGGGGTTGGTTTTCAAACTTTAACCAATCAAATTTAAGCAAGGTTTTTTATAATTAATTAATAAAATTGAAAATTAATAATTAGGTAATGATGGGTAGGGGCTTTATGACTACGGGCTCTAGTGATATAACGCCCCATAAAACCCCCGTGTGACGTGGCACGACACGTGTTGCATAACGCCCCACAAGGGGCTTTATGACTACGGATGGCCTTAGATAAATTTGCAATTATGTCTAAATAGCATTTACTTGATGTTGCTTTTCTTTTTAAACACCTAGATTAATATGTAATGAACTATAATTATAAAAAGAGCACATTTCTTAAATAAAAAAGTTTGAAGTACATGGCGCATACAATTTTTGTAAACATGATTCCAGCAAAAGCAAATAACAAAGCCATTACCCTCACAATTATCAATGAAATTCAAAGAAAGCCCAAAATATACATACCTAGTATGAGGCGGTGGAAAGTGGGAGGACACCATCGATTATGTGATCGTCGATTGGTTGGCCGGAGGTTCTGATTCCTTCAAGATCGGACAACTTGCTACCGTTTTATGAAACGTCGGCAACAGGAAAACTGAAACTCCGGCAACGAGATTGAAAGTCCGATGATTGGGTGATTGTTGTTCCTTCAAGAACTAAAAACAGTAACAACAAAACAACTTATTCAAATGCCCATTTGTATAAAACAAAAACTTCACTTCAAAATCATAACATATTAGGATAGACGGGGCGGTCCCGTTATGGGACAATTTAACGCGTGATGGCCGGAGAGCACACCGCCGCCACACAATTCATAACGCGTGGAATTTTAAACGCGTTAAACCCAGCACGCGTGAAACTTTTGAGTTTTATAGGGTATGACTTGTACATTGTGCATTAATACTTGTATATTGGAATACCCATCACTAGTGATTCCACCCCTAGTCCATTTCTATCACTAGTGATGGAAATATGGTTGATGACATGGCATTTCCTGATTGGATAGTGGAAGTGATGGAATCCATCACTAGTGATTCCACCCCTAGTCCCCTTAGTCCTAACAACAATAATAGTAGTAGTACCTTAAACGCCACATGATTCCACGCAAGACCTCTTTACCCGCATGCGTGAGAAAAAAAACGTGTTGCAACCACATATTCCACCACCTTTGATCTAATCTGACGGCTAAAAATAAGGAAATCACAATTCCTTTCATTGCTCTTTACCCTTCGTCGTCCAATCTCTGGGTAAAAGTGAATTATCAATCAACATACTTCAATCTATTGTTTCCTTCCTTTAATCATCACAATTTGAAAAGAAAAGCAACACCATTGTTTTTTATTACTGCTATCAAGTAACATAAACGTGAGGGAAAAAAGATGGAAAAAACCAAACAGGAGAAACTCGAACCCAGCCTCCCCGGATTGTTAAACGGCGCCTCAACCACTGGATGAACACAAATCTTTTTTAACATTTATGTATTAATTAACTTATAAACACTAATTAGGGACGGACACAAGGTTGTAAAATTAATAGATAGTATAATGCTATATACATAAGGGGATATGTAATGAGTTATTTTCAATACACAAAAGCTTTCAATATCAATATTATACTCGATTTCTCTGCTTTAGCACCAAAAGGAATAATCAGGTAAGACTAAAAAGGCAGTGGCGGACCCAGAGATTATTTGCTAGGGGTGCGGATGAGTGGTTCAAGCATATTTTCAGGGGGTGCGGTCAAGTTTTTTGCCTAAAAAATACACTAAATTTGTTTTTTCAAGGGGTGCGCCCGCCCACCCTAGGCTTAATGTAGGTCCGCCCATGTAAAAAGGTCATTCCGGGAGTGGTAGAGACTATGTCTTTTGAGGAAAAAAACTAAGGTTAAAATCCTAGTATTAAATAAATTATTATTATTATTATTAATTTTGTGTAATTTAGAAATAGGGTTCTTGTAACATTTGTTGTTCAAAAAAAGTAAGACTAAAAATACCCTAAAATGTAATCTTTTGGAGAGAAGGGTTCGAGAGCATGGAGAGAGGTTCTACCGCATCATCTGTTTGTGTAACTTTAGTTATCACATTTTCTCTTTTATTTCAATAATCACCTTCAAACTTTTATCCTTAGTCTTTTAGGTTATTGAATTTTAATAATATCAACTTTCATATATTGGTTGAGATTAATCCTAGCTAAGTAAATGTTTAAAGTCAATTCTAACTTTGAACGTATTTTTTTCCAACAATACCACACTAACTGAATGTTAACCCAGTTAGTTTTTTATGACGTGGCATGCCACGCAAGCAAAAAAATAAAGTTTACCACATAAGCATTAAAGCCATAAAAAATTAAAGATTTTTGCCACAAAGGAATGCCAAGCCATAAAAAAATAAAGACTTTGCCACAAAAGCATGTCACGACATCAAAAATTAAAGTTTTTGTCATGTTATAAAAAAGCTAACCGAGTTAACATCCAATTAGTATAAAATCGTTAGAGGAAACTACGGTCAAAATTAGGATTGTCTTTAAATATTTCTTTGGTTTGGATTAATCCCGACCAATAGATAAAAGTTGAAATTATTAAAATTCATTTTTTTCCCTGTATTAGTTTAACCTGCAAAGTAAGAAAATAGTTATAATAATCATATAAAGTTCTACTTAGTTAGCTATATTGAACAATTTTATTTTATACAAATTAAGGATTAATCAGGTTTATAATCATCGTGACAAGTGTAGTTTATCTTCTATTTATCATTGTTATTTTGTTTTCTATTTGTACTTTCATCGTGTACCAAGAATCAACCTATAATAATAGAACTTTTTGCATTATGATCCATTGTAAGTCAATTAAGTTTTTATGTACTTACAATTTCCCAATGAATTATAATCTTGATGAAGTGATAGAACGGGTATGTCATAAGTCCAACAATTGAAATTACAACATCCATAAAGGGCGTTTTTGGGTGTTTTGAGAAGAGGGGGATGATGTGGAAGAGTGAAGGAGGAAGACAGAGTGTTACGTACAATTTGGTAGTCAAGCATATGATCAATATTTATTGAAGGGGAAGAAGAAGAACACATATAATAAGAGGGTAAACCCAATCAATACATCGATGCCTAATTACTACAACTCTCCCGACTATATAGCCAACTAACTAACCAACAACCCCTACACTATACAACAATTCCATTTTGGTCCCTCTACTTATTTTGACACATATCACAGAGTGCGCACGTTTTGATTGTCAGAGGGGCAAAGCCCATGCATGATGAGCAGGGTTAACGTCAAGCCGGTTTTGAAGCCTTGTATTGTGATATTATAATGCCTTTCGATTGATCATTAATGGATCTAATGGTGTTCATATTTTTTCTAGTTATACTTATTAGGGAAAATGTTGGTAATTAACCAATTTATATATGGGTGATTGTAAGTAGAGTCAATCTTCAAGATTCTGTATGGGTTATCCTAGCGGATCGGTTCAGTTTTTTCGGTTTTGTGGATGATAATAACCAAAACATTTGGTCGTCAGAAATAATAAGACCAAAGGTATTTGATTCTTCCGGTTCGGTTTTTACGACTAGGTTTCTTTTTTATCCTTTTTTTCTCACCTGATAATTAAAATTATTATGTTTGGACCGGATATGCTGTATAGGTTAACGGTTAACCCTAAATTTCTTCAACCGTTTGTTTTCATAAAAACAGACCGGCTATTTAGGTTCATATATACATTGATACTCCTCAAGAACCGACAATCTTCACAACCCCAAATGTAGATAGCTATACCAAAAGCTCAGAAGATTCCTTTAAAGTCAAGTAATTAATTTTCACTTGTATGTTGCACAAATCATACCCAACACATATCAAATGCTAAAACCCCCCACCCAAAGAACGTCATCATGGTGGCTTGTGATACATTTGGTGTGCTCCCACCTGTAAGCAACCTAATATCTCGTGTGCTTATTTTTAAGTGCATTTCGGTTTAAATGAAAGTTGGTTTACGTTTTGATGTAAATTTTGCTCGTTAATGAGTCTGGTTAAATATTCAAAGTTCTCATGCTTATTTTTATGTGTGTTTCTAGTTAGTATACATGCCTTTTGATATAAATTTTGTTCAAAAAGAAGTCGGATCAAATATTCAACAATATAAATTCGAGTTACATTAAGTTTTAACACCGTCGTCGTATCACGCGACTGGGTTAAAATACTAGTTTGTTATGAAATATTAACGTTCCTATTAAATGTTTTATCACTTTGACCAGGATACGAATTTGTTATGAAATATTAACGTTAAGTATTAAATGTTTGATCACTTTAGGTAGTTGGTTGGAGGAACTCAATGCCTCTCTCTCCAAAATGAATGAATGAGTATAATTAGGGTGTAAGGGGCACTCCCCTAAGAGGGGAGTCCCCTCTCTTACGCATAACCAATCCTCGTGTGCCACGTCAACTCCCCTCTTAAACTCTCCTCACACCCCAATTTGATGGCACCACTCCCCTATTAGGTGACTTGACTTTTTATTAAAAAAAAAAAAGGAATAATTTGATTGGTTTGAGAAGAGGCTGGCCCACCATCACCCCCTCCCCTTCATCGGTGAATATGCCCCGAGTCCACACCCCGATCACCCCCTCTCCTTCTTCGGCGGCACCCTCACCGATCGGTGAATCCGGTCCCCGCATGGGGTCACCGAGGGTGCCCCAGACACCCTAAGGGGGTTCGGGGCACCTTCGGGGACCGGTTTTGCCGAAACGGAGGGTGCCGCCATTAAGGCGGGGGGTGAAATCGGGGAAGAATTTGGGGGTGGAGGCACCGAAGAGGGAAGGAGAGAGAAGGTGGGCCAGCCTTTATTTCAACCAATGACATTTTTTTTTTTTTGAATAAAAAAACCAGTCCCCTAAGAGGGGTGCACCCCGTACGTTTTTAGACATGAGGGGAGTTATAGAGGGGAAATGACATGGCAACGTATGATTGGGTTAAAAAAAATTTTCACTCACCTAATTAGGGGTGCCCCTTCACCCTAACTCTGTATACATATGATTCCTCTATGCTCTGCAAATTTTGTTCCTCATTGACCAGGGTTTAGCCTGCCGGTCAATGCTCATAACCTTTATCCGTCAGATAATAAAGATTTGTTTTTTTTTTCTCTTTTTTTTTTCTTTTTTTTTCTAGCAGAATCCTAAGCATTAGACCCCACCTAACTCACTCTCTTCAACCCCAGCACCACCACAAAAATCATCCCTCCCTCTATACCACCACCCACCACAACGCAACTGTCACAATCTGTACAAGCATCACTAAACGGCAACCGCCACCACAACTACTTAGCCGCCGTCACGACCTAAACACCGCCTCCCGTCGGCCATAATTTCACTCTCTCTCTCTCTAAAGTCTAAACCCTAACACTCGTCTTTCTCTCTCTCTTTCCGGTGGTCGGAGCTCACACCGCCAGCCTCATGCTAATTTCAGGCGAAGGACAGGGATATAAATTCCGTCGGTGAGGGGCAGTATTGTACAGAAATACCACCATCGCAGTGTCTGTGAACCTTCCTAGACCGCCTCTGTTCTGAGCCCTCCGTAATACCACTCGAATCCGCCATCCTGTACCACCGCCGGGGACTGAACGCTGCCCGTTGTTCCGATCTGTGAGGTAAACGAACAAACCACCCTTTTTTGTTATTTATTTTGACTAAAGGCTTTCGATTTGGGTTTAGGGTGGGTTGTTTCCGGCGACTTTGGAGTTTGGGTTTGGGTTTTACTGGAGAGAGATTATGAAATAAAGTCGTGTAATTTGTGTGTTGTTTCACTGTCGCCGTCTTTTGTTATGAAACAGAGATGAAAACCGGAACAGTAAAGCTAAGACAGCTGGCTTTTTTTCCGGCAGTTGACGTTGAGCGGCTGTCAAGTGGTGACAATGCTTCTTCATATTTTTTGTTTGATTCAATTCCGACATGACGTTTTTCTAAGCTTTAAATTTGAAGATATCCCGCCGCCCCCCGCTCCCGTCCGGGTATACTCACATCTTTTTTACATTCTCTACCTCTTTTTTATGCTTTTATATAATTCTTTATGTTTGGTTTAGGTCACTTTGCGCGATCCTGGTAGCTTTGGTGGAGCATTCTTCTTTTTGCGTAGAATAACTCTTGTGATATGGTGGTGGTTTGAACAAGGGTGAGATGCTGGGTGAATCAACTCCATGTACCACAGAGGACCAACGTGTGTTTTTTTGGTAAAAAAAGAGAATCCCCGCCCTAAACCAACAAACATCCAGCTAGAAATTGGCGTACGAAAGGTCCACAAACCAATTGAATGCCAAATCGAGTAACCAAAAAAGAAAAACCCCAGGACATACACTCCATGCAAGACACATTGGTCATTATGTATTGAGTCTATTGACGAGGAAGTACATCTGCGTTTATTTCTCTTTCTTCTGTGCTGTGACAGCGACAACACCACCGGAATCCCCGTATTTCCCGGCCATAGTACTATTAACATATTTACGTATAATACTATATTATTGTAAATATGCATTGTTATATTGTATGTAGTTCAGATCCACATTTACTGGTGAGGTAGTTAAGGTTTAGTAGTGAAGTTTGTTGGGATTAATTTGTATATATAGTGGACTCTTCCACAGTTGTACATCATCGAATCATTTGCAATACACAGTAATATTTTCAAGTACTTCTGCACCCCTGTCTATAAAGCCGTTGCTTGTTTCACTTGTTCGGCCTTTCTATGTTGATGGAAATCAACTAGTTATGTGGGATTCCTGAAGAGTTAACAACTTCAATTCATTCTCTTGGTAATCGTAAGTCCAATTTGTGGTTTTTCATTTTTTAACTTCTCTGAATTTGTGTTTTCTGGGCCACCAGCCCTTATCCTTATCGTAATTTTCTTATTCTTTGACCTTTCTTACAGTTTGATTTTGTATTTGTCCTAACTGTTATTTTTTTTGTTCAGGATGCGACTAAGTCAAGACCGTTAGAGTGAAGGACCGAGTAAAACAACTACAAGAGGGTGGTGCCAAGTGTGCCTACCGCTTCCATCCCTTGTCCATTTCCACCGGCATGTGGCTCAAGGAAGACACTACCAAGGTACCATGCTCTTCTTCCACTCCCCTGGTGAGATTATGTGTGTCTAGGACTGTTTCTTGTTGAGGCCAAAAAGGTCCTCACCCCTGACGGCTAGGGGCATATCTTTGGTCCGCCCAACGCACCTTATCTCACATGGACTCTCGACCATCTGGGGTGGTCAAAAGGGATGCAACGACTACTCCTTTGTGGTTTTCACCATGTCGCTACTTAGAACTTGTTTAGGCTCTTTCTGTTAGTTTGAAGTTGTTTTATGTTTGGTATTAGTGTTTGTCTGCTTTGCTTTTGGATCCGATCCTATGTGTATACATTGTTTGGGCGATTAATATATATTAAGATAATTAAATAGTTTAAAGTATTCTTGTAGATCTCTTATTTATGGAACTCAGTTGTGGAGTAATTCTGGTATATTATCGGTATTTACCTTTTATTTTAGGAGAAATTTCATTATGTACAAAACTTGCAGTGGTGAAGTGTAAAAAATTGCAACTAATTTTAACCAGAGGACCGAAGACCGGATAGGATGATAGTTGTTTGTGAAGGACGAAGAAAAAGCTGTTGTGGTCAAGTTATACTCCTCCATAGTTTTAGTTTTGGGTTCTTTAAACCCACGACATTTTAAACTTACTTGTAGTTGACACATACCACATCTTCTTTATGTATAATGATATCTTAATTTATAAGCTGATGGGCTCTGAGAATATTTTTACTTTAACAACAGCTAAGTTGTTCTCAAATTAACTGCTTTTCGGTCAATAGATAAACCTAGCCGGAATCGCCATATTTTTAATTGACATACAATGGACCCGACCCGAGTCAACTCATGGGTCGCATGTAGTGATGGGTGATACAGAAAAGATCAAATTTGTGCTTCTGGGTTAAGCTTAGTATCTTGAAAGACATTTCTACTGATTCATTTTTCTATTAACTTAAACTTTTATACGTAAACGCAATAGACACAACTCCCTCCTTGCATTAGACCGACCGGCCCAACAAACTACAAACAATGCCGATTTTGTGGTTTAAAGTTAGCAATAACATTTATTTATGTTATGTAGCAATAATCCACTTCTTTTCTTGTTAATTTCCATTTCTTATTTCTCAACCAAAAATCACATTTTAATGGCTTTGCATACCACGTAAAGTGGAGCACAACATGAAAACCATGAACATACACACAAAAATTAGCTTATTTTCCCAACCCAAAATCACATGAGTAGTAAACAAACAACAGCTGAAAGTTGCTACACGGTTTAACCTGATAAAGGTGATCCCACTTAGATTCTATGTTACGTAGCGGAAGCTTTTCTGATGAAAAAAAAAGAATTAACCAACATGTTATATTATAACGTATTATGACATTACTGTTGCATACTTGCGAAACCAACAAATAGAGAACTTGGTGTTAATTTAAGTATTATTTTTTATTTTAGAGAACTTGTGTTAATTTAGAAACATATTTAGATTATTTTTGTTCATGTTCTTATGTGGTGGTGATAAATGGTACTACTGTTGGGTCATAGGTGATGTTTTGGATTAATATGTACATATTCAAAAAAAGTCTTGTTTTTATGTATGTTCACAATCAAATATGTACATATTCAAATAAGTCTTGTTGTTGTGTATGTTCACAATCAAAATTGGGTATATCGTGTTTCAATAGTGTATATTTATTTTCAACGCAAGATCATGAGCTTAATATAGTTAAAAATAAAACAAAATAAAACTTTTAATACCTTTATATATATAACTTGGAGACTTCAAACACAACATATGCCCTACGAGCATCGAGATCTCATATAAGTTACCGATTGGACATGAGGAGTTTGCCACCTCACCCATTTATGATTGGTTGTTAACCCTAGGGGACATCGGAGAGGTGAGATATGACATTTGGGGAGAGGTCTTGTATCTAAAAGACATTTGAGGGCTTTAGACCGCAAAGATATCTTTGATGACAACCTTTGTGAGCTATCGGGCCTTGATGCAATTCAACTTTGTCTGCTCATCTTTGGGAGGCCAAGTTAGTGGTCAATTTGGTTGTTACGCATATGGCAGATGACATGGAGTGATAGAATACATTTCCATAAGGGGTTCATACATATGTGATATTGTCTACGATTAGTTGCATGATGCGTTGGCCACACATATTGCTCCAGAATCAAGATGCATATGTACCAACTATGAGGCTGCTTGGCATTAAAGATTCACTACAAGGGTTTATCAAGGCATTTTAAGAATTAAGATTGTAAAATTTCGTTAAACAAAAATATCATATATTTATATTTTGATTTTCCTGACAAATTATTTTCTTTTTATTTGGATCTTAAAGATTTTCCAATGCACTTGTACATACCTTAGTGTTTAGTTTTAGCTTTTATAACTATTTTATTGGTACTAATTAGTTTCGTGATTGTTATATCCCAGCTTTACTTTTAGACACTACCAATATCAAGACCAACCCTACAGGCTACGACACCACAGGTCACGAAAGCCAAAGCACAAGACGTGAGACGAGCTCCACATACGCGAGACGTTGCTCAATGTACATCTTAATAAACTTTGCAACCAAAACTAGATGTCTCATTTGTTATTACATTATAGCGTCCATATCAAGCAACCATTCCCTATCTCTGCATTGCTTTGGTTATTTTTACATAACCAGCCTATATATCCCAATTTTGACGCAAATGTGGATGAGACACCGCCTCCAAACCCAACGACGCCATCCTGGTAGCTTCAAATGCGACAACTTTAAACCAAGATCGTGAACCAATTAATTTTTTTTATACATGCAACAATGTTCTACAAGTATCATGAATTATACTTTAAAATTGTATTGTCAAGTGGGTTCTTGCAAAGTTGGTTTTAACTGCCTTATCAACTGTCTCAACTAGTTAGGCAAGCCTATGTTTCTTACAATCTTAACATTTTATCACTGTTTGGTAATTTCAGTGAATCAAAGATAGAGATAGTACCTCCTTTTGTTAACAAGGATGAAAATTTTTAAACATCCCGGAAAGGCGGAAACATTAAAAAAAATATCAACTGGAAGTCCAAAGTCACCCATAAAAGCACCCTGTCAACATTTTGAGTATTATTTAGTATTTACAACAAAAAAATCACATACACATTTACACTGATTGTATGATTAATTAGTATTTACAACAAAAAATCACATACACATTTACACTGATTGTCTAAGTCAAACAAAATTTATCTCTACAGCCACAATATACGCCAACAGATGTCATATATCACTTTATCTACACGTATCCTTATAAATGTCTTTAAAATAAACATGTTTTTTTTATTATTTTTTTTTTCATCTTGAAGAATACGTCACAACATACAAAAGTCTAAGGTCGATTGTCCGAACATCCTCCACGTATTCATGTCAATGTATATGCGGTGAGGCCGGCATGAGACGGGATGTAGTTGAGATACATAGATGTAAATCACAATCTAGAGTTTTACGAAGGTAGCACAAAATGCACTTCACACCATTAAAGTATAGTTCTCTAGGGTCATGAATGTATAAAAAAATTTGCTAAACTAAATAATTTTGTCTACCACTGAACAAAAAAATACATAGATTCATTATGGGGTTAATGACTCAAAATTTGCTTCTATTGAAGAATGGTTCCAACTCACGGAAGTTAAACTAGCTCGGTTAAAAGACAACTAAGCTAAGGCTAAGAATCAAATGAAACAGTTGGCCGATACTAAAAGAACATAGGCCAATGAGGTAGTGGTGGAGTGGTTAGGGAAAGACTTGGTATTTCTTGTGACCCAGGTTCGACTCTCACTCTCTCCATTATTTTCTGCGGCATCCAGCCATCCAGGTGAAGGGCGAATATGGGTGGCGTCGGTTCGTATTGGATGGGAGGTGAGGTTTTACCGATTATTTCACTGTCGTGTCTTCGGGCGGGTGGAGATCGGGTTTCCGCGCATCTGGGAGAGCCAAGGGGCTGGCGGCGGTCGAGTAGTCGACCTTGGCCACAGCGTCCGGTGGCACGGTAGTTGGCACGTCGTTCCTTGCCGTTCAAAAAGAAAAGAACAGAGAGATATTTCAAAGCAGGTGACTAGGTATATGTGAAGTTACAAGATTAGCAACAAGAGCAAAGTTTTCATGAGTTAGGTCATCAGGTAAACTACTCCAATCAACAAAGTCTTGTGTAAAGAAGCTCTGTTGACTGGTCTCTGTCTGAGCAGATGGTTCTGCAGGTTGTGGTGCAGGTTGCACTTGGACCTGAGGTGCTGGGCTTGAACATATTGAATTTGAGGAACAGTGGTTTGGACATACTGGACAGGAACAATGTTTACAGGGTGTGCAAAGTGAGCAGTGCTTTGCATGTGAGGTGCAAGGGTATATTGGGAATAATGGATAGTGTTTTCGCTGTTTTGAGGTCTTGGACTTGGGTGTGTAATTATAGGACCACTGGTTTGGCTCCTACATTCTCTAGCAAAGTGACCAAGCCTATTACACTTATAACACTTTATCATTTATCCAACCCAACTTTTAAATTCTCATGCAGCCCTAGAAACTTCCTACTAGTTCTCTTGTAAAACTTGTTTGTTCTGACACTTAACAAGGCAAGTTGATGTAAAATGTCCATTTCTTTTAGATCTGTGGGGTCAAAATGTTGAAGGTCATTTAATTCAAATGACAAGTTGTCAGAAATTTGGTTTTCCCCATTAGCTGTAAAAGTATAGTTGGGTGAGTAAGAATCAGAGTTGAATGCTCCACCAGCAGTTATATCAATATAATGATCATAACTCTGATCCTTACTACCACCAGAAGTTTCTTCCTGACCAAAAAGTGTTGTGCTACCAAAAGCATAGTCATCAGCCACTTTTCCTGTCTCTTGTAGCTTCTTTTTCTAGTTAAGCTCTCTCTCATAAGTGAGGAGCCTACCATGAAGCTGAGTCAAACTCGTTTCCTTAAAACCAACAGAATTTCTGGTTACGAAGGCTATAGTATCCAATTTTTCTGGTAGTGATCTAAGAAATCTACTCTTCAGAGTTGAATTAGCATACTCAACGTTTACTAGTTTTAACTCACTAATCAGACAATAAACCCATCAAACTGTTGGGTTAATGACTCTCCTTTGACATAACAAAACATTTCATATTGTTGATTCAAAACCTCTATAACAATGTTGCTAAATGATTTGGCATCTAACTCAATTTTCTGAAAATCCTGCTCAGAGTAATTTTCAGGTTTCTTAGGTACTTGGACCTTGGGATCTTCTGCACTCGGCACCATCGAAACATGTGGTCCGAAGATAACCGATTTCCAGCAACTGGTGTTTTGCTGTGCAAGTACATGACCCATCCGACGTTGCCAAATATTATACTCTGATTTGACAAGCGTCAGTGGTTTATATAAGGTACCAGTGTTATGCGGATCTTGTGTGTTTTAAGATATTTTGATTATTTTACAAAGATTTTGTTTAAACTACTTTGAACGTGAATAAACTTTTACTCTGTTTTTCAATTCATACGAACAAACGATATCAGTGAAATGAGCTGATCTTTTATATCAAATTGATTGTTAAATCGAATTTGATTGACCAATGCTCTGATACCAATTGTCAGGATCTGAGTTTGAATTGTTTGTGAATGTTTAAGATGAACAATGAAAGATGATAACAATAATGGAAATAATGTAGCGGAATGATAATAAACTTTAAATAACAAATAATGGAAGAATTGCTTTCATCGTGATGCTTTGATAGAAAGATTGTAAAATACAATAGTTCACGTATGCATGAATTACAAACTCCCCCTGAGCCTAAGATCACTCTGATTTGCTCGTACAAATGTCAAGGAGAAGTGATGATAGAACAGTACATGCACTGTTCTATTTATAGTACAATCAAACCGCTGAGGAAACTAATGTTGTCGTCACCTAGACAATGATATCTAACAACTTCTAACAACCTCTAACATCTACTATAACTAAAACATTGTTACATTGAAAACTCTGATATATAGCATCTGTTGATTCAACATCTGATGAGCCTTATCCTCTGTTGAGCCTCAACAGACCTTTCCTCATCAGACTTTGTCTTCTTCAAACATAGGGTGATCAGACCTTTGCTATCAGCTGGCTTTAGTCTTCATCAGTGGTTTACTTTGGCAGACTTTGTGAATCGGCAGACTTTGTTCTTCAACAGACTTTAGCTTTGGCAGAACTTTAGTTGTAGAAGATGTTGATGCCTTTGCCATTAGGAGGAGTATGTCTTCCAAGCATTGTTATTATGGATCAGATGATTGCAGATTATTTTGGCTTCTATCATCTGTTTTTTTGGTGGGGTCCATGTGATCCAACAATTTTTTATTTATAATTTCCTCGGTTAAACAAAATTATATAAAAGTTCAATTAGAAACGCATTTGAAAATCCCAACAAATAATATTTAACAAACTAATGGAGTAACGGGTATACCTATTACCCGGTAAAATATTCGACGAGTATTAGATCGAGTATATTCTTTTTCTGGAAGTTAATTTGGAGGAGGAGGAGGAGGAAGAGGGTTACTGACCCAAGAGGTCGAAGATGGGTGATCGAAGAGGTGGTCCAACCGCAACGAAGCGGTATATGTTGTCGGATCTAACCCCATCCGAAACCGCCATCACGATCATCGTCTTCTTCGATTGTATTGGAACCGTGATGACCAGGCATATATCGGTAATGGCGATGGCTTTTTCTCTCTAGGTATTTATGTGTGTGTTTATGAAGAGACGCGTGGACAACAACGTTTTATATTCTTTTATTTACATCTTGACATAAATTTAACTCAAAACTAAGTTACGAATACTATACTAATGTACACAAAATGCAAGTGTGTGAATAGTACCTTTCGCTTATTTTATAGTTATTTATTATTATAATTATAATTTGTTATTGGTTTATTATTGTAATATTATATTATATACTATTAATTTGTAACTTGCTAGTGCATTGATGTTTGTACTTTGTGCTTTGAGAGCATTTTGTGGCTCTTTAGATATACTATATGCTTCTTTTGTTGTGCATTTGGTAGGGTTTTATAAACATCATTTCCAAACTATAAATAAGCAACACTTTCTTGCTTCATATAATTGTAATATATGCACTGCGTTACATTGAGTTCAATCAGATACGTCGAAACGCGTGTTTTCATATGGTTAACGCATCACATAACATTTGAACTAATCCATTTGATGTTTGCGATGTACTCGTGCCGCAACGCGCGCGGGT
Organism: Helianthus annuus; assembly: GCF_002127325.2. NCBI lineage: Eukaryota > Viridiplantae > Streptophyta > Magnoliopsida > Asterales > Asteraceae > Helianthus > Helianthus annuus. The sequence goes on along the minus strand of NC_035444.2, from coordinate 33,714,226 downwards.
CTTATTGCTGGTTATATATATATATATATATATATATATATATATATATATATATATATATATATATAGGTAAAGTGTACTGTACAAATGCCCTTATCGTACATTGCGTACGCGATGCCCACAGCCCTACACGTGTCCCTAAGTCATTTTTCTTAGATAAGAATATATTAGACATTCCGTTCAATCATCAGAGGACAAATTAGACAATTCCTTCAACAAGCAAGCAGATCATGAGTTCGTTACACAGCTATCTCTGTAATTATGATTCGTATCAGTTCGATTTTTAGGGTTTTATTGATTGTTTGATTGATTCATATCAGATCAGAGCGTTACGTTTGAAGAAACCTAAGCACATGCGATTTCATGAACAATAACATGCATATTAAAATAATAACATGCGATTAGACGTTATGCACATTAAATAATAATATACACATGCGATTTCATAACATATAACATACACATTAAAAAAATAACGTGCGATTAGGTTTAACGTAACATGCGAATTCCCAATATGTAACATGCGAAATATGCACATTTAAAATAACATGAAAAATACAAAAAAAAAATAAATTCCAAAATGACATGCGAATTTGATAATATCATGCGAAATCCAAACTAATGAATTCCAACAAGTCATGCGAAATCCAAAAGAAAATATAACTCCAAAATTAGTCACATGCGAATTTAATGATAATATATGCGAATTCCAAAACAACTGAATTCCAACATATTCCAACATGAATTCCAAAGTTAGTCACATGCGAATTTAATAATAACTAGGTGGAACGCCCACCGCGTTGCGGCCGGGGGCTTACAATTTAAGGCAAAGTGGAAGAACACTTGCTACAATGCCACTTTTGAGTAGTCTGTTATGTGGAAAACAGAATCTTTAGATAATTACTGTAGGTTTTTCCATTCCAGTGATCTCCTTTAGCTTTGAGACATTAGTGCGAGATCTGATAGCATAACAATGTACATCAGTGAACCAACGAAATCAAGACAATCAAACATAATCAGTAACCATTTTGTAAACAAACCTATCAAAGGTTTCAGTGTCACTTGTTTTGAGAAGTCAGGTTCAAATTATTCTATGTAGATTCTAACCGTTTCTCCGACTGATCCTGTCCCATGTAACCTTCTAAAATTATATTTTTATCTAAATAAGAGAAGCTAACAATGCATAAACATAAAGATGGTGCATACTTGTAAACGGAATATGCTTACGGAATATGCTTCTTGACCCGTCATCACAAACAAAGCAAACACCTTGCTTTGTAGCTACACTTCTATCTACCTAATAGACTTAAAAAGTCTTTTAGAAAATTTTCAACTGATCTACCTAATAGACTTAAAAAGTCTCAGAAATTTTTCAACTAATACATTATGCTCTTTTTACATAAAAGCAAGCAAGTCTTTTGACTGAAGGGTTATCCTGGTCAACTTCTGAGAGCTGGAAAACCAACATTTAAGAATTTAGAACCCCTTGCATTCATCCGAAATTGGCCTTTTTAAAACATCCCCAATGCCTTCTATGCCAAGTTTGACAGAAATGTGTAAAACTTCAGGTGCATCAGCAAGGGTGAGCAAAGAAGCTGTCGCTTGGATCTCAACATTGCTATACGCAGAAACACTAACCTCCCAATCTCAAAGCTAGTGGTTGAATCTCATATGCAGGTATGCCTTCTACACGTTCAACACCAAGCTCCCAATCTCAAACTCTGCAGAAACACTAAACACATACAAATTATAACGCTTATTGAGTAAAACAAACGAAACCGATAGATTCAACAACAAAAACTTATAAATCACGCAGCCCAAAAAAAGAATCAGATCCACTATGTACGCGTCAATCATACTTTCATCAACTTTAACAGCGATTCACGTCTATTTGAGTGCAAAGTATTTGTTCAACAAATCGATATGAAGCAGTCAACAGAATGAAGCGAAAACATTAATGTTAGGGTAATTAATTGAATACGAATATATAAATTGTTTACTAACTATTAATGTTCAAAAAGTTGTTAGGCTTTTGTACTTCAAATCATAAGTAGTTTGCTGACTATAAATGTTCAAAAAGTTTGCTCCAAAAGCATGAATCTAACTTTGACATCCATATACAAACTGTAGTTTTAATGAAAGTAATTAATAAATTGTCATTATTTATCTATTAAGATTTAAGACAAATAAACAACTTTAGGTGAGCAGTCGCCAGTCATTGAATTGCTTATTGAAATTGTTTATCCGATTATTAAATCCATAAACATATAGCAGCCAACATGTAGTTACTAAAGTTTTCAACACATCTAATCCATGGAATTAGAAGAACTTTCAGATTCAGTCAACAATATAAGCATAAAAAATCCAACTAATCAGACATCTAAATTCGTAAATTGAGCTTTCAAATAGCAATACTAACATAATCTAGTCTCAACGCCAAATAATAACAACAACCATTCAATCAAAGTGATTCGTATAAGTCTAATGCCTGAAATATGGGAGTGAAGACAGCAAAGACGACGTACAGATCTTTAATCTATATCAAATCAAACACAATGAAAACCTAAGTCAAATTAGGTGATATAGGAAATATAAAAACAAATAGAGTGTGCGTCATCTTTCGTCACCGGCAATTTCCCCATTATACATTTCTTTAAGAGATTTAGGCATCAGATTGGACAAAAAAAAAGGAATCAAAGCAAACACATTTTTTAGGGTTTGTGGTGACAAACCTTGGAGCAATCGGTGACGGCTTCCAGCGCACTACAGTTGAAACATGGGTACCGTCGCAACCATCGATCTCATCCACCACTTTCATTGAGTGATGACATCCGTCATAGCCAGCGGAGGGAGATGTAGAGGCAGGAAAACGTGGATCTGGGAGAAGATGCTCTCTCAAACCTTGACTTTCTCTCTCTAAATTCTGAATGCAATGTTGGGGAGAGAGAGTGGGACACGTCGTGGATAAAAGGGAAGATGAAGAGTTTTTTTTTTGAAACACTCCCCAAACACCATGTACAACTGATGATGCCCAAAAATCTTGCTTCTTTATAATGGTTTAATATGCGAATTTCAAAACAAGTGAATTCCAACATGAATTCTTTCTCATGCGAATTTGTCATATTATCATGAATTCATTATCATGCAAATTTGTTATATTATCATGAATTCATATTATCATATGCATTCCAACATGAATTCATATTGTCATATTATCATTATAATAAAGGAATTCCTATTATCATATCATATGGGATATCAGCATTATTATCCAACATGCGAATTCAACTGTAACAGCTAATACTCAATATATCCCTAATCAGCAGTTCTCATCACCGTTGTTTGAAATTGCAACTGAAGAATCAAGCGGAGGTTGGGGAAGAAGAATGTAAGGTTTTTGATTTTGGTGTAGGATATATTAATTTGATTAATTTAATCATATCAATTAATTAGACCCGCGTTTAAATGATGGATGATCCTACGGCTGGGGTAATCGCGTACAATATGTAGGATTAGGGCTATTGTACAATAACCGGCCTATATATATATATATATATATATATATATATATATATATATATATATATATATATATATATATATATAATTAGTTTCTTAAAACCTATAAATCTTATGCAATTTTCCTTCATATTCTTTCAAATTTATATTTATTTTCAACCTCATTCAGAAAGTTGACATTAATCCGACATGTGTATGAGTTGTTCACATGTTTATAGAACATTAACTTTTTCACATGTAAACCCACCCTTCATATTTGTTTTTCGCTTTCTTATGGTGGGTTAAGTGATTATGGTAGATTAATTAGTAGCTAATAGTAATGGATACATCCATTCATTTACAAAGCAAATCTGTTTACATTATATTTTTCTAATAGCACATGAATTCAAACATTTAAATACAATCGCTTTATAAAAAGTATACTATTTATTTATTTATAGTATTAAAAAAGTAAGCTCATTCATCCAAAAGATTCTGGCATTTTCGATTTTCTTGCCAAATACGCGTATGTGATTAAACTTTAATTTACGACAATGACATGAAAATAGACAATACAACAATATCTAACATGTAGAATTAGGTTTATATTTTCTTTTATATTCTATAAGTAGATAAATTTGATATTTATTCAAGTCAAGTCATCCCTATGTTATACATGTAATGTCATAGAACTATAATACGTACTTAGGTTAATATAGAAAACCTTTCAATGTCATAGAACTATAATACGTACTTAGCTTAATATAGAAAGCCTTTCAATATGAGTTTAGTTATTTTTCATCGAATTATGCATCAAGACGAAACAAATGAGGGGTCATTCGAGTACCAAAGAAATGGATGAGAGCGATTTTGGAATCGGTACCAAAAATACCGATAAGGTGTCATTTGGGATTTTGGGTACTAATAACAACACCACCCCGAGTGTTGTGGTACAACATATTTTAGGTAAAGAAGGTAGGTGATTCACCAATCATTCCGTTCAAAATCCATACCCATTTTCATATAGTTGATCGTCTCATGCCAAGTATTTTTTTATAATTATATAATAAATTGATTATGGGATGGAAAAGATGGATTGCCCCATTTTGGGATAAAAAAATATGATGAGAGAGTTGTAGTACGGGTGAGATGAAAAGATATAGGTTTTAAATGACCATTTGGTCTAAATATTTATATTGAATTTCGTTCGTGAAAAAAAAAAATCAATTAGCGTGAATTAAATTTTAAATACCATATCAATAGCAATTATAAAGAATTCTACTTTCTAAAGCCGATTTTCAAAAGACGTTTGGATTTTGTTAGGCTATGGGGTATGGGGATGGTAGTTTGGATCATGTATTGTTACATAGGACCATGTAACCATCGCTACACCGTCCCACTGTGCAAACCATGGTGGTTCGCATGGTTAAATCCATGGCAAACATTACCCTCTTTCAATTAGTTTGGGGATTTTGATTAGTGGGGGAGAATAGTGGATAATATTGGAGGTCATGGTCCACACCATATAGGGTAGTGAATGAGGGTGAGGTGACTTAGCGCTGTCGTGAAGGGTGGTGATGGTCATTTGGGTCATGATCACACCAAATAGCCGGTAATTGTATAATCATTTTAACAATAGACTATGTTTATGGCAAGCTAGAATTCTTTCCATTCGTGGTCGATTACTTATTCAACTTTCATACTTTGTTGGCATTTCAAACATTATTTATGGTATTAGAAGTTACTTCTATTACTAGCATCATTTTTTAGTTGTTGTTATTGTAGCTTTAAGATAATTCTTTAACCACAATATTTCAGGTCTAGTTAAACCATTTGACTGAAATTACAGACTAACAACTTGATGTTGATGAAGTTTGAACAATCGAATGTATGTCACATGTTTTAAGAGGTCCATGGAGTAAATGATCACACACTTATCACATGTTTTGAGAGGTCCATGAAGTTTGAATAAATCATATGTTTGATAGGTGCCCTGAAGCTTGAATATTCACATGTTTGAGAGAAGTTTAATAACCATGTATCTTTCGCATGAGTTAATCATCATGATTGTTAAAGAAACCTTAAAAGATGAGAAGTACATGGAGAAAAGCAAGAACGAAAGATAGATAGATAGATGCCCATGAACTATGCATGTTTCAAAAGCACAAATTATATCTCTAAATTTATAAACCTAAGTATGAAAACTAATTTCATATAAATCATCTCTAAATTTATAAACCTAAGTATGAAAACTAATTTCATTTAAATCATATGAGTAATCAATGTTTTAAATACGGTATGAACCAGCCGGTTATACCGGTTTAACCGGATACCGGACACGACCCGAATATTGTATGTCTTATGTACAGGTGGTAAATCTGGTTCTACTGGTTTGAATCGTTGAACCAGTGTGCATTATCTTAAAATTTGATTTTTTTTCATTATAATAAAATATGATATTAGGGTAATACCGGCCTTTCATATTTCTAGTAACTAACCTAATGCCTTCCATTCTAATATTTTATCGTTGTTGAAACTGTTACCTGCATAGTCCAATGTAATATTGTTTATAAGTAATAAAAATGCGAGTAAATTACAAGTTTTGTCCTTTATATTTGCACCATTTTGCAGGCGGTGTTCTTTGGTGCAAAAGTTTACGGGCGGTGTCCTTAACCTTCCAAAATCTTGCAAGTTATATCCTTTAGCCCTAACTCAGTTAGATTTTTTAGTTAATATGGTCATGTGCCTTGCACATGAGGGCATTCTTGTCATTTAACATTCCCAGAGCTATTTTGTAAAGAATTATTAATGAAGGACTAATTGTATAAAACTGAAAAATAAAAATAAAAATTAATATAAATTCTTTCTAACTCTCTCTCCCTCTCATATGAACCCACCATCACCACCACCTAATCTCTCTCAATCCACCACCACCACCCCACATTATAATCCATTTCCCACACCCACCCCACATTATAAAACGTTTGTTTCTCCGAACAACGGTTATCTAGGTTATCACCGGTTTAGAGGTGAAATTGAATCTAGTGACAATGAATGTGAATCGATTGTCCCACATTTAAACCCAGTTTCATCTCCGATTAACGAGCTTAGAATGTTAAGACTAAACAGTTCATTTCCGTCATTTTCACCTACCGGAGATTTAATCGCGTTCAATCCTGATTTTGATTCAAAAGTCGGTTTAGATTTCGTGAAATCCGACGGTTCAAAGCGGTGGAGTTTGTTAAAAGGACGAACAACATTCTACAATTCATGGAGTCCAACGGAGAAGAACGTTATATTCACATCAATCGGGCCGATATTTGACCCTGTTAAAGTTGCGATGCAAATCGCTAGGGTTCCGTTTAATCTAGAACAACTTGAAGATGATGTAATCGATGTAAAAGCTGAGATTAAGATACTTACAAGAGAAGAAACCGGCAACGATGTGTTTTCGTCATGTTCAACTGACGGAAAACGGTTAGTGTTCAGATCTGGATGGCCAGGACACAAAAACCTCTACATATTAGACGTAGTTGACGGAGAGTTTAAATCAGAAGGCGGAATCTGGCAGTTAACCGACGGAGAATGGATCGATACGATGTCGTGCTGGTCGCCGGACGGTAAGCTAATTACGTTTTCATCTAACTGGCATAATCCGGCGAATGTTGATGCGTTTAGCATCTACGTAAGGTGCTCCAACGGAAGTGACGTACGGCGGATATATGTTGCCGGAGATGAAGGATCTGAGGAGGTGGATAGGTGGGTGGTGAGAGGTGGTGGTGGTGGGTTGAGAGAGATTAGGTGGTGGTGATGGTGGGTTCAGATGAGAGAGAGAGAGAGAGAGAGAGAGAGAGAGAGAGAGAGAGAGAGAGAGAGAGATAAGAGAGAGTGAGAAAGAATTTATGTTAAATTTTATTTTTCACTTTTATACAACTAGTCCTTTATTAATATTTCTTTACAAAATAGCCCTAGGTAGGTTAAATGACAAGAATGCTCTCATGTGCAAGGCACATGACCATATTTAACCAAAAAATCTGACTGAGTTAGGGCTAAAGGATATAACTTGCAAGATTTTGGAAGGTTAAGGACACCGCTCGCAAACTTTTGTGCCAAAGGACACCGCCTGCAAAATGGTGCAAACATAAAGGACAAAACTTGTAATTTACTCTAAAAATGCTCTTAAAATGTATAGTATTTTACAAGAAAATAGGTGTTTTTAGATAAAACCAAGATTAGTTATATAGAGTGTGGATCCTACGGAAAGCATGTTTTTCCTAGAAAGTCTAGGAAGCGATCTGGGCCATCCAATAGGTGTGTTTAATGGTTGAGATCATCTTGGTGGCATTTTGGTAATATGTGTTTATTAAAAATAAGATTATTTAATTAATCAGGGGTAGATATGTCATTTAGCTTGTTTTAAATATGGAAATAATTGTCATTCCATATCCACCCCCACATTTCTTGCGATTCTCTCTCTCTCTCTCTCTCTCTCTCTCTCTCTCTCTCTCTCTCTCTCTCTTCATAAAGAAACGCATCAAGAAAACACATCGTATTAATCTGCTTGCTGTTAAAACACAGCGTCAAGAAATCCTCCAGCATTACCAGCATGGATGGTAAAACACAACGTATGAATCTGCTTGCTGTTAAAACACAACTGTATGAATCTGAATGCTAAAACACAACTGTATGAATCTGAATGCTAAAACACAACTGTATGAATCTGAATGCTAAAACACAACTGTATGAATCTGCTTGCTGTTAAAACACAATGTTAAGAACATTCTGGTGGTTTCCAGACATAATTAAAAATCAATAAAGACCAGATAATAGTAACCAGAAAAAGAAGTGTATTTTCCATATCCGCAATCAAGAATTGTGTTTGAAGCCATAACTATCTCTCACGTAAAAAATGATTTACGAATAAAGTTGATCAAGAGTGTGAAAGGAACGAATGAGAATTTGATTGATATTTACGTCTGGTAATAATTCGCAAATCATGGAGAATGAGTTACCATAAAATCGTGCATAGTTAGTTAATGAAATATAAATTCCAAAATTAAAATAAAATGTCGAATTACACAATTGCCCTTTTAGTTAAAATCCTTCAATGCCACATGTCACGTTCTGATTGCTTCCTAGACTTTCTAGGAAAATAAGGCTTTCTACCCAACTCCTACTCAGTTATATAAATCTTAGGGGCTGTTTGGTAGCCTTTGAATGGTCATTAAGAGTCTACCCCTTAATGGAACCATTAAGAATTTTACCAATGAGAAGGTAGAAGAATGTGACATGTGATGATTAACCATTCAGAGGTTACCTCTTAACCATTCAGACTTGAGGTTACCTCTTATTCACTAAGAGGTTTTAAACCATTAAGAGGTAGAATCTGAATGGTCATTAAGAGGCTACCAAACAGCCCCTTAATTGAGATTGGATTATTTTTTTAGATGAATTTGTATTTATTGGAATTATAGGGTTAACTAGTAACCTGACGATTGGACCATTTCAGAGCCCAACCCAATATGAGTAGAAAACCGGTTTTTAAAATACTGAATAGTATACCCATGACTTTTTATGTGACTTATTCGTATTTTTACCAAGCCTTATATTCAAGCCAAGAATTATACATATTATTTGAAAGTGACCATGAACAGTGGTTTGAATTTTTTTTAATATTGTTTTTCTAATTTTTTAATATTATATTGTTTTTCTAATTTTTTAATATTATATTGTTTTTCATTAAGATTTTAAAATACTTTTTTTTATAAAATGAATGCACACCGGTATCAATATTGTTTGGTTTAGTTCGTTATTGTTATTTTTTTCTAGGTTTTCATTATTATACCGTCTTCTTATTAACTTAAGTCTTCATTATTATATTGTTTTCTTATCAATACATTATTAGTGTATCGAAAACATAAACAATAAAAATAAATAGGGTATTGATACAAATGTTGTTCAATCGGTTTCGATTCGGTATGTTACGATAGGAGCACGATATCTCTTATAGAACTAAAAATCACAATGTTGAAATAAAATAAACATAAAATGCAAACGAACTAAACCGATATCAACTAAACAACATCAGCTCTGGCATCGATATATGTTTTTATTGTTTTCGATAGATGTAATGTTTTCCCTTTCGACTATTATAGCGAGTGCCGGTAACATAACGAACCAAATTGATACCGACTGAATTCCCACCGTGAAGCCATGGGAATCTCACTAGTTTATTATCAAAATATACTAATTTGATTAAAAATTGTAAAGTTATACAACCTAATATCATGACGTTAACCACAACTACTAGAAAAACATATAATTCCTTGTAGGGCTGCAAACGAACCGAACGAACACAAACAAAACCTTGTTCGTGTTCTTTGTTAAGAAATATATGTGTTTGCGAGCCATTCACAAACACTTATCGAACAAGATTTTATGTTCGTGTTCGTTTGTTAAGGAAATGAACTTGTTCATGTTCGTTTGTTAATTTTAGGCAACGAACATTGACGAACACAAATGAGCATAAACTAATGTTCATGAATTTTTAATATTGTTTTTCTAATTTTTTAATATTATATTGTTTTTCATTAAGATTTTAAAATACTTTTTTTATAAAATGAATGCACACCTGTATCAGAATTGTTTGGTTTAGTTCGATATTGTTTTTTTTCTAGGTTTTCATTATTATACCATCTTCTTATTAACTTAAGTCTTCATTATTATATTGTTTTCTTATCGATACATTATTAGTGTATCGAAAACATAAACAATAAAAATAAATAGGGTATTGATACAAATGTTGTTCAATCAGTTTCGATTCGGTATGTTACGATAGCAGCACAATATCTCTTTTAGAACTAAAAATCATAATGTTGAAATAAAATAAACATAAAATGCAAACGAACAGAACCGATATCAACTAAACAACATCAGCTCCGACATCGATATATGTTTTTATTGTTTTCGATGGATGTAATGTTTTCCCTTTCAACTATTATAGCGAGTGCCGGTAACATAACGAACCAAATTGATACCGACTGAATTCCCGTCGCGAAGCCAGAGGAATCTCACTTGTTTATTATCAAAATATACTAATTTGATTAAAAAAATGTAAAGTTATACAACCTAATATCATGACGTTAACCACAACTACTAGAAAAACATATAATTCCTTGTAGGGCTGCAAACGAACCGAACGAACACAAACAAAACCTTGTTCGTGTTCGTTTGTTAAGAAATATATGTGTTTGCGAACCATTCACGAACACTTATCGAACAAGATTTTATGTTCGTGTTCGTTTGTTAAGGAGATGAACTTGTTCGTGTTCGTTTGTTAATTTTAGGCAACGAACATTGATGAACACAAATGAGCACAAACTAATATTCATGAACACAAATAGAAACAAACGTACATAAAAAATCGTTCATGAACAGAACATATAATACACCGACACTTATTAGATATTTAATTTGTCGGAATTTTGAAGTATTTAATTAAATATAAAAACTAAAAAAACTAATGAAGTATCGAACACAAACGAACCCGTTATCGAACGTTCACGAACATAAACAAACGAACACGAACTCTGTTCATGTTTGTTCATTTAACTAAATGAACGAAATTTCTTGTTCGTGTTCGTTTGTTTAGTAAACGAAGGTACACAAACGAACTTCCCGCCAAACGGTTCACGAACTGTTCGCCGAACGTTTGGTTCATTTGCAGCCCTGCTTCCTTGTAAGGCTCCACAGTATGGGGGTCCGTCCCCCTTCGTCCCGGTGCGGCGCCCATCCTCCGCCCATTTCTTCCCCCCTCCATCCCCTACTACGGCATCCTCTCCGGCTCCATCAGGACGTTCAAGCCGGTCCACTAGAGAACAAAACCTCCTCACACACACATATATACATACAACATAAACATATATTTTAGGATCATCCCCCCATTTCCTTACTCCATCCTCTTTGCCTCATCCTTACACCCATGCTACGTGACGTTTACGTGACGAATCATCCTCTAAGAAAGAACCATCACCATACCGTGTAGCCTAATATTACATCATGTAGTATTGTAGTCTATAACGTCAAGTCTAATAATATTACGCTCCATAACATCACACCATGTAATATTACGGTCCATAGCATCACGCCAAGTAATTACAATCCGCAACATCACATCACATCATGTAATATCACATCTCATAACATCACGCCAAGTAAATTACACCACATTGATTTCTAGGTTGGTATATAATTATTAAAAAACATATATAAAACCCATTTCAAAAAACTGTTAAAATGGTCTATGAGCTTTGGTCACTTTTGACACTTTAGTCTAAAATTTAAACCTTTTGCTCACTTTTGTCACTATTTTGCCCTTTATTAAAATGGATGAAAATGACAAAAAATGGATTATAATTGAAAAATCTGACCATATTTTGATTTTGGATGAAAATGACAATAAAATTGAAACAACAAGGACTCGGATTCAAAATGTTTAAGTTTTGAACTAAAGTGACAAAAGTGAACAAAACTCATGAACTATTTTGACAGTTTACTCTATGATCTAATACTAAATGCCATGATTAGATAAATGTTACACTTCAGAAACAAAAGATTGTGAGTTCAAATCCTGCAAAATGTAAATATGGTGTATTTATCCTATAAAATCTAGGAGTTATGTTTTAAACGAGACATCTTTGTGATAAGTAATGTACTCCGCAACCAAAAGATTGTACGTTTAAGGGGCTGTTTGGCAACTTCTGAATGGTTAAGTACTGAACCAGTAAGAGGTCTGCACTATTAAGTGTTGAATCAGTAAGAGGTCTGAACCATTAAAAGCCAGTATAATACTTAACCCTTCAGAGGCAAATGTTTGACCAATTCAGATTAGATGTCTTAATCATTTAGACTTTGTATAATACTTAATCATTCAGAGGCAAATGTCTGAACTATTCAGACATCTACTCATTAAACAAAACCATTAAGTACTGAACCAGTAAGAAGTCTGATTCATTAAAAGCCTCATTAAAGAGATAAACAAACAACCACTAAATCCTAGAATACTGGTATGACATATTTATACTAGAAAATCTAGAAATGGTTGGGTGACAATGATGACCGATACGTCTAAAATTAGACAAGAAAAAGGGATTTCTTTTTACGTGGGGAAAAAGGTTTTTTATCAAGATTACATTACAACACACAAGAAAAGCAAGCATCAGCAGTATAACATTTGGGTCGGTCTAAATTCCAATAAACCCCCAAATCCAAAATCAAATCAAATCAAACCCTTCTCCCAAATCCAAATTGACCCCTAAATCCCATCTGGGTCATCACCGTTTCAACTATACCCACTGATCTACACAAGTTTCTTCATTCTTCAACATTAATCAGAGATGGAGGGTGGTGGGTTTTTGTCTGAAGCAGAGAAGCAAACAATGGTGTCCACTTTTCTTGAAATTACTTCTGCTCACACCTCTGAATCCGCTACACAGTTCTTGCAGGTTTTGATTCTTCCTTTTTGTTCAATTTGTTGAATTGGGTGGTTTGATTGATCGGTTGATGTGTGATTTAACTATGTTTGTGTTTGCGTAAATGTTGATGTTGGTTTTGGAAGTTAATTTGTGTTGTTGTTTGGTAATTGAAAGTGAATGTGTGATCGGATGAACTGCATTTTGTGGGTGTTGAATTTAAGAACCAAAATCGGGGCTTTTTCTGATGGTTGATCAGATGCAAAGCATCAATCTTGTTGTTGATTTATTTTGTAGGTTTTTTTTTTTTTTTTTTTTCAGTTTTTTTGGCATATGAATTGTGGCTATAGTTGTAGAGGATTTATATAGGTTTAATTTTTGGCTTGTTTTAAAATGTTATAATTGTCTTATGAAAAAAACTTATTATGTATCTTGTGTGATTGCTTTGTTGTTTGGTTCTCGTGTGATCGATTTGTTGTTCGGGTCTATCACTCTTATTTGATTGTTGTGCAAAAGTAAAGAAATTTGTAACTCGACTTGAAAATATTGCTTTGATATCGGTTGTGAAAGATTGATACATTTTGGCTTTTTAAGTTTTATATAGAAGATTGATTACTATTTCATGCTGCATAAGTACTAAAAATGGTATTTTGTTGGTGTAAATTTGTAACATTTTCTTATATATATGTTTTCACTTGAATAGTTCAAGGTTTGCCTTTAAATTGATCAAATAAAAAAAATCATTTTTCTTCATTTTTAACGATTTTAAATTGTTGGATCTCGATGTGATTATACTACGAGTCTAAGTTCTGACCGTGGCGGAGCTCAAGTACTATGACGATCGTGGATGATATGCTATTGCAATCTTTATTTAATTAAAAATCATAAAATTATTGTTTTGAACTCAATATAGAAGGTAATTTCACGTGTTAATTAAGTTTCTTTGTATGACAAAGACTCCTCATAAATGATATGAACATTTTTCGAAGTTTATATACGGCATTCGAGACCTCGGATAAGAATTATATTACATTTTCACTATGGTGATTGTATGGGTATGCGTATAATATTATCGCCTATAACGTTACGTTTTTTTGGCATTCATGATGGTGTTCCTTGTATTCAGGCGACAGGCTGGAAGCTCGAAGAAGCTATTCAATTGTATTATGTACAAATGGAATCCGGTGGTGCTTCCTCATCTCCGTACATTCCGCCACAAGATAACGAAGCGTTACCGTCGGATCAAAATTTAGGGTAAGCAAACATAAAATTTCTAATAAAATATTACATGTTGGGTTGGGTAGTTTCTTAACTTGGGTCATATTCTCACTTCAGAGTGGCGGAAAATGAAGCGGGAATCGAAAATGTTGTAGACAATGATGGAAGCGAGGTTCGTGCACCTCTACCAGTTAAAAGAGACGTTCTATACGACACATCAATACTTCACAGGTGCCCTACTTTGCTCGTTTTCACTTTCGGATTATGTTTTGTTGTATAACTTTTTTTGTCGTTATGCGGTTCCATGACAACTTGAGTTATTTGCGGGACTCGCAAAATACTATTACCAAAAGATATCTTATGTCGGTTTGAATCTGGCTTCCACTGGTTTCCTATCATAACCTCTTGGAGGCCACCTGCTCAATGCAAGTTGCGATTAACGTAATTCGCCTCTAGCAGGGTATCGGCGGGTTCCGTGATTTTACCGATAATGGGTTCTCATAGTTACCAAAAAAAAATTGTTGATTTGCTAATCATCACAAGTTCCATTTAAAGAAAAACGGACGTCGAAAATGGTGTATATTAATAACATGAGATTTTGGTATCAAAACCTTCTTAAAACTTAAAAAATTGATATTAATGCAAATTAATTACGAAATCACACATGGAGCTTAATAGACGCATGCGTTAATAATGTCTGAAGAGCTTGTTTATTATGTTATTTCGTTTAATTTTTATTTTATTACATCTTTAGAGGATCAAGATTGGGCGTGTCTCCACATGAACCTCGTGCAACGGTTCCCTTTCGTAATTTTGACGAGGAATTAAAACGGCCCGGAGTCTGGGGAGCCGTTCCAGGTTCCACATCAGCCGCACAACCTTCTCGAGAGAATCTTGCTTCAATGTACCGTCCTCCTTTTGCTTTGATGTTCCAAGGACCATTTGAAAAGGTAATATTTGCTTAATCGGCATTTTATTGATTCCTCTAATTTTTGTTTCTCTTTTTATTTTTTGTCACAGAATTAATTAGCTTTTTGATAAAGTTACCTATTCACCCCCTCTATTTTTTTAACCTATTCTAATCGGCATTTTTTTCGGTTCATAAACCGTCTACTATTCACACGAGAATGTTCATTTTTTTGTGAAAAAAATATCATTTTTCTTGCTGCATTGTCAGGCAAAAGAAGCTGCTAACAGGCACGACAGATGGCTCATAGTGAACGTGCAATCTACAAGGGAATTCAGCTCACATACGGTATATATTTTGCGTACCGTTCAACAACATACGTAACACATTACATAGTCCTAGTTTGTCACTTAATATTTTTTGTAAATAATTATTATTCAGCTTAACCGTGATACTTGGGCTAATGAGGCTGTTGCTCAAACAATCAGCTCTAATTTCATTTTCTGGCAGGTTCGTATCTTCCTAACTCATTTCTCGTATCAAACGGGCTAACGGGTCAAAGTTGTAATCTTTTCATGATTAATACGTGTGCCAAATGGAAAAATATCATTACATGAATTCGAAAACTGTGTTACGTATAGGTATTTGATGACGTTGAAGAGGGCAGCAAGATAATTACATACTACAAGTTGGATTCGGTTCCCGTTACTCTTGTAATCGACCCTATCACGGGTCAAAAAATGCGCTTATGGCGTGGAATGATCCAACCAGAAAGTTTATTGGAGGTACATCATTTTATTTATCATTACTTAATAATTTTATATTTAGTAGTTATACATTACCGGTTACCGTTTTTGCAATTACAGGATTTATTACAATTTTTGGATGCTAGCCCGAAGGATCATCATCTCAGCTTGTCGCAAAAACGTCCAAAAGAGAGTTCTCACTCTTCGCCTCCCAAAATCCAGGGTCCAATAATTACATTTGATTTTATTTCTATACGTTAACTTTTGAGTAAAATGCCATTTTTCGTCCCTGAGGTTTGGCCAGTTTTGCGACTTTCATCCAAAGGTTTGTTTTTCCGCATCTAGATCCAAAAGGTTTGAAATCTTGCCATTTTCATCCGGCTCGTTAACTCTATCCATTTTTCTTCGTTAAGTCAGGGGTAGTCTTTTTTCTTTAGCAAGGGTATTTTGAATACTTGTACATTATGCTAAATGCTTGTACATAAAGTGAAAAAGACCGAATTGCCCTTTAAGTTAACGAGCCGGATGAAAATGACAAGATTTCAAACTTTTTGGATCTAGATGCGAAAAAACAAACATTTGGATGAAAGTCACAAAACTGGCCAAACCTTAGGGACGAAAATGGCAATCTACTCTTAAATTTTTTTATAATTTTTAGTAATTAATTTATGAGGTTTTGTGGCTGCAGATGAAACAAATGAAGAAGATGATGAAATGAAACTGGCATGTGCGTTATCGATGGAAGGTAGCGGTGATGGGGTTTTAAAAGACTCGGGTGCCGATAAAGAGGTCCCGCAGAAAGAAAAACATGATTATCCACCATTGCCTGAAGAGCCCAAAAGTGGCGGAAGCTCAGTTTGTCGGGTCGGGGTCCGCCTTCCAGACGGACGAAGGGTTCAAAGGAATTTCTTTCGCTCTGATCCAATTCAGGTAAAATAGAACTTTAGTTGAGGTAGCGAAAATGGGCAGCCGGGTAACACTTATTTTCGTTATCATAACGGTGGGACCAGGTAAAGCGCAGCTTACGCTCGACGGTTAAAATGTTAAAACGGTGTTTTTCTGTTTTGTACGATTGCTTTTTTTTTCTATCAATGATTTAAGCTTTTAATGAGATTACAAACAAAAATATTCTTACAACAGTAGTTTAATTAGGGCTGCAAATGAACTGAACGTTTAGCGAACAATTTGTGAACCGTTCGGCGGGAAGTTCGTTTGTGTTCATTCGTTCGTTTAATAAATGAACGAACATGAACAATGGTTGTGTTCGTTCGTGTATGCTCGTGAACGTTCCTGTTTGTTTGGATTTATAGTTCATTGGGGCTTTAACTTCTATATTTTATATTTAAATACTTCAAAATTCCCACTAACAATAAATTTAGTAAGTATTAACGTATTGTATTTTGTTTAAATTATTTAATAAATGTTAGGTGAGTATACTATGGGCGGATCTACATAATATTTTTAATGAAAGATATCGATTTTATTCAAAACTTAATACATGTTTCTTTGTGTTGTGTTCGTTTGTGCTCATTTGTGTTTCTGAACGTTCGTTTGTGCTCATTTATGTTCATTCGGTTCGTTTGCAGCCTGTTTAATCTTTCTACAAATACATTCTTAAAAGTGTACACTTTGGGTGACTTCTGACCCGTTTATTTTTTTTTTTAGCTCAAATTTTATTTTGACTGTGTGTTTTTCAGTTGCTGTGGTCATTCTGTGCTGCAAACTGTGGTAATGAGAAGCCATTCCGGTTGACTCATGCGATTCCGGGGGCTGTGAAAGACTTGGATTACGACAGCAAGTTAACGTTTGAAGAATCCGGTGTGGCGAATTCGATGATTTCGGTTACTTGGTTGTGAAGGGTTGGACTGCTGCAACAATGTGTGTGTTGGTACCTGCAAATGTTGTTTTTTTCTGCTTTTGGATCGTTTTTTTTTTTCTAGTATGTGTATAATACACCTGTTGGGTTACTAATTATGACTCAAAGATGAAAATGGTCTAAATTATGAACCTTTTGTAGATCTCTTGCCTTCTTTATGGTTTTGGGTGTGTTTATTTGTTTGCTTAGCAAAGACGGTTATGGTTCGGTTATGCTCTTTTTCATAACCAAACCGTAACGGTCTGATGTTCTTTGGTATCTAAATTGATACAGTCATCTGACCTTGGGAGACATCCATTTGATCATATGGTTTCACTTGCTCATTTGACCTTTTCTTTTAATATACTAGGTTAGTTATAACTAACATATTTTGTAAATATAGTTTTTAAGTGAAACTAAACAAAATGATGAATAAAAAAACAAAATTGTAAGTAGAATTATTACTTATAAACTAAACATGTCAAACTAATTCTCAACTCTCTAAATATTCTTTTTACTACACAATTTGAACAATGTAAATATATAATGCATCGCTATGGATCTTTTTTATAGCCGAAATTACATATTTGTATAAATATAATAATGAAAAGTTACGATTGTAATCCACATATCTTCAAATAATTCTTTGAATAAAGTATTTGATGTTTAATTAGTAAGTTTACCATTTTATCTAAGAACGGTAATTTTCAATCTATCTTAATTTATTTGAAACTTTAGATAGTGTCACAGATAGCTGACGATCTCTAACACTGGTTTTCTTAATAATACACGAAATAATGCTTCACCATCAATTATATTATTCTAAAGCTTTTTAGCAAAGGGGTTGGCTAAATGCACCCCCTTTTTTACTAGTCATGCCCTCTTCCTAAAAATACAGTTGAATATTGTTTTTGAAGACACTTTATCTAACTAGTATTTTATTATATTTCTATAAAACGTCACTACAAATTAATAAAAAAAGATATTTTTTAAACAATAAAAAAATTTTAGAACTTTTCTTGAAAATACAGTTGATTTTATATTTTTTATTTCTTTCATATTTTAGTTCTCTCATCTTTTTATTTCTATTATTATCATTATTATATTAAAATGTATTATAATATAATTAAAAACTTTTATTTATTAAAAGTAATAAAATGCAAAAAGAAAATAAAACGTTAACTAGTAGTACATTAGGTAATAAAATGCTTTGATCAAAGCATGTAATATCAATCAATAATCAATAATCGACATAAGTTGAAATTTAATTATTGTGAGGGTATGTTATTGACTAATCAAAATCATTATCTACAAATTAAAGTGGTGATTCTCAAATATATTTATCTTCTTTTAACTCGAAAACTATATTAAGTTGGTTGGCTTCAAACCTTCATTTAAATTTTTGTGTATTATTGCTTATACAAACTAAATTCAAACTCCAAAAAAAAAAAATCCCACTTCAAAACTAAAATGACTCGCATTAGTTTAAAACATAAGAAAACGATTTTTTTTCAAATAACAAAAAAAAAATCTTTTTAAATAAATAATGTTTTAAAAGTAAATGCTAGTAATAATAATAATAATTAAAGATAACAAAATGACAAAAAAAGGGTTTAAATTGTCTTAATGTGAAAGTTAAAGGAGAGGGTACGTTCAGTAAAAAAGGAGGTACACTTAGCAGCACCCTTTAAAAAATTAAGATTTTTGTAGACACATATGAAACCTTAAATAAAAGTTTGATTTCCAAAGTCAAAATATTAACATTCATAGTTGAAAACCTGTGTACAACAAAATTGAAGATTGTTGTAGACATAAAAAATCACAACCTCAAATGATATTTTGACTTTCCAAAGCTGATACCAACTTTTATAGCTAAATAAAATCATTTTACAGTCAACAATTTAAAGTAAGTTATTTTTATAATACCAAAGAATGTCAATCATAGTTTCATCAGAATCAAGTCAAATATTCTTATATTAATCGAAGGTCTAATCTAAAACATAGATATGCATATGGAGAATAGAAACTCACGAGCAACAAATAAATAGATTATTTGCATGAAAAATTGAAGATTTAAAAGATAAAGTCATAAAAAGATATAGTAGGTAAAGAATACAAAATATTTTGATCTTTATTGATTTTCAAGAGTAGGAGTTCTGCGGAAAGTGTGTTTTTCCTAGAAAGTCTAGGAAGCGATCTGGGTCCTCCGATTGGTGTTTTTAATGGCTTAGATCAAATGGATGGCATTTTCGTAATATCTAAGTTATATAATTAGAGACTTTTAATATAGTGAGGGTATTTTGGTAATTGGAAGTGTTTTAAATCAATCAAGAAACTGCCATATGAATAACCAATCCCTAAAATCATGGGATTTCCCATCTTCCTCTCTCTCTCTCTCCCTAACCGAACCAAAGAAGAACACTATCTACAAAAGATATTCAAACTGGCTGCCCTAATATTAATCGAAAGACTGTTAATTCTGGGAAACATTTGAGAGCACATTTACAGCTAGATGAAGGAGACGTAAGTTATTTTCATACACCACTCTTTTTCGTATTAAATTAGTTTACACATTAAAAAAACATGTATTTGATTTTGGCTTATCTACATTTTTGAGTGTAGGTATGTGGTACATGTGTTTTCCAAGGATCATGTGACAGGGCCTTGCTGTTAAAACACAGCGTCAAGAAATCTGCTTGCTGTTAAAACACAGTGTCAAGGAAATCTGCTTGCTGTTAAAACACAATGTCAAGAAATCTGCTTGCTGTTAAAACACAGTGTCAAGAATCCTCCAGCAATCTGCTTGCTGTTAAAACACAGTGTCAAGAATCCTCCAGCAATTTGCTTGCTGTTAAAACACAGCGTCAAGAAATCTGCTTGCTGTTAAAACACAGCGTCAAGAAATCTGCTTGCTATTAAAACACATTGTCAAGAAATCTGCTTGCTGTTAAAACACAGTGTCAAGAATCCTCCAGCAATCTGCTTGCTGTTAAAACACAGTGTCAAGAATCCTCCAGCAATCTGTTTGCTGTTAAAACACAGCGTCAAGAAATCTGCTTGCTGTTAAAACACAACGTCAAGAAATCTGCTTGCTGTTAAAACACAGCGTCAAGTAACACAGCGTCTTGTACGATTTAAATTGAAACTGTCAATTTGATTTAAATGGAATATTTAGTTTCCATAATTATCAGGTTAGTTAGTTATCCTAATAAAATAATCCATAATTAAAATAATATTCAAATTACACAATTGTCCTTTTAGTTAAAATCCTTCAATGCCACATGTCGCGTTCTTATTGCTTCCTAGACTTTCTAGGAAAAACACACTTTCCGCAGGAACCCTACTCTGATTTTCAATATGATGTTTAATGTGTAAATTTTGAATTCAAACATTGACAAAATTTGCAAACTAAGGTGGTGATCTCCTAAACTAGTACAAACTGTATCAATAAATTTGGAACCAACTATAGTGATCTCCTTGATTAGTGAAAGTTATTAAATTAAACAAATAAACCTAATTTTTAGTGAGAATGGTTAGTAAAGTGACCCGTGACAAAAAAAAATAGCTAAAAAAGTGACAAGTGGCAACAATCAAAGGAGGAAGCTGAAAACCAACCAAGTATATTTTATTTTTATTTATTCGTATAGAGATTTGACTCTACTTTCATACGTATAGCCGATCAATGTTGTAAATATCGGGATTAGTTGGTAATCTATGATTCACCTATTAAATATCACCTAGTCGGACCAAAAATTAGTAATGACCAACCGGTCATTGGCGGTCAAAATCGTTTATTAAGTACCAGGTTAGAGCCTGCGTTACACGCGGTTTAACAAATAAACTCTCTGAATTGCTTTTAGAACTTGTAAGAATGACCATATTTGTGTATATTAATTGCTTTTGGAACTTGTAAGGATGAGCATACATGTGTACATAACAGAATATGCACATTATAGTTCTAAAAAGGAAGTTTTAAAGTAGCTTATAAACTTAGATGTTACTCATTTAAACCAATGCAAATATAAAGTAGTGACACTTCAGTAGAGCACACAAGGCTAGTATTAGTAGTGGTAATAGTAATATTAATGGACAGAGACAATGAAACCAAGAGATACCTTTATTGAGAAAGAACCCACCAAGATTTTTTTTTTTTATTGAGAGATACCTCCATTCACTCCAACTCTCCAAGTTATACTTGAATGCCTCGATTTCTTCGATATCCATTCAAACGATCTTTCCTTTATATCTTTGACGAATTTGTACTCGTTATTTAAATATTTTCTTGTTCCTTGCATTCCAGATGCTCCGTAGTGTTTGCGAGAATACGGCATGGATTATCTTTTTTCGGTTAGCCGATACCTACATATTATCTATACTCTGCATTATTTCTTTGACCGAATCCAACTGTTGGTTGTTGGCTGCATTGTCCATCAGAGAACCTGCCTCCAAATCCCTTTTGCTATCTGACATCTTGCTAATATATGTTCTGAATCCTCCACAGATACTGCAGTTTACATCTTGTAACGGTACACCCCTGTTCATTAATGCTGCTGCCGATGGTATCTTTCCTTCCCATGCACGCCATATAAACAAATTTATCTTGGGAGTTACTATTTTGTTCCACCAGATATCATTCTATATGAACAAATTTATCTTGGGGATTTAAAAGACTCGGGTGCCATTAAAGAGGTCCCAAAGGAAGAAGAGCATATTTATCCGCCGTTGCCTGACGAACCCAAAGGTGACAGGAGCTTGCTTTGTAGGGTTAGGATCTGCCTTCCATACCGTATGGTTAGGACCATACGGTTCAAAAGAATTTCTTTCGCCCTGATCCAATTTAGGAGGTAAAATAACACTTTAGTTGAGGTAGCATAAATAGGCCATCGGCTAACACTCTTTTTGTGACCGTAAGAACCCGTTAGAGAAAACTCACGGCCCCACCAGTACCTGTTGACCAATGGGACAAGGTAAAGCACAACTTACACTACACTGGATAGGCTAAATGGTTATTTTTTTTTGTTTTGTCCAATTACTTGTCTTCTATCAATAATTTGTGTGCAACGCAATTACAAACAAATTATTATTATTATTACATTCGTAGTTTTATATTTAGTAGGTTGCATGCATTAGATTCTAAGTAACTCGTTTCTCTTTTTAGCAAAATTTTGATTTAATTGTGTTTCAGTTGCTGTGGTCCTTTTGTGCTGCAAACTGCGGTGATGAGACATTACAGGGGATGTGAGAGAGTTGGATTACGACAGCAAGTTAACGTTTGAGGAGTCTAGTGTAGCGAATTCCATGATTTCAGTTACCTGGTAGTTAAGCTCAATAGCGATTTGCTTGCTGCTACAATTTATGTTTGGTATCTGCAAATGCTGTCTTTCTCCTTTGGCATCCTTTTTCTAGTATGGATACGCATGTTGCACGACTATTTATGGCCCAAAGATGAAAATGGTCTAAATTATGCAACTTTAGCGCCTTCTTTATGGTTTTGGATATGTTTAATTATATGAAGAAGGTTATGGTTCGGTTATGTTTTTTTTTTATAAGTGAACCATGACGTTTTGACGTCTTTTGTACCTCGATTGATACGTAGTCATCTGACAATGGGATACATCAATTTGATCATAGTTTCACTTGCAGACTTGCTCATTTGACCTTTTTGTCTGGATATATTTGATTTGACTTTCATAATAGGGTGATCATATAACCGAATTAACCGAACTGCCGGAACCATACATAACCGAATTAACCAAACTGAACAATCAATTGATGGTTAAGATTGGTGTCTAAAACCGACCCATGGACACCCCTGTTTCAAATATTGGTCATGAATGGTAAGCAAACTAGTGGTGTAAGCTAGAATAATAAAACAGTGGTTGGTTATTTATCAAAAGGCCAAGTGTTGATACATCATATATACATGCACAAGTCAAAATTTCAATGTAATGTACAACCGAAACAATGATATAAACGAAAGGGATTAAGGATCACCATCATTAGACTCCAACTGCTTACGGCTTACTAGGACACCTTCATCCCAGATCTCAACATACCTGCAAATCATTAAATAACATGACAACGTGATACATCAAATTTTTGTTGTATATCTTATAACTTATTTACTTCATTTCTTTCAAATATATAGTTAAAATTTAATACAATTCTCAATTAGGAGTGAAAATGCACGGCATAAATATAACGAAGTGGATGAATGTAACCAACCTTGATCCGCTAACATCAATGCAGAGAAAATGCCCGTCTCGCCATCCATTTTTAAAACGGCCAAAAAAGATATCACCGTTTTTCGAATAAAACCGCCCTTCTCCGTTTGCCTTTCCCTTCCAAAAATTCACAAACCACCTATCTCCTGTGTGAAAGTAAAACCATCCCTACATAATAATAATAAATACTAACCACTCAAATTTTCTGAAAACAAAATCCTAAATCACATAATATAATAATAATAATAATAATAACAATAATAATAATAATAATAATAATAATAATAATAATAATAATAATAATATTCTTACCTTTCCATGCATAACATCATCTCTCCATGACCCACGGAAAACATCCCCATTGCTGAAGCATAAGGTACCCATTCCCGATCTTTTACCATAACGCCATAACCCATCATACATACTTCCATCACTCATTGACAAACGACCCTATGAAACATACTTCTTAAAGTTAAGCATCTCCCTACAAAATGAAACGAAAAAATCGCTTTTATATATGGGGGCTAAAGTAAGCACCTTTCCTTCAGGAAGACCGCCCTGGCACCGCCCCACGTATATTCCTCCACGGTAGTTTATTTCCACCACGGGATTCCATTTTTTTTGTGTCTCGCGTTCAGATTCCTACATTAGGATAAACATTTAAACTTTTATACTGTTCAAGGTTTTCAAAACATCAAAGTGATCATCTATATCATCTATCACAGATTGCATATACTACAATTCGTAGCATACTGTAATGCTGTTTAAAGGTTGCCAAAAGTCAGCTAACTGCATAAAAAGGCATCCAACTTTGGTCCGACTTCTGCTTTGAGTAACCAACTTATTTCAAGCAAGAAGCATCAAAGTTTTAATCTTTTTAAAGGCAATTAACTAAGATAACGGTTTGCAAAACCCACCCAAGTAAAAACTAATATGGTCATTGGTCAAAAGTTACCCACATGTCAACTACCACGTCACCATTTTGACAATTACCAGACCAGATTACCTTAAATCCAAAACTGTGAAAATTGGGTTACCTTGATAGCTAAATTAAAACTTTGGAAACGTTGATAGTTTTTTTTTTCTGGCCTAATATAAGTTGGTTGCCAAAAGCTAGGGGTGTAAACGAGCCGGGCTGAGCCCAAGCCCGACTAGGCTCGAGCTTGGCTCATCATGATTTTATGAAGCTCGAGCTCGGCTCGGTTCAAGTCTACTTATTTGAGCTCAGGCTCGGCTCGTGGGTAAAACCCAAAGCTCGAGCTCGGATCAACTCAGCTCGAGCTATTTTGAGAACAATCTCAAACGAACTAAAATTTTGGCTCGAGCTCGCTTCAATATCTCGTAAACGAGCCAAAGCTCGGCTCACCAATGTTATTAGTTTAAATCATCACTATCCTTATAATATATATAAAAAAACTAAAATTTTGTTTGGGCCTCGTTTAGGCTCGCGAGCCTCAACGAGCTTTGTATTTTATGCTCGGGCTCGGGATCAATAACTAAATAAGTTATATTTCAGGCTCGTTAAGGCTTGGCTCGTGTGAGCTTTTAACCGAGCCGATCCAGAGTAGTTCTCGAGCCTCTGGACTTGTTTACGCCTTTTGGCAAATACCATTTTACTAAGTTGACTAAAATTAACGGAAACGCATTCAACATAAAAATACACAAGATGAGATGTTCCATTTTTTCGTAAAAAGTAATTTCTACATAAAAAGAGCGTACTCACCAGCATGGAAGCTGCACGAGCAGAAAGTGATCCATTCTTTCTAGAAACATCTGGATACACTCCATTTTTGCTGCTAAAATCTGACGGTGCTTGCAAGTTGGCATCAGCTGGGTCATCCAATGTCACACTAACAGAAAACTGATTCTCGTTCTTTTTACTAAGTTCACTATTTCCCTCTGGGTGCATGACCCGCGGGCCATTGAACCCATCTTTCGGATCGCCTGATGGCTTTACACCAACTGGGAGTTTATATGTATTTAGGTTAATCATTAGACTATCATTTGTCTCATTGGCTGCTTCCTCAGTAGAAAGATACCCCGGCCTTCTGTTAATCAGAAGCTCCCTCTGAAGAGTTTGTGACCCTAGAAAATGTAAGTTATGCTTGTTATGAGCATGTGTTTGACCTAGATGTACCGATTTCAATTGGTTTTTTAAAAATAAGCTGATTAGGTTGTCTTTTATTTCTTTTCTAGTCAAACGGACCAAATCAAAATTTACCTAAAGTGGGACCCGTGTCAAACGGTTCAAACAGCGCCCTAATTAAGATCAGTTAGTGTATTACTGTATTATAATCAGAGAATTAACTAATTACATATTTTCATAATGTTTGTTGTTTCAACTCATACTAAACATGACCAGTAATCAGCTATAGTTAATAACAAATACCGTCGGCTGATTCACTGTAGAAGGTGGCTTGTGAAAATTCAGTATCATTCTGTTCTGTAACATCATTATCCCTAAAAGTGGAAAAAAAGTGAAGTTTACAATCATTGGAGATAAAAAATGCAAGTTTTTTTAATAACATGGAGCAACGAATACGAACCTTGTTAGAGTTTTTGCATCAGTAACACTGTTCAATATTGACTGAAGTTCTGAAGACCAATTGTGAAAACCATCAACAGAACCATTCATGGAACCTACATTTGGCTTTTCATATTTTTCCTGAGAAGAAAATGTGCTATCGAACGAACTATTTTCTTGAGTGGTATCCAGCTGTGATTGTGGCTTCAAAATATTGAAAACGAAAGGAAAACGTTGGACCAGTCTAGAAAATATGCCATCATTTTTAGAAGACTCGCGCTTTATACAACTGAAAAGAAAATTAGACCCGTGAGTAAAGACACGAATGAGACATTTAAGCAATGTTATAATTGATAGTTACCCGATAGTAAACACGGTTGTTGAAATTGAGCCAGGACTCATATCTGGTTCATGAACTATTGAAGTTACAATTTCACCCTCCCATTCTGAAACTTGGCGAAATGTACCCAGAATGCCATGCATGTCCTTGCTGTCAATGACAACTGGACTTGTGAGTATGAATACAACAGTTCCAGTTAAGTCCTGAAATTCATAAAGTGAAATTGAGGAATTAATGTATTTAAAGCTAACATAAAAAAAAATCATATCACAATAATGAACAATTAATGTATTTAAAGCCAACAAACCTTTACGCCTGACCCAAGAAAAGGGCAATCATATATGGCTTGAACAATCGATGCTTCAATGTCACGACCGACCCCATATCCAATTTTTGCCTCCTTATAGTTTCCTAAAATCTGTAAATAACGTATTCTTTATTGTTTGACAACAAACACACTATCACACACAAGAAATATACCTATTTAGAGAGTTCAGAGATTTCTTATGGTGCAAATAAAGTTGGTTAAACGAAACAGAAATTGGACCATAATTGACTTTTTTATGTAATTAACCTGGATGTTACAAAAAGGCGTTAAATTTTACAAGTTTTTGTTTATCAGTCGAAAACAGTACCTTTTTGAGGTCTTTGACTCCGAGTTCTTTCATACTCCCATGTGGTATATCCAGAAATTTTCTGTTGGACTCCTGAGAGTGATAGAAACAAAGAGTTAGAACAGAAAGGCATGATGCGTCTTTAAAGACGAAGTATGCTGACCACTTACAGAAGTCAAAATGGAGACTGCGTTTAATGACATCAACACAGCATTATTTGCAATCTGCAATGCCTCATCTAAAGTTACTAAATCTTTTTCTAGAAGTGCATCGGCGTCAACCACTGCATTGCAGAAGAAAAAAAGTTAGCATGTATTTAAATATGTGCCGAATAAGCAACAATGAAAGAATGGCATCTAAATATCTAATATACAATACTCACTGATACAGAAATCTGTAAGCCCATCAAGTTTACAGAGTAAATCTTTCACCTGCAGATAAAGCATGCATTAGGTGAAGTCGTAAGTTGTAACATGATGATAACACAGAGGGCAATATATGCTAATGCTATACACATTCCTGATCATTTCATCGAGTTATTTTTGTGTCTTTCTAAACATTTCACTAAGTAAACATAAAAATTGAACCTCATTTTGGCGTCTTTGTCCTTCAAATCTAAAAGGCTTCAGAATGATGGTTACATTAAAGCCATTTGCAAGCTTTACTGCTTCAAATATATCATGCACCGTGGTAAGATCTGAACCATAGGATGCCCCAGCCACCTAGAGGAAAGAAAGAAATGAGACACACAGATACAAGAACATGAGCACTAAAAAAAAGAAACTTGTCTTTAAATTCACTATATTCTTTAGCAAACATGTATCTAAGTCTGGGCTTATTCGAAAACAGTTTCATGTAGGTAAGAGTTAAGGAATGTACAAACAAGTATAACCGCGTTTGAACAGGACTCCATGAACATCCGCTCTTCCACGCCTGTTTTGCTCATATCTGAGAAATACAACATCAAACGTAACTAAGTAATAAAATCCAGATAGGTATTAATTTCACTACAGGACAAAAAGAGTAGAATTTCCATATGAAAATAGAAGCTGCCAATGATCAAACAAGTTCAATAAAAACATAACAATCTCTCACTATAACTCTATAAGTATCATCTTCTTTGTCTCCTTCGTATTCACTTTTTAAACCAATGATCAAAACAATTTATGCATCTGAATCAAAACAATTTAAACAAAGAGGAAGTGGGACAATCCGATATATGTCAAACCTGACCAGCAGACAAATAAGTTGTCGCTTTATCTCACAATAACCGTATATTACTTTTACTTGGTAAATAAACAAGAGCTCACCATCCCCAAGTAACCGTTGTTGTAACTGCACCTTAGATGTTTCTTCCACTATAATATTCCTGCCAAAAGAAAGAAATAGCTATACATAATAAGCATTTATAAGACCTTAAAAGTCTATTTAAACTTGGTTTTAATTTCCCCTCTTCATTATTGAGATATCCAACATCATCATTAGATAAAATACCCATGTTACTATCAACAAAAAGAAAGCAAGATTGAGTGATTGTCTATGATAAAAGTTAGCTAAATGATACTCTACAAAAGCAATAGCAGGCAACAAAACAAACAGTTACAGGTAAAAACAGTTATGCTAGTGCCACCAGAAACTTCAATTTTTAGAACTTCTATAAATGATATTTTCATTTCCAACATTTCAGGTTACTTCAAACCAACCTCAAATATTTTTTTAGGTTTTTTATAATAACTTACAGCTCTATACATTTAAAAACGGCTAAAACGACCAAAACAGCATGACTTCATCATTACACATGAGTCACTTCTTCAATTCATCATATACAAACAATCACATACAAGCGTATGAAAGCATAATTCCAAAATCCACATCTAGTACATCCATTCACACCTCATAACTTTGCCAATGCAAATAAAACTAGCACAGCAAATCAGAAGATACAGCAACAATACAATCACAAGTAAGCGTATAATCCAATAACAAAGATACAGCAAATCAATGTACCAGAACCAAAATATTTTTTAGATTTAAAATGTTCACTTACAACCAGCTGAAACGACCAAAACAACATGATTTCATCATTATACATGAGTCATTTCCTCCTTAATACACCAATTACAATCACAAATCACCGTATGAATTCTGAAATCCACATCTAGTACATACATCTGCACCTAATAATATCAACAAATGCAAATAAAACTAGTAAGGCAAATAAGCAATACACATAACACATCAGTTCAATAACCTAACAAGCTGCAAATCGACGTACCAGAACAGTAAGCATATGAACGCATAGTTCTAAAACCCACATCTAAGTACATACATTTGCATCAATGCATCATCAGATTCATAACCTAAAATGCAACAAATGGACTTACCAGAACCGTAATCGTCGCGAAAGCGACAACGACTGCAAACAGAAGTCGAGAACAGCGTCGTTCCGGCTTCCAATCCCAATCACTTCCACAATTCCGGTTTCATCCGATGTAATCCTCTCTCTGTTCAATATCGATGAAGAAGAAGAATGTTTACCGGAATTCGATTCGATTAAACGCAGTCGTTTTGAATTGTTACGGAGTTTGAATCTTCTCGTAGAGATCTGGCGGATGAAATTGGAATTGTCATCGAATGAACGATAATTAGGGTTAAGTGAAGGTGAAGGTGAATATAATGTTCGTGAGATGTTAATGGCGGTTAACGGAAGCTCCATAACGATAATTAGGGCTAATTGGCTCACGAGGAGGTGTCGGTGGTCAAGACGACGGTTTCAGCGGCGGAGCATAACCGAAACAGTTCCGATTTGGGTTTAGTGAAAGCTAGTGATAGCAATTTATTACTGTATCACAAGATAAAAGAAGTTAAGCGGGATTGGGTTTATATCTAAAGAGTTAAATCTCATTTTAGTCCCTATAGTTTGGTCTATTTTACTAGTTTAGTCTAAAGGTTTCATTTTTTGTTTGTGGGTTCCTAAAGGTTTTATCGTTGCCATTTTAATCCACTTGGTTAACTTCATCCATTTTTTCTATTAATGAGAAGGGCAATTCAGTCATTTTATATGTAATTCTGGTAACTAGAATGGGAATTCGGCCACATTATATGACCGAATTGTCCTTCTCGTTAACATAAAAAATGGATGAACTTAGCCCAGTGGACTAAAATGACAACGATGAAACCTTTTTGGACCTACAAGTGAAAAATGAAACATTTGGACTAAACTTGTAAAACGGCCCAAACCACAGGGACTAAAATGACATTTAACTCATATCTAAATCATGTTTAACTCGTTTATTTATGATGCGATATTATGAATAAACTCATTTTAATTAAATGTATTATGAATAAACCAATGTTTTAAAAACCGGTTTTTAAATCAAACCGGATTAGACTAAAAAAATGGTTCAACCGGTTGAACCAGGTTGTACCGAGCGGTTCAACCGGTTGACTACCTAACTCTATAATTACGTAAATTACAATATCAACTCAAAAGTTAATCCAAAAATACATGATTACATATTAAAAGATGATCTAAAAGTAAATACATAATAAAAAATTATCCAAAAGACAATCGAAAATCATTCAATTTTCCAACAACCTCTTTTAAATGAAAGTGTACGATATGTTTAAGCCATTTCAGTGTTGAATACATCAAGTTCACGATCGCATAAAAGATGAAATTCACTATTATCGCCATCCTCATCAACCAAATGATAACTATTTTCGTTTCATACAATATTAAATAAGAACTTTTAGTTACGAATAATCATAATATATAAAAATTACGTAAGATAAGTAACATATATAATAAAAATAAGTAACAACCCAAACTAAAATAACCCTGGGCCGGTACCGGTATTACGTTTCAAACCGGTATACCAGATTTTACCGCCGGTACAAACCTTATGCCGTTTCACTTATTTACCGGGGTGTTTCGTACCGGATTTACATCTGGAAACGGTAATACTGGTATAATCGGCCGGTATTTACCGGTTTTTAAAACATTGTAATAACACTAGGGACAACTATCATTTGACCAACAATTTAACATTTGAGTTTTGAAAAACAACCAAAAACTTTTTAACTCTTATCATCGCTGAGTCCTCGCCTCTCTTGTTGCTAGAACCCTAGCTAGAAGCATTCCATCGTAGGCTGCAGCCTCTCGACTCTTGAGCTTGTTTATAAAACCCTAGCCAGGTACTTTGTAATCGCAACTAGCTTCGATATGCTTATGTGTATGGATATGCTTCGGTTTTTTATTTGTTTTTGCTTATGTATATGAATTCTATATACCGATTTGCTTTCATATATGGATATGATTTGTTTTTTATTTGCTTATGTCTTTGGTTTGCTTGTGCTTATTTATATAGATTTTGATGTCGATGTGCTTCATTGTGTATATGTTTATGAGAAAATGAAGCTATATATGGATATATTTTTTTATTTGTTTATGTATTTGATATGTCATCATTTACACTTAGCTTTTTTGCATATTCACCCACCATATATGATATCTTTGTAAACATTTTCACACGATTTGATACTTGATACATTCCTTAGTGAAATTGTAGTGGCATTTGGCCTCGTAGTGACATACAAGTGAAAAACGAAAGAAAACAAAGAAAGTCACCATATATGCATGACGTACTCCTCTAAAGAATCCCTATAAACTAAGAAAAAAAGATCGATGAAGAGAAAACAACGGGGCGACTTTGTAACCGGATTGGGTAATCCCAACCTCATACCCGATTATAAAAGCTTGTCCTATACCGACCCAAAACCCATCGAGTATCTATTACGTAATTACTCGTTCGGTATCACTATACCCACATGTTTCTTTTTTAAACATGCCATATTTAATCGGGTTAAATAGTGTGGGTCGTGTGTCATCTCGTGTCATTCATATTATTCATATTATTGAAGAGTTCATATTAAATTATGTTAAACATGTTGTGTCGTGTAACCTATATATTATACATGTTTGTGGTTGTGTTCAAATAAATGATATGTTTAGTTAAACATGTTGTGTTCATATTTTGTACCCGTGTTAAGCGTGTTGTGTCGTGTCGGGTCGGGTTTGACCCGTTTAACGCGACTAGACACATTTTTTCAACTCTGGGTGATGTTATACGGGTTCTTACTGTAACCTTCCTTTGTCATATCGACCATTTTATTTGATACGCTAACGTAATGTCTGGTAGACAACCATATTAGATTGATTAAAAATAGGGAGGTGTTTCTTTAGCTAAACACTTGGTGAATTGAGCCAAGTATGTTTATGAGTTATTTGGATATACTCTGATACTCATTGAAACCTTAGATCAAAACGAGTTTAAACAAGGCCCAATTCGAACCTAACATATACTCCCATTAACCCGATATCGAAATTTTACCGAGCTTGACTAGAACCATAGGCAAATCTCATTTTGACATGGACATGAGAGATGTTGGGTTCATGAGGAATACCAGACCTCAAATATCACCAATGTGTTTTGGATACTTTGGATGAAAGGTTACTCTATAGTTAAGTGTGTGTGAGAGAGAGAGAGAGAGAGAGATTGCATGAGAGTAGTACCATAATGTGTGACAACCTAGTAATTCACACTTTTTACTACTAATATAATTATAGTTAGGGTTGGGCTATATAGAAAACCCTATCTATATAAAAAACCCTAGAAAACCCAACCTCCCGACATTTTTTTTTTTTGGAAAAAAATAACACATGTAATATACATGTTTTTAAGACTTTTGGGCCAAAAAAATCAAAAAAGCGCCGAAGGGATAATTTAAAAAAAAATTCAGCAATTTCTGACTTTTTTGCCTAACACATGTTAGGCACTGAAATTTGTTTATTTTTTTTTTAAAAATCCCTTCGGCGGTTTTTTGTTTTTTTTTTTGCCCAAAACACTCTAAAACATGTATATTACATGTGTTATTTTTTTCAAAAAAAAAAATGTCGGGAGGTTGGGTAAAAATGGGTGGAGATTTGGGTTTCCAGAGTTTTCTACATAAATGAGGGTTTTCTGTCTAGCATTGTCCATTATAGTTATAAATATATATATATAAAAACTATTTATACAAGTACATAAATAAATTATTAGATGAGTACACAACCCATGTTCAAACTTAAATAAAGTACGAACAAGCTCGTTCATTTACACCCCTAATAGTCAATGCTGGATTAGCTCACTCGATAAAAACTCTTGCCTCTTAGTAGAAAGTCTTGAGTTGAATCCCAAGCAAGATGTATATTACAAATAATTTGATGTAGTTTAGAAGGGAGTAACATTTTCCATTCAAAAAAATATAAAATACACTCCTAATAGATTCTTTAATTGCAGACTTTAACTTTGTGTTTGTTGTATATATTTCTTTAGTTTTTATATTAAAAACTAGTGCTAATTCCCGCGAATTTCGCGGTGTTGAATAATGATATGTTTCTTACTTTTAGAAGAAAAAAAAACCACGTTACTGATCATAAAGAAACTGTATGCGTGAACTTATTATGGAAATCTGAAGCTTATTATGAAAATCTGAAGTTGAAGATTAAAGCACCACCTCCTGGTGAACCAACACCACACAAACAACAATATCTAAAGCGTTTTTCACTTTTAATGTTATAAATAAATTAAACTAAAATATTTAAAATTAATAGTTTGCACGAGATTGAATAATAAACGATACAGTTATATAATATATGAATATTTCTTATAACTAAAGTTACAAATTACATTGCATATAACAACAAAAACTATGAAAATTTGTATACATGTGAAATAGTCTCTCTTTATATACACGAATTTATTTCCCAATGTGTGATGTCCTGCAGTTTTTTTACACATTCATTATCGATTCGGTCGGCTGACATGTACTCGTCTAACAGTCAAATCAGATAATATAAAATGATTAGAGCAAGTGACCGAAAGCATAAGCCAATAACCTAGTAAGCTTAAAACTTTAATGGGAGTGAGGTCATACACATTCAAATACACAAGAACATTTTCACTCTTCTTATTTGTAGGAGTTATCTAACAAAACATCTTGGTTCCACCATATATTTATTTGACAAAATATGAAAGTCTCACATAAATTCCACCATTAATCCAATCTCTATTTTTGTCCGAAATGATGTTGTAGTAACCTTTTACAGCACCTACCTTTCCTATAGAAATAACTGGACTGCATTTAGTTTTGAGTATTAAAACTAAAAAAAGTGAGATGAGCTATGTCTATCAAATAATCATAAGAAAATAACAAATTGTAGATAAACATTGTTTTTAAAAGGCAAAGGAGATTTCATTCAAAAACAAAAAAAAAAGATCCTACAACAAATTGCTATAGAAACCTTGTTGTACAACAAGTTCAAAACATATTACAATTCAAAGCTACAGCAATCTATACCTTATAATAAAACAAAACAATCTTAGGCCATTTGTCAGCCTCTTAAATCATTAATTGCCACGTGTCACGTCAATACCTCTTATAGAAAACTTTTGAGCGGTAAACCAAAGAAGCGGCCTTCGCTCTTTTTTCACTCGCTTCCTTTAAACAATAATTTCTCCTTTAAACCCTAATTTTAGTTTCATATCCTGTCTCTTTCCATCGTCTATCTCTTTCTTGTGTGTTCAATCGTTCATCTACCTAACCCTAATCACTATCTAATTCCATCTGCTACATATTTTGCTTCTATTATACAAATTAATACAGTCAAGAAGCATCGCTCTCCGTTCACTCACGCCGTTTGATCCACCACACGCACACACTTTCACCCTAACCCTACCGGCTACTTCCTCAATCGTCCATCTCAGCCATCGTCTAAAACATCTCATGACGGAAAGACCACCGATGAGGATAAACGCTGTTGTTGATGTTAGGTTTAGCGAAGGATTGCTGCTGATCCTTACGGCTCTGGAGGTTTTGGATAACTCGATGAGTGCTTGGAGTTGATTTCGAAGTCGATTAAGAACTTTAAGGTGTTGGTATTATCTTTTTGTGAGGGTTTCAGTACTGATGGACTTGCTACTATTGCCGCCAATTGCAGGTGAAATTTCAGTCATTGTATTGATCTATTTGTGTGTGATAGTTTGAATTTGTTATTGGAAGTTGATTTTGAATGGTGACGATTGTGATTAGAACATTCATTATTGATTAGGGTCTTTTTGAGATATAGAAATTGGTACCTGGTATTGGTTCTATGCAAGTTGCAACTGTTTTGCTTTTAATCATTTAGAATATATGAACTTTTTCATTTATTTCGGAATTGTATTGAATTCGTTTATTACAACTGTTATAGATCGGAATGACCAGCCAACATGTATGAAGCTGCACAATGGGAAAAAAATGTGGTGTGATATAAATCAACAATAATAATATAAGACCCCCCTAAAAAAACTAAAAATTCTCCATCCCCATTAGGCAAGATGCAAGGTTGTAGAAAACATCACTTCTGGTTGTATCTCATGGAACCGTCACATTTTTCCATTTGGCCACTTGGATGAGTTGGATTGTTTATTAGAAGCTTTCAAATAGTTAATGTTTTATGTGACTGCCTTATCTGGTACTGGTTTCACGTGTTCAACTTGGTTGAGTTGAGTTGAGCATTACTTTATAATTTTGTGGTTTTAAGTTTTTGGTAAGATAATTCTAGGATAGACTGAAAGTGGAAACAAAAAATAACACATGGATTGGACGGAATCAAGTTATGAGGCAATTCCATTAAGTTTAAACCTACTTTTACTATTTGATATCTTAATATTTCTTTTATATTTTTTATTAATTAATTTCTTCATGTTAATGTTCATCTTTCATGTGTTGGCACATTAGGCTACTATGTCCAATCTAAGATATTGAAGTTGTCATTCCATGTACAATTCTGTATTTATTTCATGTTCTATAATTTATTTTGACATCTAAATTCATAATTATGTGATAAGCTATGCATATATGAGGCGGCGCCTCAATGCTAGGTTTTATACATACGCCTTAGTGGTTTGAGGCGCACGTTTCGTTTTGAGGCGGAACTGTATTGTAGAGGCGTACATTTCTATATTAGGCGGGATAAAGGGTTCATCATTTTTTAAGGTCCCACGGATATTAAATTGGTAATCCACTTCTACAAAAACTCTAATTTTCTTTTTATATCATTCTATTAAGAACAATTTAAATAGTTTTACATTCTTTAGTTTCTATGTTACTAATCGAGTAGGATCTAAAAGGATTGAATTCTCGGAAGATAAGGTACATGGTAATTATGTGTTTAGTGGATCAGAAAGTTGAAGGAGTCACATTTAACCAAGGATGTTGCTGCCAAGAAAGAACTTACAAGTGAAGTGGACCAAGGTAAAATAAACTTACAAGTGAAATAGACCAAGGTAAATTAGTTTTAAGAAGCGGGTTGAATAATGACACAAAATGGGTTTGAGATATTATTGTTAGGTGTTTTGCACTGTACTTGATGTGAGCTATTTGTTATTAGTCATCTTTCTCCTTGTGTTTAGTATTAGGTAAGAAAAATGTGATTATTATAGGGTAAGGGTGCTCTTTTTTTTTTTAATTTTCCCATTTTCCAAACCTTTTGCATGTTTTGTAGCAGGCGTAACTAGCCTTTGTTCCAGCATATTTACAGTGAACATGGTTCCAAAGTCTCTTACTTTTTAATAATATTATATTTTATTATATGTTATGAATTTGTGTAGTGCGTGAAAGTGCGTTGAGCAATTAAATTTGGATTTTTAATGCTCCAAACTTGAGAGAAAAGTGTTTACAGTAGTATGATTTCGCTAAATGAGTTATTTGTGGGTGAACTTATCATTGGATACTGATTTTTCAACTTATTTGATGAATGTGACTCGACACGGTTGCAAGTGTATACGTTGCATATATTCGTTTTTGAAAGAGCAGAGATCAGATATCAAAGAACTGGGATAATATGACAATTATGGAGGACGCGAATCCAGAGCTTGAACCTAATCTGTCAACTATTTCTTCATCAAATTCCTATGTCAACACTGATAAACTGTTAATATTAGACAAAGATGAGAAGTCTACAGATAAAACATCAAATGTGGTGTATAAAGAAGTCTTTAATGACTTGTGATTTTTGCGTTTACTAATTTCATTAGAACTTGAATGTTTATTTCTTTCAAATGATTATTTCAACAATTTTAGGTTATATATTTGTGTGTTAGTCCACCCGCGAAGTTCGCGGGTTCTTAAACTAGTAGAACAACAAAAAGGTTAGTAAAAAGAAAGAGTAAGTTAATAAATAAGAACATAAAATACAATAACATAACATAACTCAAAGGTTGATATTAACATATCTCCATGTGTGCAAGATAAGATGCTCAGTTCAAGAGCTGTAGATTCAATTTAATACCAAATATGAGATTGCTTATAATATTATTAATGATTATCCAAAATTCAACCAATCTATCTTTCATACTTCATAGTTTGTAGATCGTAAAACAATGAAAATCAATTTAAAGCCAAGAATTGACTTACCTTGAAACCATCCACCGAACCCCAGATCTCTGAAATCATCATGTGCAGTATGCTTCTTCAGTGAACCCTAGTTTGGCAACTACCACACAACCCAAAGACATTATTGATGAATGCGTATTACTGAATTAGGATTCTGTTCATTTTAATACTGATGCATTTTATTAAAATTAAGAAGAGCTCAGGCATACCGATTCACCCACTATTGTTGGTATGGTAGCCAATGCAGATGCAGCCTGTATTCTTATCTTGAAAATAGAAGAATCACATTATGTTTTATATCCAAGTCAAAACACAAAATAATACATTGAAAGAAATTAAAAAGCAAGAGAATTCAAGTAATAAAAAGATAGAATTTTGATGTTAATTACCTTAGCGTCATCCCTTGTAAGCCGAAGAGAAGAATCGATTAACAAAGAAACATTCTTAGAGCACTCCATCAATTCTGTCACATTAAATATGAATTAAGATAGTTGAAAAAGGAATGACTAAACGGATGAAAAACATTAATGATTTACTTCCAAATTAAAATTTAAAATAATGATTGACTTCCAAATTTAAAATCAAACACATTAATGGCAAACTTTCAAATTTAAATTTAAAATAATGATTTACTTCAAAATTGAAAATTTAAAATAAAAAACAATAATGGTTTACTTCAAAATTTAATTTTAAAATAATGATTGACTTCAAAATTCAAAATTTAAAATCAGAAAATCAAATCACCACTAATATCCAATCCCGTAAATCAAGCAAACTTATTAGGAAAGTCTAACCAATATCATACTTATTACCTACAATTTTTAACCTTTTATTACCAGAATCTCATACAAAGTTTGACATGGAAATTAGTAGTGAACATTAAAATCAAATGTCTGACTAAATATATTATGTAATGTGAACAAATTATGAGGAAAATAACAATATAACATGTGAAGTAAGAACCCTAGGGATGAAATTAAGGCATATTGAAGTAAAAACATAAAAAACACTAAAAGCAAGAATACAATTGAATCGGATAAAGAGGACTGACAGTAAAACCAAACCGATTAGAAAGACTAATTAATACCTTTTTGAAAAAAGTTCTCACAAAAAAGGCAAGGTCCATTGCTACTTAGTATTTTGCTGTATCTTTTAGTGCTATTAAGGAGAATCACTACAAAGAAAGAAGTATGCTCATACAATTTCTCAAAAATCTAACTAAAATGCATTCAAAACAAAACAAAATCTATAATATCAACAACAAAATCTCAATAATGGATAAATTAGGGGTTCTTACCTGGGTGTGGATGACATTTGATTGACAGAATAGAAAAGCGATCGAAGACGAAGAAACCTAATTACCCACGAACACAAATCTAAAAAATAAACAATTAAATGAAGCCTGAATGTTAAAGAATCATAAAAATCACTATGGTTTATAGAAATACTTAATTTTTATAAGTAAAACATTCATTAAAAATCAACATGACTTCCTATAAAGAATGACCCCATTAGTGATCATACAAAAATAATTCAATATTCATTTAATATTAAAGTACCTCCATGAAGTTTGTGAAATATAGCCACAACTATTACACAACCAAGCAATGACCACAACATATAAAAAAGAGAAGTTTCTTCCTCATTACTCTGCATATACTAAACACATATTAAAAGAGAACATTAACTATTACTATAGAGATCACTCTAGACAAATTACAATGGTTTTTTTTTTTTTTTTTTTTATCATAGAACATCAAACCTCTTGGGCAAATCATTGATCAGATTTTTTTTAAACCATATTCCTTACTTCCTCAAAATCATTTAGTAATATGAGCAAAATCAAAGAGCCTAATTATTGAACAAACATCATATAACCCAATTGACAGATTCAAGTTTATAAAATCAAATAACTCAATCTGAATATGCAGATTCAATAAATATAAGAAAATAATAACTAAAACAGCTCTGTATGAAAAAGAAATGTAGTTGGCAACGTAACTGGTCAAAAAATGCTTATAACATATTATATGATGATTTGTTGGCTGGTACACACAATCAAA
Source organism: Helianthus annuus (assembly GCF_002127325.2). Taxonomy (NCBI): domain Eukaryota; kingdom Viridiplantae; phylum Streptophyta; class Magnoliopsida; order Asterales; family Asteraceae; genus Helianthus; species Helianthus annuus. The sequence continues at coordinate 33,674,288 of NC_035444.2, read as the reverse complement.
CACAAATCTTGAAGAAAAAGAAACATTTTTTTACCTGTTTATTCTTTTTCATTGTACACAAACCCAAATCGGTAGATCGAGAGAATGAATCATCAAAAAGAGAATTAAAACAAAGTTAGACAAAATCAGGATTGTATAGTCGATGTAAATAAGGAAAATATGATTACCTGTTTGTGGATCTTTCAAGTTGTAACATAATAAAAAAGAAAAGGATGAATGATCTTCAGCGTCATTGAGGATTTCCAGCCGATGGAGATCTGGAAGGAGAGCGTTGGAGATTGGAGCGAATGAGGGTGGCGATGAGTTCTAAAGAATGATCTATGCAGATTTCTAAAGAGCAACAGGAGTAGAGAATCTAGGGATTGAGGAGGCGATGTGAAGAGAGAGACGTATGTGGAAGGAGACAGAGGAGAAACCCTAGTTTATGTGAGTGAAAGGCAAGAAGCCGGGTTATAACCTTTAAATACATAACACACATATGACTCGAAAATCATAAACGGGTCCGCGTCCAACCGAGTGTATTGGTATGAGATTGCCACGTGTCATTGTGTAGGCTAAAAAATGCCATGTGATATAGAAACCCTAGATAAATGACATGTGGCACCCTAGGTATGTCTTTTAATTTCTATACTGAAAACACTATAGTAAACCCTTTTATAATAATATAACAATTTTGATACTTAGTAAACGATATGATATGTTATCCCACATATTAGACCTTATTTTTTACACCACGAACTTTGAATCATGGATTCATTGCTACCAATCTATACCTTATAATAAAACAAAACAATCTTTGGCCATTTGTCTTATTCTTACAAAACTTAATGCCACGTGTCATGTGATTGTATCTCTAAATATTGTTTTGAACGGCAATATACATCTAATACTGTATCCCGCTTTTCACTTTCAGTGTAACAAGGAAAATTGAAGTTTCCATCGTTCTCTCCAATTTCCTCAAATCACTCTACCATATATCTGATTTCCATATCTCTTTATAATCATCACCCAAAATATGAATGAGTTCCCATGTTTAATGATGACTGGTTGTATAAACCCTAGATGTATAAATCCATACGTATTCTGCCGTTTCTTCACATCGATTCGGTTGTTAATCGATTTATCAATCATCATCTTTTTTGTTCACATCGATTTGGCAGTCAATCGATTTGTCAAGCATTATTTTAAGGTACGATTGTTTAATATGTATGCATATTTCTCTGTTCTTTAATCTGTAGCAAATTTTAGGGGGTTTTGTGAATATGTTTTTGATTCAAGGGCCGATTTTCTATCGATTTGCACTAAATATAATAAGTAAACATATGAATCTTTTGTGAAGTTTCTGATCTGTAACAATTTTTATGGCTCTTATATTAGGGTTTTCTTATATTGACTAAATATGATGTTGTATAAATTTTTAGGGCTTATTTTTGAATATGTTATTCTGATGCTCTTACGTTTTAGGTTTATTTAATGTTGAATTAAGAGCTGCAAATTATGAGTAGAAAATTTTAGGGCTTTTTTTCAATATGTTTAACTGATGCTCTTACAAATTTCAACCTATCGATTGATTGAGGTCTAATTCAAGGATGTTAGATTCTGTTATTCTGCAAGGATTTGTGGTTAGAAACTAAAAAATGTATATAGTAAACTTAGTTCTAAATATACTTCAGATTGCCTTATGATTGATTGAAACCGTAGGGAAACATAAATCATACTGATTGAATATGTTATTCTGATGCTCTTACGTTTTAGGTTTATTTAATGTTGAATTAAGAGCTGCAAATTAGTGAGTAGAAAATTTTAGGGCTTTTTTTCAATATGTTTAACTGATGCTCTTACAAATTTCAACCTATCGATTGATTGAGGTCTAATACAAGGATGTTAGATTCTGTTATTCTGCAAGGATTTGTGGTTAGAAACTAACAAATTTATATAGTAAACTTAGTTCTAAATATACTCCAGATTGCGTTATGATTGATTGAAACCGTTGGGAAACATAGATCATACTGATTGAATCATGTAGAACTATATATTTGTTCTTTATTACTGTTTGCTACATATGCACTTACTACAACTCAAGTTTACATGATAGCTTGAAATTGTAATAGCTTGAAATTATGAATGTAAACACGTTTGAAATTGCTTTTTATAATGTAACTTGCTTTTACTTGGTCACTTCGCTTATCTCATAATAAATCTATAGACGTCCACATTGTGTAAGATTTAGTATATTAAATGTTTATATCACTGGTACTTATTCAATGCATTATATCACTGGTACTTATTCTATTGTTTATACAGTCATGGCTCCAACGTTTGCGAAGATTATTTATGATGCTTCACCGTCATGTCTGGTAAAATTTTTATTTAAATTTATTCGTATTTGTGTTTTTTTAGATAACTTATTTTTTTCTTAAATATTACAGCCATTGCCGCCGTTTTACAATGATGGCGTTCGAAACTTAGGCTATCCTGTTGGGCATGTCACGTTGAGAATAGGTTCTCATCTCTGGCATGTTTACATCAAAGTGACGACTAACGGATGCTTTATCACTGATGGATGGTCAAACGTTTTTACGGATCTTGGAATTGAAGAGACAGATTTTATTTTTTTTGAGGTCCTTCCTGATAACACAATTGATATCTACCATTTCAAGATTGACCGTGATTTGGATGTGAAAGATAAGTTTTATCATGTAATGATGTTTCCTGAAGCGAAAAATTTTGTAAGTTTTTAAATATTTTATTGGCTATGTTATGTTTATTATATACTTTTCAAGTTTATGTTCCAAATATTTGACATATTTTATAATTGTTTGCAGTGGTTGCCAAAAAAATTCATGGAACATAATTTCAATGATGATCTTCTCGAAAATATTGTCACGATTCGTTATAGTCCTACTCAAGAAAGGACTGTAAGGATTAAAAAGTTGTGGAATATTCATTACTACATCCTCGACTTCCCACAGATTTCAACTGATTTGTCTTTGGTCAAGTGGGATTTTCTTGTGTTTCATAGAGTTGAAACTTACACATTTAATCTCATAGTTTTCCGTCTACACGATGATGGGTCTTTAGTTGCTGAAATGGGAATTCCAGTGCCTGAACAACAACCTATACCTGAACCAGAATATGAAGCACAAAATGATATTGAAGACGGAATTCAACATGGCGTGGTTGAGGATCAATTTCCGCTTGAAGATGTTAATGTTGACAATCAAGTAGCTGATGATGAAGACCTGCCTGTTCAGGGGAACCCGCCTCTACCCGTTGACGATGTGTATGAGATTGAGTGGGTCCTTACTTATCGATTTGTAAGTCATTCTAATCTAACATAAGTTGATTTTACTGATTAACTTTATTTGTGAATATTATCAGTTAGATTGTCACTGATACGTATTTTTTTTAAATGTGATGTAGCGTTTCCCACAACGTTTTGTTGAGAATGTGCCGTTACATGATGTTCAAGCGATGAACGTTCAGACTATCAATGGTGTTTCTTTAGTTATGGAAATGCGTTCTGAGCGTGCACGTCGAGGACCAAGGTATGCTTTTAGAGGCTGGGAGAGATTTATGCGTGAAGTTGGTTTGGTTAGTGGTCGTGCATATGTGCTTCGTTATGAAAGGAACAATGGAGTTTTGGTAATTTCGGAGGTCATATAACCATTTTTAAAAACACGAGACAAGTGTAGATGAAGTATCGTCCTTTTTTTTTCCAAATTACTATGTTTTTTAAGTTATTTTCTTCTAGGTACTACGTTTTGAAGGATGTTAAATTACTTTTTCAACACGATAACGGTTGTTTGAGTATGAATAGACAATGTTTTTTGTTTTTAATTTTCACATGTGTTTCATTTGAAATGCAATGATTTTTATTGGCTATTTACCATGTTATAATCACCTTTCATATTGTTGATGTTTGCCTTATATATATTTTTTATTTATAATGTATAGATGCATCCCATATACAATTGTAATGTAATATGTTTTTAGTTATTTTCGACTTGGTATTACGTTATAAAGGATGTCACCTTTGTTATCAGTTTTTTGTGTATAAAATCATAATATTTATATCAAGGTTCATATGTTTTGACTATTGCAATTTAAAATAGTAACAAGCTTACATTGAACATACATTTTGTTTGAGAATTTGGTGGATTTTCGTATGTTTTCCTGTGTGTTTTAGTAAAGTGAATTAGTAAGTAGTATCTTCTAGCTGGTTTTGGTTGGTTGGCATATAATGATATTAGCACTAGCAGTGATATCTATATGATTATTTCAAGAGCTGAATCATTATATGCAACTAGAATATGTGTCCATTGGGTAAAATTTTACCTTTTTGCTAGAACAGTGCCGTTGCTTGGTGTGGAAAACTGAATGCCATAGCATGCGCGTCAGAAACTTGTGCATGTATACCCAGGTATGTGGCATTGTTCTTTTTCTAATCAATGATAGTAGCACACATATTTTGTTTATATAGGATGATTTGGTTATGAGACAACATATATTTGCATATTAAAAAGAACTTTATGTTGCATATAACGCATGTTTTGCATAACGTGTTGGACTGCAACAAGCATTGTTTTCGAGTAAAGCTTTAAGTTCCTGTAAGTATTGTGATATAACCGCTGTTTTGCGCATATGCTGGACTGCAACAAGCATTGTTTTGAAAGGTAATTTATGGCTAAATCTTATATCCGTGTAACTCTTATAATGACATTATTGTTGAAATTGGTAATGTTTTCCATTTTGTTAATGGGGGATCCTTTTTTAAAGGTGATACACGTCAGTCGCCTAAAAGCATGACACAAAAGACAGTGCGTCGACATATATAAAAGTTATTATGTTTTGGTCAAATAATATGTGTTATTACATCCAAACATAAGCACAATTTACTGCCATTTCAAGGTAATGATTTTATTCGAATTCATATTATTATTTATAATATCAAGTATTGTATATCCAAACTTTAAAACCATATTATAAAAATGATATCCTTAGGATTAGAAAATTGTGCTTATGTTTTGATTAAACAGTCTCTTTAGACAAAGACATATTGGATAGATATCCTATAATACTTTAATTATATATATATATATTTTTTAATATTTTTATTATTATAACATAAAAATTTCAAAATATTATATAATTCTATATATTAATATATGGAAAGCGTTATTTGATGATGTGATTTAAAGAATTCAATCAATTCTAATCACTACCCTAAATAATTCAATTATGTCAATTCAAACAAATAAACTAAAATTCTAACTTATCACGATATTTTGGTCAATGATTTTTAATGAATTAGGAAAGGTGTTATAATTTATATAAATCACATCCTTAAATATGTAAGTCATTTCTTTTTTTGTTAATGTTACTACCATTACATCATTTAGTTACATTATTTCCAAAATTATATAATAAGTTAATGCATTATATATACTTTATGTTTTATGTCATTCAAACATATCGTTTTCCTGTGTCAACATCACAAAAGACATACGTAGGTTTTTCAAATGTCATCGAACTTTATTCGTGTTTTTTAATTATATAATGCATTTTTTACTTACCTTCGATATGTGTTCTTTTTAATTTTTGTCGTTGATCATACTAACTGTTTTGTTTGACACCATTTAGAAATGGAACAACAACCAATCACACTCCTGAATCATTTGGATTTGAACCAAGATAACTACACTATCAAGATTCGCATTGTCCGATTATGGTCAAGAGCATCGTTCAACAATCCAAGACAGGTCTACTGCTATGACATGATCATTATGGACCAAGCTGTAGGTTTTCGAAATAAAAATTTTATTTATTATATTTACCTCTTTAAAATAAAGATCGTTGATAGTGTAATTTTATTTTTTTCATTATTGCTTATGTAACAATTTATTTTTCATTGACAACTGCAGGGTACTAAAATGCAGGCATTTGTTTTAGCAAAAAATGCACGAGTATGAACATATGCTGAAGGAAAACCACTGTTTGGTTATTCGTAATCCATCGTTGGGGGAAAATCGGCAAAAAGTTAAGTACGTTTCGTCGGCATTGAAGATTAATCTCAATGATAATACGGTTGTTACTGCTTGCAACGAGGCTGTTGGCTCTGAGTGGGGATTTGAGTTTGTTCCGTTTGACTATTTAGTAGAGGATCCTGAAGATGACAGCAATTCATTAAAATCTTCGATTGGTATTTTCTATATTTTCTTAATTCCCAAAAACTACTACTATATAATAGATATATGTATATATAATAGATTTAAGTTTGAAGATTTTTATGATATGATACACTGTGTATCTATTAGTTATAAACCTTTTTTGATTAATTTTTTTGTATAATTTTTCTTAGACGTAATTGGCTATGTTGTTAGAAGCTTTTCGTTTGAACTTAAAGATAACAATAACAATGGTAAAGAGGAAAAGAAGCTAACGTTTATGCTTGAAGATTTGAGGTAAGTTATACTTAAGGTATTTATGTATTTTATTATAACAGTGGTTTTAATGTTTACATTAACATATTATGTTAATGAATATAATACAGTCATAAGCAAATCTATGTCACACTATGGGATGAATATGCCGAGCAAATTTTGGAATTTGAAAGGAACAACAAAGATGAAAAGAATGTTGTTATCGTTCTTCAATTTGCAAAGTATAGGTTTTGGCAAGGTATAACATATATGTCTAACTAATATCTTTTGTAATAACTTTAAACTGAGTATGTTAATTTGGTTACATACAGGTTTTGTATACGTCTCCAACATGTATACGGTTACTCGTGTTTTCATCAACAAGGATATTAATGAGATTAACCAGTTTAAGAAAAGGTTTTATTTTTTTTTATTAGCATTTTGAGTCAGAAATGTAGACATTATTTTTTTATATTCAATGACCCCTTATTTTGGTTACAGTTTCATTGCACAACTGTCCTCCGAGAAATCGTCCGAGTACTCTGGTCTGAGTTCAACTGTAATGAAATCTCCTACCGACGAATTTCTAACAGATATTAACTTCAGTACTATAGGTGCCCTTACCGAAATAACTGAGGTAGTATTTTTATTAAATTGAGTAGTATGTATTTTCGTAAGGTGAAACGCCACATATATTCATTTTTTGTCTTCCTTCACAGAAAAAATTTGTTATCGTTCTTGGCACCATAAAGAGTTTTGCTTCGGAAAGTGAATGGTTTTATAATGCATGTAAGAACTGCAATTGCAAGGTCTCCACCAAGATGGTTCAAAAAGATAAAGTTGATGGAACTGATGGTGTTGAGGAGGTTGTTATCCTCGAGTGCAAGAATGCCCCATGTAACAAGAAGACCGTGTATTCCGTTCCCAGGTATTGATAATAGTTTTTATGTTACCAATTTTGTTGTTATTATTTTATTTGTACAATCAGTTATCAATGAATAATTGTTGTTGTTCAGGATAAAGGTTCTAATCCGTGTTCAAGATTGTACGGGCATTGTTACTCTTACCATGTTTGAGCGTGAGGTCGTAAAGCTTCTCAATGTTAACGCCAATCAATTTCTAGACAAGAACTTGGAGGTATTTCATGTATAAATTAATACTGTATCAATGCTGACATGTTGTGTATATACTATAGCATGTTATTTAGATTAATTTTAACCTTCACATGTATTTTTTTACAGTTGGCTAATGAAGGAAGCTTCCCAGAGGAACTTAAAGCTTTACTCGGAAAGAAGTTGGCCTTCAAGATCGCTATAAGTTTGTATAACATCCAAAAGAAGTCTGATGGATACTCTGTTTCCAAATTAACAGATAATACAACCGTGATCTCGGAGCTGGATAGGAATTTTGATGTATTCCAGGTAGGATAAGGTTAAAAAATACTTAGTAGTCTATATGTTTTGAAATTTTTATCATTTATACGTACTATGTTATGAAACAATCACAGCCTGCTGATGAAGACAGTGAAGATGGTGGTTTGCCTGTTATAGACCCAACAAACGAGGATCTCGCCAAGGTATATCCTTTACAATTGTAATCTGTTAAAAAAATACTCTTTTCTATAAATTGTATATGCATTTAAAGTATTTATGTTACTTTGTAGGATTCTGTTTCCCGTACTGGCGATGATGTAACTCCAATATCTAATGTGTCCAAAAGCTTTTTTACAACATACATGTTGGATGGGGACAATACCAGTGATATGCGCATGGAAAAGGAGTTAAAGCGAAATTTGGATAGCGTTTATGAGTATGATGGGATCTCTTCGCAATCGTCTTCCAAACCAAAAAAATGCGGCGTTCAGGTAGAGGACGGTGTTGATCTTGATGTGACCGTTCGTCGTTTGGATCCGAATGTTGAAGAGTAGTTACTAATAACAAACATATAATGAGCATCTCATTTGCTTTTACTTTTAATGTTTTTGTTTTATCATTCTCATTACAGACATTTTAATGTTTTGGTTTTTTTTTTTTTTGTGTTTGAACCTATGCTCTTTATTGTTATCAACAATTGAAATGAATAAGAGATGTTCTTTTTTATGTATAGATTGTATGTATATTACCGTCCATTTTTATGGTTTATTTGTACGACATGCCAAAATATGTGTTGACCTGTTTTCAGATTTGAATGAACATGGTGTGTTAGTACACCTATATAAAACCATCTTTGTTTTTTAGTTTGTATGAAACATTTTGAGGTCGACAGACTTTACGTCCATCGTCATTCAAATTTTATATTTTTGGATTTTTTTTTTCATTTTTGGTTTCCTTTTTATGTTTTTTTTCTAACGTATATGGCAATTTTAACCATTTACAATATTTAGTGATATACGTATATATATGTAAATATGTGTATATATTTATGTATATATATCAATATAATTTCGTATAAAAAATAATACAGTTTAAGTAATAGGTCTATACTAAAAATAATCAAAAATGGTGTTGACCTACAATCAAATCAATTATATCATACCAAAAACGTAAAACCATATTTTTGGTAAGAGATTTAAATTACAATATTGTTATGAAGGAATTTAATATAATAAATCAAATAATATTTCCATAATAGTTAACGTACTTTCCTAAAATACTTTCACTACAACAATTCTTTATAAGTAGTCATATTCTACATAAGTTTGCAAGACAAAAGATCTCAAGTCATTTCATCTACTACGATCTCATATTCATCAACAATTCAATTCGGTTAGTTGATTCTTTGGTTGTTGTGTTTTGTTTCTCTTACGTTGGTTTTTCATTCGTGCTTAAAATAGAAAATTGATTACTTTTCATGAATCGGTTTTCTACAGATCTTAGTTACTAAGTTTTTTTAGTTTGTATATTATGTTACAACTTTATTGATGTCTTTCAACTACTCAATTAAATCATAAACCTATGCATACGACCTATTTGAATGCTTTCAATATAATTTAAATCTAATTTATGTTTTTTAAATGTAGTTCATGTCATTGAAGGTTTAGGATTTTAAATAGTAGTTAACGAATTTGTGTCAAGACTCCCAACAAAAGCAGTTGGTCGTTTGAAATGTGTGTGTAAACAATAGCGTTATGAATTGTGTACACATCTCTTTGCATTAGCGCATTATCGAGAGTTGACTAATTCTCAAAACCGAAAACTAATATTGCTGATTATTATATGGATGATGTTTATTTTGCATATTATTTTATTGATTTGTATAATAAGTAATTATGAAATCTACTTTTTATTCAATGAGTCGCACAATGAAAATTGTATAATGACGTTTATTGTCAATCATACGAACATGTATTTAATGGTGTAATTGATGAATCTATATTATTTCAATGCGAAAGCCATGTCTAAAAGATCAAAGCATCAACCTTCGTCTTCATGCAATGATCAATGGAATTTAGATACTACAAAAGGTAACAATTTTGGTCAACGAAAGATAGTCTTTTATTAAGTAACTGTTAATGTGACGTGTTTACAAAATACTATTTTATGTATGTTTTACTTACAGATGTTCCCGGCTCGATGTCAAGGATTCCGTTTTCAGATATTACGAATGGTATTATATTAACCAATTCTTTTTTGTTATAGATTTATAATATATATATATATATATATATATATACACATTATAGCTATATATGTAAAAGTATTTTATTTACTTAATTGTTTTTGTTCTAACATGCATTCAATGCTTCTTAACGTTTACAGTTTCTACTCCGAACAGCACGCAAAATGAGGCTAAAGATAGACGTATAAAACGAAAATTATACTTGGATACTCGGAAATCTCGTAATCTGCATGTACATTCAAATTATGCAACGAACATATTGTCAAGTAGTATTCCAACAGGTAACTATATTGATAATCGTAAAGTGACGTCCTATTTGTGAGATGACCATTCAAAATCAAGTAGTGAGGCTGAAGTCTAATTATTTATCCGGGTAACAAACAACAACACATTATGTAGAAGCCATTAAATGTATAATATATTACTTACATATATAGCGTCCCAAACAAACATAAACCAAAATATTTAAACAGGGTCCTTTATATGAAGGGGTATTTTGGTCAACGAAAGGTAGTCTTTTATTAAGTAATGTTAATGCGACGTGTTTACAAACTACTGTTTTATGTATTTTTTACTTACAGATGTTGCCGACTCCATGTCAAGGATTCTGTTTTCAGATATTACCAATGGTATTATATTAACGATTTTTTTTTGTTATAGATTTATAATATATACATATATATATATATATACATTATACATCTAGGGGGAGGTTCATTTGAGAAGAAAATTAAATTGAGAAGAAAAAGAACAAAGGGTACAATTGTAAAACATTAAATAGTATTTCTTACATCTCACTTATTATTATCTTTGACTAATTAATTAGTGATAAAGACTATTGTCATTCACACTAAATTTTTTGCCTACGCACATCAAAATTTATCTTACACATTTTGACAATTTATCCTACATATATTGAAATTTATCCTACACAACTCGTAATTCATCCGACACACCTCATAATTTATCTTACACTTTAAATTAATTGTTTTTCTTCTTTGAATTATTTTTTTTAAATAATTTACAAATTTAATTTACTAGCTATTAAAAAAGAAGACTAACATTTAATGATCTATCTAACTTTACCAATATACCCTTACACTAATATAAAATGCAAAAATTAAATGAAGTAAAATGAAGAATTCTTATTGGTTGACATTTGTTCTTTTTTATTCTTACAAAAAATTTGTTCTCATTTGAACCCTCCACTATACATCTATATGTAAATGTATTTTATTTAATTAACCTTTATAGATCTAACATGCATTCAATGGTTCTTAACGTTTACAGTTTATACTTCGAACAACATGCAAAATGAGGCAAAAGATAGACGTAGAAAACGAAAATTATACTTGGATTCTCAGAAATCTCATAATCTTCATGTACATTCAAGTTGTGCAACCAACATGTTGTCAAGTAGTATTCCAACAGGTAACTATACCGATAATCATGAAATGACATCCTATTTGGTAGATGACTATTCAAATTCAAGTACTATTCCAACCGGTAACATATACCAAAATATTTAAACAGGTAACATAAACCGAAATATTGTCAAGTAGTATTCCAACAGCTAACATAAACCAAAATATTTAAACAGGTTCCACAAAAACCATAGCTACATACTTATCTACTTATTGCCAAAACTGTTTGTTAGCCAAAATTACCATATAAAATGGTTGAACGGTTTTGATCTATGGTACTAACCCCATTATTCTTCGATTACATCCCTAACAAAGAGCGTAGGCATATCCTCATACCACTCTAAAACGCAAAGGTAACCATTCTTGATTTTGTTTTCACGAACAAATGCTGGCCATCCCAATACACTAAACCTGTTTTTCTTTTTTCCTCTTTTTGGTTCAGCCGTGACGTTCAAAGTGGTTTCGACACCACGCCTATTTTTTATTGTTACCTTTCCGCAGCGATCGATTCCATGGCTTTTGCGACCTTTACCGGTATCCGCTGTAATGATAAAGAAACTAATGACACCATAGAACACCAACAGTTAACTTAGTAAACAAAGAATCTAACTAACTACTTACAAAACGTGAACAAGAGGACGGCATAAAAATGATATTTGGTTCTGGTGCGTTCCAGTTAATTTCTTCCGAAGTGAAAGATTCGTCTGAGTCCGAATCTGTTAGCAGTATCACTTCCTTTTCTTTCTTTCGCTCATTTGAAGCACCCGCCATTGACTACATATAATTATTTGGATAAATACTAGATGTTGATTAACACAGAACATGTTGGTTTATGAAAAACCCCCAAATTGAGATCGCAAATATGTAACACTGATGCAATATTCACACATCTCAAAGTGAATTTCAAGTTCTAAAACCTCTACACTAACACAAATCTCACATTATTCACCAACAACACACACATCCAGTACCAAGTCAGGTAATAACCTCCGAAATAACATAACATTTTAAACAAATTAGGGCTTAAACACACAGAATCAAATATCGTTAAACCTAATCACACTAACACACGTTAAACAACGCACATTAGAGCTTCAAATCTCTAAAACCATACAAGTTTCTCATAACTTTTCTTCATCCACTTTTAATCATAACACATAGTAAAGAAAATTCACACATCTCAATGTGAAATTCAAGTTCTAAAACCTATACAATAACACAATTCAGTACAGAATCGGTTAAAACAAAGTAAGTGAAGCAAGTATAACAAATGAAATTGCAGATTGAGTTAGAGCTGAGGACCGAGTAAATCTCTGACTCGATACAAATATACAACTTCATAACATAGTAAATATTAAAGATCTAGGTTATGTGAGATCATCAGTTGGAATCTTACCTGTTAGTGATTTCTCTTTGTATGCTGATAATGTGAATGCCGAACAGTTGAAGGTGTTTGTATGCGTATGAACTTAGGGCTAATATATAGAGGGGCAATATAGAAATAGATAAGAATCACTGTATATGTATAGATATCTGATATCGGATATGGCGATTAGATTTATAAACAAGATTCTTACTTTATTTGATTTACAAAAATAATCCCTTTGTTTACTTAATTTTTATATAGTTATATATATACACTATAAAATCTGTTTGTTTAATAAATGTAATTACATTCTATATATAAAACCTGTTTTTTTATAATAAAAAATAATAATTATAACAGATTATTTTATAATTAAATGAAACAAGTAATTTATAGTTTAGCGATTCACTAATCAATTGTTACATTTAATTTGTATTATCTCAGATCTTTCCTACCCAGCACCGCTTACCAATATTGGTATGACTTTTTGGTATCTTATTATTTTAGGATTTTTTTCTTAGCATACATTTAAGCTCATAACATTACTACTTAATGTGAGTTCTTTTAGTATTAGTATTCTTCATTGCATTTGGTTGTTTGACAGTTATACCAATTGTTACCCAAGAAGAGTACAAAAGGAGGCGTAAACTAAGAAAACTATATTTGGATAGTAAAAAGTATACTTTTAAACGAGTTGCATCGCAATCCGCAAGTAATTCAACACCAAATACCACTTTGACGTCCATTCTGTACAACACATGCAATGCTACAACTGAGGTGCCGATTACATGTGCAGGTAAACCTAAATAAATGCTTTTAATTGTCATATACGATTTCGTGTTAAACAGTAAACATTAGCTTATTTATTGTTTTTTGTTCATATTATCCCATTTTTTAATACGACACGTTATGCAAATGATGTTACAGAGAGACGTAGATTAAGGAAGCTATATTTGAGTAATAAAAGATCTATCACACCAAGCGGATCAAGCTCCAAACAAAACTTCTCTTCGTCTGCTAATCCTAAATCCATAGACACCAACACGCACAATGTTACACGTACCCCCTCGGTTTTACCTACAAGTAAATTTTTTCCAATATTCAATCAATTGATGATGTTTAGTACATTTTTTTTATTGCTAACATATAAATCACTTTTGTTTTTATATTATATTTTTTAGGTAATGTTGGTTGTGTTAGAAGTAACTCTGCTCCTCATACAAACATTGTTCGCTTTTCTTTATCTTCAAACCTTACGGCAACGAATAGTATATCACCTATTCTTCAAAATTCTACTTTACCAAGACTATCTCCGGGAAATTGTAAATTAGTACGCAAAGCACGAGTTACCTCTCCTATACCAATGATTGATTTGTCTACAGAAGAAACTATAGTTGAAGATCCATACAAAGGTGTCTCACAAGGTAAGTTGGTATTATTTCTTTTTCAAGTTATTTAACGTTTTTTTTTCAAGATTCCTTAACGATATAACTAACTTATTTTACTGTTACGCCTAACCAACTAAACGGAATATTTGGACCATGGTGACCAGTGTGTTACATGTGACGTATGTAATGCAAAGTTATGGGATTCAGAAAAAGGCAGGGGTAAACACGAGGATGGAAAAACGTCTTATTCCTTATGTTGTGGATACAGCAAGGTTGAGCTTCCGGATTATAAAGACGCACGACCAAATTATGAAAAACTTTTTCGGTGCGTTGATAAAGAAAGCAAGCACTTTTTGAAGAACATTCGACGTTATAACTCTATGTTTGCTTTTACTTCAATGGGTGGTAAGGTTGATCCGACTGTTAATAGAGGTAATGCCCCCTTTTGCTACCGAATCAGTGGTGAAAACTATCATACCATTGGGAGTCTCTTGCCAGAAAACGGATCAAAACCTAAATTTTGTCAGCTCTACATATACGATACTGAGAACGAACTTTCAAATAGGCAATCCATATTTAGGTAAGTAATAGAAAATATTTTTTTTATTATTAATGTTACTTTATATTAAACTCACTTCTCATCTACATAAATTATTTGTTCACAACAACTTATTTATTTACACAGTTCCTCAAAGGATGCATCTTCGTCGTCTGCTGCCGCCCTTGATCGTCAATTGATTGAACATATAAAGGATGTTTTAGACACAGACAATCAGCTGGTTAAAAGTTACAGAATGGTCAGGGATTCTTTTCAAGATAACCCGCAACTATCTCTAAAGTTACGCCTTATTGGAAGAAGGGAGAAAGATGGTAGGACGTATAACCTACCAACGGCTGGTGAGGTCGCTGCTCTTATAGTTGGAGATCTTGACAGCGCAATTGACAGTAGAGATATTGTTGTGGAAACCCAAACAGGTGATCTAAAACGAATAAATGAATTGCATCCTTCTTATCTTGCTCTTCAATATCCAATTTTGTTCCCTTATGGTGATGATGGTTATAGAGTTGACATCCCTCATAGAGGTGTCGTAGATGTTACCAATAAGAAGCGGCCAAATTGTACTATGAGAGAATTCTTTGCGTATCGTGTTCAAGATAGGATTAATCAATTTTCATTGATTCTTAATTCAAGGAGACTATTTCAACAATTCTTGGTTGATGCATATACGATGATTGAGACTTAGATCAGATACATATGATAGTCTTCAAAAGTTAAGAAATAACGGTCAACAAGATATATCTAAGACTGGTAAAAGTGTGATGTTGCCGTCTTCATTTACCGGCGGTGCTAGATATATGATGCAAAACTATTTAGATGCCATGTCTCTATGCAAGTGTTTTGGTTATCCCGACTTTTTTATAACCATCACATGCAACCCAAAATGGCCGGAGGTAACAAGGTTTCTTAGAGACACCACACTTAAACCTGAAGATAGAGCAGATATTCTGTCAAGATTATTTAAGTTGAAATTGGATGCTATTTGCAAAGACTTAAAGGAACGCCATCTATTGGGAAAAGCTGCCGCAGGTTATTTTATCTACATATTTTTTTAAATTAAACTATTGGCTATCATTTTTAAACTTATAATATTTTTTTTCCTTTTTTTATGTAGTTGTTTACACTATCGAGTTTCAAAAACGTGGATTGCCTCATGCACACTTATGCTTATTCATGGAGAATGAATATAAACTTCCTACAGTGGACCATGTTGATGCATTTATATGTGCTGAGATTCCAAACAGAAATGAGGACCCGGAGTTATACACACTTGTGAAAGACTATATGATTCATGGTCCATGTGGTCTTGCTAACCTAAGCTGTCCATGTATGGTTGATAGAAAATGTTCGAAAGGCTTTCCAAAAAAGTTTCAAGATCATACGACATTAGATTCAAATGGATTCCCAGTGTACGGAAGAAGAAACGACGGTGCGACAGTTATAAAGAACCGCATTGAGCTAGATAATAGAAGTGTTGTACCATACAACAAAACGCTGTTGAAAAGGTATCAGGCGCACATAAATGTTGAGTGGTGCAATCAAGCTGGGTCTATCAAATATTTGTTTAAATACATCAACAAAGGACCTGATAGAGCAACTGTTGTTGTTGTGCAAGGGGATAACCAAAACGAAGAACCATCAAAAGATGAGATAAAAGAGTATTATGATTGTAGGTACATCTCAGCTTGTGAGGCATCTTGGAGGATATTCTCTAATGAAGTACACTATAGGTATCCTTTTGTTACAAGGTTACCTTTCCATCTTCCAGGACAACAAAATGTCGTTTTTGGTCCTGACGAAGATATAAATTCCGTCCTTAACAAACCATCTGTAAAAGTGTCAATGTTTTTGTCTTGGATGGAACGTAACAAAGACCCGAATGACACAATGGCCCGTACCCTTACTTATGTTCAGTTTCCAATTTTTTATGTATGGAAGATTGAAAATCGTTGCTGGGAACCTAGACAAAAGGGAAAAGCGATTGGCAGAATTCACTCTGTACCCCCTTCTTTTGGTGAAGCATATTTTTTAAGGATTCTTCTTAACAAAGTCAAAGGGCCAAAATCGTTTGAGGACATTAGAACCGTTAATGGTCATGTACACGATACCTTTAGAGATGCGTGTTACGCACTTGGTCTTTTGGACGATGACATAGAGTACATTGAAGCAATCAAGGAAGCAAATGAAACAGCAACATGTTCATATATTCGTGTTTTGTTTGCAATGATGTTGTTATCAAATACTCTGTCTAGACCTGAGGTGGTATGGGAAAGCACGTGGAAATATATGACGGATGACTTTATTTACAGATTAAGAAAATTTCATTGATCAGAAGGTAACTTTTTTTTTAATTATATTTTCTTACAATTTGGTTATGTTACTGTTACTATAAAGTCATTAGTTATGATACAATAGTTGTTTATTCTGTTTTTATAATTTAATTAATGTTTGTAATTAATTATATTAACTTGATTTCACATTTTTTACAGCTTTGTCAGTTCCTGAGGACCACCTTAAAAACTATGCTCTGGGCGAAATAGAAAAATTTTTACTTCGGAATAACTCATCTCTATGAAGGTTTTTAACAATGCCATATCCTGATGAAGCGTCTTTAGCTGATTCACAAAATCGCCTAATATATGAGGAGCGTTGTTACACCCAATTAGATCGTGGAAACGAGTACGAAAGGCAAATGAGTATGCTAAACGATGAACAACGGTCTGTTTTTGAAGAAATACTGAAAGCCGTTGACGGTGATGCAGGTGGTGTATTCTTTGCCTATGGATATGGTGGAACCGGTAAAACATTCTTATGGAAGACATTGTCTGCGACAATTAGATCTAAGGGTCAAATTGTGTTAAATGTCGCATCAAGTGGAATTGCATCGTTGCTACTGACTGGGGGCAGGAATGCACACTCCCGGTTTCATATTCCTTTAAATCTTACTGAGGATTCAGTTTGTCATATAAAACTAGACAGTGACACAGCTAGATTACTACGTGAAACCAAGTTAATTATATGGGATGAAGCCCCAATGGTTCATAAACACGCATTCGAAGCTTTGGATAGAACGATGAATGACATATTAAATATGGACACTTCCATAGGTTCTGAAATTTTGTTTGGAGGTAAGGTTATTGTTTTTGGTGGTGATTTTAGACAAATTCTTCCTGTTGTCCCCAATGGTGGAAGACAAGAGATAGTGAAATACCTCGCTTTGTTCGTCATATTTGTGGAGTAAATGCAAGTTGCTAAGGCTAACAAAAAACATGAGATTAACCATTGGACGCTCTACATCTGAGATTGAAGATATCAACAATTTTGCCAAGTGGCTTTTGGATTTGGGTGAGGGAAATGTTGGTTGTCCTAATGACGGGGAAGCATCAATTGAAATACCACCGGATCTTCTAATTAACGACACCTCTGATCCGATTTCATCTTTAATTGATTTCGTGTACCCTTCAATTTTAGATAACTACAACAATCATAACTACTTTAGCGAGAGGGCTATACTTGCGCCTAAGAACGAGGTTGTGCATGAGATAAATGACAGGTTGTTAGCGTTATTCCCAGGCGAAGGAAGAGAGTATCTAAGCTCCGATAGTCTTTGTCAGACTAAGAATCCTAATTCAACACAACTAAAACTATACTCACCAGATGTGTTGAATGGTCTTAAAGTATCAGGTTTGCCTAATCACAGGTTAGTACTCAAAGTTGGTGTACCAGTAATGCTATTACGTAACATTGACCAACAAAATGGTTTATGCAACAGTACGAGGTTACAGATAAAAAGATTATACAACCGTGTCATAGAAGCATAAATCATATCTGGAGGAAATATAGGCACTCGCACCTACATACCGAGACTTAATTTGATACCTTCAGACAAAAAGATTCTTTTTGCGTTTCAAAGGAGGCAATTTCCGATAGCTGTGTGTTTACGATGACTATCAACAAAAGTCAAGGGCAGTCGCTATCAAGGGTTGGTCTGTACTTGAGACAACCTGTTTTTACGCATGGTCAGTTGTATGTGGCTTTATCAAGGGTAAAATCCAGAGACGGAGTCAAATTGCTTATATTAGACAAGGATGGCAAACCTACCGATAAAACATCAAATGTTGTTTATAAGGAAGTGTTTAACAAATTGTGAACTTTGTCTTCTTTGTTTGTTTTCAATTACGTGTAATGTTGATAAACATGTTCGTAGTTCAACGTTTATTTAATTAAGATGTTTACTTAGATGGAGTTGAATAATATTAATTATTGTCGGTCCACCCGTGTAACACACAGGTACTTAGACTAGTAAAGAAATAAAGAAATGATTTTAACTACTACCAACCCTAAACAAATGTGTTAGATCTGACCCGTCATACATTGCTCATAGGTCTAGTGAGACCGTGGAAACTGGAATATGTGACCAAAAAGCACCCATTAAGAACTTGGGTTGACACTTACATGTCATCTTCTAACGGTTACTCTGAATATACGGGAGACATGTAGTACCCTGAAAGGAAAGACAGTATAAAAACTTAACAATACTATGGGACAATGTTAGAACACAGGACCTTTCTTTTGCTTATCTCTTCTCATTTTTGCGAATAAATACTTATTCCCACGTTCGTGGTTGGTCACATAGAGAAATCCCCCTCTCAATGTGGTGAGGCAATAATATTTTGCTTGTACGGAGTGCGTTGACTCAATATGCGTGGACCAACATTTCAGAGTTCATACCTGCTAGACTCTTGCTTCAACATGTTACAACTAATTGAGCTTGCGGTTGACATCTTATTAAGTATACTTTAAGGTATCGATAGTCGATGTATATTACCCAGTTTCTTTCTTAATTTGATATGCTCGATAAAAAAAATAACCTTAAATTCAAACAATTAACAAGTATAGGAGTCTAAAATGCCACGGTTTCTAGCTTGTATCCTTTTTACTCCATATTCTCAAGTTCTATCATTAATTTTTATATTTGCCTTTATTTTCATACATGATACACCTAAATTCCTAACTCTCATTAGCAAAAAATGTTTTTGGTACACAATTTAAAATTTAATATATATTTCTTCCTTGCATAGATCAAGGTTGACCCAGACATCTTCTGAAAAATAATCATAAACCTTTAAAACATTGTTGGTGTGTAAAACAAGTTAGATAAAACAACTCATTAAGATTTTATTTATAAAAGTACAATAATGGAGTTGTTTAACGTGCATTCATTATAGATGTAAGTCTTATGGTGACATTATCACATTATGAGTTACCTTGACATGCTCTTGTCCTCTCATTAAGTTTTTCCGTTTCGGTTGGTCTTTAAAACTTGTTTTTGGTATGCCATTTCGTGGTCCGGCTAGACAAATTTTGGCGGAAAATTTGGGCAAACAACTAACTACGTTTACGAACTTAGGAGGGCCGTGGTGTTCAAAGTCGAACCCTTGTGAACTCTCACCGCAACCTAGAGGTGTACAAATCGTTTTTTTTTTTTGAAAAACCGGTATGGCTTTTAACTGAACTGTTTTTTTTTCATCCAACAAAAACCGTTTTTTTTGATAACCGGTTTCAGTTACTAACCGGTTTTCAAGTCCAAAACAGTAACCGGTGTAACCGGTTGGGATCGGTTTTTTAAACCGGTTTCGGTTATTAACCGGTTTTTCAGATCAAGAATAGTAACCGGTCACAAATTGCCGGTTCGGTTCGGTTCTAAAACCGGTTAAAAAAATGATTTCGGTTTTTTTCCGGTTACGGTTCTAAAACCGTTTTTTTTATACACCTCTACCGCAACCCAGTTACAAAGTGCCATCTCATCCTAACTTGTGTGAAACCAAATGAATCGATATCACTTGTGGCGGTGTTCTAGCTTCTTCACTTAAATCCCACGCTTCCGAAAAAAAATCAACACCTCCATCTAGAGCTAGTTCGTGAACCTGTGACAACCCATCTAGCATGAACAAAGTGGTTGCGATGGCGTTCTAGTCGAGCTTGTTGCTCCGTCTAGTGAACACCTTCCCCCTTGTCCAACCCAAATCGTTAGCGCCCAACACACCGTCAGGGGCGCCATGCCGTGCTCTACCAAGCAAGTATTATAGAAATAATGACATGAGGTCAGAGTAACATTTGTGGTTTAAAAAAAAAATAACAAAATAAATAATTTTGTAAAAAAAAATATTTGTAAAGCAACATAAATGGAGCGATTCGGGTGAGAATCTGTTTATTATTGTCGACCCATTTGTAACCCTAAACTCATCTGCGGCTCCTTGACGAAATCATCAATGGAGATCGAAGGATCATCAAAACCAATGATAGCAACACAGAAAGAGATGGTGGAGGCAAAGGTGCCGCTAGCATACAGAGACCAGTGCGCACACCTGCTCATCCCGCTCAACAAGTGCCGCCAATCCGAGTTCTATCTCCCATGGAAATGCGAAGACGAGCGTCACACCTACGAGAAGTGCGAGTACGAGCTTGTTATGGAGCGGATGCTCCAGATGCAGAAGCTCAAGCAAGCCAATAAGCAGCCGCAGGGACAGGGAAGCTCCATTCCTCTTATTCCTAAAGCTGCCAATGCCTGATTTGCCCTAATTCTTCCGGATCGGAGATTTAGGTTTGTGGTTTTCGATTTGGTTGTTATTTGATACTGCTGGTTGATGATTGATAATAATAATAATAATAATATTTGTGGATTTGGTTGTGATTTAGGGTTTTGTTTGATTTGAGTGCTTGGTGGATTGTGGGCGTTGGTTGTGTGCGATTTCACTGCCTAGGATTTGATGTGGATTAATTATTGAATCAATTTGGCAGATTATGTGGATTATCCGTCTCATTTCGATTGATTAAATTGGAAATTTGTGTGCGATTTCACTGCCTAGGATTTTAGTTTTGTTTGTGCTTTAGGGCTATGTGTTAATCTGAATCTTTTTGAATGAATTTGGTGCACTATGTTGATTACTGTCACATTTCGTGTGTGATTTGATTGCGCTAGGATTTTAGTTTTTAATTTCTGATTTAGGGTTTTGTTTAATCTGAATGTTTTTGAATGAGTTTGGTGGGTTATGTAGGTTAAGTGTCTTATTTTGTTTGATTAGATTGGGAATTTGTGCGTGATTTGACTCTGCTACTAGACTCTGCATCTTAGAATTTGTGATTTGGTGGTTTTTACTAAAGCCTTAGACCAGTCGGTATGGGGGACGGCCAAGGGCCGGCGAGGCACGGTGCCGCCCCGGAACACCGCCTCCCTTGGCCCGTCCCCGTCTTCAGCGGCTCCCTGCAGCCATTCTCGACGTCCCCCTCCAACACACACAGACCTATACATACATACATACATATATATATTTAGCCCCATCCCCCACCCCCTTGGTCCATCCCCTTTAGGCCCATCCTCACACGTGGCGGGTGACGTGGCGGCCCATCCTCCCCACACCATACCTTCCAGTCTTATTGCTATGGTTTTATCTTGACATTGGATAGATTAGAGGCTTTCTAGCTGTCACTTAATTATTTTATTGACCGGTGATGATGGACATTTGCTGATCGATAACATGAATGGACTTAACCGCCACTGTATGGTCAGATAGTGTTTGGCTAGCCTGTAAGGAACCATCACTGGTTCGTTCAGCACCGGATCGCTTAATTAGATGGTTTATAAGAGTAATCAGCAATTATTCGGCTTCTCTCTAGTTGTATTTTCTAGGTTTCAGAAATTGCGCCTGTGTACTTTGACAGACGCAGTGCGGTATGGCCGTGCCTGGGCGCCTAGGCGAGTGCCTTGCATGCCTTTGACTCCTATGAATCTAACTGCTATCACAAAAGCAATAGGGTCTAAAACCTAGGCACGGGCTCCAAGTGCAAAAGTGCACCACTTTTCGTACGCGAGGCGCATCTTGTTATATAATTCCTTTATATATTTCCTATAGGTTTTTAGCATCATTTAGCCAATATTTACACAAGTAAGCTTTATATATGTTTTAATATGTAAATTACCCACATGTAGAATCTTCTTAGCTATATGTATAACATTTTGAAGCACAAAAGTTGCCCCGTACAAGAGGTGCACACCTCAGTTGTGTTTTAAGCCCATAAAATTGTGACTCAGTTGCGTTTTACGTATGGCTAGCACCTTATGCCACAGAAAGCGCAGACCGAGATCCACGGTGCTTTTCAGCTCAACTTTGCTTAATGCTTTTTTAGTTTCCTGTAAGTCATAATGCCGTCATGTAAGTAACATCTAGCATGTTTGGTATGTAACATTACCCAGTGTAAAAGATTTTGGAACTAGTGTAGCGAGTGAAATATGCCAATTGAATTTGAGAACAGCTAGGTTTGAATATGTAGTATAGACTGGGCAGTAAGACATTTTTGGGACATGAGGTACAAGGTTTATGATTTTATATGTATAGGAACTTGCAACAAGTCAACGGCCTTAAACTGGGGAAGTCAAAACATGCCATATACACAACCTAGCTGCTGATCTTCTAGCCTTGTCAGACCGCATTTTGTTTTTTTTTTATTTGCTTTCAGGTCTAATAACAAACGTATTTGTAAGGCGATTGTATTTCTATAATCTATACGTCTGTGTATTTGTGCTTTTTTCACACGAAAATAGTAAAATCCTCCTAAAAGTTCCGTATTCGTTGATATTTAAAATCTCAGTATTTTCTTCTTTGCATTGCTTTAAAACTTCAAATGATTAATAAGCACCTGACCAAAATTTGAAACATCTGTACAGTTCTTAGTTAGCCCAAGAATGGCTGTTGTATGTGTATGCAAGTAGATAGAGAAATTTCTTGAAACGTACAAACTCAACCAACCTTTTACCTCTACATCCATTAAGTTAACCGAGGTTTTTTGCTGGTCACTATAAATGCCTTGGAATGTACAAAGCGTTCAACCTTTTACTTTGTTAATATACAAGATTTTTTTGTCGAATATCTAGTTTTTTTTTTCCGGTGTATTAACTTTTATTTTTTTTAAAAGTAAATGGGGTCTATTCGTTTAAGACATAAGGATACACATATATAAAGTGATATATGAAATCTGTTGGCGTATATCGTGGCCGTAGAGATAATTTTTGTCTGATATAGACTGTCAATGTATTTGTGTATGTGATTTTTTTTGTTGTAAATACTAAATCATACTCAAAATGTTGACAGGGTGCTTTTAATGGGTGACTTTGGACTTCCAGTTGATGTGTTTTTATGTTTCCGGGATGTTTAAAAATTTTCATCCTTGTTAATAAAAGGAGGTACTGTCTCTATCTTTGATTCACTGAAATTACCAAACAGTGATAAAATGTTAAAACTGGAAGACAATGTATTTCAGATGCAATAGTTTTTTTACACCAACTTAATTTAACCCTAGTATAACTAAAATGTGTTTTAGTATAAGTATCCGTATTAAGTTAATTTAGTCCCACATAGTGCTAACGTGTTAGAATGATGAATTATGGAATTGGATTAACTTTATAAGTACGTTATCAAAGTATGTATCTTACTTTTTTTTTTAAATGAATGGAGTGCTAACAATGTTTAGAACATAGGCTTGTCTAAATAGTTGAGACAGTTGGTAAGGCAGTTAATAAACCAACTTTGCAAGAACCCACTTGAAAATACACTTTAAAAGTATGATCCATGCTATACTTGTAGAACGTTGCCTGTATAAAAAAAGTAATTGGTTCACGATTTTGGTTTAAAGTTGTAGCAATTGAAGCTACCAAGATGGCATCGTTGGGTTTGGAGGCGGTGTCTCCTCCACATTTGCGCCAAAATAACCAAAGAAGTGATAGGGAATGGTTACTTGATATGGGGCTATAATGTAATAACAAATGAGACATCTGGTTTTGGTTGCAAAGTTTATTAACATGTACATTGAGTAACGTCTCGTGTATGTGGAGCTCGTCTCACGTCTTGTGCTTTGGCTTTTGTGACCCGTGGTGTCATGGTCTGTAGGGATGGTCTTGATATAGTCTAAAAGTAAAGCTGGGATATAACAATACACTAAACTAATTAGTACCAATAAAATAGTTAACAAAGCTAAAACTAAACACTAAGGTATGTACAAGTGCATTGGAAAATCTTTAAGATCCATATGTACTAGATTTTTGACCCGTGCCGCGTGTTGCAGCGGCATCGTTGTGTTTGGCACGTCGTTACACGTGTTACGATGATGACTTAAACGTGTGATGTCCGCGCGTGACATGACTTGTTTTTTACTTTGTAACACGTTATGTTCATCACATTAACGTGGATAGACATAGATAAAGAAGAGTATAATGTCTCGCACGTTGTGATGTGAAGTCGTAAAAGTAATTTAAATAAAAGAATTTGAAATGTTGGAGAAGATGAGGTTTGAAGTTATTAAGTAGAAATTAACATATGATGCTCGCGCGTGACGTGACATTTATGTGGTTAGGCATAATAAAGAAAAGTGTAATGTCTCACTCGTTGTGTTGTAAAGTCGTAAAAGTAATTTAAACAAAATAATTGAAATGTTGGAGAAGTTGAGGTGTGAAGTTTTTTAGTAGAGAAAAATATAGGTCGAATCAAAGTTGCCAATTATCAAAAGTTAGGAGTTAAGGTGTAACTTACCAAAAAATGAGGGGTGAATTAGAAAATCTCTAAAGTTTGTGGTGAATTTAAAAATCTTTAAAGTTGGCGATGAATTAGAAAATCTATAAAGTTTAGGATGCATTAGAAAATCTTTAAAGTTAGGGCTGAATAAGAAAAATGCTTGGTCAAAGCAACCGACCATGCATTTTAAGTTTATATACAATTAATTAAAAAGAAAATAATTGTCAGGAACTAACTAATAATAAATTTATAAATATATATGATATATTTGTTAAACTAAATTTCACAATCTTAATTCTTAAAATGCCTTGATAAACCCTTGTAGTGCATCTTGATTCTTGAGCCATATGTGTGGCCAACGCATCATGCAACTAATCGTAGACAAATATCACATATGTATGAACCCCTTATGGAAATGTATTCTATCACTCCATGTCACCCGCCATATGCGTAAGAGCCAAATTGACCACTAACTTGGCCACCCAAAGATGAGCAGACAAAGTCGGATTGCATCAAGGCCTGATAGCTCACGAAGGTTGTCATCAAAGAAATCTCTGTGGTCTAAAGTCCTCAAATGCCTTTTAGATTTTTTTTTTTTTTAGAAAAGGTGGATTTATATCAAAAGCTTAAGCCCGCGCTCGGATCCACAAAAAGGAACATGTTTTTACTTCACCAATTACGCTTGAGTGTGACGTGTATTTGCCTTTGAAACTAACTTCATTGCGCGTCTTCCATAGAATGCTGCACGTTGTGGCTATAATCAAAAGCATCGCCTTTTTATTTGGTTTGCAAACCGGGTGCGAACGGATGATATCAAGCACTTCGACAACGCTGAGGAGGAAACGCGGGAGGGGAACTTTTATCCAGATGAGTATTTGATGACAAACGGTCAAACGCACCATGCGAAGTTACAGGTTATTAAGAGAAGGTCAGCAGTTTCAGGGTTGTGGCAGCAGAGGGGGCACAGGTCCGAAGGTAGAGAAATATTTCTTTTTAATAGTGCGTCCCTGGTTGGTATACAATTCAGTACTAGCCTCTACAAAAAAACAGTTTATTTTGAGGCGGATCCAGTTGAGCCATGTAAGCACCTTCGTTTCAGGTATTAAGTCAATGCAGTCAAGTTCTTTACCGTATAAGTTTGGCAGCCATCCGATTCGCGTCATACAAGACCTCTCCCTAAAAGTCATATCTGACCTCTCCGACGTCCCCTAAGGTTAACAACCAATCACAAATGGGTGAGGTGGCAAACTCCTCATGACCAATCCGTAACTTATATGAGATCTCGATGCTCATAGGGAGTTATATATATATATATTAAAGGTATTAAAAGTTTTATTTTATTTTTTACTATATTAAGCTCATGATCTTGCATTGAACATAAATATACACTATTGAAACACGATATACCCAATTTTGATTGTGAACATACATAACGAGAGACTTTTTTTGAATATATACATAACAAGATTTTTTAAACTAAAGGGTATGACTGTTAGTAATTGTATATGTATAAATTATTTTATTTGAGTTGCGCATCATCTAATCTAATCTATTCTATTTTATTTAAGTTGTACTCGAGACGTTGTTAACTTTTAATTAATAATGTTATTCATCATGGATTATTTATTTTTTAAAATATATATAATTGTGTTTAATAAAATTTAAATATCCAAACCCGTGAGTAGTCACGGGTGATAATGTAGTTAGGTATAAAGATACAAAACTTACAATTCACAGAATCTTAATCTATATTAATCGCCCAAATAACATCCAAAAGTTAGTTCAAACTAACAAAAACAAAGCCTAAACAATGGCTAATGTCAAGCATTAACAAAAGTTAGTTCAAACTAACAAAACAAAGCCTAAACAACAAACACAAACACAGTCCTAAGCAACACGTAGTGTGAAAACTACAATGGAGCAGTAGTTGTGTCCAATGTTTTAAAAACCGGTTTTTAGATCAAATCGGATTAGACTAAAAAATGGTTAAACCAGTTGAACCAGGTTGTACCGAGCGGTTCAACCAGGTTGTCTAGCTAACTCTATAATTTCATAAATTACACCATCAACTCAAAAGTTAATCCAAAAATGAATGATTACGTATTAAAAGATGATCCAAAAGTAAATCCATAGTAAAAAATAATCCAAAAGATAATCGAAAATCATTCAATTTTCCAACAAGCTCTTTTAAATGAAAGTGTACGATATGTTTAAGCCATTCGAGTGTTGAATACATCAACTATTTTCATTTCATACAATATTAAATAAGAACTTTTAGTTACGAATAAACATAATATATAAAAATTACATAAGATAAGTAACATATATATTGAAAATAAGTATCAACTCAAACTAAAATAACCCTGTGTCGGTACCGGTATTACGTTTCAAACCGGTATACCGGATTTTACCGCCGGTACAAACCTTATGCCGTTTCACTTATTTACCGGGGTGTTTCGTATCGGATTTACATCTGGAAACAGTAATACCGGTATAACCGGCCGGTATTTACCGGTTTTTAAAACATTGGTTGTGTCCCCCTTTACCATCCTTGGGAATAGTGATATCTGAGGAGCACACTATGCCGTTTTTTACGGCAATTTGATCCAGAGTCCACTCGAAGTAAGGTTCGGTGGGCTGGCCAAACAGATGCACCTGTGTGTTATATAATCATAAAAATCCAAAAGCATAAAGAAAAGGCAGAGATTGTAAAAAGGATGTTAGTATACCAGTGATTGAAAGGGCGGTCGGAGACGGTATTTTCAAATTTAAAGCTCAGAAAAACGTCGTACTGTTGCAATGTTGAAATTGTGAGGAAAGGGATGGGATGAGGTGAAAGCTCTGACTTATAGAGGAACAAACCTACTACCATTTGTTCAGATAAATGTAGTCTAAAACACTTTGTGATCAGATCCTAAGGGCTGATGACGATGGGATGTAAAACAAAGATGCATATCAAACTGAATTGAAACCCTAGCTCAAAAGCAATCTTGTATAGAAGCACACTTTACAATCCGGCCCTTCAGTTTTTGCAAAATTTCCTAAATCAGTCCCTCACCTTCAATATAGAAAGGATCATGCTAATCACACACAGCCAAAATAATTTTCACACCCCTAAGCGCTCCGCTTTGGCCATAGCGCGGCGCTTAGGGCGACAAAAGGTGATACGAGGTTTCGAATGACTGACTGAGTGACAGACTGACAGACATAAAGGTGACGAGGTTTCAGTCGCCCCGTGAACCCTAAGCGCCGCGCTTTGGCCATAGCGCGGCGCTTCGATCCCAAATTCTGGCTTTAAATCACTGGCCAGACAACAGATTCATCACTCGAATTGTTTTCTGTCGATCTTCTTTGCTCTATTAGTTAATTTTTTTGAAAAAACGATGTCGTGGTTCAGTAACTATCTTTTCGGTGAATATTCTGACGAGTCAGTTGTTCCTGATTCTTACGAGGGGACCGCTATTTCTGACTCGTTTGAGAAACCGGTGTCGTGCAACTTGAGGGAGACAGAGGTTGTATCTGGCATTCGTTATCGTGATAACACGGTGCAGCTGGATTTGAATACCCCTGTGGAGGACCCTTACGCACAACAAGGTTATTCGAATTTCGGTTACGGTGGCGAGTATAGCTTTGTACAGCAGGAGTGTTATCCAAACGAAAGTTACGGTTGTCAACAAGGTTATTCGAATTTCGGTTACGGTGGCGAGCAAAGCTTTGTACAGCAGGAGTGTTATCCAAACCAGAGTTACGGTTGTGAACAGAGCTTTGAACATCAAGTCTATTCGAACTTCGGTGACGATGGTGAGCCGGAGGATGTGTCTGTTGACGAGGAAGGTTGTTACCCGGTTACATTTTCGTTTGATACAACGCAGACCTTTTCGTCACGTAAAGAGTTGGTGCGTTGGGTACAAGACACGGCAAAAGACAATGGTTACCTCATTGTGACAAAGAGGTCGAATAAAAGAGGAGAGAATTACAAGATTTGGTTTCAATGTACTTTTGGTGGGGAGCATAAGAGTGTAGCTACACAGAGGAAAACGGGTAGCAAGAAAATAGGCTGCCCGTTCGAGATGATCGGGTTTTCGGAATCATCCGGAAGTGTTTGGAGGATCGAGGTGACGAAGGCGAAGCATAACCACACTCCTATTGAAAACTTCGAGGGTCACGCGTATGCGAGAAGGCTTTCTTCGGAGGACAAAAAACTGGTTAAGAAGTTGGCAGAGCAAGATATTCGCAACCAAAGCATTTGGCGAACGCTGACAAAAAACAATCCGGCTAGAAAGCTTATTCCGAAAGATATACACAACGCTGTTCAGAAGATCAACGCCGAAAAAAATGTCGGTAAGTCTCCGATGCAAAAACTTGAAAACATTCTTATCGAAAAAAATTACACTTATTACATGCGCACGAATGAGATATCGAACGAAGTTGAAGACGTCTTCTTTGTTCACGAAAAATCATTCACTATGTGGTGTGCCTTCCCGCATGTGCTAATGATTGACGCCACATACAAAACGAACATGTACAACCTGCCATTTGTTCAGGTCGTAGGCATGACGTCGACAAACAAATCGTTTACGGCTGCATGTGCTGTAATTTCCGCCGAGAAGTCAGAGAACTACCAATGGGTGTTGCAGAGGATCAAGTCTATGCTGGCAGGATGTATGGAACCGCGCGTGATTTTAACAGACAGGGATTTTGCGCTAATGAAGCGTGTGAACAAGTTTTTCCAAAAGCGCATAAGTATCTTTGTCGGTTCCATATTCAACAAAATATTAATAAGAACAGCAAGAAGAAATTCTCTGACAAGGAGTGGAAAGAATTCGTACGTACATTTTGGACATTGTGCGAGTCTACGACCGAGGAAATAGACATGTATAACTTGGAAAACTTTGAAGCACAGCTGAAAGAAGCTGACCGTGAACGTGAGTATTTCTTACATAATTATGTTCAAATTTTATATAATAACAAAAACTGACTATTTACGTTTTTTTAATTTTAGAGGTTTATGATTATATGAAGAAATCCTGGTTGGATCCGTACCGTGAAAAGTTTGTATCTTGCTGGATTAACCGAACTATCAACTTTCACCAGACTACGACCAACAGGGTTGAGAGCATGCATGCAACATTAAAAAGTCACTTTCCAAGTCATCGCAACACACTGGATAAACTTGTACTGTATGTTGATCATGTTGTTGCTAAACAATACACCGAGATTAGAAATACCTTTGAAACAAGCCTCCGAAAAGTGATGACGCACCACAAGAATCAGCCCATGCTTGCATATATTCTCAGAAAGGTTTCAATATATGCGATTGAGCTTTTGAGTATGGAACTAAAGCGTAAGGAAGACGGGTTGAGAGCCTACGGTGCAAGCTGTGGTTGCCAACTTTTTACCAGCTGTGGTTTGCCATGTGCCTGTCGTTTGGAAAAGTTGGAAAATAAAGGTAATTATTATTTTTGAACTTTCTCGTTATGATTTTGCCTCCTAATTTGTTTTCATCCACAGGTCAGCAAATCCGGATCACACACATAGACGTGTTTTGGAAGAAGCTTGACTTCAAGCCTGCAAGGAATAAAATAGAGGATATTGATGTAGACGCGGAATTTGAAAAATTGAAAAAACAGATCGATCCAACACCCCCTCAAGTGAAAAGGAGCTTCTTTGAAAAGTTTCAGCAAATCCTCAATCCAGGGAACAGTAACAAAAAACCTCCTGCTGTTCTGAAGAAAACTCGTGGTCGACCAACATTGAAAACGCAGGAAGAAAGAAAGGTTGAAGCTGCTAGACAAAGCTCTTACATTCCGTCAGAAGAAACTTGGGTCGATGCCTCAGACGATCTTCCCCGTCACAGCTCGTACATATCAGCCGAAGATTCTAGAAGAGAAAAGAATACCAAACCGCTCAACCTACACCCTGATTTCTCGAATATCAAGCTCGGTCCTAAGACGGATATAGCGATCCGCAACTACGCATCTCAGATTCCCAAAGTGATCCATCCATACATCGTTAAAATAAAGGACGTGAAACCAGATGGTCATTGTGGATTTAGAGCGGTGGCTGTTGGGTTAGGAGTGAAACAAAATTCATATTTGAAGATCCGGGAACAGCTTCTAAAGGAGTTACGTATGAACGAATCGCTTTGGAGGCAGGTTTTCGATCCGGAAAATGTAGGACATTATGATGAGCTGGTTAAACGGATCGATTTCAAGGGGGTGGGACGAGCAGGTATCGAAAATTACATGTCGATGCCTGAGACGGGGTTTCTTATTGCCCAACGATACGGTGTGATTGTTCACACCTTCGACATTCGTGGGAGCGATACAATTTTCCCTATGCTGGGCGGCCCAAACGAAGCTGAGGAACCTCACCTGGTAGTTGCGGTTGTGTTCGTCGACAAGGGGCATTTCATACATGTAGAGCTTGGAGGTTGTTATCCAATGCCTCCCCCAAACCTACTCTGGACAGCGAACAGAACAGAGCGCGCAGCAGCCTGGCATACATTATACAGGGATCAGATCAACACGTACGAAATGCTTACGTATCGTGCCCCCGACCTTAATGCAACCCCATATGTTCACGATGTATCTTAAATGTGTTTAATAATAATCACGTTTGTGTTTGTGTATCTTAAATGTGTTTAATAATAACCACGTTTGTGTTTGTTCAATATACGCGTTACATCACGTTAAAAACCGAATGTCACCGACACGACCCAATCGGAACAAAATACGCACTTGTACGACCCGAAATGACAATATACATCATAATACTACAATTAATGAAAAAATACATCATGTTCATGTACGGTAGGCGGCTGATACACATAACACTTCTCACAGGAGTACTTGTGATTTCAAACCTAAATGATACGAGATAACGGAATAAGACATCACACGTAACCGATTTGATCCGGAACTTGCCGTATAGTCCATAGCGAGGCGCTTTGGATGTGCAAAAAGACAACCAGCGTGTGCGAATAGACCCAGCCTATAGGAACTTAGCTTAGCTTTTCTTTAACACGTGAAAATATGTTAAGAGTGTTACCTGACATTGACATGTGGAGGACAGCATCAGAATACAATAATAGTAAATTTTATTATATTTAAAAGTGGCACGCTTATTTTATTATTAAATTATATTTAAAAATTCTATAAAATCTATTTAATGTATAAAAATACAATAATAGTAATTAACCAATTAACCCCTGGGAAAATCCCAAACCCAACCTCCAAAGTCGAAGGAAACAACCCACCCTAACCCCAAATCAAAAGCCTTTAGTAAAAAAAAAAAATAACAAACAAGGGTGGTTTGTTCGTTTACCTCACAGATAGGAACAAAGAGCGGCGTTCTACCCCCGGCGGTAGTACATAATGGCGGATTCAAGTGGTGTGGCAGCGGGCTCAGAACATAGGCGGCGATGTTCGGTCTTCACGGTGGTGGTTCGTGGGTGTATAGAGAAGGGAGAAGGTTGATGTGTGTCAAAATAACAGGTAATCTCGCAGAGATCTTTGACAAAACACCAGAAAACGCAAACTGAATGATATAAACCCAAACAAACGAAGATTGTTTGTTTTTTTTTTAAATAAAAGATCTGAAAAATGCTTATATTAGCTTCAAAAAAAAGTCACTACCTACCATCTTCACAAACCTCTTCAGATCTTCAAAACGTATCACTCTCCAAATTATCTTTCTCCTCTCTCTCTCTCCCTCTTTAAAACCCAGCACCACCACCATCTCCACCTCCACCTTCAACCCACCTCCACCGTCACCTTCAACCCACCTCCACCTCCACCTTCAACCCACCTCCACCGTCATCTTCCTCCTCTCTCTCTTTTGCCCTCTTTAGGGATTATTATTAACAACACTTGTATAGTGACAGGCAGCCTGCCAGATTTACCGGAACGGTGATGAAACCGGCTACGGTTGCCGCAACGGTGGACATGTCCACCGGCCAGATATTTTCCCCAAGTCGTTGAATATCTACAGGTAATTTTCCCCAATTTTATTCTTCGATATTATTCACGGATTATTTAAATTCCCAACAATCACCTCTAAATTCCATGTCTTCCTACTAATCTGAAACCCATTAGCGTCAAAGAGAAATAATTTTTGAATCATAGAAGATGGTGAGACCGTATGCACTTTAAGGGGCGAAAGAGGAAGAAGAACAAAACAGAAAGATGTGTCCACTAAATTCCAACCCTAAATTCCAACCCTTATGTTGAGTGGTGTCTTGTGTTTAGAAAAAAACAACACGGAAGTGTGCACTAGTAGAGGTGAGATATTTGTATTTAATTTTGTGATCACACGTTTGGAGCTGCAAATTTATTTGGGTTGTATTTTGATTATATGTAGCAACTGATATGAGTGGATATTGAAGTTCTTATCTTTTTTCTGGCCAGATTCGTTTTTTTTTCGACGGGTTTGAGTGGTGGTGCTGGTGGTTTGGGCAGTGTAGTGGTGGTGGAGGTGGTGGTTGTATTATGGTTTTTTTTATGTAACTTGAATGTTAAATGACTTTTATCAACTGTGATAAGTTTGGATAGTTAAATAATTTTCAGCTTATACAGACGATATCCAGTTTATAAAACAAACAGTATTATATTTTCAGCTTGCAGATCTTCAGACCACATCTTCAGTTGCAGACATAAAATCAGCTGAAATCAGACTGCAGACAGTTTTTGTCTGCAAAAACAAACAGCACCGAAATCTGACAATGACTACAAGATCTACGATTCTCAGTAGTATCACTTAGATTATCAACTAGATAATCTCTCACACAGACTTGATTCGACAAACAACAAACACACAAAAAAAAATTGATGAAGTTAACTTAGTGTACTAAAATGACAACGATGAAACCTTTTTGGACTCACATAAGAAAAATGAAACCTTTAGACTAAACTGTTAAAATGACTCAAACCAAATTGACTAAAATGACATTTAACTCTTAATTAAAAAAACAAGTATATAAAATTACAAGTGAAATATTAGACATTGATTTATACATACAGAGTGAATTGTCAAATCCCTGGTTTCAAGGATGTATTTTCTTTTCATCAAGACAAAAGTTATGGTGGGTTTGCAGGTTTGCGTTTTCTTGTTTTTTTTTTTTTTTTTTTAAATATTCCCTTCTCCATCTACAAAAAAATAAGGGATATATAAAGTGTTATTATGAATATTATAAATAGCTTTTAACATGAAGATCAAGATTTATCATGTAAATCTACTAAGCAAGTGCATGAACTTTTTTTTTTTAATATTCTATATTCTCCATTCATTCTCTTTGTATTCATATAAATGCATAACCATTGGTCCCCAATTTTTCCGAAACCGAGGGGGCGGAAACGTATATACCTAAAAATTTTCTATACGAAAGTATTATTCATAACACTACGCGCCGAAAAGTTCGGGGGGTCGGGCGCCCCCTCGGAATAACCCTAAGCTACGCCACTGTGCATAACAATAACAATTTTCGAGGTGCTCAAATGTAGAAACTTTAAATGGAGATACGTTTGAGGAGCAATTGGGTTTTTTTTTAACCGCAAATTTGAAGAGACCATTAAAGTATTATTGTGTCATCAGCGGAACCACCCGATCATATCCATCTCCACAAGACACTAGCCATAATTCCTATACACCAATTCAGGAGAAAACTCAATAAATATGGAAAAACCTCCTTTGTGGAAATCGAACCCAAAACCTACTAGTCTCAAAGTCTCTTCTGTTTTGAAATAAACTTCAATCAATGTTCTATGTTTGTTGATTGATGACATTGACAGTAGACTTATTTGATAAATACTCATTATCTTCTTTTAAATGTTGGATTTAATAACTGAGCAGAGCAGCAAAGTATAATTTATGGTCAATCCTGTCCCTAACGGCCTAACCTAACCTGGCGGAAGTCCAAGGCTATTTTTTGTTATGGGTCAGCTAGCTATATAAATAATCCTTTTTGGGCCATTAATAAGCCCATATAGGTATTATCTTATTCTTGATCAATTTTGGCCAGTGAAAATCCCATATGTATAGGGCTCAAACGATTGAACGAATAATAGTGTCTCGGGTTTAATTCTATCTTTTTATTGTAAATTTTAATTTATATCATGATCATGGTGGTGGTGACCTATCTCTTTAAACTTATTCTTAAAAATCATACAAATGCATTATACGTGTTTATAGAGTCAAGTGCAAAAATCTTAGAATCGTTTCACGTTGTCTTCATTCTTACTATGTACGTGGCAACAATGCTCATCACCTAGATCTACCACCGAACATATCTTGTATGGCATAAACGTTCAAGAATATCGGTTGGTTTAACCGGGTTAAAAAGAAATATATGGAGTTTACAATTTGAAAAACCAGGTTCTACGATTCGGTCTACACTTGAAAACTGGCTGAGAAGTATATATAAAAAACAATTTTTAAATCTATCTAGTTTAATAAAAAATATATTTTATAGGTCTATGAATTTAACCGTTATATTACGTATAAGTATTCTTAAACTCAATGCGTATAGATTATCGATGTAACTTATTTTGAGCTTTTATGCCTTTTTGAGGCCACGTCAAAGTGGCATGTTATTTATCATCTTTTATTTATTATCTATACTATATTGTAATACATATAAAAAATGACAAAAGTGTAATTTTACAAAATCTTAAGACTTCTAAATAACTACAACTTTTAAAACATATGATACAATTCTTTAAAAAATATTGTTTGACTTTTAAAGCAACTTCCCTGTACTTTTAAAGGACCATAATTTTTTTATACGTTTACTAGTGCGAATGCCCGCATGTTTTCGTGGGTATTTATGTTTTTTTTTGTCACAAGTTGTGCGCACGATAGATTTCATGTATTTTATTTATAAAATTTTCTTTGCTAGTATCTAATCTAATCTAATCTAACTTATAATAAAAGACTCCAAATAATGACACATGTCATTCTCTCCTTCAATCTCATAAATTTTATTTATATTTATTTAATAATTTCTTTTAATATTAATATTACTTAATAACCAATATGTAGATATCACTTATTTTTATCCTTATCTTTATACAAAATTAATAAATAACTTTAATTTTGCAATTTAGACCCTTTGTTTATTTTTACTTTTAACCTAAAGTTTTTTATCTTTTACAATTTAATCCCAACTCTTTTTTATTTTCAATTTTGGTCCACCATACTTTTCATCTCTCCCAAGTTTTTCGTTTCGTTCTAAATTTTATGAGTTAACGCACCGCAACGTTCGTGTGGGGTTCAACATTTTTTCGTATATTTTTTCCCGTTTAACTGGTCCGTCATGTCATATCTATTTTTCTGCATTTGACAAGTTCGTCCAACACGCGGGTCCTTGATGGACTTAGTTATTTTTTTTTCTATATTTTACGTTTCGGTTTAATTTCTCAGCAGCAACGAGCGTGCGTGATTCAGACATTTTATGTCTGCTTTTCGTTCGGCATTATTTTTTTCTCGTTTTTATTTATTTTGTTTTTACGAGCTTTTCCGGTACTGGTGGTCGCTGACAATGGTATAGTATTGCTACTACTTAGCACAATTTTATAACAACCGCCGCAACACAAAGGTTTAATACTAGTAACTAATATATCAATTCACAAAAGAGCATTAGAGTATAAGCAAAAGAATTGACATCAAAACAACAATATAATATAAGGAAAAAAATTATTTTGACGGTCGGATCTAGCATACCCGTTCTTTACTGAAGTTCCCATTTTTGCCCAACTGATTACCAAGATCATTAAGAGAAGGCATATTATGCAACATAATTACGTATAATTTATTATATTGCTAATTGATCATATTGGTGGCTATATATGCTAGGATCGTATGATTTCTAACCAAAGAGAAAGAAAAATTATGCGTGATGCATGTTTTATAGCAGAAAGAAAAATTATGCAGTGATAAAAAGATGCTACATAAAAGGTGTGTAAGCAATTCTATTATAATTACATATTGAAATAAGGTAGGCATGGCTGTAAAAATCCTGACTGCGCGCTGACTAATCTCGATTAATTGTAGATTAATCACAATTAATCCCCCATCGTCCGACTAACAACAAGCGATTACTACAACACTAAAGGTAGGCAAGGTAAAATGTAATGATATTAGAATAGTAACACGCGTTGTTAACATTAAAGACCACCAAAAATACAATTTGCATTTAGTTTTCAAAACTCAAAATTTCAAATATTCATTTTGTTGGAATTTTCGTGTAACTATTAGAAAATAATTTTTATTTAGTTTGTCAAACAAACTGAACGCAGCGGAAAACATGTACACGAGGTTCGGTTCTAAACCGTTTTCACCAGTGATCTCATTACAATCAAAATAGGTTATAATAATATTAAAGAATCGTGACATCCAAGAAAGACACCTTGGTTCAACGAACGATCTCGCTAGATGATCGTTGACCACGAAATCATATTTGTCCGTTTGAAACAATTTCAAACGAAACCTTTAAACTAAAGAAAAAGTTCAAAAGGTTTACCTTATTCGTAATGAAAAAGAACTGTGAATTAAATGGGAAGGGGGAGCTCTTTTGGAATTCTGAAAGTGAGATTGATAAACAGCCGAATATTTATTCCATGCTTGATGCTTCCTCCGGTCAAAACGTTTTGAAGCCTCTCCCAAGGAAAAACACCCTTAATTAACAGTTCTATACTTCTATATATACAAAATAGAAAAATCCTTTTGATAACAATTAGGAATACCTAATCGAGAGTCATGGATAAAAATATGAAAAGTCCTTTTTTTTTTAATTAAAAGATATACATATATCTTTTATTTTAAAACAAGAATTAAGAATTGTAATCTAATCACAACTTCTTCATAACTATCTCATAATTAAATAATATCTTTCATTATTATTAATTATCTAATAACTAACAATATGGATATACATATTTAATTATCTGATATTAATTATAATTAATAAATTAATTATAATATTTATCCAGCTCTACGTAATTATTCTAAATAATTAAACGTTTCTTTTATTACGCTTATTATTTCGTGATCCGGTGATTAACGATTAAAACACCGTTAAATGTTCGTTGCCCAAAGTGTAACTCTTTGGGTCGTACCTTGACGGTAACGTTGAATTTTAATCGACAATTGAACATTATATCCAACAATCTCCCACTTGGTCGATTGGCCGATTACGTTTCAATGTAGACAATAGTGGGTGCCTAGCTGCATCATATTGCCCCCGGTAAGGTATGACAAATTTATGTCAACTAATTCTTTGCACTAATCAATTCTTTGGTTATGCAAATACTATAGCCCTGGTAATCAACTCATTTATCCCTCTGTATTGAACACTTGTTGAACATGAGACATGAATCCAATTCATGCTCATATATCATTCAACCATTTCTAATTTCGTTCCTGATTTGAAGTGGTTTATCAAACTATTACTAGTTCAAGCGTGGCCACGCGTTTAACACCAGTTCAAATCAACGAAAGGCGCCAGAGTGTTCCTTTCCTAAGTACAGAAGCACAGATCCCTTTGGCTACAAACAACTCCCACTAAACTTCAGATCATTCCCAAAACTATCCTTATTACTGCCAGTTACGTACAGCGTTAGATAGAATCAAAGAGCAACCATTCATTTAAGTTAGTTCTAGTATGTACCGCAGGTCTAAGGATACAATGATCGTACCTATTCAAAACGTCTTATGACTAAGATCCATGAAGATCATTTTGAAACGAGTTACGCCCAATATGATTCAATTAATCATATCAGTGAATATGGTTCTCAACACTTTGAGTATCCATTATATGGATCAACCATCTAATTCACAATAATCTTTTACCAGATTGGTTCTCACGAATCTGATAGACTACGGACATTTTAGAATACAGTATTCATAGATACTTAACGTACTAATATTTGAACACATATATAATAGTTTAAAAGACATTCAACCATTAAATTCAAATAAACATAAAATACTGTTTACAGTTCAAAATGCACCAAATTACTAAATTACAAAATCAGATCCACTGTCTAGCATATCTAAGACCTATACTATCTGCATGCTTCTCGTGTTTCACTTGAGGTATAGGCTTAGTAAACGGGCCCGCTAGATTCTGATCAGTATCGATTTTCTCTACTACGATGTCTCCTCTTTCCAAAACTTCCCGTATGTAATGGAATTTTCTGAGAATATACTTCGTGCTGTGATGCGACCTTGGTTCCTTTGCCTGAGCAATTGCACCTGTATTGTCGCAAAATATCTCGATAGGCTTCTGTATGCTTGGTATAACTCCGAGATCAGCAATGAACTTTTTCATCCAAACAGCCTCCTTAGCAGCTTCTGAAGCCGCTATATATTCTGATTCAGTGGTCGACTGGGCCACCACGCTTTGCTTAGAACTCTTCCAAGTTATAGAACCACCATTTAAAGTAAAAAACATAGCCTGTCTGAGATCGTGAATCATCACGATCCGTTTGGAAGCTTGCATCAGTGTAACACTTTACTCTCATCTCTTCTTCCAAACCGCCAAATATCAGAAACATATCCTTAGTTCTTTTTAAGTACTTTAGGATATTTTTCACAGCAATCCAGTGACTTTTACCAGGATTCTGTTGATATCTGCTAGTCAAGCTCAGAGCAAACGATACGTCCGGTCTAGTACATAACATGGCATACATGAAGGAACCGATAGCAGAGGCATATGGAACCTTTTTCATATCCTCTTTATCTTTGTCCAATTTGGGACACTGATGACTATTCAGTACGGTTCCAGTTGCCATTGGCAAGAGACCCTTCTTGGAATCTTGCATTGAAAAACGTCGAATGACCTTATCAATATATGTACTTTGACTAAGTCCAAGTAGCCGCTTAGATCTATCTCTATAAATCTTTATTCCTAGAATATAAGCAGCTTCTCCAAGATCCTTCATTGAGAAACATTTACCAAGCCAGGATTTAACATCCTGCAGCATCGGGATATTGTTTCCAATGAGAAGTATGTCATCTACATACAGGATTAGAAAAGTAATAGAACTCCCACTTGCCTTCTTGTAAACACACGGCTCATCTTCATTTTTGATAAAACCAAATTGTTTGATTTTCTGATCAAAACGAAGATTCCAGGTTCGAGATGCTTGTTTCAATCCATAAATGGATTTATTCAACTTGCAAACTTTCTTAGGATTCTTAGGATCTACAAAACCTCCAGGCTGCTCCATTTAGACATCTTCTGTAAGATGTCCATTTAGGAACGCGGTTTTGACATCCATTTGCCATATCTCGTAGTCATAATACACGACTATAGCAAGTAGAATCCTAATAGACTTAAGCATGGCTACTAGCGAGAAGGTTTCCTCATAATCAACTCCTTGAGTCTGAGTAAAACCTTTAGCAACCAAACGAGCCTTATAGGTTTGCACATTTCCATCCATGTCTGTTTTCAACTTGAAAACCCATTTACTTCCTACACTCCGACATTCGGGAGGAAGTTCAACCAAATCCCAGACTTGGTTGTCATACATGGATTGCATCTCGACGCCCATGGCTTCGAGCCATTTTTCAGATTCGTTACCTGAAATCGCAGCTTTGTAGGTTGAGGGCTCTTCTTGATCTATTATCAAGACGTACCTATCAGGTGAATACCGATTAGGTTCATGACGATCCCTCGTACTTCTGCGGATGCCTAGTGTTACATCAGATTCCTGAATCCTATCAGGTTCAGGTCCAACAATATTTTGTGGAGAGGCAGATTCGACTATTGGTTGATCAATTTGTGGTTCTCGAATTTCCTCAAGATCCACAAGATTATCTCCAATTCCTCGCGCCATAAGCTCATCCTCTAGGAATGTTCCTCGACGCTTAGCGAAAACTCTATTTTCACCAGGATTATAGAAATAATAACCAACCGGATATGCATATCCAATGAAAACAACTTTTTCACCGCGAGGATCAAGTTTGTCCGAAGACTCACTGGTAACATAAGCGTTACATCCCCATATGCGAAGGTAAGAGACTTTAGGTGGTTTACCATGCCACATCTCATATGGTGTCTTTTCTACCTTTTTAGTAGGAGCAATATTTACAAGACGTGTAGCAGTTTCAAGAGCATAACTCCAAAAGGAGTGTGGTAAGTTTGTACGACACATCATTGATCGAACCATATCTAATAAGGTTCGATTTCTCCTCTCAGACACACCATTAAGTTGTGGTGTTCCGGGTGGAGTTAGTTGGGATATAATCCCACACTTCTTGAGATGTTCATTAAACTCTTGATTAATGTATTCACCACCTCGATCAGATCGAAGTGCCTTAATCATTTTCCCTAGTTGATTTTGTACTTCATTTTGGAATTCTTTGAACTTTTCAAAGGTTTCATGTTTAAACTTCATAAGATAAACATATCCATATCTACTATAATCATCAGTAAATGTAACGAAGTATCTTTCCCCATTCCTTGACATAGTTCTGAATGGACCACATACATCAGTATGTATGAGTCCTAACAGGTCTTTAGCCCTTTCACTAGTTCCGGTAAAAGGGGCCTTAGTCATCTTGCCACTTAGACAACATTCGCATAAATCATAAGTCTCTTGACCCGTGGATTCTAGAATCCCTGTGGTCTGGAGCTTCCTCATGCGATTGATGTTAATATGGCCAAGACGACAATGCCAACGATATGTTTGATTAAAGCTAGTTTTAACACGTTTAGAGGAAAGAGAACATACCATATTATT
This sequence comes from Helianthus annuus, assembly GCF_002127325.2. Classification (NCBI taxonomy): domain Eukaryota; kingdom Viridiplantae; phylum Streptophyta; class Magnoliopsida; order Asterales; family Asteraceae; genus Helianthus; species Helianthus annuus. The sequence continues at coordinate 33,632,204 of NC_035444.2, read as the reverse complement.
TGATCTATTGTTAAAAGTATCTATTTCATAGACGCCATTGTGAGGCTTAGCCTCAAAATAGAACACACCATTTAAAAATGCAGAAATGTTACCATTAACAATATCAAAAGCATAATTAAAACCTTGTTCTCTTAAAGCAGAAACAAAAATAATATTCTTAGTCAAACTAGGAACATAAAAACATTGTCTAAAGTAATAAACAATCCAGAAGGTAATTCAAGAATAAATTCTCCAACTGCCTTCACAGCAACATTCTGCCCGTTCCCAACGTGCAGCTCTAAGTCACCCTGCTTCAGCTTTCTAATCCTTTTTAGTCCCTGCAAATCATTACAAATGTGAAAACCACATCCAGTGTCAAACACCCAAGATTTGCTCGAAAAGGAAAATAGATCAATAACATGTATACCTGAGGATTCTCCTATTTGCAGCTTCTTAAGCTTCAACTCAGCCAGGTACTTGGGACAATTCCTCTTCCAATGCCCGATCTCATCACAGTGAAAACACTTGGCATCTTTATGAGGCTTTGCCTTCGGATTGGCAACCTTTTTGCCTTTGCCCTTGTCTTGCTTACTCGCCTTGCCTTTTCCCTTGGATTGCTTCTTCTTGGTAATTCTTCCTTCCCTGATCGCCAGCACTGGATTGCCCTTAGTTGGGATGTTTGTCTCAGCAATTTTTAGCATCTGATGCAACTCTGGGATCGTTCTTTCCCACCCATTCATGTTATAGTTCAAAACGAATTGATGATATGAATTGGGTAGTGAGTTAAGGATCACATCCGTAGCTAACTCATTACTAAGGGGTGCGTTCAGACGCTCCAGTTGATCAACAAAAGACTTCATTTTCAGTACATGAGCACTGACCGAAGTACCTTCCTGCATGCGACATGTAATGAGAGATCTCATCACCTCAAAACGCTCATGACGAGCTTGCTGCTGAAACATGTTTTTCAGCTGCTCACTCATCTCATATGCGCCTAAGTTTTCCAGATTCTTCTGAAGTTCTGGAATCATCATAGCAAGCATAAGACATGTCACATCTTGGGAATCATCAACATGTTTTTCCCATGTCCTACGGGCTGCACCCGTATTAAGCAGGTGCTTCGGGAATTGGTCCTTCAAGGACATAAGCCTTTTTCTCCGCCCTGAGAACAATTTTCAGGTTGCGGTACCAATCCATGAAGTTAGAATTATCAAGTTTAGCATTTTCAAGGATGGACTTAAGCGAGAATTTGGTGTTATCATAATTGTTTGTAGACATCTGTAGAATTTAGAAGAAAATTTTATTAGTAATTGTCATGCATTAACCTAATTCAATTTTGACCCTACAAAATTTCAGGAATTAGGATGAGATCCCATCTCCCCATAACTCAGTGAATGGACTTCACTGGCATAGATTGAAAGGTAGGTGACGATCACCAATTGTGTCAGCTACACAATTCTCGGTTTGGGGTCGCATGACGAGTGTTGTCAAGCATTGGTACGTTAACCCCAACTACACCCACTTTCACAACCGTAGAAGACGAATGCAAGGTAAACACTAACATTCGCTCTCGTGTCGCAAAAGTGATATTTGTCCTCAAATCAGAACTGTAGCCCGGCCCATGTAAGCATGGAAATCGCGGAACTACCCCTAACCAAAACCGTAGGCCTGGATGCAGGGTAAACACTAGCACCAGGGGTTCGGATAGATCAGTTCGGGTGTTCTTAATTTAGGGTGGCGTAGAATATCGATTTTAATTTGGGTTATATTTTAAAATTACCAGTTCGGGTCGTTTTAAAATACTTGTACGGCCTATGGCATGAACATAGGCTATACAATTCCTTTGTAAAAATCAATTTTACGTTTTAATTTGTGACGACTTGAAACACCTTTCAATCACTCGACCGATTAATTTTAAATACCCTATTTAATCTAAGTTGGTCGTGTCGCAAATTTATTTTAATTAATAACTTTTATTAATTTTGGTTTTCAAATTAACTTTTAATTTTTGTAAAACCAATTTTGATTTTTTTTGTATTTTAAAATAAACTGTTTATTTTAATTACCTATCCAGTACTTAATAAACTTTTTATTAAAATTGTCGTTTTAATGATCGTGTATTAATTATTAATTTTATGTACGTAACAAACATCTCATGGCAAAACGCATAATAAAATAAATAAATATGCAATTCCGGGTTAAGATTATATTCGGTTCCTTCGAGCCCAAGAATATGAACCGAGCCCATTAAGTGTAGCACAAACGCTTTTGTGCTCTCACTTAATTTTAGATCCAATCCAAATAAAAAAAACTTTAATATAAAGAAAACTTAAATTTTCTTTAGATATTGTAACGAAAAGACTTAACAAAATTTTAACTTTATTTTAAAATAAAGTCTTTAGTTACGTTTTTTTAATATTTTAGTTTGGTATATATTAAAAATAATTATTTTAATATATTCGTTTTTCTTTAAACTAATTTAACGCGTGTAGCTCCAAAAACTAATTTAGTACACGTGTTATGAAAAACGATTCTAGACCCGGATTTGCATACTACGATCATTAAGCTAAACGAAATAGGTTAAGGCCAAATATTTTGTCAAAGAGAACTTTGACAAGTGTTCATGTTTGGCCTTAATAAAACTTGCCTATAACTATTATACGTGACAGGATCCTATGCCAAATCTACTCGATTTTAAGCATGCAATCCTATAACTATTTTATAGATCTACAAACACTATAATAAAATTAGCCTAATTTGATTTGTAAGGTGGCTCTGATACCACTGTTGGAATTTTCGTGTAACTATTAGAAAATAATTTTTATTCAGTTTGTCAAACAAACTGAACGCAGCGGAAAACATGTACACGAGGTTCGGTTCTAAACCGTTTCCACCAGTGATTTCATTACAATCAAAATAGGTTATAATAATATTAAAGAATCGTGACATCCAAGAAAGACACCTTGGTTCAACGAACGATCTCGCTAGATGATCGTTGACCACGAAATCATATTTGTCCGTTTGAAACAATTTCAAACGAAACCTTTAAACTAAAGAAAAAGTTCAAAAGGTTTACCTTATTCGTAATGAAAAAGAACTGTGAATTAAATGGGAAGGGGGAGCTCTTTTGGAATTCTGAAAGTGAGATTGATACACAGCCGAATATTTATTCCATGCTTGATGCTTCCTCCGGTCAAAACGTTTTGAAGCCTCTCCCAAGGAAAAACACCCTTAATTAACAGTTCTATACTTCTATATATACAAAATAGAAAAATCCTTTTGATAACAATTAGGAATACCTAATCGAGAGTCATGGATAAAAATATGAAAAGTCCTTTTTCTTAATTAAAAGATATACAGGTAGAGGATCCTGTAAAAAGTGCTCAAAGTGTGAGAAGTGTGAGAAGTGTATTATAACACTATATATAATACTATATAACACCCTATAAACACAGTATAACAATATGTAACACCATATAATACCATATAACACTATGTAACACTATATATCATTATATAACAAATATAACACTATAGGTTGTCTGATAGCATGCCTATGATAGATGTATAGTGTTATATTTGTTATATAATGATATATAGTGTTACATAGTGTTATATGGTATTATATGGTGTTACATATTGTTATACGGTGTTTATAGGGTGTTATATAGTATTATATATAGTGTTATAATACACTTCTCACACTTCTCACACTTTAGGCCCTTTTTACACTATCCTTACCCAAGATATACATATATCTTTTATTTTAAAACAAGAATTAAGAATTGTAATCTAATCACAACGTCTTCATAACTATCTCATAATTAAATAATATCTTTCATTATTATTAATTATCTAATAACTAACAATATGGATATACATATTTAATTATCTGATATTAATTAGAATTAATAAATTAATTATAATATTTATCCAGCTCTACGTAATTATTCTAAATAATTAAACGTTTCTTTTATTACGCTTATTATTTCGTGATCCGGTGATTAACGAGTAAAACACCGTTAAATGTTCGTTGCCCAAAGTGTAACTCTTTGGGTCGTACCTTGACGGTAACGTTGAATTTTAATCGACAATTGAACATTATATCCAACTCATTTAACTTTAGTGGTGCTATGTTATATTATATTTAGTTACATCCTATTATGTTCAGTACTGTTAAGAATCCACCATAATAATTATAATCTTCCTATCCTAATAAACAAAAATCTTTTTTGACACGTGTCACTTCCTCATGCCTTCTCACATTATTTTTCTATTTATCTATGTTAAATAACAATAATAATTTTAAACTAAAAATTAGATAAGATTAAATATTTGTTTTTCTATAAATAATTTTAAACAAAAATTTAGATAAGGATACACCTTTTTTATCAAAGACTTTTATTTACTATATAAAAGATAAATAATTATATTAATAATAATAACAACAATAATTGTTTTAAATAATATTTTTTTATGAAAAATAAACAAAAATCTTTTTTGACACGTGTCACTTCCTCATGCCTTCTCACATTATTTTTCTATTTATCTATGTTAAATAACAATAATAATTTTAAACTAAAAATTAGATAAGAATAAATATTTGTTTTTCTATAAATAATTTTAAACAAAAATTTAGATAAGGATACACCTTTTTTATAAAAGACTTTTATTTACTATATAAAAGATAAATAATAATATTAATAATAATAACAACAATAATTGTTTTAAATAGTATTTCTTTATGAAAAAAAATTAAAAAGTATTATATTCCAACAAACGAAAACATACGTATGTACCTTAATTGAGAAAAATCCAACATTTTGCAGTTTTTTGTTTTTACTATTGTTTTTATTAAGTGGCTTTTATATTAAGCAAAATCAACAACCATCTTTTATATTATTAAAATCTTCCTATACTAATAAACAAAAATCTTTTTTAACACGTGTCACTTCCTCATGCTTTCTCCACGTGACATTATTTGGAATCCTTTATTAGAATTATATTAGATTATATTGCATTATTGTTTTTTCTTTCAATATAATTAAATAATTCTAGGTCCAGGGCATATGCTTTTATCAAACTATAAGTGTTTTTAGATGCATCACTATAATGGTTTGGACTCACTGTTATAGTCGCACAATTCTTTCAAGTGTCAAATTTAGACAAATTAGTTTCTCCTTTGTAATGTTAGACGTGGTGTTATAATTGGTTTGCACCCATCATTCATCGCACGTTGCATCAACATTTAGAAAGAACATCATTTTAAAAAATATAGCAATTCTATACTCCATTCAAAGAGAATTTATTTCTTATGGTATAATTCATAAAAAAATATGAAATACATAAAAATGTGGGGATCGATCTCCACCTTTTTGTACCATAAACTCTCTTGAATACAAAATTGAGACGAGTGTTTTATCTATCAAAATAAATAAACAAGCATGAAGGTCCTTAAAACTAACTAAAATAATTGTATCTCATAATTTGAATGCATCATGACAATATTATTCAACCATGTAATACATCTGTTTTTAAGCTAATAGTAAATATAAAAAACAAATAAAATGTTATAATAAGTAAATAGTAAATCAAAGTTCATTTTTGAAAGATAAATTATGACGACTGTATGTATTAATATATGACATTATATTTTGTTCAATACGTTCAATACACGGGTTTTTTTTAAAGATAGATCGTTTTTATTATTTATTATATAAATTTATACTTATACAAACCGTGTAATACACGGGGTTTTAACCTAGTAAATAATGTAAATAAAGCTCAAAGGAAAGCAATGCTGGTGTAAAAATTCCCATTGTGTTATAAGTATATTTTAATAGCTTTGGCCGATTTGGCATAAATATATAATGAATACATACTTTGTAGATGCACATAATCAAGAGTAGGGCTGCAAACGAACCAAACGTTTGGCGAACAGTTCATGAACTGTTCGGCGGGAAGTTTGTTTGTGTTTGTTCGTTTATGTTCGTGAACGTTCGGTAACGTGTTCGTTTTTGTTCGATAGTTCATTAGTGTTTTTAACTTTTGTATTTATTTAAATACTTCAAAATTCCGACAAATTAAATATCTAATAAGTGTTGATGTATTATATATTCTGTTTATGAACGATTGTTTGTGTTCGCCTATTTCTATTTTGTTCATGAACATTGTTTTGTGCTCATTTGTGTTCGTCAACGTTCGTTTTCGTCCGTTATCTAAAATTAACAAACAAACACAAACGAACACGAACAAGTTCATTTCCTTAACAAACGAACACGAACATAGAATCTCGTTCGATAAGTGTTCGTGAACGGTTCGCAAACACATATATTTCTTAACAAACAAACACGAACAAGGTCTTGTTCGTGTTTGTTTGGTTCATTTGCAGCCCTAATCATATTGCATAATATTATATTGTTACCAAAAACACACAACATAGAGTTGATTTACCCATCATCTCACCCTTATAATAAGGGCCTTATTCAAACAACCACCATGAAAATCACAAGGGTTCTTCTACGCAAAAAGAAGAATGCTACCCCAAAGCTTCCTGTTGAAATATCATTATAAATGCGCTCTTATTATTATTTGTTTGGATAGTTTCTAATATTTTCTGTTTGAGTAAACTGCCATTTTGGTCCCTGATGTTTGGCCAGTTTTGCCACTTTAGTCCAAATCTCAAAGTTTTTGCATCTTGGTCCTTGTGGTTTCATTTTTATTGCCATTTTGGTCTAAAAGCAAAATCAGGTCAGATTTCTAAAAAAAAACCCTGCTATTTTGTCCTTTTCCTTAGGGGTATTTTAGTCATTCTGTATTATTATAACTCATTATTGATTAAAAATAATAAAACTAAAAAATTGTTTGACCCTATATAAAGCCCACTGTCTTCCCTAATTGCACCAGTTGCAAATACCATAACCTAAACCCTAATTCCTCTCCAACACGATCAATGGACAATCTGGAAGGAACAAAGTTTACAACTGGTGCAATTGGCGTTTTTAGCAAGTTCGGTTGCAGGGTATAAGGAGAGATGGAGTAGTGATGAGAGAGATACAACGTCGAAAAAGGGTGGGAGACGGTCCAGGCTCACAGTGGGTCGAGCTGGACCATGAAGTTCAGTTTGGGTGGGAAGCATCTCGCTACTGCCGGTGAGGATTGTGTTATTCATGTCTGGCAAGTTGTGTTATTCATGTCTGGACCATAGCAGCGCAACAGCCAATGGCTACGATCTAGTGGTGGTCCTCTTGAAATCTGACGGCAAAGGGTGGTCTCTGTTCTGATTTACGCTAGATCCAGTGGCTACGAGCTTTAGGTACGTTTTTCGGTGAGTTGGACAAGAAGTGGTAGTGTGGTTTTGAGCCATTTGGGACGGCGTGGTGGTGGGTGGTACAGCAGAGGTGGTTGCGGGTTGTGAAGGTGGAGGAAAATCAAGTTGTAGGTGATTAGACGACCACGTCTCTGATTGCGACGAAAGCATCGTCTCATCCTCAATCACCGATTCCGACGCTATCGGTGGTGGTGCCGGCGGTTAACCGGTTGTTGTTGAAGGTTGAGAAGTGCCGACGGTTAACCGGTTGTTGTGGAAGGTTGAGAAGAAAAGAGGGTTTCCAAAAGGGTGTTATTCTTCTGTAGAGAATAAAATGGGAGAGAGGGGTTAATGCTGAAATGACCATTTTGCCCATGAGGAAAAGGACAAAATAGTAGGGTTTTTTTTTTGAGAAATCTGAGTTGATTTTGCTTTTGGACCAAAATGGCGATAAAAATGAAACCACAAGGACCCAGATGCAAAAACTTTGAGATTTGGACTAAAGTGGCAAAACTGGCCAAACCTTAGGGACCAAAATGGCAGTTTACTCTTCCTGTTTTATTTTGTGAGGTTTTGCTTGTTTTTGCTCGTTGGGCCGCTCCCCCTGTTTGTGTCGTTGGCCTGCTTCTCCTTTGGGCTCCTCTCCTTGGGCTTCTCTCCTTGGGCTCCGGCTGTTTCTCTTGGGCTCCAGCTGTCGCATATATGCTAGGGTTATTCCCCTTTTAAGGGGTGGTTGGTTGCTGCTTCTGATCATCAAGCATTTCAGCTCTCTTGCTACCTTTTGGTGTTCCTTGTCTTTCTCATTTTCTCACAAGTAAAATACGTGAGTAGTCTTGGAGTTATAGCATTTCTGTTTGTTCTTGTTGAACCTTTTGTATCACCAGTCAATCTTTGATGACTGGATGATTGCTTCGTTGTAATCGTTTGATTCTTTGAATAAAGTGGTGCTGTGATTTTGAATCTAAGTTTGTGACATGGTATCAGAGCCCCAAGGTTGAAATCGGGCTCTGGTTCTTCTTCCGCTGCGGTACATTGTTTCGATTGTCCTTCTCTTGTCTGATCTAGGGTTTCTTCCCTTGACGGCATCCTGTGATCTGATCTCTGTTTCCGGAGTGTTTCTTGCTCAGGGGAGACGGTGTAGATCTAGTAGGTGTGAAACCCTAAGGTCTAGGGTTTGTTTTTGTTGGTGCCTGGCTTCCAGTGATGGCGCTGCTGCTTGACACCCTTTCTGGGGTTGTTGTGTCCTTGTTGAAGAAGAAGATCCTCGTTGGTCCCATTAGGGCAAACCAACAGGAACTGACCTCCGGCTTTCTGACCTATGTCTTGCAACCCTAAGTGAAGGTTGCAGTCCTGGCCCCCTTCTCTGCTGGCACCCGCTGTGAGATTGCTCCTTTCCTTGTCTCTTTAATTTTGTTTTACATCACTGTGTCTTGAGTCTAGGCACCCTTGATACCGGGCTTTAGGCAAGACCGGTTTTGATTATTGGGACACAGAGAGGGTTCACTCTGTTGCATTGTGTCTGGTTTGGTCTGTTGAGTTGTGGCTCCCTGGTCATTGTCTGCGGAGGCACCTTAAGTGATGAACCTCTGATCGCACCTCTGTCCAGGCTTCGCCAGTGTGTGGTTGGTGCTCCTTGATTGCTTATCTGTTTTGGATCTTTGATTGCTTATCTGTTTTTAATCTTTGATTGCTTATCTGTTTGGTTCTTGACTGCTTATCTGTCTGGTTCTGTTGTCTGCTTATCGGTTTATTGATTGTTCTGTTCTGTGTTTCCTTATCTTGCCATTATGCTTGATAAAACTGAAATGGCTGTGACCTTGATTAGCAAGTTGGATGCCAGTGACCCACTATATCTTCATGCTAGTGACTCTAGTGGGCTCACAATTGTTAGCATAAAACTAAAAGGAACTGAAAATTATGTGGTCTGGTCTAATGCTATGAAACTTGCTTTAATGGCTAAAAATAAACTAGGTTTTGTTGATGGAACTTGCGTTAAATCGAAAGATAATGATGTGCTTGCTAGTTAGTGGGATCGATGTAATTCTATTGTTCTTACCTGGATTTTGAACTCAGTTTCTGATGAATTATATATTGGTCAAGTCTATTCTAAACTTGCTTCAGAAGTGTGGGATGATTTAAAAGACACCTATGATAAGGTTGATGGGTCTGTTGTGTTTAGCCTATATCAAAAAATTAACTCAGTCAGTCAAAATGGCTCTAGTGTGTCTGAATACTACCATAAAATTAACACTATGTGGAAACAGTTTGATGCCATGCTGCAACTGCCTTCTTGCACCTGTAATGCTTCTGCTAAATTTAATGAGTTTAGTCAGTTAATTAAGCTTATGCAATTCTTAATGGGTCTTGATGATATTTACCAACCTGTTAGGACCAATCTGTTAACTAGGGATCCTCTACCAACTATGCCTTCTCTATCATTTCTAGAGAAGAATCACATAGAGGATCTAATGGTGGGTCAAAAATTCCCAATGTTGGTTTTGCTGCTAAGACAAGCAATTTTTATGACAACAAAAAAAAGATTTAACAAGGGTCCCAACCCTAACCTTAAATGCTCTCATTGCAATAAAATTGGACATACTATTGACAAATGTTTTGAACTGCCTGGCTATCCCACCAATTATAGACAAAAACCTAATCAAAATGGTCAATGGTCTAAGTCTAACAATTCTGCTAATAACAGTAATAGCCCCTCTGTAAACAACTCTATGTGTGATAAAAATGCTAGTTCTTTGAATACCCTATCTGCTGATCAGTTTTCTAAGTTGCTAGGTTTGCTGAATGAAAATAAAACTAAAGATACCAATAAGTCCAATGTAGGAGGTAAATGCTTTAACTCCTTCTCTACTCTAGGTGGTTACAAAAACTCATTTTGTTTCAACTCTATAAACTCATCATCTCAGCTGTTGAACTGGATCATTGACTCTGGTGCAAACCAGCACATGGTCATGACCAGTGAAAACATGTTCAACTTAGTTGATGTCTCTGAATACAATATAACAATTAAACATCCTAATGGGACAGATGCTAAAGTTACAAAAATTGGATGTTTTAAGCTATCTGACTCTGTGATCTTAAAAGATGTCTTTGTAGTGCCTGAATATTATGTGAATCTCATTTCTGTGTATAAGCTTGCTAAAGACAACAAACTTAGAGTTATTTTTGATGAAAATACTTGCTATATTCAGGATTCCTGCACAAGGAAAACCCTGGTGACTGGTAGACAAACTGAGGGTTTGTACTTTTGTGGTAATCTTTTAGGCACTAATTTCTCTTGCTTAAGTAAAACTGAAAATATAAAGCTCTGGCACTCAAGACTGGGTCACCCAGCTGAACAAGTGTTAAAAGTTTTACAAATTAAAACTGAGTTAAACGACACCAGACCCTGTGACATCTGCCATAAGGCCAAACAACCCAGGGTACCCTTTCCCCTAAGTGACCACAGGTCAACTAAAGTAGGGGATCTGGTTCACTTAGATGTTTGGGGACCTTACAAGGTTACTAGTATAGACGGGTACAAATATTTTCTTACCATTGTAGACGACTTTACCAGATCTGTATGGGTCTATCTAATGAAATCTAAATCTGAAGTGTTTGAGAACATACAAAGTTTTTATAATCTGGTAAAAACCCAATTTGAAGTGAACGTTAAGATTTTTAGAAGTGATAACGGATCTGAATTCATTAACTCACAAATGACTAGCTTTGTTAAAACAAACGGTATCATCCATCAAACTTCGTGCACTTATACTCCACAACAAAGCGGTGTTGTGGAAAGAAAACACAGACACTTGCTAAATGTTGCAAGAGCTTTATTATTTCAGTCCAAAGTCCCTCTTAAATACTGGTCTGAATGTGTGCTTACTGCTTCCTACTTGATTAACAGGTTTCCCTCTTCTGTGCTGCATGGTAGTTCCCCTTATGAAAAACTTTTTGGCTTTAAACCTTCTCTTGATCACTTGAAAGTTTTTGGTTGCCTCTGTTTTTTTTCTGTTTTGGATAACACTGATAAACTAGAAGAACGTGCTGAAAAATGTGTCTTTATGGGGTATTCCAACTATAAAAAGGGTTATAAGGTCTGGAGTTTAGATCAAAAGAAATTCATCTTCTCCAGAGATGTCAGTTTTCATGAAACCATTTTTCCTTTTGAAAATAAAAACAACTCTCCAGATCAAGTCACTATAAATGTTTTAAACCAAATCAATTTTTTTGACAACATTGAAACTTCAAGTGATACAAATCCCTATGATGAAGAGAAGGACATTCCTGATTCTCCTGTTGAGACACAGCAACACAGTGACGAGGCTGAGCACACTGCTAATCAGCAGTCATTAGGATCTAATGGTATGAACCATGAATCCACTAGTGCTGAACCTGGTCCTGTGAGGGTTGAGTTGAACAGTTCTAATGATGAATCAAACCTTCCTGAGGGTACCCAAACCATTAGGAGATCATCTAGATCTGTGTCTGCCCCTAAGAAGTTTAATGACTTTGTTGTTGGACACGCCAAATATAGTTATGATAAAGTAGTAAATTACTCCAACTTGCCTAGGGAAAATATCTGTTTAGCTGCCAATGTTAACAAAACCATCGAACCGTCCACCTATAAAGAAGCCAGCAAGGACAAAAGGTGGATTGATGCGATGAATGAAGAGCTATCAGCTCTTCACAGAAACAACACCTGGGATATAGTGGACCTACCTAGTGGAAAAAACCCATTGGCTGTAAATGGGTTTTTAAAGTCAAATATAAATCCACGGGTGAGATTGATAGATTTAAAGCTAGACTCGTTGCTAAAGGTTATAACCAACGAGAGGGTATAGACTTTGAGGAAACATTCTCACCTGTGGTTAAAATGGTCACTGTCAAATGTGTCATCAGTTTGTCTGTCCAAAATAACTGGCCTATATACCAACTTGATGTTAATAATGCTTTTCTTTTTGGTCACCTTAAGGAAGAAGTTTAAACGAGTCTTCCGGATGGTCTAGGTGTCAAATATCAAAACAAAGTTTGCAAATTGAACAAGTCCTTGTATGGCCTCAAACAGGCCCCACGCATGTGGAACGAAAGACTTGTTCAGGCACTTGTTAAATTCGGGTTCATTCAGTCCAAATGTGATCATTCTATGTTTATCATGTCAACAAAGGACATCTTTGTTGTCTTACTTGTCTACGTAGATGATATTGTTATAACTGGAAATAATGAAGGGAAGTGACTGAAGTAAACAATTTTTTAAAAACTGAATTTCTAATCAAGGACCTTGGGCTCTTAAATTTTTTTCTTGGCATTGGGGTCATAAAACTGGGGATGGGGTGTGTCTCTCTCAAAGAAAATATTGCATGGACCTTCTCAATGAATATGGGATGAGTGGTAGCAAACCCATTGGTTGTCCTATTGACCAGAATCATGTTCTAACAAACTTAGTAAAAAGGAAACCAGTTTGGTTGATGTTACCCAATATAAAAAACTAATTGGTAAGTTGATTTATTTATCTCATACTTGCCCAGATATAGCATATTCAGTACATTACCTGTCTCAATTTATGCATCAACCCACCCACTGAAGCCCACACTCAGATTGCCTTCAAGGTGTTACGATACCTCAAAGGGGTACCTGGAACTGGGATTATGTTTAAAAGAACTGACACGTTCCATTTAACTGCCTATTCCAATTCAGACTGGGCAAAATGCACTGAAAGTAGAAGGTCAGTCACTGGTTTCTGTATCTTTCTTGGGGGCTCTTTAGTCTCTTGGAAAAGCAAAAAACAAAGTGTTGTGTCCCGATCATCTGCTGAAGCAGAGTACAGGTCAATGTGCAGCGCTACATGTGAGGTATTGTGGCTGATCAACATTCTTAGAGAGCTAAATGTTGAGGTCTCCCTTCCTATTACTCTAAAGTGTGACAGCTCCGCTGCCTTTTCCATTGCTACTAACCCTGTGTTTCATGACAAGACCATGCACTTTGAAGTTGACTTGTTCTTTTTACAAGAAAAAATAGCTTCGGGACAAATCAAGACTTGTGGTATAAAGACTGAACATCAGCTCGCTGACCTATTTACCAAAGGCCTTTTACCTACAGCTCATGCTCATATGTGTAAGTCCATTGGCCTTCTTAACCTATTTGCACATTTAAACTTGGGGGGGGGGGTGTTGAAATATCAGTATAAATGTGCTCTTATTATTATTTGTTTGGCTAGTTTCTAATATTTCCTGTTTTATTTTGTGAGGTTTGGCTTGTTTTTGCTCGTTGGGCCGCTCCCCCTGTTTGTGTCGCTGGTAGGGGTGTTCAAAAAAATCCGAATCCGAAACCGAATCCGAAATATCCGAAAACCCGTATCCGAAATATCCGAATTTTCGGATATCCGAATTTTCGGATATCCGAAAATCGGATAATCCGAAAATTCGGATTCGGATAGTGATTTTGAGAATTTTCGGATAATCGGATTATCCGAAAATATCCGAAAATTTAATTTTTATTTTTTTCGGATATCCGAATATCCGAAAATATCCGAAGTATCTGAAAAATATCCGAAGTATCCGAAAAATATCCGAAATATCCGAAAAAATATCCGAAATATCCGAAAAATATCCGAAGTATCCGAAAAATATCCGAAATATCCGAAAAAAATATCCGAAATATCCAAAAAATATCCGAAATTTATATTCGGATATCCGAAACTATCCGAAAAATCTGGTTCCAAATATTAAAAAATAATAAAAAATAAAATTTAAATAAAAAATTGGATATTCGGATATCCGATTAGATATCCGAACCCGAATCCGAAATTTCGGATATCCGAAAATCGGATATCCGAAATTTCGGATTCGGGTTCGGATGTCAATATTTCACTATCCGAAATTTCGGATATCCGATTTTCGGATATCCGAAATCCGGATTATCCGATCTTGTACACCCCTAGTCGCTGGCCTGCTTCTCCTTTGGGCTCCTCTCCTTGGGCTTCTCTCCTTGGGCTCCAACTGTTTCTCTTGGGCTCCAGCTGTCGCATATATGCTAGGGTTATTCCCCTTTTAAGGGGTGGTTGGTTGCTGCTTCTGATCATCGAGCATTTCAGCTCTCTTGCTACCTTTTGGTGTTCCTTGTCTTTCTCATTTTCTCACAAGTAAAATACGTGAGTAGTCTTAGAGTTATAGCATTTCTGTTTGTTCTTGTTGAACCTTTTGTATCACCAGTCAATCTGTGATGACTGGATGATTGCTTCGTTGTAATCGTTTGATTCTTTGAATAAAGTGGTGCTGTGATTTTGAATCTAAGTTTGTGACACTTCCATAGATCATAAAACCCTACATCATTACTCCATCAACATTGATCATAAAACCAACCAACATTACCCCATCATCAATCACTATAACTGAAAATGAAAATAATGACCACGAGAAGGAGGATCCTGTTTTTGGATGAACAAAAGAGAGTGATTAGAATTTAGATTTTTTGTTTATCAACACCAAACCAAACAACACAAACAATTTTTAGCAACAAACAAACATAAACACTAAACAACACAAGAAAAACACAAATTCAGCCCCTCAAATCCACCTGTAACACCGTCAATTACACACAGAAATTTTAAAGCCTACAAGATTGCGCAAAGTGACCTAAACCAAACAAAGAATTATATAAAAGCATAAAAAAGAGGTAGAGAATTTAAAAAAGATGTGAGTATACCCGGACGGGGGCGGCGGGATATCTTCAAATTTAAAGCTTAGAAAAACGTCATGTCGGAATTGAATCAAACAAAAATTATGAAGATGCATTGTCACCACTTGACAGCCGCTCAACGTCAACTGCCGGAAAAAAGCCAGCTATCTTAGCTTCACTGTTCCGTTTTTCATCTTTGTTTCATAACAAAAGTCGGCGACAGTGAAACAACACACAAATTACACGACTCTATTTCATAATCTCTCGCCAGTAAAACACAAACCCAAACTCCAAAGTCGTTGGAAACAACCCACCCTAACCCCAAATCGAAAGCCTTTAGTCAAAATAAATAACAAAAAAGGGTGGTTTGTTCGTTTACCTCACAGATCGGAACAACGAGCGGCGTTCAGCCCCCGGCGGTGGTACAGGATGGCAGATTCCAGTGGTATTACGGAGGGCTCAGAACAAGGGCGGTCCAGGAAGGTTCACAGACATTGCGATGGTGGTAGTTCTGTACAATATTGCCCCTCACCGACAGAATTTACATCCCTGTCCTTCGCCTGAAGTTAGCATGAGGTTGGCGGTGTGTGTTCCGACGGGAGGCGGTGTTTAGGTGGTGGAGCTTAGAGAGAGAAAGATTATGGCCGACG
Organism: Helianthus annuus; assembly: GCF_002127325.2. Taxonomy (NCBI): domain Eukaryota; kingdom Viridiplantae; phylum Streptophyta; class Magnoliopsida; order Asterales; family Asteraceae; genus Helianthus; species Helianthus annuus. Next base: position 33,616,592 of record NC_035444.2, on the reverse strand, counting down.
GTTAGGGGGTGACGGCGGCTAAGTAGTTGTGGTGGCGGTTGCCATTTTGTGACGGTGGCGTTGTGGTTGTACAGATTGTGACGGTGGCTTTGTGGTGGGTGGTTGTACAGTTATTGTGTGGTTTTAGGATGCATCTGGTTTTGATAAAGTCATAAAACAACAGCCTTACAAAATCACATGACTCATTGTTACTTCAATAAAAACGTGTGTTTGTATATATAAGAGTTAATTGCCCGGATGGTCCTCGTTGTTTCACTTTTTTCACGTATAGTTCCCTCCTTTTAAAAATAGCAGTTACACTTCCTATGGTCTGTTATTTTGTTGCTCGGATAGTTCTCCCGAGTAGATGTCAGTTATTTTGGAAATAGCAGGTATGCTCCCTATGGTTTGTCATTTTGTTACTCGAATAGTCCACTGAGTAAATGTCAGGGTCGAAGAACAAATATATAGTATTGCAAATATGCATCATTCAACGCGTTGTTTGTTAACTAGATATCCACGACCAAATTTGTTGAATACAGAGTTTTCCCAAAATAGAATTTTTACTGGTGCCGAACCAAATCGATTGCCGTACCGACATTGTTAGAACTGTTACCGCAATTTGTTTTTATGGTTTTTATTGATGGAAAACATGTGACACTTTCCTTTTGGGCTACATTAGTACCGCACCACTACTATAATTAATTCGCAACGCGTGGGGGATTTCACTAGTTCATATACATACATAACAATAACAATTTTCGAGGTACTCATATGTAAAAACTTTAATTGGAGATACGTTTGAGGAGCAATTGGTATTGAAACTGATGTTCAACATATAATATTTTTAATATTTTTTATAATTTCATCATTATAGTTACGCTAGTATACTTATAACATTTAACATACAATATTTTATTAAGATCAGAGTATGCCATTGTTATGTTTTTTTTCTACTTGTCGGTATACATTTAAAACTTAAACTGATATTTAAACTTCGATTACCCCTTTCGTTTTTATTAATATAATGTAGTGTTTTATAAAATTCTAAATATACCTTCGCGATATGCTTGTTATTCTCTATGATTCGATAAAAGTTCTATCCGAACAAGTTAAATATAGTTGGATTTTCTCGCGTCATAAACCAGACATATATGTGATCCTTCAAGTTTGGATAAAAGTTCAACAAGACCATTTGCTTGTGATCCTTCAAGTTTGGATAACTGTTTTTTGGTCCATACAGTTTTTATTTTGGGTGTTAAACTGTTGATTCCCTTTTAATTGGATTATATGTGAGTGTATGATGGTTTGATTTTTGTAATTACAATCATTAACAGTAAAGGTGGGAACCTAATTATTGGATAGAGTTATGGGGAATAGAAAGTTTGTTGATTTGTTCTCTATCACCATGTTATGTTGTTTTCTTACCCTATTATACTTCGGATCATTATCTTGGCCACTTGTAATAGGTCTAAAACTAAGCCATTTAAATTTTGTAACTATCTTGCTTCTAAAGGTGAGTTCATTTCCCTTGTGAAGGATGTTTTGAACTATCTTGCTCTTTTAATGTTTTGAAATGAACTTCAATCAATGTTCTATGTTTGTTGATTGATGACACAATGCTTATTTGATAAATACCCGTATCTTCTTTTAAACACTGGATTTTTCCTTACCACTCCATCACCACCTCATTGGCAGAAAGATGTTTGGAACTATCTTGCTCTTTTGTAGTTTTAAAATGAACTTCAATCAATGTTCTATGTTTGTTGATTGATGACATTGACACAAAATTTATACATTCGCACCTGTACGCGAGCGAAACCCGAGGGATTCGCTTATGTTGGTCTTATACTATTTGGAACACAAACATGCTTATATACTACAATCCTATACAGATGCAATCTTATTCTCAGAATTTATGTATACCTTAATTCATACGCAACTAGTACGCGCTATGCAGATCATACGACGATTGTTATAATCGCGGGTGCACACGGGATCATAGTAATTGGGCGTATAAGAACAATAGAGTGTACTACTGGGTATGGTAAGACACGGAACGTAACATGACACCGAATACGAAACAGACGTAATGTGGTCAAAACATGGTAGATACGCCGCTGGTACTTCCTATACATAAGTGTTTTGCACCATGTTACCAAACTTTCGTAAGACGTGCTATGAGAAATTCAGTGTTTTGCAGACCTTTTGGACCTAATACAAACTTTAAACGACTCACAAACACATTATATCTGGTTATCCACGACGAGACTTCATCATTAACACGCTACCTTCGTCTAACCAATACTTATACCATCCTTATACTCGTGTTTCGTTTATTAGTAGTCAATCGTTCACTTTTATACTCCTACTCTTCTCCATTATTCTTCTATACAAACCTCGTTCATAATCGAGTCTGTTTAAACGTTCGAATCCTAACTTATCTCTTTACCTTAAAACTATCTTCCTATGCTTAAACATTTAATCCTTGTGTGCCCGTACCATTGTAAACACATGCGTAACTTACAATCAATACGTGATGCTAGATATCCTATACGTGCAAACACTTGATTATACATTTACAATATACACAACCTATACTTTTATTTTTATACAAACTTATTACTAGATTTTTATATAAATTAAGCTTAATAAATTTCCTAATCTAATATTAATACTAGAATATGTTATTTTAGTGTTTAAATTAGAATCAAAGTAGTGTATGTAATGTATGCTTAATAAGTTTAATATATATATACCTAATCTCACATAATGTGCATTATTATATCAAACTTAATAAAAAAAAAAGAAAGAAAGTTGAATCCATGCACACCAATACAATCCAACGACAACAATACTAATATCACTTTAGGCTAGTATTCATTATATTATATCAAATAAATGTATGTTGAAAAAAAAAATATATATATATAAATAAAAGAGGGCAGCCCCCCTTCTTGCGACCAGAACTGCCAAGGTAGTTTGTTTGGGTGTTTTAATTAAAACTAGGGGTTACACCCGCGCTTCGCGGCGGGGCAACCCGATTTTTGATTCGATATAGCAATCGAAAGAGAAAAGTTACAAAATAAAGTCGTCGTAATAGGCCATTTGGGATCTAAAAACAGCCTGTAACAAAATTAGTTAGAAGTTGCACCTCTATATTTTAAATAAACTATTAAAAACACCATCTTGAAGGATACGTAAGCATGTCTTCCTGCAGAGCTGAAAACGACTTCATCTCCAGCTCTAAGGGACAAAGTTGACCTTTTAGTGCAAATCTTGCCATTGACTTAAATCGCACCCTTGCCACCAGTAATTTCAAGTAAAGTAATTGATGCACCTCCTTGCTACACAAAACAAAAAATCCATATTAATAATAGTTAACTAATTCTGATAAAGAATGAGTGAGGATAAGAATACTTGTGACTTTATGTGCCTCAAGCTACACAAAGATTTACTGACGGATTTATCGCTGATCCACAAGTCACATTGGTGACCTTGACCAACAGTGAAAATTTCATGTTCCATAACAATATGAGGATTCTGCAACAAATATCAAAATCAGATTTTCTGACACTAGTTATTCAACGTCAAATAATAACACAACTATAATCATTACATGTGTGTATCGTTTTGGGCAAGAATAGCTAACATTACAAGAGCATATCATATTGTTATTACTCATACCATATGATCACTTTCGAAACACACCTAAAATCATTACAAGCGTGTATCTTTTGGCCACGAATACTTATTATTACAAGTGCGTATCATATTGTTATTACTTGACGCAACATGATCACTTTCAAAACACGCTTCCAAACACTCCCTAACCCTAAAAACATAAAAATACAATCCCTTCTATCTTGTGATTGAACTGAAAGAACTACCTGAGGGCACTGAGAAAGGAGCTTTCCCCAAGCAACCCCAATGTTAGCCTTCAACTGTTGTTTCTTCCCACGATTCAACCCAGTCGAACCACCGTTAGCCTTTGTTTTCTTCTCAACATCAATCAACGAATTCCCTACAAACCAAACAAAACATCAACAACTTCACAAACAAATCAAACCATACTCAATTCAACAATCAACACACACCTAACGACATCGGCGACACCAACGGCTGACCTTCCGCCTCCAAAACCGGAGACTTCTCCGGCATATCAACACCTGTCACCTCCTCACACGCATCCGGCTCCTTCTTACACGGACCAGATGATCTAACCTCCTGTTCCTGCGACTCACATCCACCTGATTCCTTCACCACCGCCTCAATCGGCTCCGTTCCGGTGGTCGACGACCGCCTCCGCCGCCCGATCACCAAAACATCAAACATCAACACTAAACAACAAAAACCTAATCTCAATTTCACAAATTTCACAAATTTGAAACCCTAATTTTACGAAATTAACGAATAAAAAATTACCTTCGATCGCTTTCCTGTAGGAATTGGAGACGAGCATGGTGACGACAACGTGCGTTTGGATGACGATTAACTCCGTCTGGTTTCCACCATGATCGATTTCAGTTTTGGAATCAAATTGTTGCGAAGAAGAAGAAGAAATTGGGGGAAATGGTATGACGTTGCCTTTGTTCTAGAAGCCACAGCTGGTGGATCTAGTTTCAAGTGACCGAGGAAAACGATGACGACCGTCTTCAGCGTTGTAAGCCGCCGCCGTCCGTCGGTGGTCCACCGTGCCTACCACCTCTCACCCTTCCTCTGTCTAGATTCTCTCTCTAGAACCTCTGGGAACAAAAGTCGTATGATGAAGCCAAAGGTTAGTAAATTAACAACTGATATGTGCTGAGGGTGGAAATCAAAGACAAACGTCAATGGCAAAAACGAAAACTCGAAAAAAATCCCTGGCGCAAACAGACGATAGTAATTGATATATATAATAATGTTTCCACCCACCATGATATTACATTTGATATAATAAGTTAGTAAGTCACATGTTATAATATACTTAAATCTATTATGTCTCAAACAACAAAAGGGGAAGATATTCATGGCTGTTATCAGCCTTGGCGACCGCAGCCCTTTAATGGCTGAATTCAATTGTTTTTTTTAGTAGTTCAGCCACTATCTAATTGCATTTAAAGCCAACCAACCCAACCCTAATTCATCCCCTATAAAACTCAAGCCTCCTCCAAGCATTTTTCATTTTCTAAACACTCTCCATTCACTCACAAACTCTCTAAATTGTTGCTGAATTCAGGAGTTCGAGCAGATTCAGCACCCTTCACAAAAGTATGCATAACTCACTCATTTCTTATCCGATTCACTCGATTCTTTTTCCTACTTCTTTGGATTGACATTAGCTACGTTTCCAGTGGTTTTTCCATGGAAAACCAGGCCCTGGAACGTCCAACCAAAAAGGCTCCAAAGTTGACTGACTTTTCTGTTTTCATCTAAAACTTTGTTAAACTTAATAAACTTGAGTTAATCTCATCTCAAACCTATGTCCTATTGCTCATAATCAATTGAATGATTAGTTGGGTTTAAAAACAAGGCTGAGAAATGTTAAATCAGAGGATAAAACCTCACAAACATTCTGTTTTTGTTAGGTTTTTACCCACAAGAAGTGTTCAAGCTTGAAACTTGATGAATGTGTGATTGTTAGACTAGCTTGGGCTATCTATAATAAAATTCCACTCACTTCTTGATGTTTTCTCATAGATTAGTTGTTGTATTTCATTAATTCTTGTAAGTTCATGACCCTTCTTGTTGTTCATAACAACAAGTGTAGTGGTAAACAATAGAGGTACCTAAATGGAAGCTTTGTTCTTCCTACCTCATGTATGAATTCCATGATACTTAGAGGTGCCAAAACGAAGACTTTAATCTTCTACCTCATGCTTGACATATATGATATAGTACACTCTATGTAATACTTATATAACATTTAAACAAACCGAACTCTTGATGATGAACAAGTGGACATTGTCAAGTTAGTAAGTATATCATCTAAACATCATATGTGATGGATGATTATTTTCGTATGTCTATTTTCATGTCTTTAAACTTCAAATCCATAAACCCTAACGTAAACATCCTTTTAAACTCCAAGTCTCCAAATCAAACACATTCAACTTCCTAGTCTCAACAACCTCGTCACGTTGGATAAATCGGAAAGCACATGCAATTTTGTGAGTATACTCGAACCCATTTTTACTTTTAAACACTTTTGGGTGCAACATGTATTCTATGTAAAAACACGAAAACACTTGAAACTATTTGAATCACACTCTATCCATATTGAAACATGTTAATCTCCCGCTAGACTATTGGGAGTGAAACTTTGAATAATTTGATGCTTGTTAATCTCGTATGCTACGTAAACTATTTGTGTTGATATATGCTCATTAACTTTCCTAGCCCACCTTAACAATTATAGCGCTATAGGAGTAATGCACCGCCCACGAGACTTGGGGTATTGTTAAGTTAAACATGTTACCTCCCGCGATACTTTGGGATAGGCTATTTTAACGCATTGGATTCTTGGGTTTGAACATATTGTTACACAATCTCAGCGTACTAGTAACTTGCATATTGTTGTTCATGTTGGAAACGAGCACGTTAAACAATTTTATTCTATGTTATACTTTGTATCAAACTTGTATACTCGCCAACTTTTTGTTGATATATTTTAATACATGTTGCGGGATGATAGACAAGATGATGCTAAGTGAAGAAACAAGATTTAAGTGGACTTAGAAACACACCTAGATTAAACTATTTTGTTGTTGTGTATTCGAAACAATGTTGTTTATGTTGAATTCTTGTATTATACTTTAGCAATTTATGAAATCCAATTTAATTTATATTGTCACATACTGTTATGATGTTTTGAGCAATTTGTTCGTCTTATCCCGATGTTTCCGCTATCAGTTGGGGTGTGACACAATCTGTACCAACAAAATAAACATAAATAACACAAGAAGACACAAAAAAAAGAATCAGCCTCTCAAATCTATCTGCAACAAGTTGTAGAACAGAAGACAATGGTAAACAAAGCTAAACACAAGAGACTTAATGGAGCTATGATGCAAGAGAAGCTATACTAAATTACCGTGAACAAACACTACACTATCAGATGCTCTCAAATGTAAAAAAAAAAAATCCGACATGAAACAAAATGAGAAAACCAAACAGACTTTACTACTTCGTGCATACTAAATCTACTAAGACTAGTGGGTATGGGGGACGGCCAAGGCACGGCGAGGCCCGGCGCCGCCCCGGAACACCGCCCCCTTGGCCCGTTCCCGTCGTCTCCGTCTACTCACGGACGATCTCGCCGTGCCTCCTTCTCTCACATATATCTATACATACATACATATATATACATAAAGGGGATCATTCCCCAACCCCTTAGTCCATCCCCCTTAGACCCATCCTCATTTTCGATGACGTGGCGGGTGATGTGGCGGCCCATCCTCCCTCACCATACCTTCCAGTCTAACTAAAACATAAAATAATCAAGATTGAATCCAATGCACACGTGACTTTTATATGCTTAACTGGAAATGTAATTTTAACACAAATTTCCATGGTCAAACTTTGTAACAAAGGATTAGAGGACATAGTACTGATTAAGATGTGTTCATAAGGACTGATTTTCTAAAACGTGATGTGTTGTATTAATATTTTTAACCCTGTAGTTAAAGTAATTAAGAAAAGTAATAGAACATCTATCTATCTACTATAATAAAAGAAATCAAATTTTGAACACGTGTCATTCATTGAAGCCATCTATTTTTATAGATAATTAATATCAATTATAAGATAATTATACAATTAAATTTAATATAAATTTAAACAATTCATATAGGAGATAATATATATAATATTTTAAAATAGGGTAAATTACAACAATCGTCCTTTATGTCTGTCACGTATTGCAAACTGTGTCATTTGTCTTCAATAATTATAGAAAACGTACTCGATGTTTGCAAACCCTTGCAAGTTATGTCCTTTAACCCTAACTCAGTTAATTTAAATGATTTATTTATTTTATTAACCTAAAATAGTTAAGGGTAGAATCTATTTAAAAAATGTTTAAAAGGTGTTTATTGGTTCTATACTTATATTTTCGTGTTCAATTCTCAACTCAAATACGGTAGTCACTATGTTTACGTGACATTTATAAGAACAATCACCGCAATCACCCCATCCATCGTATATCGAGTATATCCGTTAGTTCTTTTAAGATATAAATTTTTATTAGATTCATTCAACCCGTGTAATAAACGAGGTTTTTTTAAAGATATAACATTTTTATTTTTTACTATACAAAATTACTTTTATGCAACTCGTGTAATACTCGGGGTTTTAAAAATATAACTTTTTTTTATTATGTAGTATATAAAATTACATTTATTCAATACATATAATACATAGGATTTATAAAGATATAACTTTTTATTGTTTGGTATATAAAATTACATGTGTTCAACCCGTATAACACAGCCTCCCGCTTTAGTCTCCCTAACGGTCGAACTTAGTCTCGCTCCTCAGCTCGACGAGGTTCTTAAAAATGTAACTTTTTTATTATTTATTATATAAAATTAAATTTACTCAACTCATACAATACATGGGGTTCTTAAAGATATAACTTTTTTTATTATTTAATATATAAAATTACATTTATTCAACAAATGTAATAAACGAGATTTTTAAATACATATTGTTTTATTAGTTGGTATATAAAATTGCATTTATTCAACCTGTGTAATAAACGGGATTTTTAAAGATATATTTTTTATTATTTGGTATATAAAATTGCATTTATTCAACCCGTGTAATACACGGGGTTCTAACCTAGTGTATATCATAAGCTAACCACAATAAGTAGCGTCTTTTAAATTTAAAAGTTGTTTATTTTTTTGTCAAAATATATTTGCAAATAGACATTTCTAACATACTAGTGGCAGATCCAGGAAACTTTTCCAAGGGGTTCACTTTTTTAAATGTTCCAATTTCATATGCCTGAACATAAAAAAAAAAAGTTTGGGTTGGTTCGACAGTTCGGGTCAGATAAGGTTCATCACATAATAAAACCTAAGGGTCCAAGAACCATTAAACCCGCTTAGGACCCGAACCATATGTGCATTTAAAGGGTTAGTTTTAGTTCTTGATTTCTGATTCTAGGTCGGTTTGGGTTCGATTCTCACGGGTTTTAACCGATGCTTAGTCCTACTTGCACGTGATTTTATGTATGCTAGTTAAATAGTTATGGTTAACTATGTGTTATCAATTGTTATTTAACACATAATTACTTAATTCTAAAATTATCTTGCATTTGATTGGAAAAATAGATTGCCAAATAAAAGATTGACACGTGCGCATTGCGATGTGTGCGAGGAAGGAAGAAACATCGCAATAGAGTTTAATTATCTATGAGTTAATTGTTTGAAGCCGCGTTCGTTGCGGCGCACTAAAAGGCCATAAGATTAATTTAATGCAACATAAATACTTACTTATACTCCAATTTGCTCCTATTTTGGTAACCCAGCTATGTATATGAGCACCTAAGACCAATAGAACTTCAGCAGCAGATAAGTACATAACATGTTTCTCAAGTCTTTCACCGGTACAAAATAGAGACACTTGAACAAATTCACAGATTAAATAATTATTACTTTTGTTAAAAAAAGTGGTGAAGATGTTATTGCATATAAAATTTTAACATAAAACTAAACATAAATACACGTTCCTAACTTCTCAAAGCTAATGTGCATACTTAGTGTCCTGAATGTACAACCAATTTAAGTACAAACCAGCTAAATCCCTTATCTGTAATGCAACAATTGAAGAACCCAAATTGCCTAATGTACAACTCTTTACTATTTCTACAACATGTTAGAAATAACCCGTTGATGTGGCCTTAGGGATCATTTGGTAACATTACCAATATGACATAACTAGTCCCCGATAATTACTTGATGGTAGTAATTGTAATTATTGATTAGTATTAAGGGGCAATTATGATTTCCCTTTAGGTACCATTAATAGAGAAAACATAGAGTTTTATAACGGATCACCATTCATGACCATTATTCATTGATCTTTATATATTGATAACAAGTGGTGATCAAAACTCTAGAGTAGAACACCAATACTAAAAATACTAAAATTATCTCTAAGGTGATCCATCAACCTAAGGTACCATAACGGGAATCATGGCTTCATCTTTATTCTCAAAGATAATCATCCCTACAAGTAAGTATCTCTATCTTTGTATCTATATTTGGATTATGATTGAATAAACATGATTAGGGTTCTATGTTTTTAACCCATGTTTAAAGATATAATCAACATGTGGTATCAGAGCTATGTTGATTATATCAATCTTATATGATTATGATTTCATGAATTAACTGTGACATCAGTTTCACCCTTTTGATGTCGATCTTATAATTTATTGCCATTGAGATCTTGATGGTTCACTATATTTTAACATTGAGATTGGTTGATTCTAAACCGTGCGATGAACTGATGATGATGGTTATATATTAAATACAAATGGAATGAAAAGAAAAGAACGAGTCCTCCAAGGGTTCTTTTATGTACTGCCGCCACTGCTTTTTCATCATAACTAATTAATGAAGGTCAAAAAAAAAAAACAAACTAAATTTGATATGTGATTTTGTAAAAATCACTTACTGGATCAATCAGAACCAAACATGTTTTTTACCTTTTTATAATTTTGATAAAGAATTATTCATCATGATTGGTTCTATATTTGAACTTTGACATTTTGAAGATTTTTTAATGGATTACGATGTCATCATTTAGTTCAATTTGAACTTGTTTGAAATTTGTTTTATACGAGAGGAATTGTTATGATTTGTTCCATATCCTTTTTCATATTTAGTTTTCAAACTAAATAAAGATGAGTATATGAAGTATTTGATTGAACTTTTACATGTTTATGTTCCTTGTGAATAAAATAGATAGATATGAGATTTTAATGATTAGTAGTAAATAACTTAACCTTTTATTTACATGTCTTAAAATCTAAGTTTTTGACATAGAAATTAGAATTATATAATGGTAAATTTCAATGTATAGTTAGATGATTAATCAAATGGTATATCCTTTTGGTTTGACATTGAAATTTTAAATGATACTATTTTATGTAATTATGTGTATGATAATGAACCTAAAGGTAAGTTGTAATTAATAATTTTTCAATGCACTTGATTATGTATTCATGCATTCTTGAATTAATCGGTTACAAAGTCCTCATGATTTAATGTTTGAATTTAATGATTGCAATTAATGAATTGATTATAGAAATTCTAGACTATCATCCATGAACTGAATAGTTGATTTCGTGCCTAAATGTTTGTACACTTAAAGCCCTTTATATGCAACTTTTATGTGAGATTCTTATTTTGCGAATGGCCCAACTTTAATTTATACCATTTTATGTGATTACGTGTATTGTTGGATAATGAAACCAACAACGAATTGTTTGATGATGCACATAATAAATTATCAGCCTAATTTACATAAATATTTCATTTCTGGCCCAAAGGTGTTATGTTATATTTACGTGCTTTACTTTATTATTCATGTGTGTTCATGATACATGAATTTTGGTCAAAGCCAAAGCGAAGCTAGAGTTCATGTAGAACATTGAGACAGTCTATATTTATGTGTGTTCATAATATGTGAATTATGGTCAAAGCCAAAGCGAAGCCACAGTTCATGTAGAACACTAAAGACGGTCTATTATTTATATCGTTCATAATGCTGAATTTTGGTCAAAGCCAAAGCGAAGCCAAAATTTAGGTAGAACATTAAGCCGAGGTTTATTATTTTTTTATCGTTCATAATGCGTGAATTTTGGTCAAAGACAAAGCGAAACCAAAATTCAGGCAGAACATTAAGTTGATTTTATTTATTTATGTTCATAATACATGAAATTTGGTCAAAGCCAAAGCGAAGCCAAATTTCATGTAGAGCAATAAGTCAGTTTATTATGTATGTTCATAATGCATAAATTTTGGTCAAAGCCAAAGCGAAGCCAGATTTATTATAGAACATCAAGACAATTTGTTATTTATGTACGTTCTTTGAATTTTGGTCAAAGCCAAAGCGAAGCCAAATTTAGGTAGAATCTTAAATTAGTCTGTTATTTTGGTGTTATAGTAGACTATATCTTCAATATAATAATTTGTGTATGCCTTACTTGATTACCTCATAATGTAAATCACTCCAAGCTTCTTCTTAGGTTTGTATCTCATCTATTTCATCCACTCTAATTTCAAAACCTAAAATGTTTTGCTTACTAAAGAGTTTCTACAAAATTTGCTCTTGTTGAATTGTTGATTATTTCTTAAGATATGATAATCCTACTGCTCTTTTCTGATAAAAAGTACTACAGAAGAAAACTAGAGCATGACTAGTGGGATAAGTCAACCATTATATCTCTTATGATAATCAAGAACTCATTTCATTATTGCTATCATGGGAGCTATTCTAGATTCTAAATTTCCTAAGACTAATTTGTTTTTTTTTTTTTTGGAAGAATCAAAATAACTCCTAAGCCGCATGCATTACTCTAGATTCTTACTATAAAGTTTGTGGCATATGTGAGTACATCATAATGTACAATACCATGACCCATAATTTAAAGGTTTACACATGGAAATCATTACACTTTTCCGGTGCATTACATATAACTTTTCCATTAATACCATAAGTTTTCTTAAGAATCAACTATAACACTCAAGAGTATCAAAGGAAAATGAGTGTGTTGATTAGCAGCATATGTACAGGAAAAGGAATGCATGAAACTGGAAAATTAGATGATGTTCATCTCACCGCCACTAAACCTGAAAGGAGGATACTTTTAAGATTCAGAGATAGTGTACAACTACTACTTCCAGCTATAAGTTTCTTCAAAGGAAAGTCTCACAGCAGGTTTATGCCATTAAACTAGGCATGAGCATCGAGACTATCCATAATTCAATGAAACAGCTGGCTAAGATAAGTAGTAAGATAGTTATGATATTTAAGTCTGCTAATGGTAATATTCTAACCAACATATGACCGGTTGATTCTAGTTCTATGTGTTTCCTTACCAGAAATCAACAAATAATTAATACGAGAGTTAGTGGCAAAATTTTATGTTAAGACTATAAGAACCATAATAAACTGTTTTATAATTGGGCTTAATGATACCTTATATATTCTGTAGATTATTCAGAATTTAGTATCAATATAAAAGTTGCATTATGACAGTTGTGGGGTTTGCATGGTTAAAACAAAGTCACTTTTACCTTAAACTCTCATATTATTTGTTATCTCAATCTGGATAGAAACCTTATAAGATAGAACTTGATGATGCTACATTTTTCACAACCTTTGTTATCATGAAAATGAAAATTTAACAAAAGAAAAATGAGACTTACAAATTCCATCCATTAAGACCAAATTTCATGAGAAATCATGACTAGGTTAATGAAGGATGAAATATTATCAAATCTCATTCTTAGTGACTTATGAGCATGTGTTATAAGCCTTAATATTTAAATGGCTAAGGGAATAAATTAAGTTACATTAGAAGTTATATTTCATTGGAACTTATCCCAAAATGGAATATTCAGACATAATTCATTTATCATAATATTTACTTATATTGTCTTATATGAATTAAGGTATTAAAGAAATTAATTCATATATACTATGATTCCTTCTAAATATGTCCCCAAAATTTTTATAACATATGGACATTAAGGAAATCAAGTCTAACATATATGACATGTTCCCACAGCACATACATCATTGAAACTTATCTTGTAGAATTCCTACAGATCTAAAAGGTTAGTGGGAGTATTAAGTGTCTTACTCTTAATTTGCGAGAGTTGCAAGAGGTGGGGGAGTGAAAACTTGTTATTACCTCAATTTGCACCTCTTGTACAAGACATTGCTCCTTCACAACTTTTCTCTTTAAGAATATACTGCTACTCTAACAAAAGTTTCATTGTTGCTTAAACGCGAGCACACTCAGATTTCTTGCCAAAATTGTAATCCTCAAACAGAGAAACTACAATGAGTAACTTCTTTAATTTGTTTCTCTATTAGAATTTATTGGTCTTCTAATGTTGACCATAAGCATGCTAAATTGTTAAAGATTTCTATGTCAGTGGGAGCAGTAAAAGTCCTTATCAGGATTTGCCAGAAGTGCAAGAGGCGGGGGGAAGAGACCTATTAAATTTTACTCCGATTACACCTCTTGCGCACACTTAGAATTATGAAAGTGATAGCAACTTAGGCAAGAGTTAATCCATAAACTAAAACTCTTAATAAACCCAATAATCCGATTACACCTCTTGCGCACACTTAGAATTATGAAAGTGATAGTAACTTAGGCAAGAGTTAATCCATAAAACTGAAACTCTTAATAAACCCAATAATCAACTAAGGAGGCCATCTAGGTTTAAAAGCCTACCAACTTTGATGATTATGTATCCTCCTTGACTGAAGTTGAAATGGATGTTAGAAAGTTTACTGATCCTACCTCTTCTAATTAAGCCATTAGCATCAATCAATTTTCTAAATGTAATAAAATTGTTATTAGCAAATTTGATTTTATGTGTCAAAATAACGTTTGGGATTTGGTTGAATTACCTAAATCCAAATGCAAATGTTAAGACACTAAAAGCAAGACTGATTGTTAATGGTTATGCTCAGAAGAGAATTATTTATCAAAGAATCATCTTACCTTTCTTACAAAAGGTTTCTTTGAGGATCATTGTTGTTCTTGTAGCTTATAATCTTTTGTAGCTACATTAAATGGATATTAAAACAATTTTCCCTAAACAAAGACTTACATGTTCAAAACAACCTGAAAGTTCTAAACTGAAAGGTCAAGAACACTTAGTTTCTAAGTCGATGAAATCCATATATGGGTTGAAGCAAACATCAAAATGTGACGAAATCTTAATGCGATTCTTTTCATCACGAATTAAGTGGATTTATGTGTACCAACCTCAGGATGAGTGGGAGCAACAAATGTTAACTTGTCCTTATATAGATGACACTCTTTTGATAAGTATATGTTACATAAGTCAAATAATTTCTCACACATATTTTGATATAATGAATCTCGGAAATACCACTTACGTGAGAGATATCAAAATATACCAAGATAGACCCATTGGGGCATTAGTTTCGTGCCATAAGCTTTACTCTAAAGTGGGTCCTTACATATGTAACAAACAATATTGCTCTCATTAAGAGGATAAAATGATAAATGAGATTACTTCCTTATGCTTCATTAATTAGAAGCCTTATGAAGGTTCAAGTCTATACTCGTTTAGATATTGCTCACATTGATGAACATTATATCACTCTAGATTATTGTGAAGCATCTTACAATATCTTTAAGAAACGAGAAAGACCATAAGAAGAGGTTGATTATTCTTACCTTGATTTTATGATGTTCAAAAGAAACTAAAACTCAATTTGGGGTAATCTTTGTGTCTGCGGACAAATCTATCTCATGGAGGAGTCATGAGAAACTGTTAACAATAACCTAAATTATAATGACATAATATGTTGTTAATTAACAACGCAATTGTCACTAAATGTTGTTGAAATTTTATCAGTGGACTCATAAACTTATTAACTCCATATAAATACTATATTGAAGACTTACTGTGAAGAGTCAGCTACCTTATTTTCTCGAACAGTAACAGTTCGAGAGGTGCTGCATTAAACTTCGATACAAAATTATTGTTCGTTTATGAACAAGAAGAGGAACCTAAATACTTGTATCGAATACATTTACATTCATGATATGCTTGCGGATCCGATAACTAAGGTCTGCACCCAAAGTCTTTTTAAGAGCTCATAATAAAGGCGGGTTTTACTAAAGGCCTTACATAATAGCATATCGTACATATGAATGATTAGTTATTATTTTTTCCTCAATTACACAATTTGTTTGTCTATAAATACGTATGTGCACCTGATGACGTATAGACAAGAATTATACAAATTAATTTCAAAGGGCTTACCTCAGTCATTTTGGTCTTAAATTTACGTATGTTTTGATTTGGGGTTGTAACATGATTAATGGGGGTCTTGAGTTGACAGTAACTCAATGACTGTATTTTTCTGTTGCAATTTCAATTTGAAACATTGATTAATGTTTTAACTTGGCCAAACTTACTTATACTTATCACAAATGATCACTCGGCCAAGTGGGAGAATGTTAGAAATAACCCGTTGATGTGGCCTTAGGGATCATTTGGTAACATTACCAATATGACATAACTAGTCCCCGACAATTACTTGATGGTAGTAATTGTAATTATTGATTAGTATTAAGGGGCAATTATGATTTCCCTTTAGGTACCATTAATAGAGAAAACATAGAGTTTTATAACGGATCACCATTCATGACCATTATTCATTGATCTTTATATATTGATAACAAGTGGTGATCAAAACTCTAGAGTAGAATACCAATACTAAAAATACTAAAATTATCTCTAAGGTGATCCATCAACCTAAGGTACCATAACGGGAATCATGGCTTCATCTTTATTCTCAAAGATAATCATCCCTACAAGTAAGTATCTCTATCTTTGTATCTATATTTGGATTATGATTGAATAAACATGATTAGGGTTCTATGTTTTTAACCCATGTTTAAAGATATAATCAACACAACATGGACAGAATATGTACACACTAATAAAATTGAATCTCTAAACATACATGTAATCATACGCAAATTGAAAGTTAAAATCAACAACTCGGTGAGCGGCTGTGTGTGGTGGCTGGAGACGAGAGGATTATAGGGTTTAAACAAACCTGAAAAGAGATTGAGTGAGAGAACGGGTTGTGTGATTCCATGTGGAGGCTGGAGTGGCTCCGGCGACTCGGTGAGCGGCTGTGTGTGGTGGCTGGAGACGAGAGGATAGTGGCGTGTGGTGACCTGCGACTTCTGTGTGTTTGCGTTTGAGGGTAAACAGGAAAGGGTGAAAAGCATGAATAAGAGCATTCACATCCAAGGAATCTAATAATGTGTGTGTTGTTTTTAAAATATAAATAGTATAAAAAGTGGTTGTGAGTGGAGGAGAGAGAAAATGTTACTGTTCATCTGTATATTTGGGGGACACTGTTCACCCCCTATAATTTTTTAATATATTTTGAAAGTGGTTGTGAGTGAAGAGAGAGAAAATGTAATGATAAAAGTATAAAAAAATATTATTTAATTGAAAAGGAGAGAGAAAATGTAGTGTTTTTTAGTGTAATTTAGGGTGAAAATATGATGGGTTGGATGTGAATGCTCTAAGTATTAGAACCCTAATTCGTTTTTAGAAAAAAAAAAGAAAAAAACGCGCAAAAAAGCCCTTAACCTGACTCGAACTCGTAACCTTAAGTTTAAAACAGTTTACCAGTCTAAACTTTTGGTTATAAGGTTCTAAACTTTTGGTTATAAGGTTTTGTTACAAAATATCAAGAGGTTCCTTCAGAATTTTCTATATATTTGAACACTATAAATTACGAACCAAACGGGTTCCTATGAACCCCCTAATTGTCTATTTCGGTATTTTGGACTTGCAAAAAGCATTCCTTCATCTTGTCCACATTTTTTTCAACAACACTTCTTTTGCCACATCTTTCAAACAAATTGCTTTCAGGTCTTGCTCCATCTCTTGGTGAAGTATTGGTTTCCATGATTTACAATCGAGTCTGAAATTATCAAACTACCAACATCAACAAAAGAATTAAAAAAAACTTAGTTGTAAAAATATAATGCTTAGAGTGTTGGCATATGTCTTACCCCATACGCTCATATGCCAAAACTAACCCCAAACCCTGTAATCGAATTCAAATTTAGATTTAAAATATTTTTTAAGTAAAAGAAAAAAAAAAGGGCAGAGTGCAGACAAGATTTGTATCATTTCTTATATCAGTTAGAAGATTGTACAAGATTAGTTGGCTCCAAGCATGATCCGTCTCTGATAGCATAAGACCTGTGAATCAGATTCTTGATATTTTATGCCTTGTAGCATTAGTCCAATTGCTTGACTATAAGATCACAAAAAAAAAAAACTGAAAATGAAATATCAATGAGTCTGTAACAATAATCTTTACTACTTAATCATAAAATAAGACAAAAAAGCCAAAAATTATTTCCTCACCTCATGCATACGCTCTAAGAGTTCCGCTTCCGTAAAGAGTTTTGGTGGCCTTGTAGGCCCTGATGTAAAAGTAAATACTGGATGGATCTGCATGATTGTCAAGCACAGTTATACATTGGGTAATAACATATTAATTGTGATACGATTAAAAGAAGAATACCCATTTGTAAATTGATGTTTTCGGAAAACACAATAGTCCCTGCATGAGGATAACTAATAAGCTCGGCCAGATAAAGAGCTTCTGTAATCTACAAATAGAAACAGTATAAACACAAGAAAATGGATTAATTTTGGGGGTGTTTGGGATTCCTTCTTAAAAACAACTTATTAACTTATAGAGTTAAATGCCCGGATAGTCCCTGTGGTTTGGCATTTTTTCACCTTTAGTTCCTAACTTTCTAAAATTACAGCTATAGTCCCCAACTTTTTCAATTTCGTTCCCAGATAGTCCCTGGCGTGGATGGAGGTTAGTTTTTGGTGTTAAGTAGTTGTGAAATTACCAACATGCCCTTCACACCCCCCTCTCCCTCTGGAAACCACCACCACCTTCATCTCCACCACCATAAAACCCCACCGCCTGTCAACACCTCTATCACCAACCCATCGTCCTCGTCGCCTTTCACCGCCATACCACTCAGCCACCCCCGCCACAACCACCACCGCGGCCATCATCACCACTATCACAACATCAACGATATGCATAAAAATAATCAATCAGATTACAACACTCATAAGATTACTACCTTTCCGGTGTCGGCCTCATCGGGAACTTTGTAAAGATCAACCGTTATCTCCTACAACCACAATCCTAGAAACAGAGTCTACAAGCACAACACTCATATTAGCAATTCGTTGCTTTAAATAATCAAATCAAATTTAAACAGCTTATTAAATTAATAATTTTACTTACATCCAATTTCTTTTGAACAATACGCGGTCGTTTCTTCAGCTTACGTGGCAATCTCCGGCCAGCCATCGCCATAAAATCTTCTTCCAATTCACGTCGTGAAAGTGAAACCGAAAACTTTGCTCTCTCTCTCTCTCTCTCTCTCTCTCTCTTCTCACCGTCACAGTTTGTTACCGGAGAAAAATTAGGTTTCAAAACGTCACTGTTACCGTTAATACCGTTCGTCGGAGCTCTTCTAGTCCTCAAAAGAATAGCTTAAACTTACTAGATAGTCGACGCGATCGAAATAGAGCTTGAAATTGGAACACCATTGTCGGAATTGGAGTTGAGTCGTAAGTGAAGAGGTGATAAAGAAGATGAATCTTCGAAAGAAAGGTTGGGGAGACTAAGTGCAGGCGGGTAGGTTTGGGGGTGGATAGGGTTTTTGTGGACATAAGGAGATGGCGTATGGACCGATTTGCCCTCGCCACATTTGTCAACGTTAACAGAATATGGTGATGGTGGTGGAGGTGGTGGCTAAGTGGTATGGCGGTGGGGTTTTAAGGGATGGTGGTTTAGAGAGAGAGAGAGGGGGTGTGAAGGACATGTTAGTAATTTCACAGCTACTTAACACCAAAAACTAACCTTCATCTGCGCGAGGGACTATTCGAGAACAAAATTGAAAAAGTTCCAACATCTAGACATCTTATTCATTCAACACTTAATGGTTCAGATCTCTTATTGTTTCAGCATTTATACATTTAGAAGTTGCCAAACAACCCCTTACATACGCTTTAAAAGTGTTTGATGTGGATGCTAGTGAATCATCTAGCAATATGGTCTTGGTCCGGCCAGACCGAGTTTAATAACATTGCATCGAAGTTTTCTAAACTCGAAAATGAATGTTGAAACTCTTTTCTTATCAAACTGTAACAGAACCGCATTACTCCTAACTCGTCAAAACTTGCCTATCTATCTCGGTTTGGGTGAGTTTCTGAGTTAAAACGGTTTTTTAACATTGCCCACTTTCATCCACCAAATATGCACGTAGCATATTGTTTATATTAAAACTATATTTTTTACGTGGTATGCAAATCAATTAAAATGTGATTTTTGGTTGAGAAATAAGATATAGAAATTAACCAGAAAAGAAGTGGATTATCGTCGAATGCGGAAATGAATGGAAATTGGCTCTCTCGTTTGATAGTTCCATTCGATTAATAAGTTTTATTTTATTTTAATTACTAGCCTAAGACCCCGCGAGCTTCGCGGGTGGCTAAACACCAATTAAACACATAAAATAATTTGAACGTAGAAGCGTTAAAGTGTGATTTGTTACGCCTAATATTTTGAGACAGTTGAGCACGTCCCAATAGTACATCTACATAATGTTCGTTACAAATTAAGTTTTTGTCAACTAAACCTTCATGATGTTTTCATGATGTTTTCTTTAACTCCACTATCGCATTCATCCTCTGACATTATCAATTCCAATCAGGACGACTTAGAATTTAAAGCTCTATTGCTAGATTATTAAAAAGAGTTAATTACTGTTTTCGTCCCTGTGGTTTGTCAAAAATCACTATTTCAGTCCATTAGTTTAAAATTGCGATTTCAGTCCTTGTGGTTTCACTTTCGTAACCATTTCAGTCCACCTCGTTACCATTCAGTCCTTGTACTTACAGAATAAATAGATTGAATGGTTACGAAAGTGAAACCACAGGGACTGATATGGTCACGAAAGTGAAACCACACGGACTGAATCCCAATTTTTAAACTAATGGACTGAAATAGTGATTTTTAACAAACCACACGACGAAAACAGTAATTAACTCAAAAGAGTTAATTACTGTTTTATATACATGAAATTAATTTGAAAAAAAAAAGATTCTTACTTAAGTGTAAGAACAATTCAAACGGGTTCTTAGAGATATCAACTGGTTGGCTACCCTCCAACACTTGATTTGCTATAAATCCCTTTTACTGTTATAGAAAAAAATAAGGTTATAACCCGGAAATTTTCTGGGTAGGAAAATTTAATTTATAACAAATAAAAGTATAAAAATAACACTTTAACATCTAAAGTATCCTCTTTTCCTTTTCTCCATCATAAATTTTTAATTGGTTTCTTAAACTTTTTCTTGTTGTAAAAAGCCATAAAAACATACAAAAGCAAGAATGTTAAGTAAACGTCTATATTTAGAGCATTTACATTGGAACCTCTATTCTATATTATATAGAGAAAATAATAGAGGAAACAACAAAAATACCATCACATTGGAATTTTTATAATAGAAAAAAATTAAAGTAAAGTACACCTCTATATTTATAGGGTCAAATACACTCAACCCTCAATATTATTATTTTGAGTGTGTAATATCTAATATGATTTTGAAAAGCTTCATTTATACCACAGCCTCACCAATTTTGAAAAGACCCATTTAAAAAAAAAAAAGACTCATTTCATCACAACTTGTTTTAATCGAGTTAATCACAGGTTATCCTCTAAATATCTTTTGACATCTATACATAAAATAAATACAAACAAACTGATCATAAGTCCGTCTTTAAACAATTTTTCAAAGTTTACCTACTTGAGCAATTAGAGATAAATATAAAGCAAATCACCCGTTAGGTAAAAACGGTTGAAATTGCGTTTTTTTTTCAGTAAACCAAACTTTATTAATCACTAAAAGAGGCATACAAACAACAATTAAGCTTCCATAAAAACACACTAAGATACATCCAAAATACTCTTACCCCATTACACATCCAATCACTTTAAAAAAATTATCTATACACATACACTAACCGAAGTCTAAACCAGAGAAAGTGGACCAGATTGAGAGATTGACGCCTATCGATCTGTTAATCATCCACCAGAGAGTAGCCTCCTTAATGTCTTGCACTATTTTAGTTTGAAAAGCATCGACCCCTTTGAAGATCTTATCATTTATCCTTAACCATAGCCTTCATACTGTCATGAGAAATACAATATAAATCGGCATTTTTTTCGTGGGCGTATCCAGACTAATTCTACATACACAAACCTTCCAACTTATTGATTTAGCGAAGATACGTGAAGCGAACAAAAGACAGGAAGAGCAGCTTTTATATTTTTTTATCATACCTGTAATCATTTTATAAATAATGCTATACAAAATTACAGGAAGAGAAACTGTAATAGTTATTTTTTTATGATATCAATCATAATGCTATACACACCTTGTCGTAGCTTAAACACATTTCTTCAGATTATGGCCCAATTTGATCAAATTCTAAAAAACGAAGTAAGATTATCATGAGATACTGTAAAACTGGGGTTTAGGATGTAAACCATAAAAATAACAAATTAATTTAGATGATTAGCCTTGCAGAAAACCCAAATCGGGAAAGTTTACCTGAATCGTTAACGAAAAAAATCAGACTCAGATTGGGTTACTCAAGCGGATATTAATCACTGGAATAAGATCAGGTATCAAACATAAGAGCAAACATGAGTTGATTAATGGAACAAAATGGTGAGGAGAAGAATATACATCAGTGAATCGAATAGAGATCAATTTCCCATAGGATCCCATTTAAGATATATAGATATATAGATATAGATAAAGAACGATGCAAGATATACCTTTCCTTCAACTTCTCATAGGATCCCATTCAAGAGTTCCTTGTAGGGGAAGGAGTCTGAAAGAAGCTCATAACCTAAAATTACAAAACACAATTTGAATTAGATATGCAACTCGAGTACAAAAACAATAGTCGAAGAAGACTCGAAGCATCCCTAAAATTACAAATAATATAGTCAAAGCATCTCATAAAAAAACATAAAGATTTCAAAACATTCAAAATTTAAAATCAAACACAATAATGGTTTACTTCAAAATTTAAATTTAAAATAATGATTGACTTCAAAATTTAAAATTTAACATCTGAAAATCAAATCACTAATATCCAATCCCGTAAATCAAGCAAACTTATTAGGAAAGTCTAACTTTTCAAATTCAAATTCAATTTACAGATTCGAAATTTAAAATCAAACACATTAATGGCAAACTTTCAAATTTAAATTTAAAATAATAATTGACTTCGAAATTGAAAATTTAAAATCAAACACAATAATGGTTTACTTCAAAATTTAAATTTAAAATAATGATTGACTTCAAAATTTAAAATTTAAAATCTAAAAATCAAATCACTAATATCCAATCCCGTAAATCAAGCAAACTTAATATGAAAGTCTAACTTTGCAAAGCAAAACCAACCGACATAGAAACAAACTCATAAGAGAGGGAAAAAATTAAAACAAACAAAAGGAGGGGTTTCAAAAAACGTAAATGAATTTATTTATAGAAACACTACAAATTTTCCGGAAATTAATACAATACCAAATTTATTAGTAACTAAAAAATACAGCCAAAATTAAATGAGCATAAAGGATGAAACCAAACATTATACCGGATAAAAAATAGGAAAAAAAAACAATAAAACTAAAATTTTTGATTAACATGTCCGACGAAGTTTAATAGTCCGGCAATGGCATAAAATTTAGGGTTAACCATGAAAAAATAAAAAAACAAAACAAAAGAATCATTAATACATATTAATACAATACAAAATTTATTAGTAAAAAAACAAAGATTTTCAAATTTCAAAAAATATCATAGTTTGATTTGCCAAAAAAAAAAACAAAATAACTTAAAAATTATAGAGATTAGCATAAATGGTGAAAACTATCATTATACCGGATCAAAAAACACCAAAAAACGATAACATTAAGCTTACCTCTTGTGTTCGAAGAAGATTCAGACTCCTGCAATTGCATAAAAATTAGGGTTTATCATGAAAAAACAAAAAATAAAATAAAAAAAATCAGTAAGAGCATCACTCTTTCAAAGACATCAAGAATAGATCCATTAATAAGATTAGATTCAAAAATTTTAAATCATCATCAGCAACACAAAAATACAGAAAAAATGATTAAAAAGGTGCGATTAAGCATTTAAAATAAATAACAATCTAATCTAGTTTACATACCTGCAGAATAAGTGGGATGATCTACAAAAAAGAAGAAGAACAAATTCTGAGAAACTAGAAAATTAATGTGATTGTCGAAAATTATGGAAACTAACACAAAATTTGGAAGCAATTAAAACTTTAATATAAGTTATCTTGATAAATTTAGAAATACGTTACAATTTAGACAACTTTGATAAGTATCCATAATTGATATAAATTTCAAAAATTCAAATTTTGAAATAATCAGTCAAAGCAATTTACCTAAATAGTTAAATATTATTCAAACTTAAATTCAAAACCAATGAGGTTAATATATTCATAATATAATCAATATCTAAATGATTGAAAAAAAAATCAATCACAAAAAATACAGAAAAATGATTAAAAAAAGTGCGATTAAGCATTTAAAATACATAACAATCTAATCTAGTTTACATACCTGCAGAATAAGTGGAATGATCTACAAAAAAAGAAGATAAACAAATTCTGAGAAACTTGAAAATTAATGTGAATGTCGAAAATTATGGAAACTAACACAAAATTTGGAAGCAATTAAAACTTTAATATAAGTTATCTTGATAAATTTAGAAATACGTTACAATTTAGACAACTTTGATATGTATCCATAATTGATATAAATTTCAAAAATTCAAATGTTGAAATAATCAGTCAAAACAATTTACCTAAATAATTAAATATTATTCAAACTTAAATTCAAAACCAATAAGGTTAATATATTCATAATATAATCAATATCTAAATGATTGTGAAAAAAAAATCAATCACAAAAAATACAGAAAAATGATTAAAAAAAGTACGATTAAGTATTTAAAATACATAACAATCTAATCTAGTTTACATACCTGCAGAATAAGTGGAATGATCTACAAAAAAAGAAGAAGAACAAATTCTGAGAAACTTGAAAATTAATGTGATTGTCGAAAATTATGGAAACTAACACAAAATTTGGAAGCAATTAAAACTTTAATATAAGTTATATTGATAAATTTGGAAATATGTTATAATTTAGACAACTTTGATAAGTATCCATAATTGATATAAATTTCAAAAATTCAAATTTTGAAATAATCAGTCAAAACAATTTACCTAAAGAACGATAAAGAAGACTCAAAATAACACCAAATCTATGGAAAACGAACCTACTTGCAATCGATTGGAAGAATGATCAGCTCTCTAAAGGACTTGTTGTCAACAAAGACATCACAATTTTAAGGATTTAAATAGAGAATGATGGATGAAACATTGCTTAAGCTTAAACAATAATCTATACTATAACCTTTCTGGTATGCCAAATCATCACTCCCAATTATTGAACTATAATAGTGTCAGCAAACAACGTCACCTCTGACAATTGGTCAAAATCTACTTCAATACGTGAATTTAATCGGAAAACCTAAATACGAACATATGATAGAGAACATCAAACAGTAAGCGACATTATCAAACATGAATCGATATTTGAAGAATTGTTACCTATTTGTTGAATCGTTTGGAGAAGACAGTGATGGATCTCATCTTTCAAAAAGCACCAAATCTTGAAAAATATCACAGAAGCACTCAAGAAATGAATATAAGTATTGATGAATGCATAAGTTAGAAATCACTGAAACCCTAAGAAGAGGCGGCTAGGTCTTCCAGACACCAACAACGCCGCAAAAAGAAAATTGAAAACACGGATACATACCTTATACGCAACATAATAAGGACTGGTTGCTTCCACTCGCGATTGAAGATGAAGAAATCTAGGGTTCAGGAGATTGCAAATAACATATTAAAGATCGATAGATGATATCTAGGGTTTAAGGAAGAAATAGATAGTGTTTAACAATGACAAAGAAAAATCAAAGAGGGAAAAGAAAAATAACATACCTATGTTTTTCGAAGATCAATCGATGAAGAAGGAAGAACCGGATGCAGGAGATGGGTATTAGGGTTTTGGAGTGAAGTGAAGCGTATTAAAGAAGCTAAGGAGGATGGTTTTGGCGGAAAAAGCAAAAAAAATGGTCTAAGCAAATGCCACGTGGCAAGTAATGGCTTAAGCTAATGCCATGTGGCTTAAGCTTGTTTTGTTTTATTAGAAGTAGTAGATGCTTTTTGACTTTTCGTTACTATGTTTATCCCTTTGTAGCTAAGTTGTCATTAAACAAAAAATGTACCAAGTTACGTGGGTAAAAAGTGGCAAAGTGCTAAATAAATGTTATTGCTAACTTTGAACCACAAAATCGACATAGTTTGTACTTTGGTGGACTGGTCTAATGCGAGGAGTTGTGTCTATTGCGCTTGCGTATAAAAGGTAAACTTGGTAGAAAAATGAATCAATGGTAGGCTGGGAACCAAATGGGGACTCACCCATTTCAAGATACTAAGCTTAACCCACAGGCACAAATTTGATATTTTCTGTATCACCCTTCACTACATGCGACCCATGAGTTGATTCGGGTTGGGTCCATTGTAAGTCAATTAAAAACTTGGCGATTCGTGCTTGGTTTATATATTGACCAAAAACTAGTTAATTTGAGTTGCAACTTAGCTGCTGCAGTTAAACAGAAGTAGAATAATCTCAGATCATGATAAAACCCATCGGCTTCTAAATTAAGATATCATCATACATAAAGAAGATGCGGTATGTGTCAGCTACAAGTAAGTTTAAAATGTCGATGGTTTATAGAACCCAACACTAAGGGGGTGTTTGTTTTTGTCGAAAAGCACTTCCTCGGGCAGACATGGCCTTACCTCTTCAAAACTCTTCAAACACACATTCTTCAAACCCTAGCTTCCTTCTCCAGCGAACCTCCACCTTCTCCAATCGCATCTCCATATCCGTCGCCGCCACGTCGAGCTCCACCTCCTCCGCCGGCCCCACGTCGACCTCCACCTCCGGCGTTCAACCTCCACCGTCGTTCAAAGCCATCTCAGCCGACACAGGTGAACATTTCTTTGTTATAATTTTCGATTCAGATACGTTAATCGGCTGTGAAACTATGTTTGTATGATATGAACATTTCTTTCTTTGTTATAATTTTCGATTCAGCTCTGTTGAACATTCAGATCTGTTGAACATGAAACTATGTTGTTAAAACTTGAAATATTATTCTCTACTTTCTTTCTTTGTTATACTTTTTCGATTCAGAAGGTGTCTCAATAGTCTGTAATGCTACTTGAAGCAGTTGCAAGTCAAAAACATGCTTCTGCTCCATTTCAATCAGTTTCTTTTTTGCTGCTATAAGTTGTTTTTGAAACTTTTTCCTCTCTATTATCAAATTTTAAAATTGTAAAACACATTTGAAAACCAAAAGAAAGAAAAGTGCAGATCATAAGTTTGACTCACAAGTTGTCGACATTCTTTCTTTGACCTCTCATCAGAGCGTACATTCAACTCAAGGAGCCCTTTAGGAGGTGTAATTATCATTTCTCTGTTATTTAAATCGACTAGTGTTTGTTTGAAACTTGTATGTGGTTAAACTTGATGTAAATTCATATGTCGACTAGTGTTTGTTTATATTTTAGTTAAATAAAATCAGTTTATTTATATTTTAGTTTATGTCAGCAGCTTGCAGAAGTTAAAAAACAGTCTTCTTCTTGTAGACTGCAGAGGTTTGGTCCACCTCTTCAGCTGCAGATGTCTGCGGATGTGGTTCGCAGACTGCAGACGTTTTACCTCTGAAAAAACAAACAACACCTAAAACTATGGAGGAGTAAAACTTGACCACAACAGCTTTTTCTTCGTCTACATGACTACATTAGAGTTGTTCACAAACAACTATTTGTTCACAAACAACTATCATCTTATCCCGTCTCCTTCGTCTACACTAAGTAATATGTGAAAACATATTTTTGAAACTTTCTACATTAAGTAATATGTCAAAACATATTTTTGAAACTTGAGTAGCTCATTGTTATGTAACAACTCATTAGACGCATATAACCAGTTCCATTTTTTTTATTAATACTTTAATTAAAGATTCGCCGCCGCAAGCTTTCTACTTGATGAAATTAAAATTACAGTATTTCTTCTAACAATTTGAGTCTTGTGTAAAGATAATATACCAAAAAGCAAAAATCATCCGACAACAGGAAGGGGGTGTCCCTTTCGACCACCCTAGGGGATGGTAATCTCCGAGGAGCACACCAGCCCCTTCTCATGACCCACTTGCTCCAGAGTCCACTTGAGGTAAGGTTCGGTAGGCTGGCCAAACGCACCAAGCCGTCGGGGGTCCGTCCGGGGTGAGGACCTTCTTGGCCTCAACCAGGAACGGTCCTAGCCTCGCATAATCACACCCGGGGTTGAAGTAAACCACCTGGCGGAAGAGCATGTTGGTCTTGTCTTCCCTTAGCCGCATTGGCCTCTTGAAGCAAGTTGACGCTGATGTATCCAGCAGCTCCGACGGTGTTCGCATTTGGAGATCCTGTTGTTGGATAAACAAAAGAGAATGATTACAATTAAGATTAACCAAACCAAACAAAGATAAACCTTATAAGATCGTGCGCCAATTAAGATTACAATAATTCATTTCTTAATATAAAAGGCTTCAAAAAAAATTAAGGATTTAGATTTCTATCTGTTCACCAACCTCCAAATTTGGGACAATACACAATCCTTGTGGTTGTTTCACATCAGTCTTAATGTGAAGTAGCAGGGTGAAGACGCAGCAGTAGCACATGATCTTTTCGGTAGTAGGCGGACATTGAATGATCAAAGGGGGAAACAGTGGCGCACATGCTAACCCCAGAAAGATGGTTTGGAGCCGAGTAGGTCTTTTGAGATCTAAATGTTGTTACAACTCTTAATATTATAAGACCTGTGAATCAAATTCTTGATATGTTTATGCCTTGTAGCATCAGTCCCATTGCTTGACTATAAGATCACAAAAAAAAAGTGAAAATGAAATTTCAATGAGTCTGTAACAATAATCTTTATACTTAATCATAAAATAAGACAAAAAAAAAGCCAAAAATCATTTCCTCACCTCATGCATACGCTCTAAGAGTTCCGCTTTCGTAAAGAGTTTTGGTGGCCTTGTAGGCCCTAATGTAAGAGTAAATACTGGACGGATCTGCATGATTGTCAAGCACAGTTATACATTAGTGGCTTTCATCCAAATATTAATAAAGTGAGTTTAACACCCAAAAGAGATGATTAATCAAAATTCTTGGGCTGTGTGATCCAATTGTTTTTACTAAGAATATAGATTAAAAATTTACATCCCTGGAATAACATATTTATAACTAACTTTGTATAATTCAACACAAACCTCTTTATTAAGCTCGTACTTTAAGGTTTGAAATGCGCCATGTGATTCGTATATATAGACGTCCAAAATCATAAGTAGTAGCCTGTACAATAGGTATATTTTATTAAAATCAAAAGTATGTTCATCACCTAGATTTTAGACAAAATTCACATTATGAAATATCAAGTGAAATCAAGCATAAAAATCCAAAGATAAAGTGAACTCACATCTACCATTTCTCACCCAATGTGGAAAATATTTCACCAGCAATAGCAATGAAGGGCAAATGGTCTTTTAACGTTTTATTATAACAAATTAAAAAAATGTGACTTTTTTACCCAAAATTCAAAGAGAGAAAAAAGACATAATTTCCTCTAAAATATAAATAAACCACCTTGACACATATGTGATAATATATGCAGAATACCCTTATAAATTATTATATATAAAATGTTGTAAATCAACAGCAGTAACAAATTGTCTCACATAGCCATATGTGTGTATATATAATCATAAAAAACCAAAAGCATAAAGAAAAGGCAGAGATTGTAAAAAAGATGCTGGTATACCTGTGGTCGAGAAGGCGGCCGGGTATTTTCAAACCTAAAGCTCAGAAAAACGTCGTAAAGTTGAAATTGTGAGGAAAGGGATGGGATGAGGTGAAAGCTCGGAGGAACAAACCTACTACCATTTGTTCAGAAAAATGGCGGATCTTTAGAGCAAAATAAGGAAAAAATTGTTGCGTGTTAGAGAGTAAAATTTAGTTGGGAATGAATTGGGATGGTGTACCTACAAGAAATCTGACCTTTAGTGGAGTGGAGTGGAGATCTTCAACAAATCCAAAGACAACATTAACAGAGGAAATGTATGATAAAAAATTATCAACACAACATAATAATATGAAAATAGAGTTAGGGCTTGTTCGACGGAGTTAAATTCCGAGCAGGTTGTTAGGGCTGGCTTGTTATTTTAGCCATGGATAAGATTAGGAGGAGGTGAAAGGTGGAAAGAACTTAAGGGTAAAGTAGAGGTGAAGAAGCTTTCAGAAAAGGGTAAAGTGGAAGTACGATGTGCAGGAGGGAACTATTGCTTAGCCATTGGATCTAGCGCATATCGACGGCCAGATTTAATCATACGGATCTAGGGGACAACTTTTGCTTCAATAACAAACACATGAGGAGTTTATTTCTTTTTTAATTTTTTTTATTTTTATAAATTAATGCATTAAAAATAAATAAAACATACATTAAACAAAATAAAATTACAATTACTTAAAAAACACATTACATAAAATTAAAACTAGAATATTAAACCATAATAAAACTGAAATTTAGGTTGGGGTTGTGTGTTAAAAAAGTCGGTTATGAAGCTTGGCGGTAAAAATATTGAGGTTGAGAATTTGTTAAATATTTGTATGGGGTTTGAACCGGTGCACTCGAACCGCTAGAACCGTCTCGTCGCGTTTGCGACACGTGTCCTCTTGAGTTGGAACCCGGTCCTCGGCTAGCGGAACCTTTTTTTTGGGTTCACCTGTGTCTGTGTTTTGTTTATCTATGGTGTGGTGTGTAGAAATTTTAGTGAGAGTGATGTGTGAGATGAGTGAAATGTATAGGTTTTAATAAAGAAAACATTTTTTTTAAATTTCCAATGGTCACCCCAACAGTCCATTTTTCCTAACGTTTCAAATTTCAATTTGGTGAGTATTCACTGTTCTGCTCCTTCATCGCTCACCGATAATGGGCTGGCGGCCCCTTGCCGTTCGGTAAACATGGGTCACCGAAGGTGCCCCTTCCACCCTAAGACCATACGATGTGTGCGTGGAAAAGTGGCTTGGAAATCACAACCACGCCGGAACACCACCCCGTAGACGGCGTTGTGGCTGGCATGGGGAAGGGGCAGGAGGAATTCCACCGGTGTGGAGGCAATTGTGTGGGTGAGGTGGAGACTCTTGATTGGTGGATCTAGTTTAGGTTTGTTTTGATTGGTTGATATTTATTTTTTTAATTTTTTTCCTCTTCAACGCCATGTCCCACCCCGTGTTTTTTTCACCACGCCATAATGCTGACTTGGTTGCAATATGGCGTTTCACGCCCATTTTTCATGCCCTCCCACACCGTGTGGTTTAAAGTAAAAAAAAAATACCAAAGCCTTATCTCACCCCCGTAAGATACTACTAGGCAATAATAATAATGTATTTAATCAACGTATTTACAACTTAAGATGTCAGGGTAATACGTTTAAACACTACATTTAGTGGTTGTTTATTTTAGCTTTTAATTGGTTCTTAATGGTGGTTCAGACTGTTTGTTTCGCGAGCAGATGTCTGAATGATTCAGACATTTGCCTTCGAATAGTTAAGTATTATACTGAATCAGAATGATTAAGATCTTTTATCTGAATTGGTCAGACATTTGTCTCTGAATGGCTAAGCAATATACTGGCTCTTAATAGTTCAGACATCTAGACAATGGTTCAGAACTCTTAAGCCGGAGGGTACGGAGGGCGCCACCCCTGCCACCTCACCTCCGATAGCGCCGGAGGGGCGCCACCGCCCATACCCAGCAATGTAACAGAGGGCACCATGGTTCATTCGCCACCGTGATAACGAGGAAGAAGGTGTGTGCAGGTAGGGCCCACAACATTTCATCCAATAAAATCTTTTTTTTTACTATTTTGTTTAATAAGGGGGCTTTATACAATACCATGCAAGCTAAAGAGACTTTATTCTATGACGTGGTGTCGACGTGGATCTGATGTGGCGTGGGGGCTTTATCCCACACCCCCAGCCTAATTGTTTTAGCATTTACACATTGAGAAGTTGTCAAACAACCCCTTACATACACTTTGAAAGTAGTTTGATGTGGATGCTAGTGAATCATCTAGCAATATGGTCTTGGTCCGGCCAGACCGAGTTTAATAACATTGCATCAAAGTTTTCTAAATTCGAAAATGAATGTTAAAACTCTTTTCTTGTCAAACTGTAACAGAACCGCATTACTCCTAACTCGTCAAAACTTGCCTATCTATTGGGTGATTTTCTGAGTTAAAACGATTTTTTTACATTGCCCACTTTCATCCACCAAATATGCACGTAGCATATTGTTTATATTAAAACTAGTTTTTTTACGTGGTATGCAAAGCAATTAAAATGTGATTTTTGGTTGAGAAATAAGATATGGAAATTAACCAGAAAAGAAGTGGATTATTGTCGAATGCGGAAATGAACGGAAATTGGCTCTCTCGTTTGATGGTTCCATTCGATTAATAAGTTTTACTTTATTTTTTCATACTTTTTGACCTTTTGTTAATGTGTTTATCCCTTTGTAGCTAAGTTGTCATTAAACAAAAAATGTACCAAGTTACGTGGTTAAAAAGTGGCAAAGTGCTAAATAAATGTTATTGCTAACTTTGAACCACAAAATCGACATAGTTTATACTTTAGTGGACCGGTCTAATACGAGGACTTGTGTCTATTGCGCTTGCGTGTAAAAGGTAAACTTGGTAGAAAAATGAATCTGTGGTGGGCTGGGAACCAAATGGGGACTATCATGATATGCCAACATGTTCAATCCATCACTCACCCATTTCAAGATACTAAGCTTAACCCAGAGGCACAAATTTGATATTTTCTGTATCACCCTTCACTACTTGCAACCCATGAGTTGATTCGGGTTGGGTCCATCGTATGTCAATTAAAAATTTGACGATTCGTGCTTGGTTTATAGATTGACCAAAAACTAGTTAATTTGAGTAGCAACTTAGCTGCTATAGTTAAACAGAAGTAGAATAATCTCAGATCATGATAAAACCCATCGGCTTATAAATTAGCATATCATCATACATAAAGAAGACGTGGTATGTGTCAACTAGAGGTAAGTTTAAGATGTCGGTGGTTTAAAGAACCCAACACTAAAACTATGGAGGAGTAGAACTTGACCACAACAGCTTTTTCTTCGTCTACATTAGAGTTGTTCACAAACAACTATTTGTTCACAAACAAGTATCATCTTATCCAATCTCCGTCGTCTACATTAAGTAATATGTCAAAACATATTTTTGAAACTTGAGTAAAAACATATTTTTGAAACTAGAGTAGTGATATTGATTGTCAGTGAAACTCCTCTTCCTCCAACAGTCATGGAACACATTTAATATGAACTGATTTGAATGATATGATTAGCTCATTGTTATGCTAGAACTCATCAAACACATATAATTGAGTAAATTACAAAACTCGTCCTTTATGTATTCTAGTTATTACAAACTATGTCCTTTATCTTTAATAACTTCAAAAACCGTACTCCATGTTTGCAAACCCTTACACATTATGTCCTTTAGCCCTAACTCTGTTATTTTTCATGGTTAAATCAGGCCAAGGGTATCCCACATGAGGGTATTTTGGTAATTTTATTAAAAATATTCCTAATAAAGAAAATAAAAAAATAAATTTAAATAATTAAACATATAAAAAAATTAATCCTCTCCATTAATTGATTTTCTTTCTCTCTCTCTCTCTCTCTTAACTCTCTTTTTCTCTCCCTCTCTCTAACTTCCTGATCCCACCACCAATCTAACACCACCACTACCACCACTCTAGAACCGCCACCATCAACAACCCCCAAACTGCCTGGATTTCCTGTTACACCAACCGATAACGATGGAACACCGAATCCCCATCAAACGACGACGCATTAGACCCATCAACCGACCCACTACGCCTATGACAGTAGCTACCACCGCCGTCAGCGGCGGCGCTAAACCCTAACCCATTAAAAAAATCACCATCAACAGACAAACTCCGTACATGATGATTAACGGCGTCAGCCTTCGTAGCCGTGGATCTAATGGCGTTAACATCCGAAGACTCTGCATCTGAATCGGCGGTTGTAGTGGGAATAGAGGGTAAGTCTATGGTGGCGAAATTGAAGTCTGCAACGACGTCATCTAGTGTAGGTGGAGGTAGAAGGTGGTGGAGGTAGCCATACGGTTTCTGACTATCTTCTTTCTTCGTCGAGCCTGTGTCACCCAACCACCACCACCACCACCTGAGAAGATGAAATAGAAGGTGGTGGAGGTAGCCATATGGAAGATCAGAAACCGATTGAGAAGATGAAATAGAAGGTTTTAGGGTTTGGAGATGAAGGTGGAGTGAATGCAGATTGGGGATGCGGAACAGTTCGCCGGAAACGCGTTTGAAGACCTGAGAAAGTTGTTTCAGAACTGTTGTAAACCGTCGACCGTACCGTACATCAGATAAGTTTGTTTGGGGTTAGTAGCTTAAATGTAGATTACGGTTTGAATTTGGATTGTGGTTTGATAAGGAGCAGTGTTGGCATCTTGATTTTCTGTCCGTTGGTGGGGGGTTTTGCAGAAGTGGAGGTGCGGTGGTGGAGGTTCGGTGGTGATGATGGAAGTACGGTGGTTGACGGTGGTGGAGGTGCGGTGGTGATAGTGCAGGTGTGGTGTGGTGGCAGGTGGGTGGTGGTGTTGGTGGTTGCAGGTGTGGTGTGATGGCAAGTGGGTGTTGGTGGATGGTGTTGGTGTTTTTATATATGTTTAGTTATTTAAATTTCTTTTTTTATTTTCTTTATTAGGAATATTTTTAATAAATTAATAAAATTACCAAAATACACTCATGTGGGATACCGTTGGTCTGATTTAACCATGAAAAATAACAGAGTTAGGGCTAAAGGACATAATGTGTAAGGGTTTGCAAACATCGAATACGGTTTTTGAAGTTATTAAAGATAAAGGACACAGTTTGTAATAACTAGCATACATAAAGGACGAGTTTTGTAATTTACTCCATATAATTAGTTCCATTTTTTATTAATACTTTAATTAAAGATTCGCCACTGCAAGTTTTATACTTGATGAAATTAAAATTACAGTATTTCTTCTAACAATTTGAGTCTTGTCTAAAGATAATATATCAAAAAGCAAAAGCAAAAGCAAAAATCATCCAACAAGAAGGGGGTGTCCCTATCGACCACCCTAGGGGATGGTGATCTCCGAGGAGCACACCAACCCCTTCTCATGACCCAATTGCTCTAGAGTCCACTTGAGGTAAGGTTCGGTAGGCCGGCCAAACAGACGCACCAATCCGTCGGGGGTCCGTCCGAGGTGAGGACCTTCTTGGCCTCAACCAGGAACGGTCCTAGCCTCGCATAATCACACCCGGGGTTGAAGTAAACCACTTGGTTGAAGAGCATGTTGGTCATGTCTCCCCTCAGCATTGGCCTCTTGAAGCAAGTTGACGCTGATGTATCCGGCAGCTCCGACGGTGTTCGCATTTGGAGATCCCGTTGTTGGATGAACAAAAGAGAATGATTACAATTAAGATTAACCAAACCAAACAAAGATAAACCCTATACGATCGTGCGCCAATTAAGATTCCAATAATTCATTTCTTAATATAAAAGGCAAAAAAAATTAAGGATTTAGATTTCTATCTGTTCACCAACCTCCAAATTTGGGACAATACACAATCCTTGTGGTTGTTTCACGTCAGTCTTAATGTGAAGTAGCAGGATGATTGGATGAAGACGTAGCAGTAGCACATGATCTTTTTGGTAGTAGGCGGACATTAAACGATCAGATGGGGAAACAGTGGCGCACATGCTAACCCAGAAAGATGGATTGGAGCCGAGTAGGTCTTTTGAGATCTAAATGTTGTTGCAGGTCTTAAAATTATAAGACCTGTGAATCAGATTCTTGATATGTTTATGCCTTGTAGCATCAGCCCCATTGCTTGACTATAAGATCACAAAAAAAAAAATGAAAATGAAATATCAATGAGTCTGTAACAATAATCATAAAATAAGACAAAAAAGCCAAAAATTATTTCCTCACCTCATGCATAAGCTCTAAGAGTTCCGCTTCCGTAAAGAGTTTTGGTGGCCTTGTAGGCCCTAATGTAAGAGTAAATACTGGACGGATCTGCATGATTGTTAAGCATAGTTATACATTGGGTAATAACATATTAATTGTGATACGATTAAAAGAAGAATACCCACTTGTAAATTGATGTTTTCGGAAAACAAATTAGTCCCTACATGAGGATAACTAATAAGCTCGGCCAGATAAAGAGCTTTTGCAATCTACAAATAGAAACAGTATAAACACAAGAAAATGGATTAATTTTGGGGGTGTTTGGGATTCCTTCTCAAAAACAACTTAGGGTGTGTTTGGCCTAGCTTTTTTTTAACAAAGCTTATAGCTTTTTTAACTTTTTTTACAAAATAAGCTTAATTTGGTGTTTGGTTTAGCTTTTTAAGCTTATGCTTATTAGCTTATATAAGCTACTTTGAAGAAGCTTATTTAAAGATGATTTTTTAGCTTATTTGAACAATCTTCTTTGTGTAAGGGCAAATGATATAAAATAAGCTATAAGCTAATCCAAACGCTTAAAAAGAGCTTATCAAATGATAGATAATAAGCTATAAACTACTTTATAATATAAGTTAAGTATAAGCCAAAAAATAAAAGCTAGGCCAAACACCCCCTTATTAACTTATATAAGTCATAAGTTATAAGTTACAAATACTAACTTCTTAATACACAAAAATAAATTAAATAAGCTAACCCAAACGCTATAAAAACAACTTATTAACTCTTATAAGTCAATAAGTTATAAGTTGCTCCAAAATAAGCTAACCCAAACACCCTCGTTAAGTTTCTAACAATAAAAAGCAAAGTGCATGTTTGGCTTAGCTTATCTTCTCATCCGGTTCAGCCTCCTCCGGTTCAGTACCCGAAGTCTACTTCACCCAAATCCGGGTTTATATGGGATGCTGTTGCCAAAGTACAGAAGGGTATCTTTTATATTTTGTTTTAAGTTTTATGATGTTTGTTTGGAAATTGTTTCACCAGATTTGAACAGTTGATCTGTTTGATTGTAGAGTTTCTTTCTTGATCAGTTTTCCTTAGAATTATTTTGTATGTATAAATTTTGTTTCAAATATTTGATCGCTTAGTTTCGCAATGGGACGGCTTTTGGTAATCCCAGTAGTAAGTTGTTTTACCCGATTGTAAAAATGTGTCCCACACCGGGCCCAATACTTCTTGGGTATGTGTCGGGTAATTACTTGTTGGGTATCGGGTATACTATGCCGGTGGGCGTAGGATATATCCGTTAGTTTGTTATAAATATTTCCTAATACATTTCTTAATATTTTAATAATTTTTATATGGTCTTATTATCTATGGAAATTAGAAATATTAAGAAAAAAACTAATTTTTAGTGAATTAGTAGATTATTCTACTAAGTGCTTGCTTGTGGTTGGTTGTAACAAAGTTAGGTTTTGCACAAATTATCCTAGTACAATGTTCTATTTTTTGCATTTACATCTGCACATGTTATTGTAAAAAGACAAACTCAATACGATTACAGACTAATGACGACCAATGACAGGTAGGCAAGCAACAAGTTGCGCTGCTACCCCTTATATGCTGTGCATTTTTTTGCAAAAGTGAATCAATTGCAAAGATTGTGTTTTCGGTTTAGGGATTCTAATTTTTGGTATTATTATACATTTGGGTTAACTTATGGCTTATTTGTATAACAGCACATTCAAGTTTGGACGAGTATGTAGCACATTGGTTTGGGTTGAATCAATCAAAATATGTTACGGGTCAAAATAAGTAAAGGGGCCTATATGTAATTGTTGTATAGTCTAGGGGGTTATTGGTAGTTAGTGGCTATATAGTGTGTGCGTTGTAACAGACTTAACCATCGAATGAATTGAGTTTTTCCTCTTCTCTTGTGTTCTTCTTCTCTATCTTTCGATCATCTACTGTTATTACGAAACTGTTCGTAACAATGGTATCAGAGCAATCTTTCCTCACGACCGTGGGTTAAGATTCGGGTAACAACGGTGTTCTACTGCAGCAATCGAATTAGGGTTCAACAATCAGATTTGGGTGACTTCGAATTAGGGCAAGAAACGGTTCAACCATCGGTTCTGGTGATTCACAACAGTGTCCAGCAATCAAGAAATTATTGAAACAACATGGAATTGGCTTTGGACAAGATTATGTCAATACGGCAAGAAGGTACTGTCAGAGATTATTGCGATTCATTCCTCTTATT
The DNA here is from genome assembly GCF_002127325.2 of Helianthus annuus. Lineage (NCBI taxonomy): Eukaryota > Viridiplantae > Streptophyta > Magnoliopsida > Asterales > Asteraceae > Helianthus > Helianthus annuus. Next base: position 33,578,192 of record NC_035444.2, on the reverse strand, counting down.
GTTCGATCAGGTTAGAAACTCTGAAGAAATGTCTGATTTCTATGCTATCTACCTGTTCATATGTGGTTTAGAACCAAGAATTAGGAATATCTTTGTCGAATGGCATCAATATAGTTGCACTAAGGTGAAAGATGTGATTTCATTGGCTTTAAAAATTGATTCTAATGGCTTGCAAGATTCTTTCTCTCCATTTGATCCAAATTCTTCTTTTTATAACAAAGATTTAGAGTTTGATATTAATATCACTCTTGAAGAATTGATGAAAGACAATGAGTTTTTCAAGAATGGAAAAATTCAAGAAGCCGACATTGTTCAAGAAATGATTGACGATGAAGTAATTGATGAGTCTACTGTTTTTGTTCATAAAAGCACTAAAGATAAGGAGATTTGTGATGAGTCTATTGTTTTTGTTCAAGAACTCGGTGATAATGAGTTTTTAGGAACTGATTTTTCTAAGAATTTACATGGTAGTGAGTCTTTCAAGCAAGATGTGGGTGTTGAATTTGAAAGGGTTAATGTTGACAACAGCACAACAGTCCCTGTGATACTTTATGATCAAGAAAACATAGGACTTAAGGCTCGATTTGATATGGTGCAGAAAAGTCTTGAAAATATTCTAGTTGACCCATTAGTTGTGTTAAATCGGGAAGGTGTGGTTGTGGAAAAAATTCAGGTAAGGAAAAAATGGTATGTGAAGTTACATTCTGGTGATATCCTTAGATACGGGTTTTCATCTCGCTTGTATAGATTTCAAGAAGAAACAGAAAATGCCCTTAAGGTGCTGGCTAAAATGTGGAAAAAACTTAGAAGTGAAAAGCATAAGTTTGAGTTGGCGAGGGTAAAAACGTTTGAATGGAAACCGGGTTGGCAATATGTATTAAAAATGAGTTTTTTGTTCCAAGAAAGTTGGTTCCTATCATTCAATTGGGTTTTCCACACATATACTGCATATCTAAGTCCTAATGGTAACTGTTTTATAACATTTGAGGGCTGCAGAACATGCATTTTCATAGTTCAGGTTCGTAGTCATGGTGCTCAGTTTGTTTGTGTTTCTAGTGGTGCTGATAGTTTGTTAAAACTCTGGAGTATTAAGACAGCAGAGGGTAGTTTGGTAAAACTATGGAGTATTAAGGCATATTGGAACTGGTCAAGTGGTAAAAAAAATGGTTGGTGTCTAAATTGGGAAGTCAACAGAGTGATCAGTTTGTTGTTGCAACTTTTGAGTGTGCTTGTGCTCCAACTGTGGATTAGGGAAGCTATTAAAATGATATTCTTTATGCAACAATGTCAAATGCTATTGAAGTTGGAGCAAAATATAGGTGAAGACATGACGGATTATTTGGACAACTCATACTGCATTACCTTCGGCGGATACTGTTGTGGTCTTCATTGTTGGAATAAAGCACATGCATTTGTTTTTGATACTTGTGATTAGTGGGTATCTTATTATTATTTTGACTTTTGAGGTCAAAAGTCTTATAAGGGGAGAGTATTGTTACGGGTCAAAATAAGTAAAGGGGCCTATATGTAATTGTTGTATAGTCTAGGGGGTTATTGGTAGTTAGTGGCTATATAGTGTGTGCGTTGTAACAGACTTAACCATCGAATGAATTGAGTTTTTCCTCTTCTCTTGTGTTCTTCTTCTCTATCTTTCGATCATCTACTGTTATTACGAAACTGTTCGTAACAAAATATCAGTGGGCGCTTGACGATTACTATGAAAGCAAGGGATCGGTAAGCTTTTGATGTTTTCTTGTTTACGTTTCCTGCATAAAAAGAAACCTGAAATTTGAAGAATCACTTGAGACGCATGTTGAAAACCGTCTTAAAACCGATTATATGTTTTATTGCACAAATTGAAGTAATCAATCCTTAAAAAGCTGATCTTTCTTATGTTATGTTCACTCTTGATATCTAATTCTTGCAAAAAACTGCAGGATAAAGTTGACGCACAGGTGACACATGCAGCCCCGAAAGCTCAAAGGGTGTAACATATGCTTAGTTGGCAGGTAGATGGTTCAAATATTGTGGCTTTTGCTTGTTAAATTAGGTTAATGTTTTTTAAATTTGAGGTTATATTTGTGTTTTGTAGGATGGGATTTGGTTGAGAAAGAACACCTTCATAATGTCTTTTTGAGCATGCTATGTCTATAAGATGACTTGGTTCTTGGGTGGATCTGATTGGATCAGTCTACATGATTATTGGAACTTGACCATGAATGTTTTGGTTCACGGTTGGACTGTTATTTAGTAACGAGTATGATTCATGTAGTTTGATCTGTTTATGGTCTTTTTAATCACTCACCGGTAACCATATAGTGTAATGTGTTTGTTGTTGAGTTTATGCTTACATTTCGTTCTAAAATGCGAACCTTGTGAACCAAACTTGTTTCATGATCTTGCTTAAGGTATAACCAATGATTTGAAAACTCGACTGTCAAACCGGTCGTACTAGTACTACTCTTTCACTGGTTGGACTGGTCGGCCGGACTCAAAAACCGGATGACTTAATAATTAAACAAGGTCATCTTAGGGTAAATCCATAGTGCCCTCCAAACATTTCAAATATATTATTGGAAACAACATAGAAAAAACATTGACCAAACTTTAGAATCTTTGACCATGGAATTTGAAAAAGAAACAACACAAATCAAGAGCAAAAATGTTTCATGAGTCAGTTGGTTTCTGAATAACAAAAGACATGCACTGAGCCTGCCTCACATTGTCAAATGCCAAACACCTGATATATGCATTTGGGTATGTCTTTTTGCATTCCTGAATTTCATTCAATACCTGTGAGGAATCATTGCAGCCAAACATGGGCAGTTTCCATAGTGTCCAATACCTTCCATCATAGTAATTTGGAATTTGGCTGTTTGTTTTCTCTGAATACATGTCCCACCTAAACACACAAACCAAATCAATCAATCAATAAATAAATAAACATAATTTAAATTCCATATTACATTTTCAAGGGCTGACGACAATAGATCAACTGTATAATTTACGATTAGACTTGTTTACTGAAAAGTACACTACATGATTATTTACCTTTTTTAAAAACAAATAAAATTAGGAGGCAGGATCCATCATTTGTTCGTCTTGGTACATAAAACATACAACTGTGTTATAGCATAAGATATTAAGTAGTTAAACGAGATGTATTCATGTTTAATACTTGTGTTATTCACGTCGTTAGAGACCTGCTAAACATTATAAGACACGATTTGCCAGCCCATTGCTCCAACTTATGGAAATGTGATAAAAATTGAATCTTGTTTTCGTTGTTTAAAATCAAGAAACGAATCTATCAAGCGTATGTTTGATCTTACCAAATCAAACTCAAGACACGGCACCCATCCTTTCTTGATCATGTAATCAATCTCCTTTGCGATGGATTCATCTGTAAGAGGCGGAAGATACGAAAGAGTCTCAAACTTCTTGTTATTTATCGGATTCCAAACCTATATACATTGATAATTCAAGACATTTATACCAATATCCAAATCAAGAATGTCCATAACTTCAACAATTTCTTATAATACCTTCATGCAGTGAATCCTAGAGCCATTCGAAACTGTTTTTCGGCTCCAAGGTGCCGAATTTGTGGTCCAAAAAAGCTTAGATCCATTGGGATTCAAACCCATGTAAATGGATCCGGTAACTGGAGCTGTGAATGTTGCTGAAGACATTCTACTTCCAATAGTTGTGGAAAAAGAATGACAATAGAACTCCTAGCAGACGTATTTTATAGCATAACCTTGCATATATTTTTTATATTGGTCACATAAAAGAACAAATTTGAGGGCTTTTTTAGTTGGTTTGAGACTTATGATTTACCAAAGAAGGTGAAAACTACTATGTGCATGGAGGGTTTTGTTATGCATTTGAGTATAGATTTCATCACCATGTGTTCCACCTTTTGTTTTTGATTTCTTTGTGGTCTAGTGGTCATTAGATCAACCAATGAACAAACAGTGTTGTAAGGATCGTTAGACGCTAGTCGGCCGGTGGGGTACGGATTAGCGATTAATCAGGAATAACATGGATTAATTGGATTGCGATTTTTATTTGTAATATTCAGTTTTATGTATACATTTTTGTGTAATTTTTTAGCAAGACAAGTTTTAACCCCCCTCATCGGCTCATTTTTTAAGATAGACAAGATTAACCACTGAAATTTACAAGGTTTGACCGGAAAATGGCCCAGAATTGGTCAGGAACCGTCGATTTTTGGCTGATTAGGACTGGCCAGGGCCTCCGTTGACCGTCTAGTGATTAATTAGCCAATTAGAGAAAAAAAAAATACTCGGTTAACCTGCTACTAGCGGGAATTTTACAACCATGCCAATGAATGATGTCACAAACTATACTAATTCATTAATACAATCTTAAGTAACTTTAGGACATCATGGATGTCTTTAGCTTGAGGGTGACATTGATCATCAACAAAGAATTTGTTAACATTCCCATAGACTTCAATAAAACTCCAACTGGGAGCAATAGCAACTCTTCGTTCCGTCATCATCTTCCTCAGTTTAATCAAACCTTCCCAGCTTCCGTTACTCGCATACATATTAGCAAGCCCGACATACCTTCCACTGTGCGTCGGCTCTAATTCTAACAAACGTTTTCCAGCTGTCTCCACTAGATGTATTGCATTATGCGTTAAACACCCATGTAGAAAAGATCCCCATATAGCTCCGTCGGGTTTCATTGGCATCAACTTGATCAGCTTTTCGGCTTCTTTCAGTTGTCCGGATCTAGCCAACAGATCGATCATGCATCCGTAGTGCTCGATTGTTAGTTCCACATCATAAACTTTGCTCATTTTACCAAGTATAGACCACGGTTTTTTTAATAAAGTTTTGTGATTACAAGCAACAAGAACCGCAACAAATGTAATTCCGTTTGGAACCGGTCCTTTCTGCTCCATTTCCTCAAAAAGATCGAATGCCGTTTCGTTTTTACCGTTTGTAGCTAGCCCTAAAATCATCGCACTCCATGCGGCAACATCTTTATAAGGCATTGCGTTGAATATATCTTTGGCTTTCTCTATATCCCCACATTTAGCATAGAAATCGATCAGCGCCGTACCAAAATCGACGTCTACACTAAACGATTCTTCAACTAATTGACAGTGTATACTTCTTCCTATTTCAAAAGCACCAACCGCACCGCAAGCATTGAGAACGCTCAGCAAAAGAGACCTGTTTGGGTTCCCTACGCCACAATTTATCATCCGGAGATACAACTGGATTGCTTCATTGAAAAGTTCATTCTTCACAAACCCAGAAATCATCGCGCTATACGATACATCATTTCTCTCAGGCATTTCATCAAACACCTTACAAGCATCATCAATAAGCCCGTTACTAAAACACCCCGTTATCAAACTAGTACAACACACCACATTCTTGTACGCGCTTTCTTCAAACACTTGTTTAGCTAATTCAATAGCTTTATAACTCGAATACATAGATATAAGCAAGCTGGTAACATAAACATCAGAAACATTTCCGTATTTCACGACTTGTCCATGCACTTGACGCAACGACCGTAAACAATTACACGTTCTGATCAGCACAGGGAACGTACGAGCATTCGGTTTGATTCCTTCGTTACGCATTTTAGCGTAAAGTAGAACACCCATTTCTCGTTTTGACGTTTTAGAGTAACCCAATATCATAGTGTTGAAATCAAAGATGGTAGGCATGCTTATTTGGTTCAAGATTGTCTGCGCGTAATCTATATCGGATATTGCCGAGAAAGCCAGGAGTTTGCTGGTTATGTAAGTAAATCGAGCAAGACCGACAGTGATGGTTTGCGCGTGGATTTGTTTGAGTTGATCGAAAGTTGAACATTTTTCGAGCATACGAAGATATTGAGGGTTTGAGATGGTATAGATGATGGTCCTGTTCATTCATACAAACTAGAAACTTTGATCAGGGTTCTCAGTTTGTGTCTTTACATCCGTTACGTAACATCTGGATGATTATAACCAGTAGTAAACAATAAATAATAAGCAATTCATATTTCATCAGTTGATTAAACATACACAACTTCACATTCAAAAACTAATGAAATTTCATACAGGCATTTTACCGAACAGGTGGTATGCATACATTCAAAAATTGTACAATTGTGTCCATTTGTTCAATAGAGTCCCAAAATCAATGAAATGGGTATCATGAATTAAAGATTTGATAATAAACTTCAAACTTTGCAATGCAAAACCAAAAAAAATTAGTCAATTACCTGAACTATGGCGGCCCAAGGTTCGTACCGATATGGGATATGTATGAAATTTTTTTAGTTGTTTTGATTGTTTTGATTTGTAGAACCTCCTGAACACGTATGAGACAACAGGTTTATGAGTGAGACTTTAAAAAATATATAGAAAAATGCCCGGATAGTCCCTGAGGTTTGCTCAATTTTCACCTTTAGTCCTTGACTATCTAAAATTACAGCTATAGTCCTTAACTTTTGCAATTTCGTTCTCGGATAGTCCTTAACGCGAACGCGGATAGAAATTAGTTTTTGATGTTAAGTGAGTGTAAAATGACTTAATTACCCTTTATATAAAACCAAAATAGATTAAACACATTACAAAAATCAATTTAATAATTATAATTTCAAGTGTGCCCTACCATAACCCCACTGATCTTCTTCATAATATCTCCCCACCCCAATCCACCCACCCCCGTCGTTCAACCCTAACCGATCTGCTGGCCTCCGCCACCCACCACCATGCTGACACCCCATGTCTCCTCCACACACCACCACTGCTAAAAACCCCACGATTCAACTTCATTCCGTCAACCACCACAACCTCCAAGATCTCCTTCACCGCTACACCCACCATTCCGACCAACCATCTCCACTAACAACCACCACTGCAACAACCCCCACCGCCAATCGTTGTTCACGTTCTTCCGCCGCCCAAGCCCGATCCACCCGTACCAGATCCCGGATACTCCACATCACCAACAACCATAATTTCTCCAACCGCCGCTGTTCACGTTCTTCCGCCGCCCACCAGATCCCGAATACTCCACAATTTTCCGACGCTTTCTGCATCGGAATACGGTTAACATCTCTTCGGGCTCATCAGTTGCGGTTGAATGGCTGGTTTTCTTCCTTTCAGTGCAATCTACATTGAGCTTTATTACATCTTTGCTAGTGTGTGGGGCCACAGGATTTATACTATATACAATATCTTATTTCTTGTCTTTATCATCCTCCTCATTGTTACTGCCTTTATAACGGTGGCATTGACTTATTTCCAACTTGCTGCTGAAGACCATAAGTGGTGGTGTAGGTTTTTTTTTGAATGGCAAACGCAAACACTTCATTAATCAAAAAACTGACCCCCAGTCAGAAGTTGGGAAGATCATACAAGTACAACTACACAGACAAAATAAAATTACATAGTTATATTAAAATCCCACCAATCTTGTTTCGTAAACCTACTAAATTTGGATTTCATCTTCAACCTTTGGTACGAAATTTCCTTTATATCCTCCACCATTGTTTGTACTGGTCCATGTTTACCTTTAAAGACCTTATCATTTCTTGCTCTCCACAATGACCACATTGTCTGTATTGTAATAGCATGAATCACTTTCTTAATTTTCCCATTTCTATGAATCTCATTCATCTCCTTTAGCACATCTTTCACGTTCCCATCCGAGTTGACCTTTGGTATTTTGACCCAATTTGTTATCATCTCCCAGATTCTTGTTGCATAATTACAACTCACAAGTATATGGTCCGTTGTTTCTTCCGCTGCACCACAGATTTTACAAGTAACATCCGGTATGTTTACACCTCTATGTCTTAACGCGACCGCTGATGGTATTTTATCTTGAATTGCTCGCCAAACAAACATAATGCTTTTGCTCGTGGCCCAACTGTTCCAATCGAAATCGTCGGCTGTCATGTTGAGATCCAAAGCTGAACTCAGAGACTTACGAACGTCTTTTACCGTAAAATCCTTTTGCTCTGAATCTTTCGAGTACCATACATCGCTATTACCTGTAAGTTGTATGTCTTGCAAAAGCCCAATCAGATTTTCCATCTCCTGCTTCTCAATGTCACTACTCGGAGTCCTAACCCACGACCAATCCCAGATGTATCCTCCGTTTATTTGCCGATAACAGTCTTTTAGCAGTGTTTTCTTCCTGCCCGCGAGCTGAAACAAAGCTGGGAACTGAGATTTTAACGAACCGATGCCTATCCACGAGTCCGTCCAAAACAAAGTTTTATCCCCCATGCCTACCTTGCTTATCAGTTTGTTGCTGACTTCGATGTTACACTTTCGAAATTCCTTGTCTATACTCCCAATATTCTTCCAGACTCCCGGTAGTGATTTTTTAGTAGGAATAAAATCCGATTTCCTTTGGTTATGATGAATCGACTTTACTACTTTAACCCATAAACTCTCCGGCTCCATCTTTAATCTCCACCACCATTTTAGTATTAGAGCTAGGTTTAAATCTCGAATATTACCGATACCAAGACCCCCAAAATCCTTGGCAACCACCACTTTTTCCCACTTGACCCAACGAATTTTGTTATTTATATTAAAGCCACCCCAAAGGAATTTTCTTCGTATGCCCTCCAATATCTTTAAGACGGCCACAGGACACTTGTAAAGCGACAGATAGTAGTTCGGAAGACTGCCCAGTACTGCTTTGATTAGGGTTACCCTTCCTGCAAAGGATAAGTCTAGACTTCCAAGATGATAGTCTTTTATTAAACATATCAATGACCTCTTTCCATTGGGATATTCTATTCATATTTGCCCCGACCTTTAAGCCAAGGTAACTGAACGGAAATTTTCCAGCTTTACACCTGAAGGTAGATGCCATATTATCTATTTCCCCATCCGACACACCAACTCCATGTAGTTGACTTTTTCTTGGGTTAACTTTCAACCCCGATATCAAATAGAACAATCTAAGAATCCTCTTAAGATTTTTTACATTTTCCACCTCCCATTCACCCACAAAAATAGCGTCATCCGCGAATAGCATATGGGTTAGATAAGGACCTTCGTTTGGTAATTTTACTCCGATAAAAGCGTTTGTATATTTTGCCCGTTCCATCATAATATGCAAAGCTTCCATTCCTATGATGAAGAGAAAAAGTGATAGAGGATCACCTTGTCTTAATCCTCTTTGGTATTGGAACTCACCGGTTGGTGACCCGTTCACCAAAATCGAACCTCTACCCGCAAAAAGTGAAACGCCCAATTTCCATTCTTGATGTTTAACATAACTTTATACAAATTCTAAAAAAAATTTGACATGACCCGTTCGAAAATTTAACTTTTTCCCTGCTTTTAACAACATCATTTTAATTATATTCTACGACACTTTTCAAACCACAAAGTTGAGACCATAAGGTTCACCATGAACGATTTTGTACAAAATATACCAAAAGACTTAGAAGTTCTAGCTACTTACTAACATACTAAACATAATTTAACATCATGTGACAAAACAAAGTTTTTGACCCTTTCATAATCAACAACATGAACCGGAAGCGTGTAAAGGTCGACAATTGTGTGTTCGCTCCGAATGCGCCGCAATCAAGCATGAGATTTACCTAACATTCATAACAACAAACACTTGTTAGTTCGTAACACATAACAATTACAATCCTTTAATTCCATATTCTTTTTCACCCGTTAACATAGCATAATACCCTACTAACATATTTACTTTCATTCGGAAACATTCATCATTCCACTTTTCCAATTCATTAGTAATGAATCACCACATATCATACCTTCATGTACTTACCCCATTTGACCCGTATGGCAAATTTAATTCCTAAACATTCCAACTATCATTCTATTTAACATTTCATCCTAATAGACGGATCCTTTAAATTTTACCACAACTTGATCATTCGGACATTTCTCCATACAAACTCTTTGCATTTATTCAATCGAGATTCATAAAGGGAAATTATACTAAAATCATAGTTCTAAATGGTATCATTCATAATCTACCAATATAGTACATAAAGTTCATATGAACTTACCGCGATCTTGTGATGATTGTGCCTTTGAGTGACTTGCGCCTTCTTCCTTCTTTGTGCCTATAAGTCATAATCCCGTACTTTAGCTTTCTTTCAACATAAATTTCACAATCCTTATGGTATGTTATGGCGTTTACTAGTTACATACATCATTATCATGAGAAAGTTACATCATCTTAACAAGTATTCATGCAAAAGCCATAACTAACTCACTTAGGCATTTTGTCAAACACATGGTGTGCATATCACTAGACTAGCATAATGTACAAGCGTTTTAAGCACAACTTTCATAGTTCACTCTTGAGTAACATAAACATACTACCATGATAGAATCTATCATTCAAATCAAGAACATACAATTCTAAATCCATATTCATAACAATTTCATAAGTTAATCATCAAATTAACATACAAAACTTCACAATTGTTAAACATTACTTGACATGCAAGTGGGTTTTGCCCTAACCTTGTTCATATTCGAATTTTAGCATTCTAATGATATCTAGACCTTCCTAATAACCATCAATCTTACTGAATTTTGTATTACATTCATAAATTTCACAAAACCCACTTAATCAAACTTTCATCAAATCACAAAATTTGACTTACTTTAGATCAAGAACACTTAGATAATCAAGATACTTGGGTAATGCATTCGTTTCTTCAACAATCTAGCTCTCAATTGAAGGAATTTAGTGATTTAGGGTTTTGATGAGGGAAGGAGTCCCCCCTCTGCTTCTCACGATCGTAGGAACCAGACTTGTCTGGTTTCCTCCTTTTTTGTCATGTTTTAATCTCTTTTTTTACATATCTAGTCCCCCATCTTTTAAGCCTTATTCACTTACTCATTTCTAGTTACAATCTTGGCAACTTAATGCATATATGGGGTTTTTGATTTGTTAATTGGTATAAATTTTAATAATACTCTAAATTTTTTTTTTTATATTTACCCTTTCTTTTCGTTAATGTTTTGTGATGAAGCATTAAAACTCGTTACATAAGAAATTCGGGGTGTTACAAGTCTACCCCCCTTAGAGAAGGTTTCGTCCCCGAAACCTGAACACGTACCAAATAATTCTGGGTAATGTTCTCGCATTTCTTCCTCCGCTTCCCACGTGAGATCCGATCCCTTTCGATGTTGCCATTGAACCAACACTTGCCGAATGGATTTGTTGCGGAGTTGCTTTACTTTAGAATCTTTTATTGCCACCGGCTTTTCAACATAATTTAACTTCCCATCTACTTCAATATCATCCAAAGGTACGTACTCCGTCTCATCCGCTAGGCACTTTCGCAATTGCGATACATGAAAGGTGTTATGAATTCCATCCAACGCGGGTGGTAATTCTAACCGATATGCCACCGCCCCAACCCGAGCGAGTATTTTGAATGGCCCAATGTATCGAGGGCCTAGCTTCCCGCGTTTACGAAAACGGATTATTCCTTTCCATGGAGAGACCTTCAATAACACATGATCTCACACTTGAAATTCTATTGGTCGCTTTCGTCGATGCGCATAAGACTTTTGTCTATCTTGCGCTGCCTTTAATCTTGACCTAACCATATCAATCTTTTCATTCGTCTTGGTCACTACTTCTTTTGGCGCGATCTCTCGTTGACCCACTTCCCCCCAACAAACTGGGGTCCTACATTTCCTTCCATAAAGCATTTCGTAGGGGGCCATTTTTATGCTGTTATGATAGCTATTATTATATGAGAATTCTACCAAAGGTAGTTGATCATCCCAGCTTCCTCCGAATTCTATAACACATGCCCTTAACATATCAACTAATGTTTGAATAGTTCGCTCTGTCTGACCATCAGTTTGTGGATGGTAGGCGGTGCTGATGTGTAATTGGGTTCCCAATTCATCGTTAAACTTCCTCCAATAACGAGAGGTGAACCGGGTGTCCCGATCGGATACTATAGACACCGGAACCCCATGTCGGGATATGATCTCGTTCATGTAGACTTCCGCCATCTTCTCTGATTTATAATTTTCCCGAATAGGTAGGAAATGTGCACTTTTGGTCAGTCGGTCAACGACCACCCATATTGCATCGTGCCCTTTTCTTGTCTTGGGAAGCTTAGTCACCAAATCCATCGTTATGTGTTCCCACTTCCACACCGGGATCTCCAAGGGTTGTAACTTTCCATACGGCTTTTGGTGTTCGGCCTTTACTTGGGAACACGTCAAACACTTAGCAACATACTTGACAATGTCTCTTTTCATCCCCGGCCACCAATAGTTCATCCTCAAGTCTCGATACATCTTTGTAGCCCCCGGATGAACGGAGTATCGAGACTTGTGAGCCTCATTCAACAATAATTCTTTCACCTTACAATACCGAGGTATCCAAATTCGGTTGTACCTCGTTTTCATACCATTTGCATTCTCTTCCAATTCATGAATAAATCCTTTTGTTCTTTCTTTCTTTGGGTCAACAGCATTTAAAGATTTCGTTTGAGCTTCTCGAATTTCATCAAGGAGTTTAGGGGTGACTACCATCTTCATGGATTCTACCCGAATCGGGGATGGGTACTCCTTTCGACTTAGAGCGTCCGCCACTACATTAGCCTTCCCGGGATGGTAATGAATGTCACAATCGTAATCCTTAATGAGTTCCAACCATCTTCGTTGCCTCATATTGAGATCTTTCTGCTCGAAAAAATATTTGAGGCTTTTATGATCCGAGAAAATTGTACATTTCACTCCATAAAGGTAGTGCCTCCATATTTTCAAGGCGAATACAACCGCCGCCAGTTCAAGATCATGAGTCGGATAATTGCCTTCATGTTGCTTGAGTTGTCTCGAAGCATAAACAACGACTTTACCCCTTTGCATTAACACACAACCTAAACCTTGACGAGAGGCGTCAGTATACACCACCAAACCATCTGTTCCATCCGGTAATGTCAACACCGGAGAATTTGAGAGCTTTTCTTTTAAAGTTTGAAACGCTTTTTCTTGCTCTTTGCCCCATATAAACTTTTCACTCTTCTTTGTTAGCTTCGTCATAGGAGAGGCTATCTTGGAGAAATCTTGGATAAATCTCCTATAATACCCAGCCAAGCCTAGAAAACTTTTTATTTCGCTTGGATTCTTCGGGGGTACCCAATTCATTACCGCATCTACTTTGGACGGATCCACATGGACACCATTCGCATCGATCACATGACCCAAAAATTGCACCTCTCTAAGCCAAAAGGCACACTTTGAGAACTTTGCATATAACTTTTCCTTGCGAAGCGTTTCTAATACATCACGCAAATGGGAAGCATGCTCTGCTTCACTGCGGGAATATATTAGAATATCGTCGATAAAAACGATTACATACTTATCAAGCATATGTCGGCACACCCGATTCATTAAATCTATAAACGCAGCTGGTGCGTTCGTCAGTCCAAAGGACATTACTAAAAACTCGTAATGTCCGTACCGTGTTCGAAACGCGGTTTTCGGTACATCTTCTTCTCGCACACGCAGTTGGTGATATCCCGACCGCAAATCAATTTTTGAAAACCAACTCGCCCCTTGTAGCTGATCAAAAAGGTCGTCAATTCTGGGCAACGGGTATCGATTCTTCACCGTTAACTTGTTCAACTCTCGATAGTCGATGCACATTCGCATCGAACCATCTTTCTTCTTTACGAATAATACGGGTGCTCCCCATGGCGAAACACTTGGTTTAATAAAACCCTTATCGAGCAACTCCTGAAGTTGCGTCATCAACTCTTTCATTTCGGTTGGGGCCAACCGATAAGGAGCTTTAGCTACCGGTTTTGCACCCGGGTTAAGCTCTATTTTAAATTCTACTTCTCGTTCAGGTGGGAGCCCGGGTAGGTCTTCCGGAAATACATCCGGATATTCATTCACCACGTTCACATCTTCAAGCTTTGGGACACCTCGACTAGTATCAATCACATAGGATAGATAAGCCCTACCCCCGTTCCTCACATGTTTGACAGCTTTAACTATAGAGCATAATTTCGGCTTGATAACCCTTTCCCCTTGAACACTTATCCGCTTTCCCCCCGAGGTTACTACATGAATGATTTTCTTTTCACATTGAATTTCAGCATGATTTTGGGCTAACAAATCCATTCCTACAACTACTTTAAATTCCCCCATGTACATTGGAACAAGGTCTATACTAAATTCCTCATCTTCGATTATTATCTTACAGTTTTTGCAAATATCATGCAACAAATAGCTTTTACTATCAGCAACTTCAACCTCTAAGGGTATTGACATCTTTTCAAGCTTAAACGATGGGTGAGCTAACAATTCATTAGAAATGAATGACCTACTAGCCCCGGAATCAAATAAAACGTTCATAGGCATAGAATTAACCAAGAATATACCTGAAACCACGTCCGGGCTAGCTTTAGCTTCATCCGAGGTTAGCTGAACATCCTTCCGCGAGCCTTGGGGGGCTCGTCCTTCTTTCCATCTCTCTTTGCCCCTTGTTGGAGTTTCGGACATTCCGCTTTAATGTGCCCCGGTTCATTGCAATTGTAACACGCCTTTGAGTTTTCGGAGCACCTATAAAACGGATGTCCTTCCCGCCCACATTTGTAGCACCCCTTCTTTCCCGACAAACATTCACCCGAATGATGTTTCCCACACGTCTTGCAAGTCGGGATTTCACCACTTGCTTTCCCTTTCTTGCTTTGGTCTTGATATCTTGCCTTTTTCGAAGGGTTTGCGTTGGTAGGCTTCTCCACTGCCCTTTTCTCTCCCCGTTCAACCTGCCTTTTTATCTCAATTTCTCTGTCTCTTGCCCATTCAATTAGTTCATTTAACGTCGCGCACTTAGAGGGGTTTACAAATTCCCGATATTCAGCCTTTAACATAGCATGGTAACGTACAATCCTTTGCCTCTCAGTCCCCGCTATCTCCTCACAGAACTTCACCCTCTCAAGGAACTTGTTTGTTATCTCATCAATCGTTTCATCCTTTTGCCGGAGACGTAAGAAGTCTTCCTGAATCTTATCAATTGCGGATTGTGGACTATAATATTTCAGAAATGACTCCTTGAATTCTTGCCATGTTAACGATTGTACCTTATCATCCCCCAATTCCTTCGAGTATACGTCCCACCAATCTTTTGCTCGAAGTTGTAGAAGGCCCGTGGCAAACATTACTTGATCCTCCGCTTCACATCTACTTCGTGTAAACACTGCCTCGGTACTGGAAATCCACCTTTGACAAGCTATCGGATCAACTTCCCCTTTGTATGGTAAGGGGTTGCATGCCATGAACTCCTTGTACGTGCATCGCCGATAGCTTTTCTTCACTTGCAATTCGCTAATCATTTCTTTCAATTCTTCCACCTTGGAAGTTACCGAGGTATTAATTATTTCCAGTACTTGCCCTTCGACTTCTTGAGCTAGTCGGGGAATACTAGCCTCAACTGCTTTCATTACTTCTTCCACAACCATAGCTTTTATTTCATTTCGGCGTGCTTCATCGTCCTCATTCGCATTCACTCTATCGGCCATCTACATAAAACATTCGTTACATTCATTAGATTTCATTTCATTTCTTCCACCATCATGTCTTAACATTATTTTATCATGACACGTTTCATTCATCATTCATACCTCTTGCCTTATCGTCATTGTATCATATCGTTCTTTTATTTTAGACATTCATTCATCCTTTCTATCATATGATCATGCTAGTGCTACATAGCTCTCATTCTTTCTAATATGTGAAAGAAATTACTCATGACTAAACCATGCTTAAACTTTCTTTGGAAACTCAACGTTTCCGACAACCAACTCCATAGTATTCTTTATCCCTTACACCTTGATATACTTTTCTTACCCATTAGGATCGAATTATATCATTCTAAGTACCTTCCATATGAATAAAACAATAAACAGAACAATATATTTTGAAACAGGCTGAAATGAGCTCCACCGTAAGTTACGATGGTACCGTAACTTACGGTGACCCCTTTCCCTTTATGGTGCCAAGCTACTAACTTACGGTAGCCATTCTTTCTCCCAGGTGCTACCGTAAATTACGGTACCACCGTAACTTACGGTAGTGCCCAGCGTACTTTTATTGTTTTTTCATGTTTTTCTACTCCTTTTTGACCCGTATTAACCCCCAAACTGATCTGATTCATCCTATATCTTCCACTACGTCACGTAATCATTTCATAACGTCCCACAACAACTTAAATTGAAATGCAAAATTATTTCATAACGTAATCATTTAGAACACTTACTTGCTTTGCGCCACGGATCGAACACACACTTCTCCCGAGCCTTTGGTTTGAGTTCAAGCATTTGATGCTTAAATCCCTCAAACCTAGGCTCTGATACCAACTTGAAACGCCCAATTTCCATTCTTGATGTTTAACATAACTTTATACAAATTCTAAAAAACATTTGACATGACCCGTTCGAAAATTTAACTTTTTCCCTGCTTTTAACAACATCATTTTAATTATATTCTACGACACTTTTCAAACCACAAAGTTGAGACCATAAGGTTCACCATGAACGATTTTGTACAAAATATACCAAAAGACTTAGAAGTTCTAGCTACTTACTAACATACTAAACATAATTTAACATCATGTGACAAAACAAAGTTTTTGACCCATTCATAATCAACAACATGAACCGGAAGCGTGTAAAGGTCGACAATTGTGTGTTCGCTCCGAATGCGCCGTAATCAAGCATGAGATTTACCTAACATTCATAACAACAAACACTTGTTAGTTCGTAACACATAACAATTACAATCCTTTAATTCCATATTCTTTTTCACCCGTTAACATAGCATAATACCCTACTAACATATTTACTTTCATTCGGAAACATTCATCATTCCACTTTTCCAATTCATTAGTAATGAATCACCACATATCATACCTTCATGTACTTACCCCATTTGACCCGTATGGCAAATTTAATTCCTAAACATTCCAACTATCATTCTATTTAACATTTCATCCTAATAGACGGATCCTTTAAATTTTACCACAACTTGATCATTCGGACATTTCTCCATACAAACTCTTTGCATTTATTCAATCGAGATTCATAAAGGGAAATTATACTAAAATCATAGTTCTAAATGGTATCATTCATAATCTACCAATATAGTACATAAAGTTCATATGAACTTACCGCGATCTTGTGATGATTGTGCCTTTGAGTGACTTGCGCCTTCTTCCTTCTTTGTGCCTATAAGTCATAATCCTGTACTTTAGCTTTCTTTCAACATAAATTTCACAATCCTTATGGTATGTTATGGCGTTTACTAGTTACATACATCATTATCATGAGAAAGTTACATCATCTTAACAAGTATTCATGCAAAAGCCATAACTAACTCACTTAGGCATTTTGTCAAACACATGGTGTGCATATCACTAGACTAGCATAATGTACAAGCGTTTTAAGCACAACTTTCATAGTTCACTCTTGAGTAACATAAACATACTACCATGATAGAATCTATCATTCAAATCAAGAACATACAATTCTAAATCCATATTCATAACAATTTCATAAGTTAATCATCAAATTAACATACAAAACTTCACAATTGTTAAACATTACTTGACATGCAAGTGGGTTTTGCCCTAACCTTGTTCATATTCGAATTTTAGCATTCTAATGATATCTAGACCTTCCTAATAACCATCAATCTTACTGAATTTTGTATTACATTCATAAATTTCACAAAACCCACTTAATCAAACTTTCATCAAATCACAAAATTTGACTTACTTGAGATCAAGAACACTTAGATAATCAAGATACTTGGGTAATGCATTCGTTTCTTCAACAATCTAGCTCTCAATTGAAGGAATTTAGTGATTTAGGGTTTTGATGAGGGAAGGAGTCCCCCCTCTGCTTCTCACGATCGTAGGAACCAGACTTGTCTGGTTTCCTCCTTTTTTGTCATGTTTTAATCTCTTTTTTTACATATCTAGTCCCCCATCTTTTAAGCCTTATTCACTTACTCATTTCTAGTTACAATCTTGGCAACTTAATGCATATATGGGGTTTTTGATTTGTTAATTGGTATAAATTTTAATAATACTCTAAAATTTTTTTTTATATTTACCCTTTCTTTTCGTTAATGTTTTGTGATGAAGCATTAAAACTCGTCACATAAGAAATTCGGGGTGTTACAAAAAGGATGCCCATGACCCAGTTTCGCCATCTCGACGGAAAACCCATGTGTGTTAAGATGGAAATTAAAAATTTCCAGTTCAATGTGTCGTAGGCCTTTTCTAAATCGGCTTTGAACACGAAAGTATTCTTCTTTGATTTTTTCGCCCAACCCACCACTTCATTAATTATTAGAGGCCCATCTACAATATTTCTCTCCGAAACAAAAGCCGATTGAACATTAGAAACTACACTTTTAATCACAGCTTTTATTCTATTTGCTAGCACTTTTGAGATAATCTTATTCACCACCCCAATAAGCGATATAGGTCTAAAATCTGAACAAGACAATAGGTCTAAAATCTGAACAAGACAATGGATCGGTCACTTTTGAGATAATCTTATTCACCACCCCAATAAGCGATAAATGGTGGTGTAGGTATGTAACATTTTCGGTTTGGACGTTTAAGTTTTTGGGTTGCTTCTTTTTTATCACGGATTTGGATGTCTGAGAGTGATTGGTTTTTTATAGTGGGTGGTGTGGAGGTGGAACGGTTGGAGTGACAGAGAAGAAGATGGATCAGGATCCCAGTTTCTTTTAATATTAGGGTTTTTTTTTCATATTTCCCCTTAAAAAATTTTGAAATTGCACATATACCCGAGTCAAAAATTAAATTGCATATTTCCCCTCTATTAACTAGTAAAATTGCAAATTTACCCATTTTGATTTAATTTATTAAAATTAAATTATAGAAAGACTATTTTACCCTTCATTTTACTAAACTTTAAAAAATTGCATATTTACCCTTTTTTCACTAGTTTTTGTCTTTTTTTTCACTACTTGCAATTTTTCATAAAGTTATTTTTTTTTCATTATTTTCCTCACGAACTAGAGTAACAATCATAAAAAATACAATTAACAATCACTAAATACTTCAAGCTAAAAAGGACTAATCACTTACAAAAGGACTTTTGCCCTTCAAAAATCCTTTTACCTCAAAATAAGGAACCCCAAACACCCTCAAAGTGTCATTTACGTCTAAGCAATGGATAAGATTAGGAGGTGAAAGGTGGAAAGAACTTAGAATGAAAAGTAAATAAAATATAAATAAACCACCTACCCATTGACACATATGTGATAATTTATGCAGAATACACTTGTACATAATATATAAAATGTTGTAAATCAGCAGCAATAACAAATTGTCTCACATAGCCATATATGTGTGTATAATCATAAAAAACCAAAAAGCGTAAAGAAAAGGCAGAGATTGTAAAAAAGATGCTAGTATACCTGTGGTCTAGAGGAAAGGGATGGGATGAGGTGAAAGCTCGGAGGAACAAACCTACTACCATTTGTTCAGATAAATGGCGGATCTTGACAAAATAAGGAAAAAATAGTTGCGTGTTAGAGAGTAAAATTTAGTTGGGAATGAATTGGGATGGTGTACGTACAAGAAATCTGACCTTTAGTGGAGTGGAGTGGAGATCTTCAAAGACAACATTAACAGAGGAAATGAGACATAATTTGAAAATAGAGTTAGGGCTTGTTCGACGGAGTTAAATTCCGAGCAAGTTGTTAGGGCTGGCTTGTTTGAGAAAAAGTGGAGCTTTCAGAAAAGGTAAAGAGAAAGTAAGATGTGTAAGAGGGAACTATTGCTTAGCCATTGGATCTAGCGCATATCGACAGTCCGATTTAATCATACGGATCTAGGGACAGCTTTTGCTTCAATAATAAACACATGAGGAGTTTATTTCTTTTTTTTAATTTTTTATTTTATAAGTTAATGCATTAAAAATAAATAAAACATATATTAAACAAAATAAAATTAAAACTACTTAAAAAACACATTACATAAAATTAAAACTATAATATTAAACCATAACAGATCTAAAATTTAGGTTGGGGTTGTGTGTTAAAAAAAGCCGGTTGTGAAGCTTAGGGGTAAAAATATTAAGGTTGAGAGTTTGTTGAATATTCATATGGGGTTTGAACCGGTGCACTTGGACTGCTTGAACCGTCTCGTCTCGTTTGCAACATACGTCCTCTTGAGTTTGAACCCGATCCTCGGCTAGCGGAACCTTTTTTTCTTGGGTTCACCTTTGGTTTATTTATCTATGGTGTGGTGTGTACAAATTTTAGTGAGAGTGGTGTGTGAAATGCATGGGTTTTAATAAAGAAAACAATTTTTTTAATTTCCAACGGTCCACTTTTCATAACGTTCCAAATTTCCATTTGGTGAGTATTCATTGTTTTGCTCCTTCAATGCTCACCGAGAATGGGCTGGCGGCCCCTTGCCGTTCGGTAAACATGGGTCACCGAAGGTGCCCCTTCCACCCTAAGACCATACGATGTGTGCATGGAAGTCACAACCATGCCGGAACACCACCCCGTAAACGGCGTTGTGGGTGGCGTGGGGGAAGGGGCGGGAGAAATTCCACCGGCGTGGAGGTAATTGTGTGGGTGAGGTGGAGGCTCTTGATTGGTGGGTGTAGTTTAGGTTTCTTTTGATTGGTTGATATTTATTTTTTAAAATTTTTTTCCTCTTCCACGCCATGTCCCACCCCGTGCTTTTTTCTCCACGCCACAATGCTGACTTGGTTGTCACATGACGTTTCACGCCCATTTTTCATGCCCTCTCACACCGTGTGGTCTAAAATAAAAAAAATATCAAAGCCTTATCCCACCTTCTAAGATACTAATAGGCTATAATGTCATGGGTAATAATAATGTATTTATTTTACAACTTACGATGTCATGGTAATACGTTTAAACACTACATTTAATGTTTGTTTGTTTTAGCTTTTAATTGATTCTTAATTGTGGTTTCGATTATTTGTTTCGCGAGTAGATGTCTGAATGGTTCAGACATTTGCCTTGGAATAGTTAAGGTAAGAACACTTCAGTGTTCTCAAATACTACAACGAAAACTTCAAAAGTTCAAACCATCATACACAAACACATCAGAGGAAGAAACAATCCACTCGAATGGTCCAGCCGATCGAACAGGACTGTTCAAACAGACTTTCAAACCGAACGAACAACCCGTTTGATCGAACCTGCTGTTCGATCGACCAGGCTATTCGATCCATTTGCACTTGTTTTCATTTTACGTATATTCATCGCTATGCTATCAAACTATTCAGGCTAACTCTACCTTCAAGCGCTCCCTTCAATCCATTCCAATCAACCGCTGTGAGTATACTCGAACCCTTTTTGCTTTAACACTTTTGGGTGTTACATACGTTACTTATCAAAATCACGATCGAACACACTATTCAAACTATTTGAACGCTAACCGATTGCATGTATTACGTGACTAAATGAATGCTTGTTGTTATGTTTACACGTGGAATGCTGTCTACCTGCCTTAGCAACGTAGTACTAAAGTTTGGACCCAGCACCCGTTCACACGGGGGTTGTTAAGGACAATTACTTGCATGGATTACGATGGTAATCATGTATTGCGAACTGTCTCGGACAGTCAACCCGCAGTCGTTGGTATCGATAGATCCATGTCGATAATTAACATGCTTCGTTTCCCTCTGTGTACGTGCTGGTTATGCGTAAACTATTTCGAACTCTATATGCTATTATCAAACTTGTATGCTCACCTTTACAATATATGTATTGACTTTATTTTAACGTATGTGACAGGTGTTTAAGATAATTGCTTGCTAGGGAAGTGAAGCTAGAATAAAGCTTTAGAAGCCCCCAACAAATAGTTGTCTGTCAGGAACAAGCAACTAGGGCATAGTTGTCTGTAGATCTTGTCAGGCTGGGTCTTAGAAGCATTGAACAATATTTATTTATGTTAAATCTGAGTTGTCGGAACAGAATTACTTGTTTGGATGTTATTTGTAATAATGTATTTGTTTATTCGGGATACGGTATGGGACGTATCTATAATTGGATTTTATGAATAGTTGTTGTGGAGACTTCTGAACAATCTGTTTCGCTCAGTGCTATGCCCCGATGATTCCGCCATCGGTTGGGGTGTGACAGTTTAATAGGGGGCTTTATACAATACCATGCAAGCTAAAGAGGCTTTATTCTTTGACGTGGTGTCGACGTGGATCTGACGTGGCGTGGGGGCTTTATCCCACACCCTCCAGCCTAATTGTTTTAGCATTTACACATTCATAAGTTGCCAAACAACCCCCATACACTTTGAAAGTAGTTTGATGTGGATGCTAGTGAATCATCTAGCAATATGGTCTTGGTCCGGGGATGCGTGTGGAATGCCCAAGAATCGAGGCAGAAACACGACCCTTAAAGTCGAAAGTGACGACAAGTCTATTGTGAATAGTCGGATTGCTTTGGGTAGTCGATGTCTAGTAGCCGCAGACAATCTATCTCTCGATTTCATGTATTTTGATTCTGAGAACCGCAGACCGTGTACTCTGATGACTCGTTGATTTTATGTGTTTATATGTGCTTTATCTGTTTATGTATTTATATTTTCGAATATTATTCAATTTTGCTATCATTTCGACCGACACACACGACTCGCATTGCGATCCTATCTCGATTCGAAATCCAGTTGATGCAACCTAGACGATATTATGATAAGCTAAACCATACGACTAAGTTAGGCCATACGATGCTACTCGATATGTCATACGTGATCGCTATACGAACGACACGCGAACTTGGAAGGATAGGTTTCTGTATTTTGACTGACTCTGTGCTTATGTGTCTATGTGCTTCTGTGAATCTGTGCTCTATTTGCTTATGTGCTTCTGTGGTTATGTGGATTTTGTGCCTTTGGTGATTATGTGCCTGTATGATTCGTGCCTTACTCGTGTTCCTGAGCTTTAGGAATCTAGACGTGAGAGGTGAGATTCGATTACGTTGTGTTGAGTCCTGTGACGATGTCTCTTGCAGACCATGTCGTCGTTTGGATCCCGACACCATTTGACTCGCCAAGAGAAGAGAGACAAGCGTCTTGCCGCTATCATCACCAAAAGCGTGGCAAAAGCTGTGAGCAATGTTTATGAGAACGTCAGCAAGTCGACTGATGAATCACGAACAGACGCACCCAAAGATGCTAGCAAGGCTGCTTTCAGCTTCAAGCAGTTCAAAGCATGCGGACCCAAAGAGTTCACTGGCGAGGATGGCCCTACCGCCATGTTTCACTGGTTCGACTCAGTTGAAGTCACTCTGCGCCAAAGCGGCTGTCCTGAGAATCTCCGCACCCTCAACGCAATAGGCGTCTTCCAGTCCCGTGCTCTAGACTGGTGGACGGCCGAACGAAACAAGCGCGGGAATGATGCAGCTTACGAGCTGACATGGGAGGAATTGAAGGCAATCACGATCAACGAATTTTGCCCTCCCCATGAACGCCAAAAGCTGGAGGACGAGTTTTGGTCCATCAAGCAGAAGGATGGAGACAACGCTGCTTTAACCGCTCGCTTCAAGCAGCTCGGCATCATCTGTCCCGATCAGGTCAAGACTCCAGACCAGACCATCAAGAAGTACATTCGAGCTTTGCCAGATTGCGTAGCCGATTTTGTCCAAGCCGCCAAGCCAGCATCAATCGAAAAGGCTTACCTACTTGCCGCTGAAATCAATGACAAGCGGGTAAAGTCTGGATTTTGGGATAAGCCATCAAAGTCTCTGCACCAAGCCACCATCGCAGCACCCACCGACTCATCTGCTCAACCCTCCAAGACATCAAGAAGAAGGAAGAAGAACAACAACAACACCAGCAGCAAGAACTGCGCTGTGACGACAACAACTGCTGCTCCTCTACAAGCCGTACCGGCTCAGCAGCAGTCGCACCACCGACAAGCTCCAGTGGTTAATGCGCCGCCAGCAAAGCGCGCTTACACAGGTCCCCACCCGCTCTGCCCGACATGCTCGTATCATCATCCGGTGGGATTCGCCTGTCGTTTCTGTGCTCAATGCAACCTCTACGGCCATTTCACTGCGAACTGTCGCTATGGTCCCCGTCAAGCCCCAGTTCAAGTCGTCGCTCATCAAGCTCTACTCCCAGCCCCTCAAGCTCAGCCAACAGCTCAAGCACCTGCAGTCAATGCTAGGGTCTGTTTTGCATGTGGTGACCCTAACCACTTCGCAAACATGTGCCCGAACAGGGTGGTTAAACAAGAACCCCAGCAGCAGCAGCAGCCCCAGCAGCAACAGCAAGCAGCCCGTGCCCGAACCTTTAACATCAACGCTCGTCAGGCTCAGGCTGACAACAACGTGGTTAATGGTACGTTCCTTGTGAATGGTATTTATGCATCGTGTTTGTTTGATATTGGAGCCGATAACTGCTTTGTATCGTTTGAATTCGAGAAGCTTCTTAGTCGTAAGCGCTCTTATCTTCCCTCGTCATTCGAAGTTGAGGTCGCTACTGGAAGAACTGTCGCCGTAAACTTTGTTCTCCGTGATTGTACTCTCGAGCTCAACAATCATATCTTCCCTATCGATCTTATTCCGATGCAGCTATGAAGTTTTGACGTCATAGTAGGCATGGACTTCCTTCGCGAAAACCATGCTGAAGTTGTGTGCTTTGAAAAGATGATTCGATTTTCCCTCACGAATGGTGATTTGTTATGTGTATACGGTGAAACAGCTTCGAAAGGTCTCAAGCTAATGTCATGTGTCCAAGCCAATAAGTATCTCCGCAAGGAGTACAGGGCTTTCTTGGCCAACATAGTAGTAGCGAAAAAAGGAAAGAAAAAGAAAGCTGAAGTCAGAGACGTTCCAGTGGTTCGTGAATTTCCTCAGGTGTTCCCTGATGACCTTCCTGGACTACCGCCAAGTCGTGATATCGACTTTCGTATCGACCTTATTCCGGGAGCTAACCCTGTTGCCAAAGCCCCGTATCGACTTGCTCCATCCGAAATGCGGGAACTCTCGAACCAACTCCAGGAATTACTTGAAAAAGGCTTTATTCGCCCGAGCACCTCTCCTTGGGGCGCGCCAGTCCTTTTCGTCAAAAAGAAGGATGGTTCGTTCAGGATGTGCATCGACTATCGGGAGTTGAATAAGTTAACCATTAAGAACCGATACCCTTTGCCTCGAATCGACGACCTATTTGATCAGCTGCAAGGTGCCAAGTGTTTCTCGAAGATCGATCTACGTTCAGGCTATCATCAATTGCGGATTCAAGAGGAAGACATCCCCAAAACCGCTTTTCGAACTCGCTATGGCCACTATGAATTCGTTGTTATGCCTTTTGGTTTAACCAACGCACCCGCGGTTTTCATGGAACTGATGAATCGCGTGTGTAAGCCATTCCTAGACCGTTTCGTCATCGTGTCTATCGACGATGTCTTGATTTATTCCAAATCGAAATCCGAACATGCGCAACATCTACGTTTGGTTCTCGAGTTACTTCAGGGGAATCAACTCTACGCCAAGTTCTCCAAGTGTGAATTCTGGTTGGAGGAGGTTCAGTTTCTGGGTCACATAGTGAATAGCCAAGGTATCCATGTCGATCCCGCGAAGATTGAAGCAGTTAAGAGCTGGATTACGCCTAAAAACCCGTCTGAGGTTCGTTCTTTTCTCGGACTAGTGGGCTATTATCGACGATTTATCGAAGGATTCTCTAAGATCGCTGTGCCGCTTACCGCTCTTACTCATAAAGACAAGTCTTTTGTTTGGGGAACTGCACAAGAGACTGCCTTTCAAACCCTCAAGCGTATGCTTTGCAATGCTCCTATTCTCACGCTGCCCGACGGAAACGACGATTTCATTGTCTACTGTGATGCTTCCAACCTCGGTCTTGGTTGCGTTCTTATGCAGCGAGACAAGGTTATATCTTACGCATCTCGACAGCTCAAGATCCACGAGAAGAACTATACAACCCATGACCTCGAGCTAGGCACGGTTGTCTTTGCATTGGAGATTTGGTGACACTACCTGTATGGCACTAAGTGTACAATCTACACTGATCACAGGAGTTTACAACACATCTTTAATCAGAAGGAACTCAATATGCGTCAACACCGATGGGTAGAACTTCTTAACGACTACGACTGCGAGATACGTTATCACCCAGGCAAGGCGAATGTTGTTGCCAACGCGCTCAGCCGACGGAGTTACATGCTTAGTATTCGTAATACCCAAGCCCAGCATAATCTCGAAGCCCTCATCCGCGAAGCCCAACATGCATGTTTCAATGAACGCACCTTGAAGAAAGAAAGGATCTATCACGATGGAGCTCAGCTTGTAAGCAAGGCAGATGGGATATTCTACTATCTGGATCGAGTTTGGATTCCTAAGCGGACTGATCTACGAAAGATTATAATGACTGAAGCCCACAAGTCCCGATATTCCATTCATCCCGGTGCCGATAAAATGTACCAGGATCTTCGTTACAAGTACTGGTGGCCAGGTATGAAACGATATATCGCTCTTTATGTTGGAAGTTGCCTGACTTGCGCAAAAGTCAAGGCGGAACATCAACGACCCTCTGGCTTACTCGAACAACCTCCAATTCCCATATGGAAGTGGGAGAGTATAGCTATGGATTTCATAACCAAACTTCCTACCACTCCATCTGGTCACGACAGTATATGGGTTATTGTTGATCGTTTGACCAAATCAGCCCACTTTTTGCCGATACGAGAAGACTATAAGGTGGAATGACTAGCCCAAATCTACACCGACGAGATCATCCGTAATCATGGTACGCCTCGTGACATCATCTCAGACCGTGACGCTTGGTTTACTTCAAGATTGTGGGAAACGTTCCAAACAGCTCTTGGTACGAAGCTTAACTTAAGTACCGCATTCCATCCCCAAAGCGACGGACAGACTGAAAGAACGATCCGTACTCTTGAAGACATGCTCCGTGCGTGTGTCATAGATTTCGGTGGTAGTTGGAACAAACACCTGCCACTAGTCGAATTCTCGTATAATAATAGCTATCATGCCAGCATCCAAATGGCACCATTCGAGGCTTTGTATGGAAGAAGATGTCGATCGCCTATTGTGTGGCACGAGATCGGTCATTCGCAATTAACCGGTCCCGAGATACTAAAAGAAACGACTAACAAAATCCTCCAGATTCGAGACAACTTGGTAAAAGCTCGAAGTAGACAGAAAAGTTACGCCGATAGAAGACGCAAGCCCCTTGAATTTGACGTTGGCGACTACGTACTCCTAAAGGTATCCCCTTGGAAGGGTGTAGTCAGATTCGGCAAGAAAAGGAAACTAACGCCTCGATATGTTGGACCTTTTAAGATTCTAGAAAGGATCGGAAGAGTCGCCTACAGACTCGAGCTACCAGAAGAACTCAGTAACGTCCACCCGACTTTCCATGTGTCTAACCTCCGAAAATGCCTAGCTGATCATGATCTAACCGTACCTCTCGACGATTTTCAGATCAACGAAACCTTACACTTCGTGGAAATGCCTGTCGAAATCATGGATCGCCAAACCAAACAACTCAGGCGCTCACGCATCCCTATCGTAAAAGTCCGATGGGAAGGCAAGCGAGGCGCGGAGTTCACTTGGGAACTCGAAAGCGACATGAAGGCCAAGTACCCGCAACTGTTTGAATAAAGATCTGAAACATCAAATTGGTAAAACGACCCACGGTGATGTGCAGCTTCGAGCCTAATTTCGGGACGAAATTCCCTAAACAAGGGGAGGCTGTAACAACCCGTGTTTTCGAATGTCAAAGTCAAAGTCAAAGTCCAAGTCAACTTTGATTTCTTTGACTGGTAATAGTTCTTTTTGCTTTTTGTATTATATGGAGTAAGTGTTGTCCAAATAAAATGATCGAATGTTTAATCAATGCGACCGAACTACGACTGTGAATAGTAGGAAATAACAATGCGATAAAGCTAATCAACCAATAATCAAGTTAATCGACTCATCAAATCGAACTCGAGACTCGAACTATACGAAAATGGTGAATAAATGCTTATGTGTGTGTACCTTATGTGCTACTTGTGCGTGTCTACTTTATGTTTTGTGTGGTATTCAATCGAAACTCGAATCGAAACTCGAAACTCAATCAAACTCAATCAAAAATCGAAGTCGAATGGTGAATTGAAGATGATTGTATGTTAGATATAGTAGTTGGGACTGAAAGTAATTTGACTAGGAACTCTATCGTATCCGAATCATCGTCCATCGAAATCGAAATATCAAAAATCATCGCAAAACACTCAAAAAGGGTTGCTGATCGAACAGGAAGCCCTGATCGAACAGGCCAGCCGATCAAACATGCTGTTCGATCGAGCAGGCCACTCGACCAGAGATCCTGGCCGATCGGCTGACACTTTCCTCATTTGGAGCCTATAAATAGCCCTGTCATTGCCACTCTTTCTACTTTTGGAAAGCTCTGACCGAACCAGCCTTATTCTTCACCTTTTCTCAGATTTCTCTCAACTCCGGTAAGTTTTCATCCTAATTCTTGTACGTTTTTGATCAATGCATGATTCTTCACCTTTCTATCTTTCAAATCTTGAATTCTAACCGTGAAATCACCAAGATCTAAGTGTTCTTGGGTGATGTCATCATGGTGTTCTTGAAGAACATCATGTTTTGGCCTCATTCAACCATGAATAGCTTAGATCTAACCGATTTCCACATAAACAAACAAAGATCCATAATAGATACCTTTCCATGGTGTGAAGGATTGAAAGAAGGATTCTTAACTTTCTTTCAACTCTTTTACACTCAATGCCTTAAAACCGGTAGAAAACGGAGCTCGAACCAACCCACTAGTCACTTTAACAGTTGGGTGGTTCAGGATTCGGATTCCACCTACAAGATTCACCGATTTTCGGGTTAAACATCAAACCGACGTTCCGAGCCGTTCACCGGCCGGACTTGGGCGATTCCTGCCCGGACGGGATAAATGGATAAGGACGAAGGTTCTATTGTTTAAACTCGTTGTCAAGGAATATCGAAATGACGTCAAACGCCAAAACAGCCAAGTGTTAGACGAAAGGCCGACCAGGTCAGAATGCTGGCCGAACGGTTAGGCTGTTCGAACGAATAGTCCAACCGATCGGACACGCCAGTCGATCGACCGGGCCAGCCGATCGGCTAGCATGTGGTCCCACACTTTGACAATTTCATGAAGTGTGGTATTGAACGAGGTACTGTTCGATCGAACAACTGTTTGTCAACATTACTCTTCGGATCATGAGATACTATGCTTCAGCACTTAATCGATTTTACAACTCGTTCGTAGTATGGGGTGCCACCCGATCGAGCCTGCTACTCGATCGAGCGACACCGAACGGAAGAACCACTATTGATGTGTATAACCAATCGGTTAAGCCGGCCGATCGAACAGACCGTTCGATCGATCGACCTGAAAGGTAAGAACACTTCAGTGTTCTCAAATACTACAACGAAAACTTCAAAAGTTCAAACCATCATACACAAACACATCAGAGGAAGAAACAATCCACTCGAATGGTCCAGCCGATCGAGCCTACCGGCCGATCGAACAGGACTGTTCAAACGGACTTTCAAACCGAACGAACAGCCCGTTCGATCGAACCTGCTATTCGATCGACCAGGCTATTCGATCCATTTGCACTTGTTTCCATTTTACGTATATTCATCGCTATGCTATCGAACTATTCAGGCTAACTCTACCTTCAAGCGCTCCCTTCAATCCATTCCAGTCAACCGCTGTGAGTATACTCGAACCCTTTTTGCTTTAACACTTTTGGGTGTTACATGCGTTACTTATCAAAATCACGATCGGACACACTATTCAAACTATTTGAACGCTGACCGATTGCATGTATTACGTGACTAAATGAATGCTTGTTGTTATGTTTACACGTGGAATGCTGTCTACCTGCCTTAGCAACGTAGTACTATAATTTGACTCAGCACCCGTTCACACGGGGGTTGTTAAGGACAATTACTTGCATGGATTACGGTGGTAATCATGTATTGCGAACTGTCTCGGACAGTCAACCCGCAGTCGTTGGTATCGATAGATCCATGTCGATAATTAACATGCTTCGTTTCCCTCTGTGTACGTGCTGGTTATGCGTAAACTATTTCGAACTCTATATGCTATTATCAAACTTGTATGCTCACCTTTACATTATATGTATTGACTTTATTTTAACG
The DNA here is from genome assembly GCF_002127325.2 of Helianthus annuus. Classification (NCBI taxonomy): domain Eukaryota; kingdom Viridiplantae; phylum Streptophyta; class Magnoliopsida; order Asterales; family Asteraceae; genus Helianthus; species Helianthus annuus. Next base: position 33,547,930 of record NC_035444.2, on the reverse strand, counting down.
TATTGCTTGCTAGGGAAGTGAAGCTAGAATAAAGCTTTAGAGGCCCCCAACAAATAGTTGTCTGTCAGGAACAAGCAACTAGGGCATAGTTGTTTGTAGATCTTGTCAGGCTGGGTCTTAAAAGCATTGAACAATATTTATTTATGTTAAATCTGAGTTGTCGGAACAAAATTACTTGTTTGGATGTTATCTGTAATAATGTATTTGTTTATTCGGGATACGGTATGGGACGTATCTATAACTGGATTTTATGAATAGTTGCTGTGGAGACTTTTGAACAATCTGTTTCGCTCAGTGCCATGCCCCGATGATTCTGCCATCGGTTGAGGTGTGACAGTTTAATAGGGGGCTTTATACAATACCATGCAAGCTAAAGAGGCTTTATTCTTTGACGTGGTGTCGACGTGGATCTGGCGTGGCGTGGGGGCTTTATCCCATACCCTCCAGCCTAATTGTTTTAGCATTTACACATTCAGAAGTTGCCAAACAACCCCCATACACTTTGAAAGTAGTTTGATGTGGATGCTAGTGAATCATCTAGCAATATGGTCTTGGTCCGGCCAGACCGAGTTTAATAACATTGCATCAAAGTTTTCTAAATTCGAAAATGAATGTTAAAACTCTTTTCTTGTCAAACTGTAACAGAACCGCATTACTCCTAACTCGTCAAAACTTGCCTATCTATTGGGTGATTTTCTGAGTTAAAACGATTTTTTTACATTGCCCACTTTCATCCACCAAATATGCACGTAGCATATTGTTTATATTAAAACTAGTTTTTTTACGTCGTATGCAAAGCAATTAAAATGTGATTTTTGGTTGAGAAATAAGATATGGAAATTAACCAGAAAAGAAGTGGATTATTGTCGAATGCGGAAATGAACGGAAATTGGCTCTCTCGTTTGATGGTTCCATTCGATTAATAAATTTTACTTTATTTTTTTCATACTTTTTGACCTTTTGTTAATGTGTTTATCCCTTTGTAGCTAAGTTGTCATCAAACAAAAAATGTACCAAGTTACGTGGTTAAAAAGTGGCAAAGTGCTAAATAAATGTTATTGCTAACTTTGAACCACAAAATCGACATAGTTTATACTTTAGTGGACCGGTCTAATACGAGGACTTGTGTCTATTGCGCTTGCGTGTAAAAGGTAAACTTGGTAGAAAAATGAATCTGTGGTGGGCTGGGAACCAAATGGGGACTATCATGATATGCCAACATGTTCAATCCATCACTCACCTATTTCAAGATACTAAGCTTAACCCAGAGGCACAAATTTGATATTTTCTGTATCACCCTTCACTACATGCAACCCATGAGTTGATTCGGGTTGGGTCCATCGTATGTCAATTAAAAACTTGACGATTCGTGCTTGGTTTATAGATTGACCAAAAACTAGTTAATTTGAGTAGCAACTTAGCTGCTGTAGTTAAACAGAAGTAGAATAATCTCAGATCATGATAAAACCCATCGGCTTATAAATTAGGATATCATCATACATAAAGAAGACACGGTATGTGTCAACTAGAGGTAAGTTTAAAATGTCGGTGGTTTAAAGAACCCAACACTAAAACTATGGAGGAGTAGAACTTGACCACAACAGCTTTTTCTTCGTCTACATTAGAGTTGTTCACAAACAACTATTTGTTCACAAATAACTATCATCTTATCCAATCTCCGTCGTCTTTATTAAGTAATATGTCAAAACATGTTATTGAAACTTGAGTAAAAACATATTTTTGAAACTAGAGTAGTGATATTGATTGTCAGTGAAACTCCTTTTCCTCCAACGGTCATGGAACACATTTAATATGAACTGATTTGAATGATATGATTAGCTCATTGTTATGTTACAACTCATCAAACACATATAATTAATTCCATTTTTTTATTAATACTTTAATTAAAGATTCGCCACTGCAAGTTTTCTACTTGATGAAATTAAAATACAATATTTCTTCTAACAATTTGAGTCTTGTCTAAAGATAATATACCAAAAAGCAAAAAGCAAAAAGCAAAAATCATCCAACAACAAGAAGGGGGTGTCCCTTTCGACCACCCTAGGGGATGGTGATCTCCGAGGAGCACACCAACCCCTTCTCATGACCCAATTGCTCCAGAGTCCACTTGATGTAAGGTTCGATAGGCCGGCCAAACAGACGCACCTAGCCGTCGGGGGTCCGTCCGGGGTGAGGACCTTCTTGGCCTCAACCAGGAACGGTCCTAGCCTCGCATAATCACACCCGGGGTTGAAGTAAACCACCTGGTGGTAGAGCATGTTGGTCTTGTCTCCCCTCAGCCGCATTGGCCTCTTGAAGCAAGTTGACGCTGATGTGTACGGCAGCTCCGACGGTGTTCGCATTTGGAGATCCCGTTGTTGGATGAACAAAAGAGAATGATTACAATTAAGATTAACCAAACCAAACAAAGATAAACCCTATAAGATCGCGCACCAATTAAGATTACAATAATTCATTTCTTAATATAAAAGGCTTCAAAAAAATTAAGGATTTAGATTTCTATCTGTTCACCAACCTCCAAATTTGGGACAATACACAATCCTTGTGGTTGTTTCACATCAGTCTTAATGTGAAATAGCAGGATGAAAACGTAGCAGTAGCACATGATCTTTTCGGTAGTAGGCGGACATTGAACGATCAGAGGGGGAAACAATGGCGCACATGCTAACCCCAGAAAGATGGATTGGAGCCGAGTAGGTCTTTTGAGATCTAAATGTTGTTGCAACTCTTAATATTATAAGACCTGTGAATCAGATTCTTGATATGTTTATGCCTTGTAGCATCAGTCCCATTGCTTGACTATAAGATCACCAAAAAAAAATGAAAATGAAATATCAATGAGTCTGTAACAATAATCTTTACTACTTAATCATAAAATAGGACAAAAAAAGCCAAAAATTATTTCCTCACCTCATGCATACGCTCTAAGAGTTCCGCTTCCGTAAAGAGTTTTGGTGGCCTTGTAGGCCCTAATGTAAGAGTAAATACTGGACGGATCTGCATTATTGTTAAGCACAGTTATACATTGGGTAATAACATATTAATTGTGATACGATTAAAAGAAGAATACCCACTTGTAAATTGATGTTTTCGGAAAACACATTAGTCCCTGCATGAGGATAACTAATAAGCTCGGCCAGATAAAGAGCTTCTGCAATCTACTAATAGAAACAGTATAAACACAAGAAAATGGATTAATTTTGGGGGTGTTTGGGATTCCTTCTCAAAAACAACTTAGGGGGTGTAGGATCGTATTCTGACCCGAATGAGTCGTTCAGAGGCTTTCTCCTTGGTTTCAGGTGCGGAATAACAAGAAACTAAGGTAGAAATAGCACGCAGATCACTTTAACTACTTGTTTTATTGATTCGACACTGATTACACTTCAAATCTCGCACCGGCAGCACTTCGGCACGATTCTCCAACTGTTACAACTGAAATCGCTCATCATGTATATATAGGGCTTTGGGACCGCTTATTGGACAGGCCCAATAAGCGGCCCAGACATGTCACACGAGCGGTCCATCAGGTGTCATACGAGCGGTCCAGCCAATTACTACTCGAGCGATCCAACATAGTTGCTGTTCGAGCGGTCCAGGCTGTTTACCATTCGAGCGACCCTAACCTTAATGGACTATGAGCGATCCAAACAACCTAAATCTATACAATTCACACAATTACTCGTATAACGTGCTCAGATCTAACATCTAAGTCTATGACTCGATACAAGACGGAATCAGCAGATGTAGTGCACCAACAGACTCCCCCTCAGATGTTGATGGAGTCGACTATCGAGTCACAACAAAGCTGTATCTTCAGATCTTCAGTCTTGATCAGTCTTTGGGCTTTTCTCTCTTTATCATTCTAACATTCTAAGACTCGAACGAAGATGTAGTCGACAGACAACTGCACCAACAGACTCCCCCTTGAATGTTGACGGAATCTTCAGTGAGAGTCTTCAACATGACATTCTAGGATATTGTTCGGTCTTTTTCAAGCATTCTGCCTGGATCTTTCTTTCTTTGGCTATAACTGTCATCAGACTCCCCCTATCATCCTGCTAGGATAGACGTTGGGATTTGTTACCACCATAAAAATCATCTCCTGGCTCTTCTCTGTTCAGCTCATCATCTGCATCATCTGCATACATCTCAAACACTCTATCACAAACAAATAAAGTTGTGATTCAACTTAATGAATCAACTAAACATTTGAGAATATTTACAATTTTACACAGATCATAAAATTGAAACATTTCAATTTCTGATTCAACCTAATGAATCATTTTAAACATTTCAAACCACTTAACCAACCTGTCTGTTCATCAAGTTTAGCCTTTGAGATTTTGAAAATCAGCTCTTCAACATCAGTTGTCAAAAATCTTTTTGGATTTTTCAAAATATGAAACATAAATGTACAGACAAGAATTAAATGCAGAAATGAAATATGTACAAACATATTTTTGTGAGTTCGTGCAAGAGGATCATATCAGTTTTTGAGACACATCACACGCACCGTTAAGCTTTTAGACATTTTAAGTTCTAAACGAATCACGTAGATTGACGATATAATTGTCCTCTTAAATTTTCATACAATTTTCAATCTATTCAGGATACTATTTAGATGTTTTATGAACTTAGTTCAATTCATGTGTCCCACCTCTTGAATATACTCCCGTATCCAGAATCCCAATATTCAGTCTTACAGGTATGAACACTACAATGATGTCTGTATATAAATTAGGGGAAAAATGCGAGAACTGAGGGATCTCAGGTCAGAACTTCCGTTCAGCAGAGTGATATCAGTTTCGACTTAGCAGTGTGTCCCCTTTAGAGGATCTTTTCAGCTACAACAGATGATTATCAATTTTATTGTCTAATCAACTGAGGGCTTTATGCTATATTTCAAGCATTTTGCGGAAAGTATTAGCCAAGGACTAGGTCAGAACTACCGTTCAGCAGAAGTCCCGGAATAATACCCCAGACATCATAGAGTATAAACACCTAGTATATCAGAATACGAGACCTTTCAAACGAGATTTCAGGAGTTACCTATATATCCAAGTAGTGTTCCCCACGTATTTCACAAGTTTGAAATTTTAGGTTTATATCCCGAATAAATCTACTAAATGTACAAAAACCTATCGTCACATCATCAGTGAGACCGTTTATCACATTTGGCATTACATTTCTTTAGTGTGCTGTGATAGTTCAACTGATTTACTATCATTTCCTCTTATTACGCAACAAAACTCAGTTTTAAATTTTTAATGTTTTTTGACATTTTCAAATTTTCTAATTTTTTTAAAATTTTTCTCCCCCTAAAATCAAAATATGTTTCAATTTTGATTTTCTAGGAAAATTTGAAAACAAACTATACAAACTTGACAACTTGATGAGAATCACTTCAATTCTCCATCCACTTTGGCGTAAACAATCAGAACTCCCCCTCACAACAAACTATTTTCCCATTTAGATTTCAAAACACTTAAGTTTGTTTTAATCAAAATGGTTTTTCCGGAAAATAAGTTTGATTGATTTTACCACCTTTAGGTTACCATTTGTAAGAATATCCAACAAATGTTCAGGGGTGTGGTTCATCATCTTGTCTATCGATCAAAGTAGGAAAATACAAGTACAACTTAATGTCCTTGATTTACCATTTTCAGTTTAGAAACCTCTGTACCAATTGTAAGACATCAACAAACATAAACAAACCTTTTTACCGTTTGTATGATTGACGTTACCGAATAAAATTCAAGAAAGATGCCGATTCATGCTCCACGCTTACCAACCTGGGAACTCCGGCAAGTCAGGTTTTTCTATTTGAAAAGTTTCACCCAAGCCTGACTGTCCTTGGGTAATTTTGAATTCTTGTTTAGCAATGGAGGAAAGTTCATATCATCCATTGTTAAACCTGAATTCTCAGATTTTATCTCAACAATCGGCTCTTCTGGTTTTGACAAACCAGAATCATTGCCTGAATGTGGCTTGTCTGACTTTATTGAGTCAGATTCATCGCCGACATGTGGCTCCTTTGTTTCTGAAGAAACATATTCATCGCCAGGAAGTGAAAACTTCACTTTCTTCTTTTTCTCCTCTTTTGTCCTCAGATTTGCATCTGATGAATTCGACTTGCTTGACTTTGCAGTTGAGGAAGTTGATTCATCAGCACTCTTCTTCGATCTGTCGGGTGAACCCGAGGACAAAATCTTTTCAAGATATTCTCTCGCTTTCTTTCTCTTTTTCCTCAGTCGATCTTTCTGCCCCTGAGAAAGCTTCACTTTTGTTTCTTGAACTTTAGGTTCTTTGACCTTCTGTTCTCTGATGTTTTGGCCCGAAGCTTTCAATTCTTTGGGCTTGACAACGACTGGTATCTTCTTTGCCATTTTCTGAGAATTGGCCCTCAATCTTTCATGCGATCTCCTTGGGCAATCTCGGGCAATGTGACCTTTGATGTTGCAGTTAAAGCACCTCCTGGTCTCATAATTCCAGTATTGGCAGTTAACAGCAATGTGTCCGTGAAATCCGCAGCTGTAACACACTCTGTTATCATACCGTATACCACCTTCACACCAAACGCTCAGATCATAGCATTCTCCCTTTTCAGTCGATTGCAAAACACTTATCGGCATAGAATTGATTGGTTTTGGACAGGGAAAATTCAAACTGTCAGATTTAGTCACAAAACCTATCAATTTCTTCTCAAGTTCATCAATTTTGTTCCTCGAATTCTCAGCTTCACTTTCAAGCTGAGATATTCTCCCAAAATGAGACCTGATTGTTTTTTCATTATCATTCTTCAAATTTTCAAGAACAAATTTTTCATTCATCAAAACTTTTATCTGTTCATGAAATTTTGATTCATTCGCTTTTTGATTCTTGTTTTCAAGCTTAATCCAGAAATCTAAATCTTCTGAAGATTTCTGTTTGCTTTCAAGCTCTTTTTCCAACTCTTTGATTTTCTTTTGAGCGCGTTCACCTTCTTTTCAAGTTCAATAATTTTCTGAAGATGGGAATTTATCATCTTCTGCTTTTCAATGTTGTTTTTACTAAACACATTTCTCCCATCTTCAAGAATTTTCACTTGCCCTTCAAATTCTTGATTTTTCAAAGTCAAACTGTTAAAACCAACCAACAGTTTGTCATTTTCAGATTTCAACTTCTCACAATTTTCTTTCAGAATAAGAATCTGGTTTTCAGCAACGTGTTTCTCGTCTTTCAACTTTTTGACTTCAGATGCCAAACTTGCCATGTCTTTCACGAGTTTGTCATTGTCAGTCTTAAAGTTGTAACACTTAGAGCACATTGTTTCATTCTTCACCGATTCTTCAGCTTTTGGAGTTTCTTCTTCCTTTGCTATGAACGTACCTGCACAGAACATTTTAACGAAATCAAGAGGATTTCCGATATTATCAATATAACAACCTCTCTTAAAATCGTATTTCATCACATGTTTTGCCCTGATACATTTTGTAACCCTTTTGTGCATCTCTTCAATCACATCTAAAATCAGATCTAGCACATTATACTCCAAAACCTTGATCATTTCTTTCTTTTTCTTTCTATCTTCAAGTTCATGAGATTTAAGTTTGTTGATGAATTGATTTAGAGATAGTTTTGAAAAATTTGAGTCCTCCTTTAAATTTTTCAAACATTCACCCCATTCAATCGGTAATGCATCTGAAAATTTCTCCAATTTCTCAACATTTGACGGATATATCTCATGATCTTTCAGATAATTCAGTAAAACACTATATCGGTCTTTAAGATCATCCAACGTTTCGTCTTTCAGACACACAAAATATTTGAACCTTTTTGCCCAACCATCTTTGCTCACTTTTCTATAACCCTCATCTAGAAATCCGTGATGCCAATCATTAAATCTTTCAAAATAATAGTTCTCCTGTTCATCAAACACCATTGCCATTTTTCGCAAAAACCCGAAACGTGTTTGTCGACAAATAAGTGAACTAAGTGTGATGAAAAAGCGGACCAATATGATCAGATGAGCGGACCGGATGGGTCCAGATAATCGAGCTGGATAAACTTCGTTTGGAGCAGTCCAAGAACTGATCGAAAAAGCGGTCCACACTTGTCCGAATGAGCGATCCAATTACAATCCGGTCGAGCGGTTCAACTAAGTTCGAACGAGCGGTTCAACGAATGTCTGAAAGAGCGGTCCAAAAACTGTCCGGTCGAGCGGTTCACACAATGTCCGAATAAGCGGTTCAACCAATCGGACCTGTTTTTCTTTTGAATTTTAGCTCCAAACTTTCAAGGGTTTGTCTCTATACTATCATGCACAATCCCTGAGATTTTGAAACAATTTCGACCGTTAAATCTTTCCGAACGAAGAAAAGAAGGTGTAGAAGTAAGTAAAAGTGACGAAATCCGGCTAATTTCTGCAGAGAACCTCCTCCTGAGCTCTGATACCAATTGTAGGATCGTATTCTGACCCAAATGAGTCGTTCAGAGGCTTTCTCCTTGGTTTCAGGTGCGGAATAACAAGAAACTAAGGTAGAAATAGCACGCAGATCACTTTAACTACTTGTTTTATTGATTCGACACTGATTACACTTCAAATCTCGCACCGGCAGCACTTCGGCACGATTTCTCCAACTGTTACAACTGAAATCGCTCATCATGTATATATAGGGCTTTGGGACCGCTTATTGGACAGGCCCAATAAGCGGCCCAGACATGTCACACGAGCGGTCCATCAGGTATACGAGCGGTCCAGCCAATTACTACTCGAGCGATCCAACATAGTTGCTGTTCGAGCGGTCCAGGTTGTTTACCATTCGAGCGACCCTAACCTTAATGGACTATGAGCGATCCAAACAACCTAAATCTATACAATTCACACAATTACTCGTATAACGTGCTCAGATCTAACATCTAAGTCTATGACTCGATACAAGACGGAATCAGCAGATGTAGTGCACCAACAGGGGGTGTTTGGCCTAGCTTTTTTTAACAAAGCTTATAGCTTTTTTTACAAAATAAGCTTAATTTGGTGTTTGGTTTAGCTTTTTAAGCTTATGTTTATTAGCTTATATAAGCTACTTTGAAGAAGCTTATTTGAAGATGGTTTTTTAGCTTATTTGAACAATCTTCTTTGTGTAAGGGCAAATGATATAAAATAAGTTATAAGCTAATCCAAACACTTAAAAAGAGCTTATCAAATGATAGATGATAAGCTATAAGCTACTTTATAATATAAGTATAAGCCAAAAAATAAAAGCTAGGCCAAACACCCCATTATTAACTTATATAAGTCATAAGTTACAAATACTAATTTCTTAATACACAAAAATAAATTAAATAAGCTAACCCAAACGCTACAAAAACAACTTATTAACTTTTATAAGTGTCACACCCCGATTTCCACGTGTCTTACCGGTGGGCCCGGTGGGGGATTACCGTGACGATGTTGGCAACAATATAGTCAAACCACACAATTATATAATGCACAGCGGAAGCTTAAAGATAAATAAATATATTTCAACCTCTGATTGTAATATCAAATGTATTACAGAAGTCGAATGTATCCACAGTGGATCAAAATAAATAAATATTGTTCATTCAGATACGGCATCGAGTTTGCGAGACTATTCGTGATGCTTAGGCAGCTAATACCAGCCAATTTCGTCTAGCACCTGCACTTAATCTTTTTGGGGAAAATACGTCAGTTTACACTGGTAAATACATTCAACTGACACATTTGAAAATGTTTATTAAAATTGATTTGAATGCACAAGGCACAAACTCTTTTATAACTTGGGAAAATTATAATAAAATCTTGTGAACGTTTTACATGTTCTTTTATGCGTTCAGTAGCCCGGGTCGTGCCGGGTTAAAGATTTATAGACACACCACATTGCGTAAAACCGTAGTATAAAAACCAACGGCTACGTCTTTTAATTTAATGTCGACAATATATACCGGGTGTACGCCTACATCGGGATGTCGATGGTCGTGGCCATTTCGTAAAATGATGCCAAGGATATCCGGGACAACGGTCATTAAACCCCCCAAAGGCTTATAAGCAACAAAACTGTTTAAATGAGCCGATCATATTATTAATTAACCACCTAAGCGATGGAAGAATATAATGCTCAATCAAGCGGTATTAATATACCGTAACCCAAGCCCATATAGGGGAAATAAGTTAAAGTATTTACCTTTGCAAGTATATTTCCTTAATTTGGATTAAATCACCGATAGCTTTTACTGGGGCTCCTAATCTAGAACGAAGGTTTTAATTAACCTCTTAGAATCCTAACGAGTCGTTATAATGGCCGTAGCCTAGACCGGTTGGTTCCGATATATATAGATATGGTTTAATCGCGCGAAAAGGCGAAAACCGAGAATGGAGTGTGATCCCGACCCAACAAGTTCAGAGACTTGTTTTAAATGGGTTTATGGTTCACACTCTGGAATTTGGGGTTCAAATAATATAATTTGACCCGTATCGGCTAATTTATGAAAACTAGTTTCATAAGCCGAACCGTGCGCGCAATAGGTGAAACGGTTAACCATGAGAGTCGTACGCTTATTTCCTAAGTCAATATGCCTTAAATGGGTTGTGGTATCAGTAGGATACCTTCCGTGATGCCCGTAACGAGTTTAAGTTAGTATTATGCCTCGTAGGGGCTTTTCGGTCATTTTAAAGACTTTAAAAGGGCTTTTTGAGTTCTACAGGAAATCTGAGTTTCCCGAATAGCTTATAAAGCTTAAAATACTTTATTTATTATTTAAAACCAGTAGCAACTGGAATCGGGTCAAAAGACCTCGTAGAACTCATGTTTTGGCCGAAAAGGGCATATTCGGTATTTACCGAACCGTAGCCATAACCGTAGGTTATGAGCGAGGTAAAAATTATTAAAAATCTTTAAAATTCCCAAAATATTATTTTAATACAGTGGGTAAAAGTTTTGGTGACGAAATCTTGGTTTAGATAGGTGTTATGCTAATTGCGACATTTATTACAAAAAGTTTATTTAAATTGCGCTAATTAGCATAACTCTCATTCTAGACCTCGGATTGACGTGAAACTTTAAGGACATGCTTATAATTTAATAAGCAAGGTTTTGGTCCGTTCACTTGTCTGAAATACTCGTTTAAATTTCAAAAGGCCGTTACGGTCAACTTTTAGGCGAATGACGGAAATGCGCAAAAGACTCGGATAACTCATGAACCGATCACAGAGGTTTATACCAACATGTGACCTGGTCCTAAGAGGGTCCTAAGGTATATCTATACCTCACTAAAACGGGTCAAAACTGAAGTCAAAGCAAAAGTCAAACTTTTGCGACATTCGGCTCCGAACCGGTTCAATATAGAAAATGATCGATTCAAACGAGCGCAAACAAGTTTATATACTTAATATCATGTTTTATGAGTGTCAAAACAGGTTTCATAACATATACTTTACAGATTATGCATGAATCGCTAAAATAGCTTTCTGTTGACTTTTTAACCGCACGTTTGACTCGATATTTGACATAGTTAGAGTGGTGATCAGGGGGAACCTTTTTAGAGGTTTATTACCCACATAATTACCTACTCAAAACTACTTTTGATCCGTCATAAGACTGAACCATTTGCAAGTTATTGTAATGACAACCGTTAGTTACGACGGTTGTGTTTATAGGCTAAAACTATGGAAATGTATGACCAAAATTGGTTGTGAACGACTTACAGAAGTGTGTTCTTGCTTATAGAGCAGAGAAAAGGACTTGAGAGCTTAGAATGATCAGTAGATGAGTTGTTTGAGGTGTGGTGAACATATGCTCACAATGTGGCTATTTATAATGTTCAAAAGGCCTTTAGATCATCACAACTCATGCTACAACTGATCATGGATGATGGGCAGGTGTCCCTAAGTGTTATGGGTCGAGTAGGGGGCGCCCATGCTCCATTAATTGGTTGTTGGTCGTTCAATGGCTCCAAAAGGCATGTAGTTACAAGTATTCTGCATCTGGGCGTCTAATGCGGCCCGCATGGGAGTTCCATGCGTTTCTAATGCGGGCCGCCTGGGATTTAAATACCAGACGAGTAAAAGAGGAGGCTCGCGGCCCGCCTCAACTTAACCAAACATGCAATGCGGGTCGCGAGGGGCCTGTTTTTCAGATTTTTAAAATCTTTTGAAATGATTACGAAATCCTGGTAATTAATAACGAAATCTTTCGTAATGATTTACCTGACCTTTCGGGTTTAAAGGGGTAACTTTGCGGTTTGGCCCTCGGTTAATTACAACTAAGGACCTCGTGTTATTTACCCGCGCTATTAAGTCCCCGGTTAGTTAATTTAATTATTCTGAAAGTCTTAACTTTCACTGTTGACGCTTTTAACCCTTCTCATACGAATTTGAGTATAACTCTTTCGTTTTAAGACGGAACTTCGCGGAATTTATACAGTATATTTTAGTGAGCGTATAATACTGTTACGAAGCCTTGGGAACGTTAAAGGGTCACTCAGAGGTAATATTAAACATGTTGACACAGTTAACCCCTGTAGCTCGTAATCTCTCACTTTCTTCCGCGTTTCGTTTCCGTACGATCTATGATTTATTCGTTTGAAGGTTCAAGCGTTATTTAGGGTTACTATACAGTATATTTACCCTTGTTGACATTTATAACCCTCGAATTTATATACTTTCAAGGTTTGTCAAAATTGGTCCTTTATTTAATATCAATGCCACGTGTAAACAAATGACACGTGTTAACACATTATTGGACACAAAAATTCGAGGTGTTACATCCTCACCCCCTTAAAATAAATCTCGACCCGAGATTTACTCAAATAAATAGGGGTACTTTTCTTTCATTGTAGCTTCGACTTCCCACGTATATTCAGGACCTCTACGAGCATCCCATTTGACTTTTACAATCGGTACGTGCTTTCTGCGAAGCTTCTTCACCTGTCGATCTTCAATCGACAAAGGTTTTTCTATAAATTTTAAGCTCTCATCTATATGCACATCTGTGTGTGGAATCACCAATGATTCATCGGCGAAGCACTTTTTGAGATTGCAGATGTGGAACACATTGTGAATTCCATTGAGCTCTTCAGGCAAGTTTAACTTATAGGCAACTGATCCGATACGTTCAATGACCTCAAAAGGTCCTATGTATCTCGGACTCAGCTTGCCCTTCTTGCCGAAACGCATCACCCCTTTCCAGGGTGACACCTTAAGTAATACCTTTTCACCCACTTCGAAGTGAAAATCCTTACGCTTTGGATCAGCGTAGCTCTTCTGCCTATCGCGGGCAGCCTTGAGACGTTCCCGGATCTGGACAATCTTGTCCGTTGTCTGGAAAACAATCTCTGGTCCTGATAATTGGACCTCACCTACTTCCGCCCAACAAACAGGCGATCTGCATTTCCTACCATATAATGCCTCGAAAGGCGCAGCCTTTATGCTGGTGTGGTAGCTATTATTGTAGGAGAATTCGACCAGGGGTAGGTTCTTATCCCAGTTACCACCTAAATCGATCGCACATGCACGAAGCATGTCTTCAAGCGTTTGTATAGTACGCTCACTTTGACCGTCCGTCTGTGGATGGTAAGCCGTACTAAAGTTTAAACGCGTGCCCAAAGATTGCTGAAAACTTTTCCAGAAGTGAGACGTGTATCTAGTATCCCTGTCGGAGATAATAGACACAGGTATGCCGTGTAAGGCTACAATCTTATCAACATAAAGTTGGGCTAACATATCGGAGCTATACGTCTCCTTGATGGGTAGAAAATGAGCTGATTTAGTCAGCCTATCGACTATGACCCATATTGTATCGTTTCCTCTCCTGGTTTTGGGTAACTTGGTTATGAAGTCCATAGTTACGCATTCCCACTTCCACTCGGGAAGTTCAGGCTGTTGTAGCAAGCCAGACGGCTTTTGGTGCTCGGCTTTGACTTGAGCACAAGTCAAGCACTTTGCTACATGGGCGGCTACAGACTTTTTCAAGCCTATCCACCAATAATTTGCCTTTAAATCTTGATACATTTTGTCAGCACCAGGATGGACTGAGTATTTGGAACTATGGGCTTCCTGGAGAACAACATCTCGTAGTCCTCCATAAATCGGAACCCATATACGTCCGTTCAATCTAAGGATTCCATCCTTGCTAAGAGTCAACTGCTCCTCAGTTACTCCCAGCTTTTCATTAGGGTAATTAGCTTCCAACACAGCCTCTCGCTGTGCAGCTAAAATCCTTTCAATTAAATTGTTCTTGACCTCAATGTTCTTGGCATTGATTCGAATGGGTTTTACCCTTTCCTTTCTGCTCATGGCATCGGCGACTACATTCGCCTTGCCGGGATGGTACCTGATCTCGCAATCATAGTCATTCAGGGTCTCCATCCAACGGCGCTGCCTCATGTTCAACTCCTTCTGGTTGAACAGGTGCTGGAGGCTTTTGTGATCAGAATAAATCACAAATTTAATACCGTAAAGGTAATGCCTCCACAACTTCAGTGCAAATACAACGGCACCCAACTCCAAATCATGGGTGGTGTAATTCTTTTCGTGCACCTTTAATTGCCTTGAAGCATAGGCAATCACCTTGCCCTTCTGCATAAGCACACACCCCATGCCCGTGTGTGATGCATCGCAGTAAACTACGAATTCATCTGTACCTTCTGGTAATGTCAGCACAGGTGCGTGCTTAGCTTTTGCTTAGCTTTTGCTTCAGTATTTCGAAGGACTCTTGCTGCTTTGGGCCCCAAATGTACTTTTCTTTCTTCTTGGTCAAGGAAGTCAAGGGCGCAGCAATCCTCGAAAAATTTTCAATAAACCTCCGGTAGTATCCTGCTAACCCCAGGAAGCTACGGATTTCGGTAGGCGTCTTTGGCTCTTGCCAGTTCATGACTGCCTCTACCTTAGCGGGATCTACTTGAATACCATGCTCACTCACAACATGTCCTAAAAACTGAACCTCTCGTAGCCAGAATTCACATTTCGAGAATTTGGCGTAGAGTTTCTCACGTTGTAGTAATTCGAGAATGCAACGGAGGTGCTTCTCGTGGTCAGCTTGGTTTTTGGAATATATAAGGATATCGTCGATGAAGACTATGACAAATTTGTCCAAATACGGCTTGCAGACGCGATTCATGAGATCCATGAACGCAGCCGGTGCATTTCATTTGTGAGCCCAAGGCATCACTAGGAACTCGTAATGACCATAGCGAGTCCTAAATGTTGTCTTATGTACATCCTCATCTCTGACCCTTAGTTGATGATAGCCCGACCTTAAGTCGATCTTTGAGAAGTAGCTCGCTCCTTGCAGCTGATCGAATAGATCATCGATCCTTGGTAAAGGATATCTATTATTTATGGTAACTTTATTCAGCTCACGGTAATCAATGCACAACCGCATTGATCCGTCCTTCTTCTTTACAAACAGGACAGGAGCTCCCCAGGGAGATGAACTAGGTCTGATAAAACCTTTCGCCAGCAGTTCATCCAACTGGGTCCTCAGTTTTTTCATTTCCGTCGGAGCTAATCTGTAAGGTGCTCTTGCTATCGGAGCCGCTCCGGGAATGATGTCTATTCTGAACTCCACTTGTCTATCTGGTGGCAAACCAGGTAGTTCTTCGGGAAAAACCTCGGGGTATTCAGAAATGACAGGAAGATCCTCGATCTTCGGCTTCGGTTGTTCAATTATCACCTGAGCCATGTAAATTACACAGCCTCTGTTCAAACACCTAGAAGCTTTGAGCATAGATACGTCCTCGGGCAATCCGAACTGCGTATCTCCTCGGATGGTAAGTGATTCACCACTCGGAGTTTTTAGCACTATATGCCTCTTGCCGCAAATGATTTGGGCCTGATTACGGGATAACCAGTCCATACCTAGGACTATGTCGAAACCCGCTAGTTTGAAAGGAAGTAGAGATAGAGGAAAAGAATGGTTCTTAATGGACATTTCACATCCTTCTAGAACAGTTGAGACGGTTTCTATCGTGCCGTCTGCTAACTCTACTTCGTATTTCGCATCAAGGGTTTTGATAGGCATATTTAGTAGTTGGCAAAATTTCTGGTCTACAAAGGATTTATCGGCGCCAGAATCGAATAGTACTCTTGCAAATATATTATTTACGAGAAAAGTACCTGTAAGCACGTTGTCGTTCTGGACCGCTTCCTTTGCATCCATGCGAAAAACTCTCGCATTTGACTTCTTTGTTTCTTCCGCCTTCTTGGCATACTTAGGGCAGTTACTCTTGATATGCCCCTTTTCATTACAACCATAGCAGGTTGCATCCTTGATCTTCTTGCACTCCACAGTCTTATGATCCTTGGACTTGCATAGTCCACAGGAAGAAGTCTTTGATTGCGACTGTGAGTTCGAGGCAAATCTGCATTTCCCAGAGTGGGGTTTCTTGCAGATTTTGCAGTTGGGCCTGTCATCAGCTTGCCCATCTTTCTTCGCCTCCGACCCTCTTTTGCCTTCACCATTTCCACGGTGCTTCTTCCCTGATCTTCATGAGGTATCATCCTCACGTTTTCTTTTCTCAGCCTCCTTGCTCCTTAGTGTCCTCAGACGGACAGCATCTAAAGTTAGAGACAAGGAGAGGTCGGTAACTGACCTGAAGGTCGTCGGCCGAGAGGCCTTTACACTCGCCTTTAATGCGGGCTCCAAGCCCCCAATAAAACGGGAGATTCTTCGAGGTTCTGGGGTCACAAGGTACGGGACCAGACGAGACATTGTATTGAAACTCGTCAAATATGCCTGGCAGTCCAGGTTCGTCATCACCAGTGACACAAAGTCAGCCTCGATCTTCTCAACCTCATGCTGAGGGCAGTAGTTTTCCTTAATGAGAGCAATAAATTCCTCCCATGTCATTTTGTACAAAGCAGACTTACCAGATGCCCGCACCAACGCCCTCCACCATGCCAGGGCTTCGCCCTTAAAAGACTGGGACACATACTTCACCACATCCCTCGCTGCACACCCGCTGATGTCCACAATAGTGTCCATCTCATCTAGCCAGGTGATACAATCAACAGCACCTTTCTCCCCTGTAAATTCCCGGGGCTTACAAGATACAAAGTATTTGTAGGTGCAACCCTTAGCATTTGATGCATCAGTATATTCTCTATCGCGATGAACGCTGTTCTCAGTGGACGAGTGTTTGTCGTCATCTTTCTTGGGTTCAGAGGGTGGTTTGGAGTGTGTCTTTGGTTTAGAGGGTGGTTTTGACACGGTTCTGCCTTGGGACTCAGTATATTGACGATCAAGAGCTGCCTGAACAGCATTGTCAATCAGAGCCTTCAGTTGTGCTCCTGTCAGGTGCACTGGCGCATTGTCATATTCATCATCATTAGTATGGCTATTCTCTCCGTTGGGATCCGCCATTGTAACTTGAATCTGTTACAGATGATAACAAAAAATTTTATTCAGGAGATTATTATATAATTGTCTTTTATGACAATTTGTCAACCACGGTACAGAGACCATATTTGGTTAACTTATTATTTCATTACATATTAGGATTTGAATATATCCTATTTCAGCTATATAAATAGTATTGGCGGCATAAAGCCTAATCATGATGATGTTTTATAATATTAGCCGAGATTTCAGAGAATCAAAGGCATAGAGATTTGAACCGTAGTTCTTTTATCTCTTTCTGACAGGGAGTCATAGACCACCACTGCCTTTTGTCGTTATAAGACAATTAATACGGCCCATGGGCACTACACCTCTAATGGATGTTTTAATATGGTTGGCCCGTAGGCACTACATCTCTAATGGATGTTTTAATATGGTTGGCCCGTAGGCACTACATCTCTAATGGATGTTTTAATAAGGTTGGCCCGTAGGCACTACATCACTAATGGATGTTTTTAATAATATTGGCCCGTAGGCACTACATCACTAATGGATGTTTTAATAGTATTGGCCCGTAGGCACTACATCACTAATGGATGTTTTAATAAGATTGGCCCGTAGGCACTACATCACTAATGGATGTTTTAATAATATTGGCCCGTAGGCATTACATCACTAATGGATGTTTTAATAATACTGGCCCGTAGGCACTACATCACTAATGGATGTTTTAATAATACTGATCACCTTCATTGGTGATTTAACCCACGATTTATAAATCATTTAGTTGGGTTTTGAAATCCTTAAAGGATTATTGTATAAGAATGACGTGCGTGATTTTAACGAATCACATCTGCCATGATTGTTAACATGCGTACAGAGGTTAACAGGGAATCAGAATCTTTTCAATTAGGTCGTACCATCTTGACTGGATCTTAAAAAACACCAAGCTAGGTTTCACTTTTTAAGATTCTTTATTTAGGCAGATCAATATAAAAGGAATGGTTTTGATTTATTTTTTATACATATTAAAACAAAACTCATAACATACATTCCAAAATCTCAAATACAATTACATATCGCCCTAAACGGGTCTTTCAAATAGTACATACCTCCTTAGAGGTATAAAATAAGTGACAAGTCCACGCAGGGACTAACATAAGATAAATGTCCATGCAAGGACTTAAAAGATAAGTCCACGTAGGGACTGAAATACGATAAGTGTCCACGCAGGGACTTATTTCAAAGTAGAAATTACATTAGTACAACTAGTAAGGGCTAGTGGTCACGTTTCTTCTTTTTGCCCTTTAGTAGGTTCGCCAAGCCCTTGAGAAATCCTCGGTGGCTCTTTTTCTCTTCTTCGAACTCTCTCTCCACACGATCTAGTCGATGGAGTATTTCTTCCTCTTCAGGAGGAGAGAAACGTGGTTGTGGTGCTTGATGCGGAACTGGAGGTCTGGGAGGTATTGGATACCCATGAGCTGAGTAGTCCGGTGGTCCCATGTTTCCATGTGCTCCGTCGGGTAGCGCGCATTATATCTTGCCGACACCACATATGGGTCGCGCTCATAGTCGTAGTTGTATTGTGCTTGTGATGGTTCGAACGGGTTGTAAGCCGTTGGACCTGTGTAAGCAGGTATGGGTTGGTCATACCCAAATGGTGGCGAATTTTGTGCAGCTGGTGCGGAGTTCGCCTCCTGTATAGGACTTGAAGGTCCTTCTTCTTGTAGTGGCGGATAGTGGCTACTACTAGAATGTCGAGGAGTGCTGAAGTGGATACCCCCTCCTCCTCGTGTAGACATACGAGCATTTGTCCTCCTACGCCTTGGCGGATCAGGTATTACTGGTTGCGCCGGTGGCGGAGGTGGTGGCGTAACTGCCTCAAAGCGTGAATCCTCAGAGGGATCCTGTGGATGTCGCGGTTGTTGTGATGTCTGTTGAGGTGGCGTGTAGTACCACTCATGTCGGTCAAACAACGCTTGGAAACTGTCTGGCCCCTGATAGGGTGTGCCATGGAAGGATGACCCATCAGAGACTTCTATCGGATGCGTGGGCGTACCACGAGCAGGTTCAGTTGGATCAGTATCTTCATCCATATGGTCCTCGGAGAAATGATCTTGTGGCCCTAGTGGAACAAAACCTGAAGGTTCCTGTATGTAGTCAGCCGGATTAAACTGACCTATGTAGTAGGGAGTATGGTCGTCATAATTCCGGGTCGATACCGAACGTTGTAGAGGTATGAAGGAAGGTTGTGGGTTGTTGGGATCATTTTCTGAATTTGGGCCAAAGGAGTGCCGATAAGATGGCGTCGAGCTGTGCGAAGTGGAATGCCTCGCAGGTTCGTACAGATCTCTTCGTCGTTGTGGTTCTTCACTCCGTGTCATCGAAGGATGTCTTGTACCAGATGGTCCAGCTTCGTTATCGTGATGTGTCACGACTTCTCCTCTGCCTCTCCTTCCTCTTCCCCTTCCTCGGAATATAACAGGTGGCATTTTCCTGCTCCAAAACTTATTAAAAATCGAATCGAAAATAAAGACAAAAAGGAGTATTAATCCGAATTTGTCCTAAGTTATTGTCTAGACTCAAGTATGTGCAATTGTGTCATTGAGATTAAACACAATAGGATAGTGTTTAATTCACTCAACGTTGGCTCTGATACCAACCTGTCACACCCCGATTTCCACGTGTCTTACCGGTGGGCCCGGTGGGGGATTACCGTGACGATGTTGGCAACAATATAGTCAAACCACACAATTATATAATGCACAGCGGAAGCTTAAAGATAAATAAATATATTTCAACCTCTGATTGTAATATCAAATGTATTACAGAAGTCGAATGTATCCACAGTGGATCAAAATAAATAAATATTGTTCATTCAGATACGGCATCGAGTTTGCGAGACTATTCGTGATGCTTAGGCAGCTAATACCAGCCAACTTCGTCTAGCACCTGCACTTAATCTTTTTGGGGAAAATACGTCAGTTTACACTGGTAAATACATTCAACTGACACATTTGAAAATGTTTATTAAAATTGATTTGAATGCACAAGGCACAAACTCTTTTATAACTTGGGAAAATTATAATAAAATCTTGTGAACGTTTTACATGTTCTTTTATGCGTTCAGTAGCCCGGGTCGTGCCGGGTTAAAGATTTATAGACACACCACATTGCGTAAAACCGTAGTATAAAAACCAACGGCTACGTCTTTTAATTTAATGTCGACAATATATACCGGGTGTACGCCTACACCGGGATGTCGATGGTCGTGGCCATTTCGTAAAATGATGCCAAGGATATCCGGGACAACGGTCATTAAACCCCCCAAAGGCTTATAAGCAACA
Source organism: Helianthus annuus (assembly GCF_002127325.2). Taxonomy (NCBI): domain Eukaryota; kingdom Viridiplantae; phylum Streptophyta; class Magnoliopsida; order Asterales; family Asteraceae; genus Helianthus; species Helianthus annuus. The sequence continues at coordinate 33,527,226 of NC_035444.2, read as the reverse complement.
AAACTGTTTAAATGAGCCGATCATATTATTAATTAACCACCTAAGCGATGGAAGAATATAATGCTCAATCAAGCGGTATTAATATACCGTAACCCAAGCCCATATAGGGGAAATAAGTTAAAGTATTTACCTTTGCAAGTATATTTCCTTAATTTGGATTAAATCACCGATAGCTTTTACTGGGGCTCCTAATCTGGAACGAAGGTTTTAATTAACCTCTTAGAATCCTAACGAGTCGTTATAATGGCCGTAGCCTAGACCGGTTGGTTCCGATATATATAGATATGGTTTAATCGCGCGAAAAGGCGAAAACCGAGAATGGAGTGTGATCCCGACCCAACAAGTTCAGAGACTTGTTTTAAATGGGTTTATGGTTCACACTCTGGAATTTGGGGTTCAAATAATATAATTTGACCCGTATCGGCTAATTTATGAAAACTAGTTTCATAAGCCGAACCGTGCGCGCAATAGGCGAAACGGTAAACCATGAGAGTCGTACGCTTATTTCCTAAGTCAATATGCCTTAAATGGGTTGTGGTATCAGTAGGATACCTTCCGTGATGCCCGTAACGAGTTTAAGTTAGTATTATGCCTCGTAGGGGCTTTTCGGTCATTTTAAAGACTTTAAAAGGGCTTTTTGAGTTCTACAGGAAATCTGAGTTTCCCGAATAGCTTATAAAGCTTAAAATACTTTATTTATTATTTAAAACCAGTAGCAACTGGAATCGGGTCAAAAGACCTCGTAGAACTCATGTTTTGGCCGAAAAGGGCATATTCGGTATTTACCGAACCGTAGCCATAACCGTAGGTTATGAGCGAGGTAAAAATTATTAAAAATCTTTAAAATTCCCAAAATATTATTTTAATACAGTGGGTAAAAGTTTTGGTGATGAAATCTTGGTTTAGATAGGTGTTATGCTAATTGCGTCGTTTATTACAAAAAGTTTATTTAAATTGCGCTAATTAGCATAACTCTCATTCTAGACCTCGGATTGACGTGAAACTTTAAGGACATGCTTATAATTTAATAAGCAAGGTTTTGGTCCGTTCACTTGTCCGAAATACTCGTTTAAATTTCAAAAGGCCGTTACGGTCAACTTTTAGGCGAATGACGGAAATGCGCAAAAGACTCGGATAACTCATGAACCGATCACAGAGGTTTATACCAACATGTGACCTGGTCCTAAGAGGGTCCTAAGGTATATCTATACCTCACTAAAACGGGTCAGAACTGAAGTCAAAGCAAAAGTCAAACTTTTGCGACATTCGGCTCCGAACCGGTTCAATATAGCAAATGATCGATTCAAACGAGCGCAAACAAGTTTATATACTTAATATCATGTTTTATGAGTGTCAAAACAGGTTTCATAACATATACTTTACAGATTATGCATAAATCGCTAAAATAGCTTTCTGTTGATTTTTTAACCGCACGTTTGACTCGATATTTGACATAGTTAGAGTGGTGATCATGGGGAACCTTTTTAGAGGTTTATTACCCACATAATTACCTACTCAAAACTACTTTTGATCCGTCATAAGACTGAACCATTTGCAAGTTATTGTAATGACAACCGTTAGTTACGACGGTTGTGTTTATAGGCTAAAACTATGGAAATGTATGACCAAAATTGGTTGTGAACGACTTACAGAAGTGTGTTCTTGCTTATAGAGCAGAGAAAAGGACTTGAGAGCTTAGAATGATCAGTAGATGAGTTGTTTGAGGTGTGGTGAACATATGCTCACAATGTGGCTATTTATAATGTTCAAAAGGCCTTTAGATCATCACAACTCATGCTACAACTGATCATGGATGATGGGCAGGTGTCCCTAAGTGTTATGGGTCGAGTAGGGGGCGCCCATGCTCCATTAATTGGTTGTTGGTCGTTCAATGGCTCCAAAAGGCATGTAGTTACAAGTATTCTGCATCTGGGCGTCTAATGCGGCCCGCATGGGAGTTCCATGCGTTTCTAATGCGGGCCGCCTGGGATTTAAATACCAGACGAGTAAAAGAGGAGGCTCGCGGCCCGCCTCAACTTAACCAAACATGCAATGCGGGTCGCGAGGGGCCTGTTTTTCAGATTTTTAAAATCTTTTGAAATGATTTCGAAATCCTGGTAATTAATAACGAAATCTTTCGTAATGATTTACCTGACCTTTCGGGTTTGAAGGGGTAACTTTGCGGTTTGGCCCTCGGTTAATTACAACTAAGGACCTCGTGTTATTTACCCGCGCTATTAAGTCCCCGGTTAGTTAATTTAATTATTCTGAAAGTCTTAACTTTCACTGTTGACGCTTTTAACCCTTCTCATACGAATTTGAGTATAACTCTTTCGTTTTAAGACGGAACTTCGCGGAATTTATACAGTATATTCTAGTGAGCGTATAATACTGTTACGAAGCCTTGGGAACGTTAAAGGGTCACTCAGAGGTAATATTAAACATGTTGACACAGTTAACCCCTGTAGCTCGTAATCTCTCACTTTCTTCCGCGTTTCGTTTCCGTACGATCTATGATTTATTCGTTTGAAGGTTCAAGCGTTATTTAGGGTTACTATACAGTATATTTACCCTTGTTGACATTTATAACCCTCGAATTTATATACTTTCAAGGTTTGTCAAAATTGGTCCTTTATTTAATATCAATGCCACGTGTAAACAAATGACACGTGTTAACACATTATTGGACACAAAAATTCGAGGTGTTACAATAAGTCAATAAGTTATAAGTTGCTCCAAAATAAGCTAACCCAAACACCCTCGTTAAGTTTCTAACAATAAAAAGCAAAGTGTCATTTACGTCTAACCAATGGATAAGATTAGGAGGTGAAAGGTGGAAAGAACTTAGAATGAAAAGTAAATAAAATAAAAATAAACCACCTACCCATTGACACATATCTGATAATTTATGCAGAATACACTTGTACATAATATATAAAATGTTGTAAATCAGCAGAAGTAACAAATTGTTTCACATAGCCATATGCGTGTATAATCATAAAAAACCAAAAGCATAAAGAAAAGGCAGAGATTGTAAAAAAGATGCTAGTATACCTGTGGTCAAGAGCGTGGCATTTTCAAATCTAAAGCTCAGAAAAAACGTCGTACTACTGAAATTTTGAGGAAAGGGATGGGATGAGGTGAAAGCTCCGAGGAACAAACCTACTACCATTTGCTCAGATAAATGGCGGATCTTGAGAGCAAAATAAGGAAAAAATTGTTGCGTGTTTGAGAGTAAAATTTAGTTGGGCATGAACTGGGATGATGTACGTACAAGAAATCTGACCTTTAGTGGAGTGGAGTGGAGATCTTCAACAAATCCAAAGACAACATTAACGGAGTTAAATTCCGAGCAGGTTGTTAGGGCTGGCTTGTTTTTTTAGCCATGGATAAGATTAGGAGGAGGTGAAAGGTGGAAAGTAGAGGTGAAAAGGTTTTTTTTTTTTTCAAATAGACTTTCATTAACAAACTACCAGGTCTTGAGAAGTGAAAAGCTGTCAGAAAAGAAAAGGGTAAAGTGAAAGTAAGATGTGTAGGAGGGAACTATTGCTTAGCCATTGGATCTAGCGCATATCGACGGCCAGATTTAATCACACGGATTTAGGGGACAGCTTTTGCTTCAATAATAAACACATGAGGAATTTATTTCTTTTTTTTTTATTTTTTATTTTTATAAATTAATGCATTAAAAATAAATAAAACATATATTAAACAAAATAAAATTACAATTACTTAAAAAACACATCTATCTATATAGTATATAATAAAAGAAACTTATTTTGGGACACTTGTCATTCTCTCATTTAATTGATTAAAATTATTAATAATACTAATAATAATAATAATATTTAATCTAATCTAATACAAATAATAATAATATTTAATCTAATCTAATATTTAACTACGATTTTCCACTTGCATAGTATATTTGTCACAACCTACTTATATTATAACTAAATATTCCATTTAATACGGTAAAAATTAGGAAAATCCTTCAAAAAACCGGGATTATATGTCATGTTTCTTAACTGCTTTATATATAGATATTTTAATTTTATATTTTATATATTTTATACTTTATGTATTATTTCGGTATAAATATCAAAATTTTGGATTTACGTTAATTTATGTTTTAAAGTCAACACTTTATTTTTGGTTATATGAATCTATCTATACTATATAATATTCTCTCATTTAATTGATTAAAATTATTAATAATACTAATAATAATAATATTTAATCTAATCTAATACAAATAATAATCTATCTATACATATAATAAAAGAAACCAACTTTGAGACACTTGAGACCATCTTTAATTGTAGATAATTATTATTTAATTTAAATTATTAAATATTAATTAAATTAAATTAAATAACTTTAAATTAAATTAATATAACTTTACTTCAAATCGTTCTAATTTATCCAAATTTTATTTTCAAATTAAAATTAATATGATGATTATCTTTAGTTATAAAAAATATTAATTTAATAACAAAAATTATTTCTTACTAATAATCAATAATCTATACCAAAAATTCATACTAAGGAGCAAGTATAAGTATAGATAATTAAACCATCTACTTTTGGGTACACTTTAAAATATTCATATATTAAAATCTTTCTTTTCGTATTCAATATCAATACCCAAAAATCTAGATCCATATACAAACAAAACATATTATCCTTTTCTTTTTACCTTGCGTACTCTTTCTTATACACGAGTTGAGAAAAATAAATATAGTTAACATATGTTGCAAATTATAATATATGATGCAAAATGATAATAATAATAATACTAACAACAACAACAATATTAATAAAAGTATTTTATGTGGTTTGGCAAATAATTTATGAGAATACATTTATCACACTTCATGATAGCGTTAGGTTATAAGCCGATTATCTTTTATGTAGTTTTATTTGTGTAACATCTTGATGTTAGAACTACATATTACTAATAATACATTTATCACGGAGGTAATAATAATAAAATCATGAATGAATTATTTATTGTTAATGTTGTTATTGTTAATTATGAGAAATTATATTAAATGACTTGTTAATCAACCCAAAAATTTTAAATAGCATTAACCTAATTTAAAAAATAATAAAAAATCCATTTTGATTTAGAAAGATTTTTTTAACTATAGATAAACCCGTGTAATACACAAGATTTTTAAAGATATAACATTTTTTATTTGTTATATAAAATTAAATTTATTCAACCCGTACAATACACAGAGTTTTTTTTTTAATATAACTTTTTTTATTATTTAGTATATAAAATTACATTTCTTCCACCCGTGAATACACAAGTTTTTTTTAAATATAACTTTTTATGGTTTAGTATATAAAATTACTTTTATTCAACCTGCACAATACACAAGATTCTTACAGATATATTTTTTATTACAATACACGAGGTTCTTACAGATATATTTTTTTATTACTTAATATATAAAATTATATTTACTCAACACGGGTAATAAATGAGGTTTTTAAAAATATATTATTTTTTTATATTGTATATAAAATTACATTTATTAAACCCGTGTAATACACAGGGTTCTAACCTAGTTACATATAAAATTATAACCAGAATATTAAACCATAATAAACCTAAAATTTAGGTTGGGGTTGTGTGTTAAAAAAGTCGGTTGTGAAGCTTGGGGGTAAAAATATTAAGGTTGAGAATTTGTTAAATACTCTATGGGGTTTGAACCGGTCCACTCAAACCGCTAGAACCGTCTCGTTGCGTTTGTGACACACGTTCTCTTGAGTTTGAACCTGATCCTCGGCTAACGGAACCTTTTTTCTTGGGTTCACCTTTGTTTTGTTTATCTATGGTGTGGTGTGTAGAAATTTTAGTGAGAGTAGTGTGTGAGATGAGTGAAATGTATAGGTTTTAATAAAGAAAACATTTTTTTTTAATTTCTAATAGTCACCTCAACGGTCCGTTTTTCATAACGTTCCAAATTTCTATTTGGTGAGTATTCACTGTTTTGCTCCTTCATCGCTCACCAAGAATGGGCTGATGGCCCTTTGCCGTTCGGTAAACATGGGTCATCAAAGGGGTCACCGAAGGTGCCCCTTCCAGCCTAAGGTAAGACCATACGATCTGTGCTTGGAAAAGTGGGGTGGAAGTCACAACCACGCCGGAACACCACCCCGTAGACGGCGTTGTGGCTAGCATGGGGGAAGGGGCGGGAGGAATTACACCGGCGTGGAGGCAATTGTGTGGGTGAGGTGGAGGCTCTTGATTGGTGGATCTAGTTTAGGTTTTGTTTTGATTGGTTGATATTCATTTTTTTTATTTTTTTTTCCTCTTCCACGCCATGTCCCACCCCGTGCTTTTTTCTCCACGCCACAATGCTGACTTGGTTGCAACATGGCGTTTCACGCCTATTCTTCATGCCCTCCCACACTGTGTGGTCTAAAGTAAAAAAAATACCAAAGCCTTATCCCACCCCGAAGATACTACTAGGCAGTAACAATAATGTATTTAATCAACGTATTTACAACTTAAGATGTTAGGGTAATACGTTTAAACACTACATTTAATGATTGTTTGTTTTAGCTTTTAATTGGTTCTTAATGGTGGTTCAGACTGTTTGTTTCGCGAATATCTGAATGGTTCAGACATTTGTCTTCGAATAGTTAAGTATTATACTGAGTCTGAATGGTTAAGATCTTTTATCTGAATTGGTCAGACATTTGCCTCTGAATGGCTAAGCAATATACTGGCTCTTAATAGTTCAGACATCTAGACAATTTACTCGTTCAACACTTAATGGTTCAGAACTCTTAGGCGGAGGTTCAGAACTCTTAGCCTCTGAATGGCTAAGCAATATACTGGCCACCCCTGCCACCTCACCTCTGATAGCGCCGGAGGAGCGCCACCACCCATACCCAGCAATGTAATAGAGGGTGCCATGGTTCATCCGTCACCGTGATAACGAGGAAGAAGGTGTGTGCAGGTGGGGCCCAAATCATTTCATCCAATGAAATCTTTTTTTTTTAATTTTGTTTTACAGGGGGCTTTACACAATACTATGCAAGTTAAAGAGGCTTTATTCTATGACGTGGCGTCGACGTGGATCTGACGTGGCGTGGGGGCTTTATCCCACACCCTCCAGCCTTATTGTTTTAGCATTTACACATTCAGAAGTTGCCAAACAACCCCTTACATATGCTTTGAAAATGTTTGATGTGGATGCTAGTGAATCATCTAGCAATATGGTCTTGGTCCATCCAGACCGAGTTTAATAACATTGCATCAAAGTTTTCTAAATTCGAAAATGTGTTGAAACTCTTTTCTTATCAAACTGTAACAGAACCATATTACTCCTAACTCTTCTAAACTTGCCTATCAATCTCGGTTTGGGTGATTTTCTGAGTTAAAACGGTTTTTTAACATTGCCCACTTTCATCCACCAAATATGCACGTAGCATATTGTTTATATTAAAACTAGATTTTTTACTTGGTATGCAAAGCAATTAAAATGTGATTTTTGGTTGAGAAATAAGATATAGAAATTAACCCGAAAAGAAGTGGATTATTGTCGAATGCGGAAATGAACGGAAATTGGCTCTCTCGTTTGATGGTTCCATGCGATTAATAAGTTTTATTTTATTTTTATTATACTTTTTGACCATTTGTTACTTTGTTTATCCCTTTGTAGCTAAGTTGTCATTAAACAAAAAATGTACCAACTTACGTGGGTAAAAAGTGGCAAAGTGCTAAATAAATGTTATTGCTAACTTTGAACCACAAAATCGACATAGTTTCTACTTTGGTGGACCGGTCTAATGCGAGGAGTTGTGTCTATTGCGCTTGCGTATAAAAGGTAAACTTGGTAGAAAAATGAATGAATGGTGGGCTGGGAACCAAATGGGAACTATCATGATATGTCAACATGTTCAATCCATCACTCAACATTTCAAGATACTAAGCTTAACCCACAGGCACAAATTTGATATTTTTTGTATCACCCTTCACTACATGCGACCCATGAGTTGAATCGGGTTGGGTCCATTGTATGTCAATTAAAAACTTGGCGATTCGGGCTTGGTTTATATATTGACCGAAAGCTAGTTTATTTGAGTAGCAACTTAGCTGCTGCAGTTAAACAGAAGTAGAATAATCTCAGATCATGATAAAACCCATCGAGTTATAAATTAAGATATCATCATACATAAAGAAGATGCGGTATGTGTCAACTACAAGTAAGTTTAAAATGTAGGTGGTTTAAAGAACCCAACACTAAAACTATGGAGGAGTAGAAGTTGACCACAAGAGCTTTTTCTTCGTCTACATTAGAGTTGTTCACAAACAACTATCATCTTATCCAGTCTTATTTGTCTACATTAGAGTGGTCCATAAACAACTATTTGTTCACAAACAACTATCATATTATCCAGTCTTCGTCCTTATACGCAACAGCCATGTTCTCAGGATTTCAAGTAATATGTCAAACATATTTTTGAAACTTGAGTAGTGATATTGATTGTCAGGGAAACTCCTCTTCCTCCAATAGTCATGGAACACATTCAATATGAACTGAGTTGAATGATATGATTAGCTCATTGTTATGTAACAACTCATCAGAGACATATAATTAGTTCCATTTTTTTTATTAATACTTTAATTAAAGATTCATCACTACAAACAGTATTTCTTCTAACAATTTGAGTCTTGTCTAAAGATAATATACCAAAATTACTCCACAATTAAGTTTCATAAATAATAATATTACAGAGGATCCAGAACAAAAACTTCAAACTATCTAGTCTAGTTATATCTTATTATATATATTAATTGCAGAAACGACATCCAAAACCAAACAGAGGATCCAGAACAAAAGCTTCAAACTATCTAGTCTAGTTATATCTTAATATATATATTAATCGCCCAGAAAGCAACAAAAAGCAAAGCAAAAATCATCCAACAACAAGAAGAGGGTGTCCCTTTCAACCACCCTAGGGGATGGTGATCTCCGAGGAGCACACCAGCCACTTCTCATGACCCAATTGCTCCAGAGTCCACTTGAGGTAAGGTTCGGTAAGCGGACCAAACAGACGCAGTATGCCGTCAAAGGTTTGTCCGGGGTGAGGACCTTCTTGGCCTCAACCAGGAACGGTCCTAGCCTCGCATAATCACACTCGGGGTTGAAGTAAACCACCTGGTGGAAGAGCATGTTGGTCTTGTCTCCCCTCAGCCGCATTGGCCTGTTGAAGCAAGTTGACGCTGTTGTGTCCGGCAGCTCCGACTGTGTTCGCATCCGGAGATCCTGTTGTTGGATGAACAAAAGAGAGTGATTACAATTAAGATTGACCAAACCAAACAAAGATAAACCCTATAAGATCGCGCGCCAATTAAGATTACAATAATTCATTTCTTAATATAAAAGGCTTTCAAAAAATTAAGGATTTAGATTTCTACCTGTTCACCAACCTCCAAATTTGGGACAATACACAATCCTTGTGGTTGTTTCACAGCAGTCTTAATGTGAAGTAGTAGGGTGAAGACGTAGCACATGATCTTTTCGGTAGTAGGCGGACATTGAACGATCAGTGGGGGAAACAGTGACGCACATGCTAACCCCAGAAAGATGGATTGGAGCCGAGTAGGTCTTTTGAGATCTAAATGTTGTTGCAACCCTTTCAAAAAGTTCAAATATAGTTGTGGTTGTTGTATGTCTTGAAATCTAAAAATGGGGTTGACTTTTTCACCCGTGGTTGTAATCTGGAATAAAATGACTGTATTAGAAAGTGAAAAATAGACTAAAGATAAGTATCAACTAAAAATCTCATGTACCGATATCATTTCGGGGTCCTTTTCCGAAGCAAGATTTCCTTGAGAGGATGAGGTGTCGCCATGATTACCCTTGGTATATTAGAAAATAAAACTTAATATATATATGCTTTACGATCACGGGTTCCAGATCCGGCTCCAAGTCATATGTGCAACGAAACTGAACCATGAGCGAATGGGTCAAATATGTTTAGTTTTATGAACACCACTCACCCGTCTAGAACCGGTTTATATTTTTTTATTCAAGTTACAATGGGATTCCAAGTTGTAAAAGCTTTAGTCGCCGGAAAGATTGGAACGAACCAGAATTCGCATAACTATTTTTTAACTTGAAGGATGGTTCAAATAAGGTACCTTGTCGATGTTTGTTAGTATCCGGCTACATAGACTTTTACGACCCAATCTTACAAAATGTGGGTTATATAGTAAATAAATTACCAAACATAAAGAATTATATAAAAGCAAGCATACATTACCAAAATGTTGTATTGTATACCTGGACGGGAGCTGCGGTGTCTAAAGCTTAGAAAAACGTCGTCATGTTGGAATGAAATATTATTATGAGGAAGTATTGTTACCACTTCACAGCCTGCTCCTTTTTTCATCTCACACACTCTGTCTGTCTCTGACTACAATACTTTGGTGCAGGATTCAAGCGATGGTGGTGGTGTTTCTGTACAGATCTCTATAATATTGCCCCTCACCGACGGAATTTACATCCCTGCCAGCATGAGGCTGCCGGTGTGTGTTCCGATCACCGGAAAGAAAGGGAGAGAAAGACGAGTGTTAGGGTTAGAGAGAGAAATTATGGCAGACGGGAGGCGGTGTTTAGGGTGAAGGGGGTGCTCACCTAATAGGTGAGTCCCCTCTCTTACGTCAAACCAATCCCCGAGTGCCACGTCAACTCCCCTCTTAAACTCCCCTAACACCTCAATTTGATGGCGCCACTCCCCTCTTAGGTGAATTGGTTTTTTTTTTTTTTTTAAAAAAAAAAAAAAAAAGAAAAGTTGTGATTGGTCACTCCCTCTCTCTCTCCTCCCTCTCTCTTCGGTGAGCCGCCACCGTTCCCCCTCCATCTCTCCTCCCCGATTTCCTTTACCGAAGTATTGGCGGTGTCTTACCGCCCTCCATCTCTCCTCCCCGATTTGATTTACCGAATACGCCCCGACCCCCCTTAGGTCGTGATGGCGGATAAGTAGTTGTGGTGGCGGTTGTCGTTTAGTGACGCTTGTACAGATTGAGACGTGGGGTTGTTGTGGGTGGTTGTACAGAGGGAGGGATGATTTGTGTGGTGGTGGTGGGGTTGTTCAAACATAAAACAACAGCTTTACAACAAAAGGACAAAAGCATTTAATAAATGCTTCATATTAATTTTTTTAAATGATACAAAACTAGAAGGCTAGAAGCTAATCTTATTAGCCTTTTCCTTTTCCTTTTCAAAAGGCAAACGAGTAGTCTTACTTCAATCAAAACCTTTGTTTGCATATATAAATTTTTTGTATTATGCAAAGTTAATGAACAATAATTTAGTTAGGGTGTAAGGGCACTCCTCTAAGTGGGGAGTGACCTCTCTTACCCACAGTCAATCAGTACGCGTCGCGTTAACTCCTCACTTAACTTCCCACACACCCTTAATTTGATGGCGGCACTCCTCTCTTGGGGGACTTTTTTTTATTTTTTTAATTAAGAAAATATTTTTTATAAAAAGTAAAACATAATTTACATAAAATAAAAAATTACGTTTCATTTAATAAAATAAAAATTACATCGCAATACTACATAAAAATTTTAGAAATTGCACGGCCACCCGTACTTGTAAGTGATCTCGCGCTTTCGGACGAGGATGAACGGTAACATTTCCGACAGAGCATCGTCGTGCGGCTTGAGGAATGTTTTTTTATCTCGATCGTGCGCGTAGTTTCTCATCGTCTCGCGTTGTTCTGTTATGAGATCGCGAGCCTCCGACTCTCTTTTTTTCCTCAATTCAATCGCCTCCATCCCACTCACGTGCTTCGCTTCTTTCATGGCGGTGTACTCTTTGAATTGTGCCGCCAACTCAGCCGAGCCCTCGGACGATGTCGCTTGACGCTTGTCTCGCCGTTGTGTTTTTTGTGGTGAGGGGTCTTCGTTCATATCGGGTATGGAAGGGTCCGTGTCAACGGACTTTCTTTTTTGTGCCGAACCTTCCCCTTCCTCACCCAACAATGCGACTTGGGCCCATTTGTCGTGTTTTCGAATGACCTCCCATGCCTCGACATGTTGAAAACCGCTCAGATATATATTTTGAAAACCCTTTAAAGCGATTTTCATCACGTTGAGATCGTCACACCCGCTATCTCGTGTGCGATCGTACATATTATAAAATAACAAGTGTTAAAAACATATGAACTTAGTAAACAAATTTAAAAAATATACAACGTTAAAAAATATAATTTTTACCGCTTGTTGGTATAGGCCGTTGAAATAGTTTATTTTCGTTATCATCAGTATCCATTTAGACCGTACTTGATGCACGGTCCGGTTACTTCCACCAACGGTGGCGTTATAATGATCTAAAATCCTACGCCAAAAACCATCGCGGGTTTGTTGATTACCCTTCTTTTTGTCGGTAGAGCAATGTACCCATGCCTTCGCCAACGCCTCTTCTTGGTATTTTGACCAAATTGGCGCTCCATTTTTGCCTTTTTACCCCGAGCGTCATCTTCTTAGTTGCCGACGTCTTCATTCACATTATATTCATCGTTGTCGGTGTCATCTTCATAGTCGCCCAAATTTTGAGTTTCGGGCACTACTTCCTCGTCCTCGTCCTCGTAAATAGGTAGAGGACGTTCAACATTTTCTCGTGGAGATGGAACTTGTGGGGAACGAAAACCAAACGGGTCGAAGGCGGGGGCTTGAGGATCCATTGATAACAAATTTTGGAAATAGCCGAAAGGGGGTTGTGATTGGGTGTTGTAAAAGGATGGGTGTGAAGGTTGTGGGTAAAAAAACGGGGGTTGTGTAGTATATCCGAAAGGTGGTTGTGGTTGTGCACTTGCACCGCTCGAATCACCACGAGACGGTTGCGAGCCGCGTCCCTTAGTGTTAGAGCCGACAGACTTTTTCTTGGCTTCGCGGGGTTGGTTCTCCATTGTAGGGGTGTTCATCGAATCGAATATCGAATTTTCGAATTATTCGAATCGAATTGTTCGAATAATTTTTATTTTTCCTTGAATTTTCGATTCGAATTCGATTAAAACCTTTCGAATTCGATTCGAATTCGTATTCGAATAAAAAACCCAATTCGTATTCGATTAAAATTTCAAATTCGAATCGAATTCGAATAAATTCGATTTAATTCAGATTCTTTAAAACGTGTAAAAAACTATCAAAATGAAACATAAATTTTAAAGCAGTCATAAAGCACGATATCACATTAAAAATTTTCAAATAAAGTACCATAAGTCTAAAATTCAAAACGAGAAGTCGGGAATAATCACTCCACATTACAAGTTAATATTTTTATGGTTAGAAATCTATTGATAGATTTGTTACTTAGGTTTTACTTATGAGTCATGTAGTGGGTTTGGTAATGGGTAATTTTAACACTTAGAAAAAATTTTGAAAATAATTTATAGTATAGCTTAATAAAAGTTATATATGTATTATATATAAAAATAATAAATAAAAATGTATAATTTTTATTCAATTTCGAATCGAATCGAATTTGAAATTATAAATTCGTATTCGATTTACTTGACTAGAATTGAATCGAATTCAAATTCGAATTCTTATAATCGAAACGAATTCTTGATAATCGAATCGAATTTAAACGAATTTCGAATTTTTCGAATTCGAAACGAATTCTGAACACCCCTACTCCATTGCTCGGTTTGGCTTTGTGCTGTATTTGAAAGAATTTTAGAGGAATAAGATTGAAAATTTGTGTGGTAAAAAATTAGATTTAATGTGGTATTTATAGGTTAAAATTGGATTTTTTTTCGTTCATAACCGTTGCCAAACGTTCAAAAAATCAAAAACTTTGAAAAGTTGTGCGGTGAATCAATGCCGCAGACCACACCCCGCTTAGCCTCCCCGAGGGGTCGGCGGCGGTGTTCCTGAGCGGGGAACTCACTCACCGCACGCCACCCCGAGGGCTCCACGTTCACCCTTATTTTATAGAGTAAATTACGATTTTGGCCCCTCTGGTTATATCACTTTTACCCTATTAGCCCAAAATAGAATTTTTTTTTTTTAACATCTATGTCCTTCTGGTCTCTATAACTAACTATTTTGGCCCCTAAGTCTAACTCAACCTATTAACCTGGTTAATTATTTGTCACATGTAACTCACATGATGGGGCATATTTGTAAATTCACCTCCCCACAACTATTAAAGACAATTCAAGACCCACTTATCACGTGCACATCATTCAATCCCAATTCAATCTTCGTAGCCCTAAACACAGATCCTTTTCACTCTCAATTTGACAAACACCCAAACACTCAAACATAAAGTGCTTGCAGATCAAATGTGATATTATCCAAACACTCAAATTAAAAATCAGGAAACAACTCATCAAATTTATCATTCTCTTATCTTTCACATTGACTCATACATACATACACACAATACTATACTTGCATATCAAAATGGCAGCACCCATTAGAGTAGCAACATCATCTTCTTCTTCAACTCTCCTGGCTTCACCTTCTTCATCTTAAATCGTTCAAATTTCATAAATTTATCTAATTGCAACAAATTAAGTTCGAGAAGCATTTCCTAGTGAGTCAATGACCGGTGCCCCCAAATAATATCAGTGGAACTTCTAGATTCTTTTGAAAGTTGCTCTGGTGGGATCTAATCCGACTGCATCGACTTCTTATTTAGATGTGGGGGTTGTGGCTATTGCGCGTGGGGTTGTGGGGAGCTGTGGTGGTGGCGTGTGAGGGGTTGTGGCGGTGGCGGTTGGTGGGGATATGATGGTGGTTGGTGGCGGTGGTGGAAGTAGGTAGTGCCGTAGTGGTAGGAGAGAGATAGAGTAGAGAGAGAGAGAAAGTGGGTTTATTTAGTGAGAGAGAAGAAGATGAGTTAATATATATTATATTTTTTTCTTTAAAAATATTTTTAATATCTGTTAAAGATAATTTAATATGTGTGGGAGGTGAATTTACAAATATACCCATCATGTGAGTTAAATGTGACAAATAATTAACCAGAGTAATGGGTTGAGTTAGACTTAGGGGTCAAAATAGTTAGTTATAGAGACCATAGGGGTACAAATGTTAAAAAAATCTATTTTAGGCTAATAGGGTAAAAGTGATATAACCACAGGGGCCAAAATCGTAATTTACTCTATTTTATATCATAGATCAGTTGATTTGATTCTCATGATACTAAAGACCATTTTGTATCAAACATAATTTACAACTTAGTTGTATTGGTCATTGGATGGATAAATTACAATCACACTTGCCAAGTTACATCAAAACAGAAGGTAAACGGGCAACCAGTTGCGTCGTCACCCATTTTTGAATTGCAAACCCTAATCTACGAGCAATTGTTGTGGATGACTCGTTGGACCTTGATCTGGAATTGGATAGCTTCTAGCGCTAGGGAGCAAAATGTGTCAAAGGCAAAAGAGACAAAAACAAGCTGGTTCTCTACACAAGCTTTAGTGTACTTATCAACTTTCTTCGATTCTGCATTTCTTACTGTTTGTCCAGCTACAAACTCGTTTTCCCTTAAACCAACCAGAAGGGAAACCCCCGTGAGGTCCACACAAGCATGTTTCCCCCTAGCCTAACCAAAGACGAGCAGATCTGCTGGTCGCAGAGTAGATCTCCCTTCCATAAGGTAAGGAAATTCACACGAGCCTCTTTCTTAGCCGAAATCTCAACTCTTCTCAGGATGTCCCACAAAACATCTCGCAACCAGTCATGCCGATATTTGAACCTTGGGAGCTCTTTACAATGCACTGCATGCTCTCTGTATTTATCCATACAAGCTTTACGGCATATCTGGCAGGTTTCATCATCTTCTGGGTACGTAAGGATCATTAGCCGGTATTTAAGGATGGCTCCGTATTCTACTGCTGACATACATTGTCCCAGCCCCTC
Organism: Helianthus annuus; assembly: GCF_002127325.2. Lineage (NCBI taxonomy): Eukaryota > Viridiplantae > Streptophyta > Magnoliopsida > Asterales > Asteraceae > Helianthus > Helianthus annuus. The sequence goes on along the minus strand of NC_035444.2, from coordinate 33,511,310 downwards.
AATTGGGAAAACGGTCAAAAAATCCTGAGCATGGGGACCCTTTAGGCACTCCCACGCCGCCTTCTGGCGAGATGACAAATAAAAAATTTCTCCTAGGCTTTGAGTGATTTTGCTAAACAGAGCATTCGCCAAAGTTTTTTGTGGCTTCGAGGGGGCGGTGTCCTTGTTAGAGAAACCGTCGATATCAAAGTCTGGGAGAGAGACATTTAAGCGTTCGAGCGCTTGCAGATAGTCCCGGTCAAGCCCGACAACCCCACTGTTTCGAAGGATATGATCCTGTAGTTTCCAAAACTGAGCTCTGGACGCCACAAAAGCATAAACCCCAACATCTCGAGCTGAGAGGAGGCCCAAACCACCTATACCCATTGGCAGAGATGCCAAACGCCATTGGAGGTCCCTAAAAAAGGGCCCACCACCCACGACTATGTCTTCTATAGTCTCTAAGATCCCAACCCAGAAACACCTCAACCCTAAACCTAAGTAAAAAATTCATTGACAAACGCTTTTCATCTTCACAACTAAACCTTCATCGTCTCCAAGATCCCAACCCAGAAACACCTCAACCCTCCTATACCAAGTTTCCAGCGTCCGAGCCTAGAAATATGGCCGAAAAATTCTTGATTGAAGACATCACCGGCGAAAGATCAAAACACCGGCCCTCGTCTCTACTCTGAACAAATTGCTTGAAAACTGAGGGTGTGATTTTTGGCAAAAACGATGGTTGGAGTGGTGGTACAAGCCCATATCTGGTAGTTTTGCGGAGGTACCAATCGACTTATCAAATGAGTTTTGAATCTGTTAGCCTCTCCAGCGACAGGTGTGAGATCTGAGAACAGATTCGGCGAACATCAGGCTTTTCAAGGAGGTTAGTGGAAGTGGTTAGCGGTGGTGGTGGTCTCATTGTGGTAGATTGTGGTTTCGCAGCGACATAGAAGAAACTCTAAATGTTTAGAGAATGACAATGAAGAAGGTTAAAGAAAGCTTAATTTACATTAATTTAATTTAAAGAGATAAAATATATGGGTGTGCGAGAGTTTAGATGTTGAAGATGAAGCAAATGAGATTTTATAAATCCTTTTAATTTGAAAATCTACATTATTATTTATATTCTATGCATCATGATATAAACTAAAAATAGTAACGAAACCTAACAGATCATCCTTATAACCTGATAACCTAAAAATTACATAATATTAGAACATCAAATGAAACTTTTGTGTTTTTAAAAAGACAAAAAAAGTTTTGGTGCCTTAATTAGAACGTTTAGCAAACTTGGTTACATTTCTATAGAAATGTAATCAAGTTTGCTTCTTGTTTCAATTAAGTCATCCAAACTTTTTTTGTCTCACTAAAGTAACTTAACTTTGATTTTGTGTTCTAATAGTGTGTAATTACCAGGTCACCAGGTTACCATTCTTTTCTCCTATTTTTTTTCTTTTAATGCTTATTTGGATATTCTATGAAGTAAATAAGAAAAATCATAAACCTAAGTAAAAAATTCACTGACAAGCACTTGTCGTCTTCACAGCTAAACCTTCATCGTCTCCAAGATCCCAACCCAGAAACACCTCATCCTCCTATACCAAATTGTCGGTGACTGACCTTGAAAATATGGCCTAAAAATCCTTGATTGAAGACATCGCTGGCGAAAGATCCAAACACCGACCCTCGTCTCTACTCTGAAAAGATTGCTTGAAAACTGAGGGTGTGATTTTTGGCGGATACGATGGTTGGAGTGGTGGTACAAGCCTAGATCTGGTAGCTTTGCGGAGGTAACAATCGACTTATCGAACGTGTGGTGAATCTGTTAGCCTCTCCAGCGACAGACGTGAGATCTGAGAATAGATTCGACAACATTAGGCTTTTCAAGGGGGTTAGTGGTGCCAGTGGTCTCTTTGCGGTAGATTGTGGTTTCCCAGCGACAACGACATGGAAGAAACTCTAAATGTTTAGAGAATGACATTGATGGAGGTTAAAGAAAGCTTAATATACATTAATTTAGTGCGAGAGTTTACATGTTGAAGATGAAGCAAACGAGATTTATAAATGTGATTTAGAGGGTGTTTGGGGTTGAGTTTTGAAAATAGATTATTGGTTTGAATAATCAGAATCAGATAATTAACTGTAACAAAACGTGATGTTGAAGGATAGTGTTTGGATTTGATTATGTTGCTTGATATCACAATAATAAGATAATCAACCATTTGAGTGTTTGGCAAATATATATTTAAAAAATAAACAAGTGAAAACCCTTTTCTAAACGCAAACAATCAATTTTTGGAAAACTGCGTTTTGTTGCAGTAGGGGGGAGCTACTTTTGGAAAAATGCGTTTTGTAACCTTCTAAACGCAAACAATCAATTTTTTTTTAATTTTTTTTTACCCAAACACTCAAAACTGATAATTTACGATTTCAAAACTTAATAATCTAAAAATCTCCTTCAAAACTCAACCCCAAACATCCTCTTAAAAATCCTTTTAATTTGAAAATCCATGTTATTATTTATATTCTATACATCATAATAAAAATTAAAAATATTAATGAAACCTGACACATCATCAATGTAACCTAAAAATTACATAGTATTAGAACATCAAATGAAACTTTAGTGATTTTAAAAAGACAAAAAAAGTTTCAGTGACTTAATTAGAACATTTAGCAAACTTAGTTACATTTCTAAATTAATGTAATCAAAACAACTGCTGATCTATTTTTTAAAAAAAAAATATTACATATTTAGGATTATGATTTTCATAATGTTACGAGCAAGCTTAGTTGAGTTAATGTTAACTCGGACTCATGTTCAAAACATTTCAAACCGAGTTAATCTGCCCCCGTAATTAACAAAATCTTTAATTATACACCTCTCAACTAAATTACCATCTAACTACAATCAACCAATAAGTGAGCTAGCTACATTCAACTCAAATTTTGCTAAAAAACTTATATGACCAACAAACTACCGGTGTTGTATGACAATATGTTTTGTGCAAATCAACTCCCTTAAAATATACTATGATTTGGATGCGATTTCGGGTTTCTTTCACTCTTAATATGGATTCAAGTGTGACATTTCTAATAACAACTATTAGCTTTGATTGTGAAAAAATATTCATGACATCTGATTAAAATTACGAAAGGATTCGTTTTATACATTATTGGATTAGTTTTATGTATAACGGAACGGATTTATCATTCATAGCTAGCATAATCACTAAACACAGAAAAAAAGCGAAAAACAACAAATACGAAAGTTTATAAATGTTAAAAATAACGTGAACAACCCATACATATGTCGTATCAGCCGTCAACTTATTACATGAGATTGAAAATGAGTATAATTTAAAAGAAAAAGAACAATAATTGGCGAATAAGAAGCCTACTTTTATAAGTGTGATAAGTAATATAGATTTTATAAAACTTATAAAAACAAATTCTCATTTTAAACTTGTCATTTTATAAGTATGATAAGCAATACATATTGGGCCAGAAATGAGCGGTTTAACCTTTTCAAACCAAGTCATTGGGCCTCTATTAACTGGGCTGCCATAGCAACTTTTATTAGGCCTAGCCATGACTGCCATGGAGCTGGGCTTCAATTGGGTTCTAACATGCACGATAATGTGGTTTGTAAAACTTGGGATCATAACTCATGGGAGTTAAAAGTAAAGTTTGTATCGGGCTTAGGGATGATAACATTTAGGGTACTTTAAGGGATATGGGCCTTGGTCTTGGGCCACTTATGGATTGTTCAAGTTTAAGTCCAAGTTGTGTATTAAAAATTCTTTTTGATAGGAATACTTTGTATCTTAGGATCTATGTCATGGGCCTAACTCGACTAGTAATCAATGTATAGGTTGGCCCATTTATGTATTTTATCTTTTAGGGCTAGGTTAGACCCCGGGTCTATATCCGGGCCTCGTTTAGTGCCTTTTTTTTGTATTCTTTCGTTCTTTTTAATAAAAGGTTTTCCGGGGTTCCATCCTCTTTAAAAAATACTGTGCCCAATGATACCAAACATGTTAACCCATTTCTTTGCATATATGTAGTACTACATGTATATTTTCACTTGTTACGTTTTAAGCTAATACTAGACAGTTTTACTTGTGAAATTTCTAGTATTTCAGCGTATGGACCTGGTCGTTTATGATTTACGATCAAGGAGGACATGGCGTTTCACCCCAAATGTTTACATTTCTAGTGCCCGGATCTTGATTGAATCCCTCTAGTTTACTTACTTGAGTCTCTTTAGTCGGCATTTTATTTTGAAAATTTCATTGGGTCTTTTCGGTCCAGTTGGGAAAATGGAAGAGGAAGGATCTTTTGGGTTGCCATCCTATCTGAAATTCATTAACACAGTTAGCACTTGTCATGTATCCTGTATAATTGAAGGGATTATATAAGAGTATGGGGTATGGGGCTTGGGTTGGGGCGTGGCCCTTGGGGTTTGGGTTTGAAGCTGGGCGTGGGGCGGGCTAGCGGTCCGATGTGGCGGCCTCGTATTCGTTTTGTTGGCCATGTCATAGCGGGTGTTTGAATTTTAAATTCTAACCGGTGGGGGGGGGGGGGGGGGGGGGGCTCCAACCCCAACCCAAGCCCCGCCGTACCCCACGGACACGTCACTCACCGGTGGGGGGGCTCCAACTCCACGTGTCAACTCATGCCCCCAACCCAAGCCCCACCATACCCTACGGTCTAACCTCTTACCACTACACCCTCTTGTAATATAAAGCCCCTCTCTTATGCGTTTCGCTACTTTTTGCATATTGCCGCACAAGGGGCTTTATGATTTTTCTTTCTCATGTATGCACTTCATTTTTTTAATGTAAACGAGATATGTGCATTTATGACAATACGCGAATATAAAGTGGTAAATGTAATTTGCGGGCGTGTATCATGGCTATAGAGATAAAATTTGTCTAACATAGACAGTCACCTGTGTGTATTGTTGTGATTTTAATTTTAATTGTAAATACTAAAACATACACAAAATGTTGACATGGTACTATCTGTGATTTAATTGAGATTACCAAACAGGGGTAAATTGGTAAAACTGGAAGACTGTAAATAGTCCAGGATTTGGAGGACGGTTTCTGTTTTAACCATCATTCCATATCTTTGCACATATATTCATCATTCTATTTATGCCTCATTTCTGTTATAATCATATTGTCTCCTGATCACACAAAATTATATCTAGAAGTCAAAGGTTATATTAGTCATTTTAGATGCAATATTTTAATTGCTTTTTACACCTACTTAACTAAACTATAATTTAATTAAATTGTTTTCTCATAAGAGGGTAGGTAATGTAAAGACAACCAAAGATATGAGATGAAGAGATTACAAAAGGTTTACTTGATTAAAAAAATGTATTATCAGAACAACCAGATGTAGCTTTTAATTTTATACTTGTATTAAAGCAATGGCTCGCGTATATGAAGCTCTCCTCGCTCTTTGGATCTTGTGACCAAACGTCTTGGAGCTTCTTGTGCTTTTTCTTAAACGAAGTTGACATGGTTTGGCATTGGTATGCCACACCAGGATGGTTTGCCTTTGCTTATAATAATGGAATATTGGATTTTAATAATCTCAACTGTTCGTTGTTGGCCGTCAACAGTCTTAACTTCAAAAATAACCACTAGCAGTCCCAACTATTCACATATTGGCCTCCAATAGACCCTAACTAACAGAACACTAACTCAGTTAGTCTCGGGTTGTCGGAAAAACGTTTTTGGCCGGAAAAACCCTTTTTTGACCGGAAAACTCTATCTTTTCGTCTCAAACCTCTTTGTAATCTTATTACGGGCCTTTAGGAACATTTTTCTAGTAAAAGCCCCAATTATCAAGGTCGCTGGAAAACTCATTTTTTGTTGGAATACTTCTTTTTGCCGGAAAACTCAACTTTTTGGCCGGAAAACTCAACACTTTAGTCTCAAACTTCTTTGTAACCTTAGATCGGACCTTTAGGAACCTTTTACTAGCCAAAAACGTTTTTCCGATGACCGGAGACTAACGGCCTTAGGATTCTGTTAGTTAAGGTCTATTGGAGGCCAATATGTTAATAGTTGGGAGTGTCAATTGTTATTTTTGAAGTTGGGCCTGTTGGTAGCCTACAAAGAATAGTTGAGATTATTAAAATACAATATTTGTACAATAATAAGTTAAGCTTTTCCAAAGGTTTTAGATTTTTTTTTAAATTAATAACTTCCACCGATCGCGTAAAAGCCTATGTAGATGATGCTAGAGACTTGTGTGATGTCTTTGAAGAATTTCATAACCAACTGTGCTTGCAACTTATTTCCCCATATACTTATCGCTTGTTGACGGATAAGTGACTAGTGGTGTTGTTAAATCTCGATATGGTGGTCATGTTATGTTGATACTGAAACTGACTACAGTTTGACTCAAGGCATCATGCAACTAATAGTGAACAACCTTGCATACGTATGAACCATATGGAAATGTATTTTATGAGTCCAAGTCATCCACCATTCGTATAAGAGCCAAATCGACCACTAACTTGGCCTTTAGATCCATTAATCCCCTCTTTATCAAGATGTGCAGAATGTCATATGGTATCAAGGTCTGATAACACATCAAGGAAGTGATCAAACGCATCTCCCTTGTCTGAAACCCTCGATGGATACGTACCCTTTCTCTAAATTCAGTCTGATCTCTCTAATGCCCATAATCCTGACGAGTAAATCACAAAAATGTGAAGACGCAAAATTCTTCATGTCCAATCTGAAACTCCTGACCTCCAACACGAAGGTATAAGACATCTCTTCTCGCTTGTATGGTGTATGTTGTGTACTAGTGTTTGTAGTGTCAAATTATATAAGGGTTATTGGATTTAATCACCCTTAACTATTGGCTATTGGCCGCTGCCACCCTCAACTATCATTTTGACGCCCGTCACCCCAATTTAACACTTAGTGTGTTCTGTCACCACGTCGCTAACTAATCACTAACTTTTGATGTTGTTTTTAACTTTTAGGGGTGTCATAGGGATCTTAGAAAGGTTTTAGGGATATTTGGACACCCCCAAAAGTATAGTAACAAGCTCAAAAGTTAGTGATCAGTTAACGACGTGGTGACAGAACAAAGTAAGTGTTAAGTTGGGGGTGGCGGACGTCAAAGTGATAGTTCGGGGTGGCAGCGGCTAATAGCCAATAGTTAGGGGTGATAAAATGCAATAACCCAATTATATAATCAACTATAAAATCCTTATTTTATCTTTAACCATATTAAGCTATTGATATTATTATTTTTAATAGATACTAGGTTATACTCCCGTGTATACACGGGTTGAATAATAAAAATAGTTTATTTGTAAATAAGACAAGTAGTCGGTACATGATAGTCATTCCACAAATTTGTAATGTTTTACTCATAGTTATTAATACCCAACCCACTTGTAAAGTACTCGTCGCTGTAATCAATTCTTTAGGAATTTTTTTAATTATTTTTACACTGCCAATGAGGTAACGAAGTAATGAAATAATTTCATTAAATAAATCGGAGAATCTACAACATATTTGAATCAACAATAAAGTTTTAAGTATTTAAAATCCAACACACAAATCATGTCAAAATTTAGACGAAAAAAAACCTCAAAAGTTGTTATATTTTAAGAATATATTTTAGTTTTTAATGTATTAGTTAATTATTGTACAATATATTAAGTTTATTAAAAAGATATCCAAAACATTATAAATCTAAAATATATGCATTAATATAAAAAAACATAATTATATTTTATTATGTTTAATCGTTGTCTATATTGTTGCATATATATTTAATTGTAGTAAAATATATTAATTTGTTAATCTTTCAAAAAAATTATTTGTTAATGATAACAAAATAGAACGGAAAATTGTCATGTGGTAATTGTAGTTAAACATAATAAGGATTAAACAAATAGAAGTTACTTGTAGTAAAATATATTAATTATAATTATCCATATAATATTTTTAATTAGTTATCCGTTAAGTATTTTAAATATAAAATGGAATTTAAGTAATATTATATTTTGGTAGCATGAGGAACTACCATGTCCCATTTATTGGAATGGTTTATTAGAGTTTAGATTAGATTAGATCATATTAAAATTAAAATTGAGAGAATTTATAATAAATAATGATAAGGATAACAAAAATATTTTTAAATAAAATAATGGGAAAATTTCACAGAATAGTAACCAAGTTTTAAAAGTGTTCTAATTAGGCCACTGGTGTCGTTTTTGTCACAATTAGATAACTTAACATTCAAATCAAGCCAATGTCTTTTTTTCCACGTGTCAAGAAAAAAATGGAGCATAAGATGCTGGGGTTGAATTATTTTAATATATGAAATTATATTTATTAAAAATAAAAACCATTTAATTACATTAAAAATTAAAAAAACAAATTACAATCCACGTCATCACTCGACGTTAGCATCAAATAAAAGAAAAAGAAACAAAAATCCACATCACCACGGTTACCTATGAAATGGATGAAAAAACTCTTAATTTTAATGAAGAATGAATGTTGAGGGACCTGATTGGAACACTTTTGAAACTTGAGTGACCTAATTGGAACACTTTTGAAACTTGGTTACTATTCTACAAAGTTACCTCTAAAATAAAAGTTAAATTATAATATTCAAGGAGAGATTTTCATGTGGCATTAATTGGAGACTTTTCTTAATATTTGGATTTTAAACAACTTGGAATAAAAATAAATGAATTGGTATTTTTAATTTCTATATCTGTTTAATTAATTAACCTATCCATGTTCGAGTTTGGGTTTGGGTTTACACAATAATCTTTTTTATTTTAATTTCAGTAGGTCTCCCAACCTTTTCCCAAAAATTCAGTAATAACGTGATTTAATAAAAGTAACATATTCTTTAAATTCATGATTTAATAAAAATAACATATTCTTTAGATTCATATAATAAATAATAATAAGGATAACAAAAATTTTCAAATAAAATAAAGTTATATTATAAGATTGAAGGAGAGATTGCCATGTGACATTATTTGGAGTCTTTTATTAATATTTAGACTAGCGGTAACACCCGTGTGCAAACACGGGTGGTTTCTTAGAAAACCATGCATAACACATTTCATTAAATGACGAATGATTATACATTTTTTAATCGTTATTCAATAAGCAACTGCTTCTTTGAGGATGTTAACAACACTGCTGTCACACCCCAACCAATGGCGGAAACATCAGGGCGCGGCACTGAGCGAAACAGATTGTCCAGAAGTTTCCATAACAACTATATTTACCAAATATTTAAAGCAACACGTCCTATACCATGTCATATAAGATAATACAATTATTACAGAAAAGATCTAGGCAAATTGTTCTGTTCCGACAACTCAGATTTTTATTACAGACAATTATTTATTGCTTCTAGACCTTCCCTAGCCTCGATTTCATCACCATGCACCTAAGCATCCTAGCAACTTAAGCACATGTCACATACGTTAAAGTAAAAGTCAATACACATAGTGTAAAGGCGAGCATACAAGTTTGATAATAGCATATAGAGTTCGAAAGCGTTACGCATAACCAGCACGTACACAGAGTGAAATGAGGCATGTTAGTTATCGATATGAACCTATCAATACCAATGACTGCGGGTTGACTGCCCAAGACAGTTCGCGATACATACTCACCACTGTGAGCCATGTAGGTAATTGTCCTTAACAACCCCCGAGTGAACGGGTGCTGAGTCCAAACTAATAGTACTACCGTTGCTAAGGCAGGTAGACAGCATTCCATGTGTAAACATAACAAACAAGCATTCATTTAGTCATGTTTACATGCGATAGCGGTTAGCGTTTAAAGTATTGCGTAGTGTGTTCGATGTGATTTTGTATAAGTAACGTATGTAACACCCAAAAGTGCGTAAAGCAAAAAGGGATCGAGTATACTCACAGCGATTGATGGATTGAAGGGAGCGCTAGAGAGTAGGGTTAGCCTGAACAGATTGATAGTATAACAATAAGTGATGCACAAAACGATGCAAAATACAAGTGAGTCGGACAACAGTTCGATCGGATGGAAATCCGATCGGACAGCCAGTCGTGCGAGTAGTAGTCCGTTCGGACGGTCATCCGGTCGGATGGCCGTTCGAGTGGATTGTTTCTTCCTTTGGAGAAGATGTGTTTGTGTATGATGGCTTGACTTTTGAAGTTTTTGTTGTAGCATTCTGAAAACATAGAAGTATCTCTACCTCTCAGGTCGGTCGATCAGACGGTCGGTCGATCGGACAGCAACCCGATTGGTTGAACAATTTAGTGAGAACAAGTTCACAGCAGGTTGTCACTCGATCGGACGGTTGTTCGACCGGGTGGCATCCCTAGTGCATTGAACATGTTGGAAATTGTTTAAGTGTAGAAGTTCAAATGTCTCATGATTCGAATGGCAGTTCGATCGGATGGTGGTCCGATCGGACAACAAGTCATTCAACACTCAGACTTCAAATGTTGACACAAATGCTTAAGTGTGGGACCCAAGGTGCAAGTCGTTCAGATTGGCCAGTCGATCGGATTGGCTGTCCGTTCGGACAGCAGTACGATCGAACGGCACCCCGTCCTGGTTGTCCTGTTCGTCTTACACTTGGTTGTTTTGATTGTTTGTCGTTTTATCGAGACGTCTTGATAACGTGTTAAGCAATAGAAACTTTGTCAATACTTGGTACCCCTGATCGGACAGGAACCACCCAAATCCGACTAGTAACTGTTCGAGACGGTGTTTCATGTTTAACCCGAAATCGGTAGTCTTGTGGATAGAATACGGATCTTGAACCAACACCACCACAAGAGTGAGTAGTAAGTCGGCACGAGCTCCGATTCTATCGGTTTTGAATGCATTGAGTGTAAAAGAGTTGAAAGAAAGTTGGAAAACCATCTTTGAATCCTTTTTGTAGTGAATATGTTTAGATCTATGAGAGATCTATGTTTGTTTATGTGGAAATCGGTTAGATCTAAGTTGTTCTTGGTGGATTGAGGCCAAAACATGAAGTTCTTCAAGAACACATGATGACGTCATCCTAGAACACCTTGAATCTTGATGATTTCATGGTTAAAAGTGGAGATTCAAAAGGTAGAAAGGTGTAGGAGTGCGTGTAGATCAAGGAAGTACAAGATTTAGGACGAGATCTTACCGGAATTGCGAGAAATCGGAGAAAAAGCAAGGGGAGAGCGTTAGTCGGACGTCAGTTGCCAAAAGTAGAAAGCATGAAAGTGACAAGGGGTATTTATAGTGTTACCCAAATAGGAAAGGGCTGGTCGATCGGTTAGGGAACTCGATCGGACAGCCTGTCCGATCGGACAGCAGTCCGATCGAACGGCTGGTCGATCGGCTGGTCGCCTGATCGATCAGTCGCTTGGTTCGAGTGTTCGATGCGACGAGTTTTGCCGTTTCGATTTCGATTGCGAGCATGGCGATGCGAGAGAGTTTCCTAGTCAAATTACTTTTAATCCCAACTACTAATATCTTGCACTATCTCTTCTCCACCAATTATCATACTGTTTCGATTGCGATTGAGTTCGATTGCGTTTTGATTGATTACCACACATAACATAAATTAAACATGCACAAGTAACACCTAAAGCACACACACACACGTATAACAGTAACCAAAATGCGTAATTCGAGTTTCGAGTGCGATTGCGATAGCGATAATGCGATAACATATACGATAAATAGCGATTACCATGCGATTATTAATAGATACTCCACATAATACAACTAAAGCGAAAATAAAATAGACTAATCTATGAGTCAAAGAAGTCAATACAGGATTTAAGCAAGGAGTGACAGATCGCAATTAGTGGCTTAACAAGAAATTAAGAGTAAAAATATTTTGCATTAAACCACTGGAATAAGAAATTAAGAGTAAAAATAAGTAGTTAACCTTATGGTAAAAGCAAAATCTCAAAGTGGCTTGACAACCTCATCAATGATAAATAACTTAAGAGTCCTTTTGACCAGTTTGACCATATTGAACTGTTTTCCTTCTTAGCGGATTATACCATTTTGACTGGTAAAAATAAAACATAACCCAAATTGCACATTCGTAAGTAAACAAATTACTCACGTCTAAAAATGTGGATCCAAAAATATCTTTATTTCTGCTTACCATTGTCATGATTTACTCCTACAATTTCGAAGTCTGCATTTGATGCCAACTCTTTTCTTGCCTTGCTGTTCTTTTTGGTCTGCTAGGACATTAAAAAAATATAACTGAGAACAAAGTAATCAGTAACAAAGTAATCAGTAACAAAGTCAAACCCAACTCAGTTTTTCTTATGCCAGCTCTTTTGCTTACCATGCCAGCTCTTTTCTTGCCTTGCTGGTACTTTTAAGAGTTTTTTGCAGAAGTAATTCAGTTTTTGAAAACAATTTCACAACTAATGCTATCTTGGAAAAAAATTTCAATATTAATGTCATTTCCATTTGAAATGGTGATTTGGTGTGAATTATAGGTCTTATAAGACACAATTTAGGGAATATAAGAGATGTGTAAGAGAATAATGATTGGTTGTAAAAGATGTGAAAGAGGATAAAATGAAATTGCCATTTGTCAAATGACAATTTGTAACAAATCGTCATTCCAAATGGCAATTTATGACACATAAAGTCAAATCGCCATTTCAAGTGGCTATGTACTGATTCTCGCGGGAAATTTTAAAAAATATCTGATTATTTTATTACTTCGCCTTAAAAAGATTCCCCAAAGTTATATTATATTTGATTATGTGATTCTTCAAAGTTGCTGACTTGTTATATTAGAGATGGATATTAAAGATGGGTTTTTAAAAAAATTGTTTATGTTTTAATATATGAATTCAAAAAGAAAAGTCCAAAGAGCACCAAACCTTTTGCAGGGAATTAATTGCTTTTTTGCAGAAAATTGCCATTTCAAATGGCTTTATACAGAAACTGTACCATGATATCGCCAGTTTAAATGGCTAGTTGAAGAAAATTGCCATTCCTAATGGCTATGTGGCAGAAATCGCCATTTCAAATGGCGATTTTCCTTAAATTGTCATTCCTATTGGCGATTTGGAAGGAATTAGTACTTTTTCCAATCATGTAATCCTTACATTCCCCGACTTTTTTATGTAATACCTATAATACGCACCAAATCGCCATTTCAAATGGAAATGGCATTATTATCGAAAAAAAATTCAAGATAGCATTAGTTGTGAATTTGTTTTCAAAAACAGAGTACATACGCAAAAAACTCTACTTTTAACTAATCTTAACACTAATCGAAGTGATTATAATATACCTGTAATGGCAATCGTACTGACTGTGGCTGTGGCTACCTTGGCTACCGTCTCGGGACATCTGTTCGAGTTCTTGAGTTCTTGAATCAAACATAACTAATACAAACATATCTATATCACTGAATGAAACATAACTAATATTGAATTCTAAAACTTACAGCCATAACTATAGCACTGAATTCTAAATCCCAATAGCACTAAATGTGATAAACAATTTGAATACCTTTGTTACTTGAATCAACAACCCTGATGTGGATTTGCAGGTAGTACCGTCACTTGCAGTTGAAGGATCCATTACTTCACAGAAACAATCACAGATGATCAACATGAACTCCTATTCCTATATAAATCAAGATGTAAAGCTACTTTTTCGATTATAATATACCTGTAACGGCGATCGTACTGACTGTGGCTGTGGCTACCGTCTCGGGACATCTGTTTGAGTTCTTGAGTTCTTGAATCAAACATAACTAATACAAACATAACTATAGCACTGTATCAAACATAACTAATACTGAATTCTAAAACTTACAGCTATAACTATTTGTTTCTATCAACCTTACTAAGATTAGGCTGAATCCATTTTTGTTAAAGATGGTCAACAGTTAACGTCAACATCCAAGTCAAGCTTTTGGCAAGTGGTTTAGTTAGTTGATTAGTTACAACTATTTTGTGTCAATCTATAAATGGACATATATATATATATTGCATCACATTTGGATGTTGAGAAAATACAAAGATACTACACGTAATTTTCTCTTTTCTGTTTTTTTAATCATGCTCGAGCTCAGCCAAAATTTACTTGAGCTGTAGTAGATTCTGTTAATCAAAATCCTATATCAGAAAAGATTTGATTAGCAGATTCTGTTAATCATGCTCGAGCTCAACCAAAATTTACTTGAGCTGTAGAAGATTCTGTTAATCAAAATTCTATATTAGAAAAGATTCGCTTAAAAACTAACCTCTCAACAATTTCTATAACGCGATTAATGTTTGCTGATAAGGTGTTTGGAGGTGAATATTTTTTAATGTCAGCATTAATACGCCATTGCTCGGCTTTAGTACATAAATGTTCAATCTTCTCTTTCTTGTTAGCTTGCAGTGAATCAACACACGAGCGATATTTCGCAATACAACCTTGCAGAGATTTTGTTGCTTTTGCTATAGCATGTTCCTCATTGTATCTATATTCAATTGGTTCTAACAACTACAAAACAGAAACAATGTTACACAAGATGATTATTGATTAACTGCTTAAGAGTAGCATTTTCAGACAACCTTTTTCAGATCTGACATATGTTTCTATCAACCTTACTAAGATTAGGCTTAATCCATTTTTGTTCCAAACATAAGTAATACTGAACTCTAAAACTTAAAGCTATAACTATAGCACTGAATTCTAAATCCCAATAGCGCTGAATATGAAAAATAAACAATTTGAATACCTTTGTTACTTGAATCGACAACCCTGATGTGGATTTGCAGGTAGTATCGTCACTTACAGTTGCAGGATCCATTACTTCACAAAAACAATCATAGATGATCAACATGAACTCCTATTCCTATACAAATCAAGATGTAAAACTACTTTTTCGATTATAATATACCTGTAAGATCAGAACACTTTTCCACACGAGCATTAAATTGAGCTTGCAATTACTCAAATTGCTGTGAATGTCACCGAAGAAAAAGTAAACAAAAGTCCAAAATTAATTGAAGTACTATAAACACAACTGAAATAAACCTGAAATTCAAACGGAAATTGAACAGCTGAACTATTGATGAACTGTAATTGTGAATTGAAATCAAACCTAAATAATTGTGAATTGAACAGATGAACTATTGATGAACTATAATTATCAATTGAAGAACTATTGACGAACTAACCCTATTAATTCCCGTCCATCTCTCTTTCATCTTCACGGCCTTCCGCCACCACATTCAAGCCTCTCAGTTTCTCTGCCAACTCTTAATCATTCACCACTGGTATGCAATTTCTGATTTTATACTCTTCATCAGTTTCTCACACTTCCCTCTCTCTCATTTGCGTTTTTTTCTCTATTTCACCGTCTATAGATCTCGTTTCTCTCTCTTTCTGTGTAAGGAAGGGTTATATAAATTAGTATTTGACAATTTGAAGCTTCAGTAGAAGAAATACGTTGTTAAAAATAGTTTATGCGATGCCTACCTCCCTGGTTCAGGACTGGTTTGGTCTGGATTTGAGAGAGAGAAAGTGAGTTTTAGAGAGAGAGAGAGTTGAGAGTGAAAGTGAGTTTTAGAGAGAGAGAGAGAGAGAGTTGAGAGAGAAATGGATTGAAATTTGAAAGTGAAGCCCACATTTTGAATTTTAGATTAGTGAACTCAGTTTATATATGTATATGTTTTGAATTTTAAATCTGGAGGCAGGATTTTGAATATGGGCAGTGGTTTGGATGAACATCAGTGGTTTGCCCTTTTGTATGAACATCATTGGTTTGCCCTTTTGTATATGTGGGCAGACCTTTGAAAAGGTGAATGTGGGCCACCTTTGATTTTTAAAGTGGGGCAGTGGTTTGAATTTATGATGTCACTATGCTCTCTCTATGGCTGCCACCTCATCGTTGATGACATAAGAAAAACATTGATGGACAGCCTCTCCAGCTGACACATCAGCTTTTCTTATCTCATTGGAATTCCTCTTATTATAGAAAGTATAGATTAGATTAGATATATAAACCATTAAAGCCCATTAGAAATGTAGAACTTACACGCGAAGTGTGGTTGTGGACGTACATGGCCAGTGGCCACAATGCTTTGAATATGAGCATATTAACCCAAACCAAAAAAGCAACACCTATGAGGCTATGACCCAAACAAACACCATCTATCAGACTGAAGGGTATGGGGGCCGGCCTTGGCCCGGCGAGGCCCGGCGCCGCACCCCCACACCGCCCCCTCCCCTCCGTCCCGTCTTCACCGTCGCCCACAAGACGAAGTCGCCGGCCCTCTCCTTCACACACATACCTATACATACAAACACACTGTCACACCCCAACCGATAGCGGAATCATCGGGGCGCGGCACTGAGCGAAACAGATTGTCTAGAAGTTTCCACAACAACTATTATTACAAATTCAGTTAAGTGATACGTCCCATACCGTATCCCAAATAAATAAACAAGTTATCATAGAATACAACTAAACAAACAGTACTGTTTCGACAACTCAGATTCACTTTATTACAAACCAAATGTTTGAAAGTACTGCCCAGAGTCATTAAGACTCATCCGGACAAGATCTACAGACAACTAATGCCATAGATGCTTGATCGAACAACTCCAACGGCTCCATGGCTAGAGTTTATTCGCTTCTAGAGACCCCTAGGTAGGCTACGACCTACAACTGCTAGATGGGCTCTAGAGCTTTATTATTGCCTCGCTTTCCTAGCACGCTAACACCTTACACACCTGTCACATACGTTAAAATAAAGTCAATACATAAAATGTAAGGTGAGCACACAAGTTTAGTAATAGCATATAGAGTTCGAATAGTTTACACATAACCAGGCACGTACACAGAGGAAAACGATGCATGTTAATTATCGACATGGGACCATCGATACCAACGACTGCGGGTTGACCGTCCGAGACGGTTCGCAATACATGATTACCACCGTAATCCATGCAAGTATTTGTCCTTAACAACCCCCGTGTGAACGGGTGCTGAGTCCAAACTATAGTACTATGTTGCTAAGGCAGGTAGATAGCATTCCACGTGTAAACATAATAAACAGCATTCATTTAGTCAATTAGCACATGCATTCGGTTAGCGTTCAAATAGTTTGTGTTTGATTGTGATTTGATAGGTAACGTATGTAACACCCAAAAGTGCTAAAAGAAAAAATGGGATCGAGTATACTCACAGTGATTGATTGTGGATTGAAGGGAGCGCTGAGAGTAAGATTAGCCTGAATAGTTCGATAGCATAACGATAAGTAACGCGGAAAAGTAAACAAGTATGGATGGATCGAATGGGCTGGTCGATCGAACGGCAGGTTCGATCGGACGGCCTGTTCGATCGGCTAGTATATCCGATTGGACAGTCCTGTTCGATCGGCCGGTTGGCTCGATCGGCTGGACCATTCGAGTGGATTGTTTCTTCCTCTGGTGTGTTTGTGTTAGAGGATTTGAACTTTTGAAGTTTTTGTTGCAGTATTTGAGAACACTGAAGTGTTCCTACCTTTCAAGTCGGTCGATCGAGCGGTTCGCTCGATCGGCTAGCTCACTCGATCGGCTAGCTTACTCGATTGGCTAGGAGTTTCAGGAATAGTCCTCAACTGAATGTCACTCGATTGAATAGTCTGTTCGATCGGCTGGCATTCCCTGCTACGAACAAGTTGTGAAAACGATTAAGTGTTGAAGCATAATATCTCATGATCCGAACAGTAATGTTTACCCATCGAGTGACCCATTCGATTAAACATTACTTCGTCAATACTATACTTCGAAAGTTTGGAAGTGTGGGACCACGTGCTAACCGATCGGCTGGCCCGGTCGATCGGCTGGCATGTCCGGTCGGCTGGGCTGTTCGAACAGCCTAGCCGTTCGGCCAGCATTTCTGACCTGGTCGGCCTTTCGTCTAACACTTGGTTGTTTGTTTATTTGTCATTCTTTTAAGGCATCTTGACAACGTGTTGAACTATGATAACCTTCGTTCCTACCTGTTCCCTTGGCTCGAACAGGAATCACCCAAGTCCGTCCGGTGAACGGTTTGGAATGCCGGTTTAGAGTTTAACCCGGAATCGGTGTACCTTGTTCATAGATCCCGAATCTTGAACCTTTTAATCGTTTGAATGATTAGTTAGCCGGTTCAAGCTCCGTTTCTATCGGTTTGAAAGCATTGAGTGTAAAAGAGTTGAAAGAAAGTTGGGAATCCTTCTTTCAATCCTTCACATCATGAAAATGTTTAGATCTATGATGGATCTTAACTTGTTTATGTGGAAATCGGTTAGATCTAAGCTAATCATAGTGGAATGAGGCCAAAACATGATGTTCTTCAAGAACACCATGATGACATCACCCAAGAACACTTAGATCTTGGTGATTTCACGGTTAGAATCCAAGTTTTGAAAGATAGAAAGGTGTAGAATCAAGTAATGATCAAGAACGTACAAGAATTGAAGTGAAAACTTACCGGGATTGAGAGAAATCAGAGAAAAGGTGAAGAAGATAGCTGGTTCGGTCAGAGCTTTCCAAAAATGGAAAGTATGATAGTGACAGCCCTATTTATAGGCTTCCAAAAGAGGAAAGTGGCAGCCGATCGGCTGGGAGCTCCGATCGAGTGGGCTGCTCGATCGGCTGGCAAGGTGCTAGCCGATCGGCTGGCCTGTTCGACCAGGATGCTTCCTGTTCGATCCGCCACGCACTTCGAGTATTTCGCGACGATTTTTGACGTTTCGATTTTGATGGACGATGATACGGATACGACAGAGTTCCTAGTCAAATTACTTTTAATCCCAACCACTATATCTAACATACAATCCTCTAATAGTCACGTTTCGATGTCGGTTTCGATTGAGTTCGATTGCTTTTCGAGTTTCGATTCGATTTTCGATTGGTTTGCTTGAATACCACACCAAACATAAAGTAAGCACGCACAAGTAACACGTAAGGCACACACACACGTATAACAATACCACAATTCGCGTAATTCGAGTCTCGAGTTCGATGATTGTTAGATCGGTTTGATTACTGGTTGGTTAACTTTATCGCATTGTTACTTCCTATCATTCACAGTCGTAGATCGGCTCGCGTTACAGTACATTCGACTACTTCGATTCCTGCTGATTACAACACTTACTCCACATAATACAACTAAAACACAAAATCGACTATCTACAGTCAAAGAAAGTCAAAGTTGACTTGGACTTTGACTTTGACTTTGACTTTGACATTCGAAAACACGGGGTGTTACAGCCTCCCTTTGTTTAGGGAATTTCGTCCCGAAATTAGGCCCGAAGGCTACACGACACCGTGATTTACCAATTTGATGCTTCAGATCTATTTATTTAAACAACTGCGGGTACTTGGCTTTTATGTCATTTTCGAGTTCCCAAGTGAACTCCGCGCCTCGTTTGCCTTCCCATCAGACCTTCACGATCGGGATGCGAGAGCGTCTGAGCTGCTTGGTTTGGCGATCCATGATTTCGACAGGCTTTTCCACGAAGTGTAACGTTTCGTTGACCTGAAGATCGTCGAGTGGTACGATTAGATCATGATCAGCAAGGCATTTTCGGAGGTTAGAGACGTGGAAAGTCGGGTGGACGTTACTGAGTTCCTCCGGTAATTCGAGTCTGTAGGCGACTTTTCCGATTCATTCCAGAATCCTAAAAAGGTCCAACATATCGAGGCGCGAGTTTCCCTTTCTTGTCGAATCGGACTACACCCTTCCAAGGTGATACCTTTAGGAGTACGTAGTCACCAACTTCAAATTCAAGGGGCTTGCGTCTTTTATCGGCGTAACTTTTCTGTCTGTTCCGAGCTTTTACCAAGTTGTCTCTTATCTGGTGGATTTTGTCAGTCGTTTCTTGTAGAATCTCGGGACCGGTTAGTTGCGAGTGACCGATCTCGTGCCACATAATAGGCGATCGACATCTTCTACCATACAAGGCCTCGAAAGGTGCCATTTGGATGCTGGCATGATAGCTGTTATTGTACGAGAATTCCACCAATGGCAGGTGTTTGTTCCAACTACCACCAAAATCTATAACACACGCTCGGAGCATGTCCTCAAGAGTACGGATCGTTCTTTCAGTCTGTCCGTTGGTTTGAGGGTGGAATGCAGTACTCAGATTAAGCGACGTACCAAGGGCCGCTTGAAACGTTTCCCACAATCGCGAAGTGAACCGAGCGTCGCGGTCTGAAATGATGTCACGAGGCGTACCATGATTACGAATGATCTCGTCGGTGTAGATTTGGGCTTGTCGTTCCACCTTGTAGTCCTCTCGTATAGGCAAAAAGTGGGCTGACTTTGTTAGACGATCAACTATGACCCAAATACTGTCGTGACCTGATGGCGTGGGCGGGAGCTTCGTTATGAAATCCATAGCTATACTCTCCCACTTCCATATAGGTATCGGCGGTTGTTCGAGTAAGCCAGAAGGTCTTTGATGTTCAGCCTTGACTCTTGCACAAGTTAAACAGCTTCCAACGTACAGAGCGATATCCCTTTTCATACCCGGCCACCAGTACTTATAACGAAGGTCCTGGTACATCTTATCTGCACCGGGATGAATAGAATACCTGGATTTGTGGGCTTCGTTCATGATAATCTTTCGCAAATCGGTCCGCTTAGGGATCCAAATTCGGTCCAGATAATAGAATATCCCATCTGGTTTGCTTACTAACTGAGCTCCATCGTGATATATCCTTTCTCTCTTCAATGTACGCTCGTTAAAGCAAGCATGTTGAGCTTCTCGGATGAGGGTTTCGAGGTTGTGCTGTGCTTGGATGTTTCGAGTACTGAGCACGTAACTCTTTCTGCTGAGAGCGTCAGCAACCACATTCGCCTTGCCTGGGTGATAACGAATCTCACAGTCGTAATCATTGAGAAGTTCTACCCATCGGCGTTGACGCATATTAAGCTCTCTCTGATTAAAGATGTGTTGTAAACTCCTGTGATCAGTGTAGATTGTACACCTAGTGCCATACAGGTAGTGTCGCCAAATCTTCAATGCAAAGACAATCGCGCCTAGCTCGAGGTCATGGGTTGTATAGTTCTTCTCGTGGATCTTGAGCTGACGAGATGCGTAGGCTATAACCTTGTCTCGTTGCATGAGAACACAGCCGAGACCAAGGTTAGAAGCATCACAGTAGACAGTGAAGTTTTCGCTTCCGTCGGGCAGTGTAAGAATCGGTGCGTTGCACAGCATATGTTTAAGGGTTTGAAAGGCAGTCTCTTGTGCGTTTCCCCACACAAAAGGCTTGTCATTATGGGTAAGAGCGGTAAGCGGTACAGCGATCTTGGAGAATCCTTCGATGAATCGTCGATAATAGCCCGCTAGTCCGAGAAAAGAACGAACTTCTGACGGGTTCTTAGGCGTAATCCAGCTTTTGACAGCTTCAATCTTCGCAGGATCGACATGGATACCCCGACTATTCACTATGTGACCCAGAAACTGAACCTCCTCCAACCAGAATTCGCACTTGGAGAATTTGGCATAGAGTTAGTTCCCCTGAAGTAACTCGAGAACCAAACGTAGATGTTGCGCGTGTTCGGCTTTTGATTTGGAATAGATCAAGACATCGTCGATGAACACGATGACGAAACGGTCAAGGTATGGCTTACACACGCGATTCATCAGATCCATAAAAACCGCAGGTGCGTTGGTTAAACCAAAGGGCATGACAACAAATTCGTAATGGCCATAACGGGTTCGAAAAGCGGTTTTAGGAATGTCTTCCTCTTGAATCCGCAGCTGATGGTATCCTGAACGTAGATCGATCTTAGAGAAGCATGCTGCACCTTGTAGTTGATCGAACAAATCGTCAATTCGTGGCAAGGGGTATCGGTTCTTGATGGTTAGCTTATTCAATTCCCGATAGTCGATGCACATCCGGAATGACCCATCCTTCTTTTTGACAAAAAGGACTGGCGCGCCCCAAGGAGAGGTGCTTGGGCAAATAAAGCCTTTTTTGAGTAATTCCTGGAGTTGGTTCGAGAGTTCCCGCATTTCGGATGGAGCGAGTCGATAAGGGGCTTTGGCAACGGGGTTGGCTCCAGGAATGAGGTCGATACGAAAGTCGATATCACGACTTGGTGGTAGTCCGGGAAGATCATCAGGGAACACCTGAGGAAATTCACGAACCACTGGAACATCTTTGACTTCAACTTTCTTTTTCTTTCCCTTCTCCGCTACTACAATGTTGGCCAAGAAGGCTCGGTATTCCTTGCGAAGATACTTGCTGGTTTGAATACATGACATAAGCTTGAGACCCTTCGATGCTGTTTCACCATATACACATAGGAGATCACCATTCGCGAGCGAGAATCGAATCATCTTTTCAAAGCACACAACTTCAGCATGGTTTTCACGAAGAAAGTCCATGCCGATTATGACATCAAAACTTCCAAGTTGCATCGGAATAAGGTCGATTGGAAAGATGTGGTTGTTGAGTTTGAGAGTACAATCACGGAGTACTGAGTTAACGGCGATAGTTCTCCCTGTAGCAACTTCGGCTTCGAATGACGAGGATAGATAAGAGCGCTTACGACTAAGGAGCTTCTCGAATTCAAATGACACAAAGCAGTTATCGGCTCCAGTATCAAACAAACATGATGCATAAATACCATTCATAAGGAACGTACCATTAACCACGTTGTTATCCGCCTGAGCCTGGCGGGCATTGAGGTTGAAAGTTCGGGCACGGGCTGCTTGCTGCTGCTGCTGAGGCTGCTGTTGTTGCTGTTGCTGCTGGGGCTCTTGCTTGACTACCCTGTTCGGGCATCTGTTGGCAAAGTGGTTAGGGTCACCACATGCAAAGCAGACTCGAGCATTGACTGCTGGTGCTGGAGCTGCTAGTTGGCCTTGAGGAGCAGGGAGTAGAGCTTGGTTGACAGTAGCTTGAGCTGGGGCTTGGTGAGGACCATAGCGGCAGTTCGCAGTGAAATGACCGTAGAGGTTGCAGTGAGTGCAAAAACGACAAGCTAGACCCACTGGATGATGATACGAACATGTCGGGCAGAGTGGGTGAGGGCCTGTGTATGCACGCTTTGCTGGCGGTGCATTGATCACTGGAGCTGAACGCTGGTGCTGCTGCTGTTGAGCTGGTACAGATTGTAGGGGAGCAGCGGTGGTTGCGGCAGCACAGCTCTTGTTGCTGGAGCTGTTGTTGTTGTTCTTCTTCTTCCTTCTTGAAGACTTGGAGGATTGAGCAGATGAGTCGGTGGTTGTTGCAGTGGCTTGATGCAGAGACTTGGTTTGCTTATCCCAAGAACCCGACTTGACTCGCTTATCGTTGATCTCAGCGGCGAGTAGGTAGGTTTCCTCGATTGTTGCTGGATTGGCGGCGTGAACAAAGTCGGCTACACAGTCGGGTAGAGCTCGGATGTACTTCTTGATGGCTTGATCTGAGGTCTTGACTTGATCAGGACAGATAATGCTAAGCTGCTTGAAGCGAGCAGTGAGAGCAGCGTTGTCTCCGTCCTTCTGCTTGATTCCCTAGAACTCGTCCTCCAGCTTTTGGCGCTCATGAGGAGGGCAGAATTCTTCGATCATAATCGCTTTCAACTCCTTCCATGATAGCCCGTAAGCTGCATCATTTCCACGCTTGTTTCGTTCGGCCGTCCACCAGTCTAGAGCACGGGACTGGAAGACGCCTGTTGCTTTGAGTGTGCGGAGATGCTTAGGACATCCGCTCTGGCGCAGAGTGACTTCGACCGAGTCAAACCAGTGAAACATGGCTGTCGGACCATCTTCGCCAGTAAACTCCTTTGGCTCGCATGCTTTGAACTGCTTGAAGCTGAAAGCAGCCTTGCTTGAATCCTTAGGGATTTCAGCTCGTGATTCTTTAGACGACTTGCTAGCGTTCTCATACACCTCACTCACAGCTTTCGCCACAGTTTTGGAGATGATAGCAGCAAGACGTCTATCCCTCTTTTCCTGGTGAGTAAGTGGGGCTCGAGGTCGGGATCCAGACGACGACATGGTCTGCATTAGACATCGCCACGAGTCTCCACACAACGAAGTCGAATCTCACCTCACACGTCTACTACTATCTAAAGCTTAGAATCACGTCGAAACACATATCACGTAAACACATATGCACAAACCACAGATGCACGTAAGCACAGAAGCACATAAACACAGAGGCACATAAACACGAAAACACGTAACCATTTAATCACAGAAGCAGTTATTGTCACGTAATTCCCCTATTGGTATACAGTAGCACATTCAGTTTCCTGACTGCTTCTAAGTTTACGAGTATTTGAATATAGTGATCGCGAATAGCACATCGAGTAGCCTAACTTAGTCGTATAGCATATTATAATTTAACTTCGTCTAGATTGCAGCAACTGGAGATCGAATTGGGATAGAATAACAGTACGAGTCGTGTGAAGTAGATAAAGGAATCGAATATTATCCCAAAACATAAGCACAAACAGAGAAAGCAACCACAAAACAGAGAAGCACACATAAACACATAAAATCAACAAGTGTACTTGATGATTTGTCAAATTCGAAACATATAAAATCGAGAGATAGATTGTCTGCGGCTACTAGACATCGACTAACCAAGGCAACTCGACTATTCACAGTAGACTTGTCATTATTTCCGACTCTAGAGGTTGTGTTTCTGCCTCGATTCTCGGGCATTCCACACGCGTTCCCTAGGTCATACTTGTGAGTTCAGGTCGTGAGGAGTCCATCGAGGCCTTGGTGAGATAAATAAAGTCCAGAACAAACTGCCAAGGTCAGGGTTTCACCCCTTGGCTTAGCAATTTCTCCCTTGTTTTTAATAAAATAAAGGAGATTATTCATCAAAATATGGATTTCACTCCTGATTTGGTATAATCCCCCTTGTTTGTTGGTGAAAATAGTGTGATAAGCATGAATAAACGAATAAAATCAGCACAAGTCAGGCAGTTTGGTCAGGAGTTTGCGGCTTTCACACCTATTCCCAACTAAACCTACCGACTTTTATTTGAAAACTCGAATGCAGTGATAGTGGAGGATTGCAGAATAAGCGCATAAACTTGGTCTGATGGTTCCTAACTATAGTCTAGGTTTCTAAGACAGCGACCCGGACTAGGTCGTGTCTGCCTAATTCCACATAGTTATGGCTCTGATACCAATCTGTCACACCCCAACCGATGGCGGAATCATCGGGGCGCGGCACTGAGCGAAACAGATTGTCCAGAAGTTTCCACAACAACTATTATTACAAATTCAGTTAAGTGATACGTCCCATACCGTATCCCAAATAAATAAACAAGTTATCATAGAATACAACTAAACAAACAGTACTGTTTCGACAACTCAGATTCACTTTATTACAAACCAAATGTTTGAAAGTACTGCCCAGAGTCATTAAGACTCATCCGGATAAGATCTACAGACAACTAATGCCATAGATGCTTGATCGAACAACTCCAACGGCTCCATGGCTAGAGTTTATTCGCTTCTAGAGACCCCTAGGTAGGCTACGACCTACAACTGCTAGATGGGCTCTAGAGCTTTATTATTGCCTCGCTTTCCTAGCACGCTAACACCTTACACACCTGTCACATACGTTAAAATAAAGTCAATACATAAAATGTAAAGGTGAGCACACAAGTTTAGTAATAGCATATAGAGTTCGAATAGTTTACGCATAACCAGGCACGTACACAGAGGAAAACAATACATGTTAATTATCGACATGGGACCATCGATACCAACGACTGCGGGTTGACCGTCCGAGACGGTTCGCAATACATGATTACCACCGTAATCCATGCAAGTATTTGTCCTTAACAACCCCCGTGTGAACGGGTGCTGAGTCCAAACTATAGTACTATGTTGCTAAGGCAGGTAGATAGCATTCCACGTGTAAACATAATAAACAGCATTCATTTAGTCAATTAGCACATGCATTCGGTTAGCGTTCAAATAGTTTGTGTTTGATTGTGATTTGATAGGTAACGTATGTAACACCCAAAAGTGCTAAAAGCAAAAAAGGGATCGAGTATACTCACAGTGATTGATTGTGGATTGAAGGGAGCGCTGAGAGTAAGATTAGCCTGAATAGTTCGATAGCATAACGATAAGTAACGCGGAAAAGTAAACAAGTATGGATGGATCGAATGGGCTGGTCGATCGAACGGCAGGTTCGATCGGACGGCCTGTTCGATCGGCTAGTATATCCGATTGGACAGTCCTGTTCGATCGGCCGGTTGGCTCGATCGGCTGGACCATTCGAGTGGATTGTTTCTTCCTCTGGTGTGTTTGTGTTAGAGGATTTGAACTTTTGAAGTTTTTGTTGCAGTATTTGAGAACACTGAAGTGTTCCTACCTTTCAAGTCGGTCGATCGAGCGGTTCGCTCGATCGGCTAGCTCACTCGATCGGCTAGCTCACTCGATCGGCTAGGAGTTTCAGGAATAGTCCTCAACTGAATGTCACTCGATCGAATAGTCTGTTCGATCGGCTGGCATTCCCTGCTACGAACAAGTTGTGAAAACGATTAAGTGTTGAAGCATAATATCTCATGATCCGAACAGTAATGTTTACCCATCGAGTGACCCATTCGATTGAACATTACTTCGTCAATACTATACTTCGAAAGTTTGGAAGTGTGGGACCACGTGCTAACCGATCGGCTGGCCCGGTCGATCCGCTGTCATGTCCGGTCGGCTGGGCTGTTCGAACAGCCTAGCCGTTCGGCCAGCATTTCTGACCTGGTCGGCCTTTCGTCTAACACTTGGTTGTTTGTTTATTTGTCATTCTTTTAAGGCATCTTGACAACGTGTTGAACTATGATAACCTTCGTTCCTACCTGTTCCCTTGGCTCGAACAGGAATCACCCAAGTCCGTCCGGTGAACGGTTTGGAATGCCGGTTTAGAGTTTAACCCGGAATCGGTGTACCTTGTTCATAGATCCCGAATCTTGAACCTTTTAATCGTTTGAATGATTAGTTAGCCGGTTCAAGCTCCGTTTCTATCGGTTTGAAAGCATTGAGTGTAAAAGAGTTGAAAGAAAGTTGGGAATCCTTCTTTCAATCCTTCACATCATGAAAATGTTTAGATCTATGATGGATCTTAACTTGTTTATGTGGAAATCGGTTAGATCTAAGCTAATCATAGTGGAATGAGGCCAAAACATGATGTTCTTCAAGAACACCATGATGACATCACCCAAGAACACTTAGATCTTGGTGATTTCACGGTTAGAATCCTAGTTTTGAAAGATAGAAAGGTGTAGAATCAAGTAATGATCAAGAACGTACAAGAATTGAAGTGAAAACTTACCGGATTGAGAGAAATCAGAGAACAGGTGAAGAAGATAGCTGGTTCGGTCAGAGCTTTCCAAAAATGGAAAGTATGATAGTGACAACCCTATTTATAGGCTTCCAAAAGAGGAAAGTGGCAGCCGATCGGCTGGGAGCTCCGATCGAGTGGGCTGCTCGATCGGCTGGCAAGGTGCTAGCCGATCGGCTGGCCTGTTTGAACAGGATGCTTCCTGTTCGATCCGCCACGCACTTCGAGTATTTCGCGACGATTTTTGACGTTTCGATTTTGATGGACGATGATACGGATACGACAGAGTTCCTAGTCAAATTACTTTTAATCCCAACCACTATATCTAACATACAATCCTCTAATAGTCACGTTTCGATGTCGGTTTCGATTGAGTTCGATTGCTTTTCGAGTTTCGATTCGATTTTCGATTGGTTTGCTTGAATACCACACCAAACATAAAGTAAGCACGCACAAGTAACACATAAGGCACACACACACGTATAACAATACCACAATTCGCGTAAGTCGAGTCTCGAGTTCGATGATTGTTAGATCGGTTTGATTACTGGTTGGTTAACTTTATCGCATTGTTACTTCCTATCATTCACAGTCGTAGATCGGCTCGCGTTACAATACATTCGACTACTTCGATTCCTGCTGATTACAACACTTACTCCACATAATACAACTAAAACACAAAATCGACTATCTACAGTCAAAGAAAGTCAAAGTTGACTTGGACTTTGACTTTGACATTCGAAAACACGGGGTGTTACAGCCTCCCTTTGTTTAGGGAATTTCGTCCCGAAATTAGGCCCGAAGGCTACACGACACCGTGATTTACCAATTTGATGCTTCAGATCTATTTATTTAAACAACTGCGGGTACTTGGCTTTTATGTCGTTTTCGAGTTCCCAAGTGAACTCCGCGCCTCGTTTGCCTTCCCATCAGACCTTCACGATCGGGATGCGAGAGCGCCTGAGCTGCTTGGTTTGGCGATCCATGATTTCGACAGGCTTTTCCACGAAGTGTAACGTTTCGTTGACCTGAAGATCGTCGAGTGGTACGATTAGATCATGATCAGCAAGGCATTTTCGGAGGTTAGAGACGTGGAAAGTCGGGTGGACGTTACTGAGTTCCTCCGGTAATTCGAGTCTGTAGGCGACTTTTCCGATTCTTTCCAGAATCCTAAAAAGGTCCAACATATCGAGTCGCGAGTTTCCCTTTCTTGCCGAATCGGACTACACCCTTCCAAGGTGATACCTTTAGGAGTACGTAGTCACCAACTTCAAATTCAAGGGGCTTGCGTCTTTTATCGGCGTAACTTTTCTGTCTGTTCCGAGCTTTTACCAAGTTGTCTTTTATCTGGTGGATTTTGTCAGTCGTTTCTTGTAGAATCTCGGGACCGGTTAGTTGCGAGTGACCGATCTCGTGCAACACAATAGGCGATCGACATCTTCTACCATACAAGGCCTCAAAAGGTGCCATTTGGATGCTGGCATGATAGCTGTTATTGTACGAGAATTCCACCAATGGCAGGTGTTTGTTCCAACTACCACCAAAATCTATAACACACGCTCGGAGCATGTCCTCAAGAGTACGGATCGTTCTTTCAGTCTGTCCGTTGGTTTGAGGGTGGAATGCAGTACTCAGATTAAGCGACGTACCAAGGGCCGCTTGAAACGTTTCCCACAATCGCGAAGTGAACCGAGCGTCGCGGTCTGAAATGATGTCACGAGGCGTACCATGATTACGAATGATCTCGTCGGTGTAGATTTGGGCTTGTCGTTCCACCTTGTAGTCCTCTCGTATAGGCAAAAAGTGGGCTGACTTTGTTAGACGATCAACTATGACCCAAATACTGTCGTGACCTGATGGCGTGGGCGGGAGCTTCGTTATGAAATCCATAGCTATACTCTCCCACTTCCATATAGGTATCGGCGGTTGTTCGAGTAAGCCAGAAGGTCTTTGATGTTCAGCCTTGACTCTTGCACAAGTTAAACAGCTTCCAACGTACAGAGCGATATCCCTTTTCATACCCGGCCACCAGTACTTATAACGAAGGTCCTGGTACATCTTATCTGCACCGGGATGAATAGAATACCTGGATTTGTGGGCTTCGTTCATGATAATCTTTCGCAAATCGGTCCGCTTAGGGATCCAAATTCGGTCAAGATAATAGAATATCCCATCTGGTTTGCTTACTAACTGAGCTCCATCGTGATATATCCTTTCTCTCTTCAATGTACGCTCGTTAAAGCAAGCATGTTGAGCTTCTCGGATGAGGGTTTCGAGGTTGTGCTGTGCTTGGATGTTTCGAGTACTGAGCACGTAACTCTTTCTGCTGAGAGCGTCAGCAACCACATTCGCCTTGCCTGGGTGATAACGAATCTCACAGTCGTAATCATTGAGAAGTTCTACCCATCGGCGTTGACGCATATTAAGCTCTCTCTGATTAAAGATGTGTTGCCTGTGATCAGTGTAGATTGTACACCTAGTGCCATACAGGTAGTGTCGCCAAATCTTCAATGCAAAGACAATCGCGCCTAGCTCGAGGTCATGGGTTGTATAGTTCTTCTCGTGGATCTTGAGCTGACGAGATGCGTAGGCTATAACCTTGTCTCGTTGCATGAGAACACAGCCGAGACCAAGGTTAGAAGCATCACAGTAGACAGTGAAGTTGTCGCTTCCGTCGGGCAGTGTAAGAATCGGTGCGTTGCACAGCATATGTTTAAGGGTTTGAAAGGCAGTCTCTTGTGCGTTTCCCCACATAAAAGGCTTGTCATTATGGGTAAGAGCGGTAAGCGGTACAGCGATCTTGGAGAATCCTTCGATGAATCGTCGATAATAGCCCGCTAGTCCGAGAAAAGAACGAACTTCTGACGGGTTCTTAGGCGTAATCCAGCTTTTGACAGCTTCAATCTTCGCAGGATCGACATGGATACCCCGACTATTCACTATGTAACCCAGAAACTGAACCTCCTCCAACCAGAATTCGCACTTGGAGAATTTGGCATAGAGTTGGTTCCCCTGAAGTAACTCGAGAACCAAACGTAGATGTTGCGCGTGTTCGGCTTTTGATTTGGAATAGATCAAGACATCTTCGATGAACACGATGACGAAACGGTCGATCGGCTGGCATGTCCGGTCGGCTGGGCTGTTCGAACAGCCTAGCCGTTCGGCCAGCATTTCTGACCTGGTCGGCCTTTCGTCTAACACTTGGTTGTTTGTTTATTTGTCATTCTTTTAAGGCATCTTGACAACGTGTTGAACTATGATAACCTTCGTTCCTACCTGTTCCCTTGGCTCGAACAGGAATCACCCAAGTCTGTCGGGTGAACGGTTTGGAATGCCGGTTTAGAGTTTAACCCGGAATCGGTGTACCTTGTTCATAGATCCCGAATCTTGAACCTTTTAATCGTTTGAATGATTAGTTAGCCGGTTCAAGCTCTGTTTCTATCGGTTTGAAAGCATTGAGTGTAAAAGAGTTGAAAGAAAGTTGGGAATCCTTCTTTCAATCCTTCACATCATGAAAATGTTTAGATCTATGATGGATCTTAACTTGTTTATGTGGAAATCGGTTAGATCTAAGCTAATCATAGTGGAATGAGGCCAAAACATGATGTTCTTCAAGAACACCATGATGACATCACCCAAGAACACTTAGATCTTGGTGATTTCACGGTTAGAATCCAAGTTTTGAAAGATAGAAAGGTGTAGAATCAAGTAATGATCAAGAACGTACAAGAATTGAAGTGAAAACTTACCGGGATTGAGAGAAATCAGAGAAAAGGTGAAGAAGATAGCTGGTTCGGTCAGAGCTTTCCAAAAATGGAAAGTATGATAGTGACAGCCCTATTTATAGGCTTCCAAAAGAGGAAAGTGGCAGCCGATCGGCTGGGAGCTCCGATCGAGTGGGCTGCTCGATCGGCTGGCAAGGTGCTAGCCGATCGGCTGGCCAGTTCGATCAGGATGCTTCCTGTTCGATCCGCCACGCACTTCGAGTATTTCGCGACGATTTTTGACGTTTCGATTTGATGGACGATGATACGGATACGAGAGAGTTCCTAGTCAAATTACTTTTAATCCCAACCACTATATCTAACATACAATCCTCTAATAGTCACGTTTCGATGTCGGTTTCGATTGAGTTCGATTGCTTTTCGAGTTTCGATTCGATTTTCGATTGGTTTGCTTGAATACCACACCAAACATAAAGTAAGCACGCACAAGTAACACATAAGGCACACACACACGTATAACAATACCATAATTCGCGTAATTCGAGTCTCGAGTTCGATGATTGTTAGATCGGTTTGATTACTGGTTGGTTAACTTTATCGCATTGTTACTTCCTATCATTCACAGTCGTAGATCGGCTCGCGTTACAATACATTCGACTACTTCGATTCCTGCGGATTACAACACTTACTCCACATAATACAACTAAAACACAAAATCGACTATCTACAGTCAAAGAAAGTCAAAGTTGACTTGGACTTTGACTTTGACTTTGACATTCGAAAACACGGGGTGTTACATACACACACACACACACACACATATATATATATATATATATATATTTAGCCCCATCCTCCACCCCCTTGGTCCATCCTCTTTAGGCCCATCCTCACTCCCGGTGACGTGGCGGGTGACGTGACGGCCCATACTCCCCACACCATACCTTCCAGTCTCACCACCACCACACAGGTTGGCAGACACATAGGTAATTTAGCAAACATGATTCAGAATTTATTTTAAAATAACTGCAAAAACATACATACCTCATCAACGAATTATTATATTATATATATTATATATATTGTTTTCGAGGGATGATGAATAGTAACTTTATTTTTATAATAATATATAATTTTTTATTATTTTATTATTTAATATATTATAATAGTTTATTATTATATTTACTTTTAATAACATATTTTTAAGCATATATTTACTTTACCTCTTTTTTTTTAATAATTGTTTTTTTCTTTTTTTAAACATATATTAGTTTATCGATTAATTTGATACTTCTTTAATAAGTTACGTTTATAACTTTTTTCTAAAACCTTAAGTACGTAGTTATGCTTGATTTCTTTCCCTGACATTCCGTTATAAGTTTTGTTAAAAATGAGGTTATACTCAAAATAAAGTATTTACTTGGTATAATAAAACGGTACAATGATAAACTAAATCGTTCTAATGGTTTGACTTTCTAAACAACATGCTTTATTTTTAAATCACGTTTATTTTACATTATCATTTGATCGATTTCGCCGCAACGCGCGATATAAAAAACTAGTTTAAATTAACACCAAGGTTTTTATTTGTCAGTTTCGCGAACTAGGTTGATGAATCTATTAAAAGGATGGTATAGTTTCTTTTTAATGATATTAACTTTTTTATTATAGAAAAAAACTGTAAGTTAGATCAACACCACAACCTTATCATCATATAATAATATTTTATTTCTCAACAAATAATTATAAATTATTATTTTTAAGTTTACTAACATGTGTCTTTTGGCCGGATATAATTTTAGTGTTTACATTTGACATAGTCTAATAATTAATATCAGCATATTAATATTTATCGAGAATTAATTATCAAAAAACAAAAAATCCACTCACAAAGTTGCTATCAAATTTAATTATACATATATGCACACCCATTTTTACCACATTTTATTATTTATATTTTCATCCCTCATACTATTAGTAACTTATATTTTCTTCCCTTAACGTATTATTAACTTTTTTTTCCGGTTAGAGTGTTACTAAAAAGTACAATATAACTCTTATGGTTTAGTTTTTTACATTCTTCTCTTAGATTATTGGTATAAAATAGAATATAACCCTTATTGTTTAGTTTAAATTTTAATAAATCCTATACTTTATTATTATTATTATTATTATTATTATTATTATTATTATTATTATTATTATTATTATTATTATTATTATTATTATTATTATTATCTACAATAACATTTTACATGTTGGAATGAATTAGGCGAGTTATCACAGCATAACGTGCGTACGTGGTTCACATTTCATCTATTTTTTTCTGTTTAGCGGGTCTTGCCGCAACACAAGGGTTCAATAAGCTAGTTTTGTAAAACATTTAAAATAAATTCGAAGCTAAAAATTTCAACCAATTGTATTTATTTATCTTTCTTTACAAGTAATAACCATATAAAATATAATAGCACTTAAGAGTAAACTAATCTCATTTCTTGAATTTCTATATAAAATATTTAATTACTTAAAGGTTGCAGAAAATGTATTTTCTATTAATCAATTCAAAAGGGACGAATCTAATAGAACGGTAAGTTTGTTATTGTTTGACCTAGAGGTTAAGCGTTCGGGTCGTGGAAAAAGCGTCTTCTAGAAATGGAGAGTAAGAACACGTACATAAGATTCAAGTTGGCCCGATACCTTTCAGACCCGCCTATGGGGGAGCCTCAGTACACCGGGTTTTTATTAATCAATTGAAACAATGTTCTGCCTTTTCAAATCAAAGAGAAGACCTTTGATGGTGCAATGTTGGGTTAAGACTCAAACGAAAGAACATAATACATTCATTTGCACACTTAAAGGAAACCACACCAAGCACCAAAGCTTCTAGTATCATTAATTTCATCAACTTTTTTCAAAGGTTCATGTGGAAAGTGCCCCGGTATTTGACAAAGAACATATTGTCACGTGGTAGAGTTTGTGTAGAAACTCTTGAGTACGACATGTCATTTATTACTACTAGTGGTCCTCATGTATCCAATTAATCAACTGGCTGCCGTTCGAAAAAAAATCAATTGGCCGGTTGTTACACATGAATTATTGGAAGATCACAATCGAGAATCACGATGTCTACCACCTTGTTAATGAATCAACAAACAATCGTTCAGTCGCAAAGGTTGAAAGGATGCTCCTCGCAAAGGTTGAGAGGATGCTCCTTAAAGCAAAATACGACACTACTAAACAAATGAGTATCTATCACTAATGGACAAGAAAAATCTACTATATTTTATCACGTGTGTCTTAGCAAATGGTTTTAATTAAAACCTAGGATTGAAAAGGTATTAAAAGCAAATGGTTTTAATTAAAACATAGAATTGAAAAGTTAGATCGAACTAAAAAAGAAAATTGTAGAATTTTTTTTTTTTTTTTTCAAATTGATGAGCTTGAATTTCAAATCATGCCAACAAGATACATTGAAAGAGTAAGAGTGAATCCAACGATTTTGAAAACCTTCGGTGGATTCGATTTTAAGATTTTGATGTACATGCTATATACATAAATTGGTAGCTAGATCTCTAATTAAGTTCAATCTATCTTGAAAGATAATTATAAATCATTGATGTATCATTACTAAATTATTCAACTGCAATTAAAGTCTGAATTTAGTGAGCAATTTTCAGAGCAAGACGAAGGGATAACACAAATCACAAGTAAACAAAGAAAAAAACGATATAGAAAAAAATAATCAATTGGAAGTAACTTCATCGGTATTTGAAACATAACTATGTCACATCATTTTAGAGCTATTTCAACACTTTCTTTTCCTACAATCAAAAACAAAATGAACTACTCTTTCCCTCTCCTGAAATTCGCAAACCAAACAACATAAAAACGCCTCACTTTATCCAAACACTTTGCAGGTTTTTTGGACACCACTGGCATCTATACAACTGTTCATACGAGTAGTATAGCTATTAGTTGTAACAAATTTTATCTGGGATTTGGCTATACGACTCATATAGACCTATACGAGTTGTATTATTTACGTAAAAGATGATCAACTTAATTTTTAAGCTATTTTAAATAACATTTTTGCTATACTATATACACCAATACGAGTCCTGTAGGGATAAAGCTATACGAGTAGAAACAAATACACATTGTCATCATATTTATTGTTACGAAATCAAGCACATCATGAAAATAACACACTAAAATATATCTAAAAAGGAATTATTACTTTTTTTTGTACTTTCTTTTAATCGTGTAAAGTAAAAAATTTAATGTAATAACTATTATATAGCTTTTACATATATCACTAACAATCATCTACTTCTCAGACTAATTCTAAGAATATGTACTTGCGAAAAAAAAAAAAAAAACCCTAACGGGTTCTAACAATATCAATACCAAAATTATCATCATCAATCTCTAGGGTTTCTGCCGGCGGTATCCAGGTAGTGTATAACAGCCGGTGATTGTCCGTCGGTTCCTCCTCCGGCTGGTCATAACGAGATTGTTAGCACAATCCTGTTCCCCTCTGGTGATTCCCTCTTTTGTTTTCTCCTTCTCCTTCGTTTGGTCCTTTTCCGGTGGTGACACAGGCGGTGTATAACAGCCGGTGATTGATCGTTGGTTTATCGGCCAACTGATCATAACGAGTTTGTTAGCACTGTCGAGTGACTCCCTGGTGTTGATATCTGTTCCTTTTGCTCTCTCCGGTGACCTTCTGTGTGGGGTGTCCATGGAATCCGGTGGGGGTTTTAATCTCACTAAATTTTTTGTCTCTAATCTCCCGGAAGGTTGTACCCCCGGGAGTTGAGGCGTTGTTTGGAAGGATTTGGAGTATTGTCAGGGACGTATGTGGCTAAGAAAAGAGACAAAACGGGAAGTAGGTTTGGCTTTGCATGTTTTAAGAACGTAAAGGACAAGTCCGAATTGGAAAAGGTGTTACGAGGAGTTAGGATGGGCGATTGCAAGTTAAAGATTAATATAGCGAAGTTTGCTGCTGAGAATTCTAGTCAGTCTTGGGTGCATGGGGGTGAACAGCAGGTACGGAAGCCGGCTCAGGAGGGTGGGGTTTATAGGGAGTTTAAACCCAGAGATTCGAGGTCTTATATGGAGGTTCTGGGCAAACCAAAAGAACGTTGTGATCCGTCTGTGGATTATGGGAGTTCCTCAGGGGTTAAGGAGAAGGTCTTGGTGGTCCCGGACAGGACGGTGGCTTTTAAGGACTTGTTCGGGTTGGCGCTGGTGGGTAGGACGGTGAATTTAGAGACCCTGGTCGATTTTGACCGCCTCATGAAGATTGCTCGTGTGGAGTATTCCAGGATTCAGTACCTGGAAGGTTTATCCATCCTTATTTCGTTTAAGGAAGTTGCGGCGACCAATAAGTTTCTGGATGATAAGTTGGTTTGGGGCCCTTGGTTTTCCAAGCTAGAGCCATGGGGTGGTCAATCTCTCTCCTTCGAACGGATGGCTTGGTTGAAGATCCATGGTGTTCCGCTCCATATTCTCGATCCAGATATCCTGGCTCGTATCGGTGAACTGTTCGGGAAAGTTCTTCACGTCCCGAGGCCTTCGGAGTCTGATCAGGATCTCTCGGTGTGTAGGGTGGGTATATTGGTGGGGGAAAGTCCTAGAATTCGGGAGGTTGTTTCATTGAAGTGGAAGGATTGGTGTTACCGGGTATGGGTTGAGGAGGAATCAGAAGATTTTATTCCGGATTGTTTGCAGGGATTGAGTGAAGATTCCATGGCTGAAGAGTCTCCATTGCAGTCGTCTCCGATTGCTCAAGTTCCGGTTAGCCGGAATCTCGGATCCGAAGGGTCGCGGCAGGTGGAGGGCCAAGACAGAGGAGTTGAATCGAGTGTGTCAGGTGATGCGGTTGACTTGGGGAATGGGAATAATTATAATCAAGAGGCGGCGGATGACGAGCGTTTTGTTTCCGAGGTAGAGACAATTCCCAAAGATGGTGGAGTGGGGTCAAATAAAATTTTCTTCTTTGAGTCTAGGAAAAGGCAAAGACGTTTTAAAAAAAAGGTCAGTAGGGCCCATTCTTTTGTTGATAAGTCTGGTGGGGGGGACTTTTTGGACTCTTCTGAGAAAGGCAGGCCCATCAAGAGGTCCAGGGCCCAAGACTTGGATAATGAAACAGACCATCATACGGCCCAGGTTTCGGTATCCAGTGATCCGTTTTCCCTGAATAGGTTATTGGAGCAAGTGGGTAATGACAAGGAGATAGGGTCTGATGCTCAGTGTTCGGCATCTTCTCCACAGGGGATTTTCGTTTCGAGAACTAATGGCATCCCTTTCGATTTAAACGATAAGGCTTCTTCTAAAATTTCTGAAGGAACTGAGTCGCGGAGATTATCGGATAACAGCCCGGAGGAAAGTGAAGTTATGGAGAATACGTCTGCTGTGGATTTGGAGGTTGAGGCGACGGTGAATTTGGGGAACCAGCTGGGTATGGACCTGGGAGCGTGTGAAGGGCTGGTAAAGAACGTAGTTTTGGGCAAAGGTATTAATGCAGTTTCCCAATGAATTTTCTTTCTTTAAATGTTAGAGGTTTGGGGGGGGGGGGGATGAAAAGGCTAGATGGATTAAAGGTATAAAGGTCAAATTCGGGTTAAGTTTTTTAGCTCTGCAAGAATCTAAAAGCTCTCCTCGTTCCAGTCTTGATTTGGTGAGGTATTGGGGGGGAAAGAATTTCGAGTCTGATTGGGTCGATCCTTCGGGTCTGTCGGGTGGTTTAATCAGTATGTGGGACCCGAGTGTGTTTTCTGCTGTTGAAGTTATTAAAGATTCAAACTTCCTCGTTGTCAAAGGAAAGTTGAAGGGCAGCGGTCATAAATTGAATATAGGCAATGTTTATGGGCCTCAGGAGACTGTTCAGAAAAGTCAGTTGTGGGATAAATTGAGAAATTGTATTGAGGGGTCTGATGGGTTGTGGATTCTTCTTGGCGATTTTAACGCGGTTCGTAGTCCGGAAGAGAAATGTAATGCTAGGTTCAATCCTCGGTGTGCCGGTTTGTTTAATGATTTTATTTTTGACTGTGGGTTATTGGAATATGGCATGAAGGACAGGAAATTTACGTGGCAGTCGAGTAACGGAAAAAAACTGAGTAAAATTGACAGGTTTCTGGTCTGCAAGGAGTTCTTCGATTTATGGCCCGAGGCGTGTCTAAGGGCTCTTCCTAAATTGTTTTCTGATCACTGTCCTGTTGTTTTGGTTACCAAAGATAACAACTATGGTCCCAAACCTTTTCGGGTTTTCGACTCGTGGATTGGTCGTGATGGCTTTGAAGAGGTGGTTAGGAATGCGGCTAGCTCGTTTGTTTTCGAAGGTCCGGCTGATCTATATCTTCTTAAAAAATTTGAGCATATTAGGAGTAATGTCAAAAAATGGAGAGACTTGATGTTGAAAAAGGAAGGGGAGTTGGAGTCTAAGGCTAGACAAGAGATGGAAGATTTAGAAATGGTATGGAGAATGGGGAGCTTACGGAGGATGAGGAGTGGATCCTAACGGAGAATTTAAAGCTTATTAAGGAGATGGAAGAGAATAAGTCTAAAGACATTAGGCAAAGGTCTCGGGTCAGATGGGCTAAAGATGGTGATGAGAATTCTCGTTTTTTTCACTCCATGGTGAATTGTCGGAAAGCTAATAATAGAATTCACGGGCTCAGGATTAACGGTAATTGGTGTTCTAAGCCTTCGATCGTCAAAAAGTCGGTATTTAATTTCTTCAGAGAGAAGTTTAAAGAAGAATTGGTTAGTCGGCCGGAGGTGGTGTGTGACAATTTTAAGAGGTTAAGTTCGTCTGAAGCGTCTGATCTTATTGGAGTCTTTAGTAAAGAGGAGCTTAAGTCAGCTGTGTCTGATTGTGGGAGTGATCGGGCCCCCGGGCCGGACGGTTTTAACTTCAGGTTTTTCAAGCACTTTTGGGACCTTTTTGAGGATGACTTTTTCAGGATCCTGAATGAGTTTTATCTCAACGGGTCGGTTAGTAGAGGTTGTGCCGCTGCTTTTATTGCGTTAGTTCCGAAGGTGACTGATCCAGTGGGCCTTAACGACTTTCGTCCTATCAGTTTGGTAGGGGCTATAAACAAAGTTATTTCAAAGGTGCTCGCCAATCGCTTGAAGAAAGTCCTCGGGTCAGTTATTTCTGATAACCAATCGGCCTTTCTTAGAGCGAAGTTCATACTTGATGGTCCTCTCATTATTAACGAAGTAATTAACTGGTTAAAGAAAAATAAGAAAATGGCGTTTCTAATGAAGTTGGATTTCGAAAAGGCTTATGATAACGTCAATTGGGGTTTTATTATGTCGGTCATGAGGCAGATGGGGTTTCCTCCTCTGTGGTGTAAATGGGTTTTCGGGGTCCTTTCTTCAGCAAGGTCTGCGGTGCTCGTCAATGGTGCTCCTACTTTTGATTTTGAGTGTCAGAAAGGTATGAGGCAAGGAGACCCGCTGTCTCCTTTCCTTTTTTTATTAGTGATGGAGGCTCTTTCGTGTTGTTTGGATAAAGCTATTGGTATTGGAATTATCTCCGGGGTTCATCTCCCTAACGGTGGGCCGGTTCTCTCTCACCTTTTTTACGCGGACGATACTTTGATTATCGGGAACTGGTCGGAAGAGAATGTCCTAAACGTGGTTAGAATCTTAAGAGGCTTTTATATTTGCTCTGGTCTGAGAATTAATTTGGAAAAATCAAATATATTCGGGATTGGTGTCGCGGCTTCGGATTCTGATAGGTTGGCGAGTTTGGTGGGTTGTAAATCTAGTCAGACCCCTTTTGTGTACCTTGGATTGCCGGTCGGGGCAAATATGAACCGTATTGTTAATTGGAGGCCGGTGTTTGATATTTTCGAGTCTAGATTATCTCTTTGGAAGGCGGCGGTCTTATCTATTGGGGGTAGAGTTACTCTTATTAAGTCTGTTTTGGGATGCCTTCCTAATTATTTTTTCTCCCTTTATAAGGCACCTGTGGGAGTTAAAAATAAGTTGGAGGCTATCATTAGAAAATTCTTGTGGGGGGGTTCTGGCGGGGATAAAAAGCTGAACTGGGTGGCGTGGGATCGTGTGGAGTCTCCTATTGATTGCGGGGGGCTTGGTATTAGAAGCTTGGACTCAGTTAATAGATCTCTTCTTCTTTCTTAAATGGGGGTGGAGGTTCAAGACGGAAAACGATAGTCTTTGGGTTAAGGTCATCTCGGCGATCCACGGGTGTAAAAATCAGTGGGATTTTCTTCCGGTCAAATCTTCTTTGGGAGGGGTTTGGAAGAGTATTGCTAAGTTGGCCTCATATCCTATAGTTGCGGGTGATGGGTTGCGAAATTTGATGAAAGGTATTGTTGGCGACGGGTCTAGTATATCCTTTTGGCTTGATCCTTGGTTATGCAATATCCCTTTGAAAGAGTGCTTTCCAAATCTTTTTCGGTTAGAGAAGGATAAAAAGTGTGCGGTTCGTGAGCGGATTGTGCGCCCGGTCTTGAATCCTCAAGCTTGTTGGAATTGGAAGCAGCTGCCGAACTCCAACATTGAGTTAGCGGAATGGATGGATTTAAACGTCAAACTTCGGGAGGTCAGTTTGTCGGTAGAAAAAGACAAGTGGTCTTGGTTGGGTGATAACTCGGGGGTTTTTAGTGTGGGGTCCGTCAAACGGTTACTAGATAGAAATAAAGATTTTAGCTCCAGATATGTGTGGGATTGGTGCAAGTGGGTTCCGTTAAAATGTAATCTCTTCGCTTGGAGAGCCGAGCTTGATAGGCTTCCTTCTAAGGTGGAGCTTATCAAACGCAACATCTCTCTTCCGGACGATGTCTGTCCGTTGTGTGGGTCCGATCAGGAGACGACGCTTCATCTTTTCACGGCCTGCCATTTCTCTACAGCGGTTTGGATGAAGATTACCCGATGGTGTAAAGTTCCTGACTTGGTAGCTTTCTCGGTTAGGGATATTCTGGAATTTCATGATTTTTGTGGTCTTAACGGCTGGCGTTTGTTGGCTGTCAAAGGGATTATGATCATCGCTTGTTGGCTTATATGGAAAGCTAGGAACGACCATGTCTTCGGTAACAAAGCTTCGACGGTGCAGGAAGTGGTTAGTTCTGTCAAATCTATAGGTTTTCATTGGTTTAAATGTAGATCCAAATGTATAGATGTTTCTTGGAGTGATTGGTGTAATTTTGTATAGTTGTTTGGCCGCCTTTTTGTTTCGGGCTGTGCCGGTTGTTTAATGAAATTCTCCTTTCAAAAAAAAATCAAAGAGAAGTTGACCAAAGCTTCAATGCTTGAATTTAGCAATGCAACCATCTCAAGAACATCCTATTTAACTACAAGCAACAAAATCCTAACTTCTAACGAGAAGGGTACTCAGCTTTCGAAGAACTCTTAAACCTACTAAAACTGAGCTTCGTATATGGCACTAAATTATATGAAGAATTCGGTACATGAACGATAAAGTGTCTAGTTTAGTTAAAGGTATAGTTTTACTCAATAATGAAAACATGGATAACATAAGACAGACTTTTGTTGCATATATATTTGGTCTAGTCAATTCTTTCTTACCTTGTATTTTTGCAATATTTTTATTTTATTAACGGTAACAATAGAGATGGTGAAAAATGTCATACTGTCATTCCACACAGTCACACAGATATATATTGCACATAAACGATTTGTGTAATATGTCCTGTTTTTTTTTTTTTTTTACATTCCCCACTCAACCCCACCCCAACTGAAGTACTCCCTCACCACCCACATGCCACATGCTTCATGCGACCACTTCCCATAAGTCCATAACATCTCATCAGACTACAAATGAAGCACCGCATCACCCTTTGGTTTTGATTTGACTCCACCGCCACCCCCTTTTCTTACTTTCAAACCGTTGCCATGAATATATATCTCACAAAGCTAATTTTCTTTTATTAGAAATGTACACTTGAACCATATGAAAGAGAAAGTATCCTATGTAGGTTTTCTTGTTTCGTTTTTATCTTTCTTATATATATAGGGTAGGGTTCATACGAGAATTACCTTTATCGCGAGAACGAGGAGAACCAATACGCAGGGCTGGCTCAACCATTTTGGTGGCCTAAAACGAAGTAAAATCTTGTGGCCTTTTTCCCAAAAGAAAAATGTATGTAATTGAAAGTTAAACTTGAAGGGCCTAAGTGTAATTATTTGAAAGATTGTGATAAAATTTAAAAACAAGGAAAAAAAATGGTGAACCAAGGATTCGAACCCGGGCCTCACAAACATCAATACATACACAAAACCACTACACTACCAACCATCAATTTGTTGATAACCCACACCTTAAATCTTTTATAAATGGATTGTGGTTTCATCAAATTATGGAGACCCTAGAGTTTTGGTGACCCAAGGCCCAAGCCTCATTTAGCTTATCCTTGGGCCGGCCCTGCCAATACGAACACAATTAAAACTACTTAAAAAAGCTTAAAAACATACCTATATATTAAAATTAGAACACAATGAATAGTAACATCATCAAGGTAAATAGTGTCGGGTACCGGTATCAAATTTACCAAACTGGGTATATTTTCAGTACCGAATCGGTGTCGGCTTTTAACATTTTCGGTATCAATTCGGCATCGGTATTCACTGGTTTTTACCCTCAAATATTTTTTAAAAATTTCCATTAAAAATCATAACATTTTATTTATAAAAAATCTTTTTGAATTTTTTTAAATCCGAATAACAATAACTGATGCACATGTGCATATGCCATATTTTGTTGACAACACCTATACAATCACTACCATCCGTAATATATTACCATTGTTATACAATTTCCCTTTCGTATACACTACAATTTATAAAATTAAAGCCTTATAAATATTTATATAAAATCACTATAGTCATTCATATATATTGATGCACATGTGCATAGTTTATACAGTAATGAGAGAATTAATATTAATGCACATAAAGTTTGTATGTTTGGTTATCTTATGGGTTGTCAATTATTGTAGATCAATAAATGGAAAAAAAGTGAAGAAAGTAAGGAAAAGAAAGTGAAGAAAGTAACTTTTGTTCTAAAATTGATAAATAAAGGGTACAAAAAAATGCCAGATGCTATGAAGGATGATGACGTAATGGTTAATCATAGAGTTTAAAATGGTTGTTTGCTATTTAATGATGCAGTTTGGAAAATATGCACATGTGCATCACTTTATAAATGATGGTGTCATTTGTATGCACATATGCATTTTGGTTAATGTTATTTGTTGGTTGATAGTTTGGTTATATTTGTCTATTTATGATTTAATATATTGTTTGGTATGGTATGAAGGTTGGTGATACATGGGCATAGTTTGAAATATTATACATATTGGCAATATATTACGGATGGTAGTGTAGACGGAAGTAAAATTGTATAATATTGGTAATGTATTATGGATTGCATTGTAGTGTAAATGGAAGGGAAATTCTATAGGTGTTGTCAAGAAATATGAAATATGCACATGTGGATAGGTAATTGTTATTCAAGAAATATGAAATATGTATGTGTACATCAGTAATTGTTATTCAGATTAAAAATATCAAAAAAATAAAATAAAATATAACTTATAAATAAAATGTTGCGATTTTTAA
The DNA here is from genome assembly GCF_002127325.2 of Helianthus annuus. Classification (NCBI taxonomy): domain Eukaryota; kingdom Viridiplantae; phylum Streptophyta; class Magnoliopsida; order Asterales; family Asteraceae; genus Helianthus; species Helianthus annuus. Next base: position 33,467,674 of record NC_035444.2, on the reverse strand, counting down.
TGGAAATTTAAAAACAATTGTGTGTTTTTTAAGCTTTTCTAAGTAGTTTTGGTTATGTTCACACTAGTTCTCGCGGTTTTTGCAATAAAGGGTGGTTATGTTCACACTACACCACCACCCAAAACCTAAAAAAACCTAACCCCCACCCACCCCCAAAAACCTAAAAAAACCTAACCCCCCACCCCCGAAAACTTAAACCCCCCACCCAAGCTAAATGCTAAAAACTAAACCATAAAGCTAAACCTCCCAAAAACCTAACCTCCCACCCCTCAAAAACCTAAAAAAACCTAACCCCCAAGCTAAATGTTAAAAACTAAACCATAAAGCTAAACCTCTCAAAACCTAAAAAGATCTAAAAAACACACAATTTTTTTAAATATTTTTTTATAAAAAATCGCTAGTTTTCGTCAGAAATTTTTTCTTTTGATTACGAAAAGTAGCGATTTTTTTTATAAAAAAATATTAAAATTTTTTTGTGTGTTTTTTAGATTTTTTTAGGTTTTTTTGGTTGTGTTTACATTGGTTCTCATTGTTCTCGCAATAAAGTATGGTTTCTAACGAATCTTTCTCCTATATATATATATATATATATATATATATATATATATATATATAGTGAAAGTGTAAAATACAATATCCCTTAACGTACAATACGTACGATATATTGAAATCACATGTTATAAAAAACATGTTGGAAATCACATGTTTTTTTGTAGCAATTTCGCATGTTGGTTTTTCTGATGAAATTGCATGTTCAAAATTGAATTCGCACCAGATCGGACGGTTGATATGAGCGCATACATATTGTACGATAAGAGATATTGTACTTTAAACTAACCCTATATATATATATATATATATATATATATAGGGTTGAGTTCATTTCAGAACTCTAAATAACTACAGAACTTTCAGAACTCCTAATAAGCAATCATTTTATATATAAGTTTTTGTATTTAGGATCTTTTTATCATCTATTATATGTATTTCTTTGATTACATACATGTTAAAAGTAGTTTACATATGTTTAATTGCCAAAATTACATATATGTCATAACTAATTACATATATGTAAAAAAACTAGTTTACATATGTGTAATTATAAAATTACATATAAAAAATTATAAAATTACTCTTAACATGTATGTAATCGTAAAAATACACATAATAAATGATAAAATTATCCTAAACATAAAAATATATAGATAAAAAGATTGTTTATTAGGAGTTCTGCGAGTTCTTTAAATATTTATGGTTATGAAATGATTCTGGCCCTATATATATATGGTCGGGATTTAGTGAAAATGGTAGAAAGTGTGAGAACGGTGAGAACGCTTATGGATCGTCCGATCAAAACAATCTATGGACTAGATTGGCACGGTGGCGTTTTCGTAAATAACATCAATTTTATTACGTGGACGTGCCTCATTAAGGGTAAAAAGGTCTTTACACTTCTATACCAAAACGCCATACTAATGAATAAAACGCATACTAATGAATAAAACGCCATTACGGAACAAAACACATCCTTATATAAACAAAAACATCCCCGACATAAAAACACACACCCCCTGAACCTGAAACGCCATATTTTCTACTATATACCATTCATCTTACAAACGCCAAAATCCCTAAAACATCAAACACACCTACTCAAAAACGCCATATTTTCTACTATATACCATTCATCTTAGAAAACGCCAAAACACTCAAAAATCAAAGATTCCAAAAAATCGACGGTTCTTTCAGATACACTATTTCATCAGTAAAACGCCAAAAATGGCAAATATCGTTTCTTGTATATATTCAAATATTGTTCTACGCCAAAGTTTCGGAGAATGCATTCTTCACTAAGGTGCTGTGACTCAAATAACATTTTGCTGCATGAGATGGACAAATCATAAACAAAAAGATGCTGGTGTCAGACTTATGTCATTTTTTGTGTTTTGTTATTGATGAATATTATAATGGCATGAAAACACGAATGACACTGATGAGTTGTTTGAAGATACATATTCAAACAAAAAACTCATGTCATTTTGTCTTTCCAAACGGCCACAAAAACACAAGCATGACAAAGCCAAACCGCCAGTGAACATGATTCAAAGAAGAAAGAGACTGATGACAGTGAAGATTTGGAAGATGAATTGTTTCAATTTTTATTTTTTTAATTTTCTTTTTCTGTTGTTTGTTATGTATTTTTCAACTTAGAATAAAAAATACATTATATTAATAAAACGCCAAACAGTCATAATGCATGTGAAACGCCATAATGCAGTAAAAACGCCAAAAACACCCAACTATAATGAAAGTAGTTTGCAGAAGTATTAATAAAACCTAAAAATGAAAAAAAACCCGCTAAAAACTACTTAAAACCATTAAAAAGGCCAAACTTGGGAGATGGAAAGTCTATGACCCTAAAAACTCATAAAAAGCTGAACAAAAACAGCAAAATACACAGTAACTGAAAAGACGGCTACTTTATTAATATCATTTATTATATATAAAATTCCGCCTAAATTACGCGCCAAAAACATCATATAAGAGAGACGTCTCTGCACAATTAACTGATCACAAACCAAAAACAACGCCATATTTCCTAGAAACCATTCACTTTAAAAACGCCAAAAAAATAGTTAAAAAAGCCACAGATGCGTAACCTTGTTTCTTCTATATTGAGTATTGATCTGAATGAAGTTTCACTGAATGGATTCTTCTCTGAGTTGGGTATCTCTATAATCTTTTGCTGAATGAGATAGACAAATATTCAAGAAAAAGAGACTGATTACACTGATATGTCATCATGTCACTTTGTTTTTGATGGATATATTGATGGCATGAAGGGATCAATACATTAGAGCAGGCGTTGGTCTTCAACATGTCATCAAACAAGGATATATCAACCCACAATAAAGGATGCCACAAAAAATAAGCATCTTCTAAAGTAGGGCGTTATGTAGGAAAATAAGGATCTACATAAGGTATTCAAAACACAGGTTCAAAACGCCAAAAAGGTTAAAGAAGAAGAAGCTGATGACAGTGAAGATTTGGATGAGAAATTAGATTATAATTTTTATTTTTTTTTCATTTTCTATTGTTTTTTATCTAATTCTCTGTTGTTTATTATCTAATTCTCTACTAATTTAAAAAAATTGAGTATAAAACGCCAAGAACTACAAACACCAAAACGCCTGATAGTGTGAAAAACTGTGAGAACGGATGCTAGAAAAACACGATGTTGCTATATAAAACGCCAAACAAAGTATTACTAGAAAAATCAACACTAATTGACAGATGAAATTGAACGAAACAGTAATTGCTAAACAGTAAAAATGAACAGATGGTAACATTATTGCCAAACATTTATTATATTAAAAACCACTACATAGAAAATTGAATTTATTTATCTTTTCAAAACGCCATAATTGCCTGTCACATTATAGGCCTGTATCCAACATGGCACAACACTTGATATAATAAAATCAAGAAAATTACTGATGTTTTTTACATTAAAGGCCTGCATTCTGATCTAAAAAACAATAAAAACGCCAAAACAATACTTAAAACGCCAAAATATTTACTATGATCCTGATTTAAAAATAATAAAAACGCCACGTATTTATTAAACGCCAAAAAAATGGAAAGATGAAGTGACACGCGTTTAAAAAAAGAAATATGAAAGGACAAAAAAGCCCCTCCTTCCTTCTCTAAGTAGCGTGACACGTGTTGAGCCAGGAAACGTTCTCACCGTTCTCACAATTTTGAGCGTTTTCTCCTGATCCCGTTTCTATATATATAGGGAGAGGTTAAACCATCAAACTTTTCAGTTGGTGGTTATACACTAAATACCTGTGATGATTATGACCGCTGCTAGTATTACTGTTGCCGCAAAACACGAGCAGTCGTAGTTCTATTGCTACCAATTTAGCATCAGACACTTAGTAACTACCTACTTTCTTATGACTCAGTCGCTACCGAACTTCAGTAGCATCCATGCTACTAATTTCCAGTCACCTTTAAAGATCATTTTATTATACAACTTTTAATCATCGATACGATACGGATGTGATGCATGTCCAATGAAACACCAATAAGGGAAAATCCAAAATTTTCACGCAGACCTGGTAGCGCAACCCCAGGTAGGGGCATGGCCCCTTGGACCCCATCAGGAGTTTGCCTTTGATCCTTTGTTAGGGTACTACCCCAGGCCCTGCCAAAGAGGTGGTACTCACTTAGAACCCGAACGGTCTAGGGGCTTCGACCCTTACAACCTTAGATGTTATTTAGTATGAAAGTCATAATAATATCATCACCTCCTAACTCATATATATAGTTATACAATGCTGATAGTTTGTAACTCGCTCGTAACTAACTTGTTATAAACTTGGTCGTATTCAACTCTAGACAGTTGGTCATATAAGTTTTTGAGTAAATTTTCATTTAAGGTAGGTCACTCGTTGGTTCAGTCAAATAAATTAGATAACTGATTGTCGTTTGATGCTATGTTATTGAGATTAGCATAATCTAAGATTATATTAAATTTCTATTTAAAACTTATATACAAAAATTACCAAAATCATTAAAAAGAAAGTTGACACGGGACGGGATGCTAACTCAAATTCAATACGAACCAGGGGCGGACTCAAGCCCACTCTAAGGTGGGCGGGCGCACCCACGGGGAAAAAAAAATTTAGTGTTAAATTCCATCGAAAATCCCGTCCGCACCCCTTGGAATTTTTCGTCCGCACCCTATGGAATTTTCTCGACCGCACCTTGAACGCACACCTTAGGTAAAAAGTATCAATTTATATTTTAATTTTTTTAGTAAACTCTTATTTAAAAAAAATACTACCTAAATTATATAACTTTTAATACCTAACTAACTAAACCCAAATACCCATACATTTACCCACTTATAATTCCTAACTAGCTAGCCCACTAAGTCTTAGCTCATTAAACAAACCCAACAATATTTCAAACTATAATAAAATAATTAAAGTCCAAAACCTTTAGAAATTCTCTCCCGCTCTCTCCCTCTCTTGCGTCCCTGCACTGCCAACGAACAACATCACCCAGCGACAACAGTCCAGCAGCCGGCGACCACCGTAATCAGCCACCATACCATCGTCGTTTGACACCAAATCTAACCGGAATCCGAACACGGGTAAGTTTCTTTGTTATTTTGATGATTTTGGTTGATATTATAGGAGAAAAAAAGGTAATAAAGTTGTTAAATAGGTTTGAAATTTTGTGTGATTTGACGTTGTTTATGGTTTTTTAGATGATTTTTAGGGTGATTACAACTAACGTTATGATTTCTAGGCTTGAATAGTTGAAAATTAAAATTGAAACATTACGGAGCGATGAACTTATGTTATATAGAGAAAAAATTGTTTAAAAATTTAGTTTTAAATGATGTTTTGGATAGATTTCAAAAAATGAAAACCCGTAAGGCGTCGACGTTTTAATTATGTTTGTAACAAAGTTTACATGTTTTTGATTATTATATAAATTTAATTTAATGTTCGTTTGTTTTACATGACCCGACCCGATACGAACCGATTTTTTTACTCATATACCTAGGGGCCTAAAATTTTTAAAAATGTTCCGCACCCCCATAGAAAAATTCCTGGGTCCGCCATACGAACCAAATATAAGTAGAGCTTTAGCTGGGATTGAAGATTACGAGCCAACTTAACTAGTTTGTATTGTTACGAACTTGAGTCTGAGTTGATATAAACTCAACTCAACTCAACTTGGTGGTTCCATGATCATTATCTTAATGCTAAATGTTTTTAAATCTGTCATATTCTATTATATATACTATATCTTAAATTACAAAGTCGGTGGCCTCCGCCACCGACAATTTCTCCGTTTTTGTATTATATGCATGTCCTAAATAGGCGACTTAACTACGATACTGCCATTCATTTCTACGTGGTCAAACGCAGCAATTCTCAACAAAATCAATTCTCAAATTATGCCTGATCTGAAATAAAAAACAATTCAAATATATACCGAATCGGTAGCACTAAACGTGACGGAGATCAGTGGATTAGATCGCGGCGAATATTCAGATCCGGATCTGATGGATTGATGTGAGTGAGTTTCTTCATCGTCTTCCATATCGGAAACTAACAGATCTGGTAGCAGCCAGCAATGTAATCGAAAACCTAACCGATCTGGTGGTCGGAGATCTAATAAATACAAAAAACCAACGGATCTGGTGGCCAGAGATTGGATAAGAAAACAACGTCGTGCATGGCGTTGAGTATCGTCGGCCGTCGTTCATGACCGGCGGTGGTGGAATAATATGTTTTGCGTTTTGTTTTGTTTGGGAATACAAAATAGTAAGGAGTGCAGTTGTAGTTATTAATTTGAATGGTACAGATGGTAAAAGCATGGATTATGATTTTTTTTGGGTTGAAAAATGGTGTATTGGATTATAGAAGCTTGGAGATGAAATAAGTTTAGTTCATAAGTAGAGTCGGCTAATTTTTGTATATTTTTTTCAAATAAAATGCTTTGTATTTTTTTTCTTCACGGAGATTTGATAACAGACGGTAACCTAATGGATTTGTGGTTGGAGATTTGATAAGTGACGAAAACTTAACGGGTCTGTGAACGGAGATTTGATAAGTTTTGGTAAGCTGACCCACCGGTCAAGTGAAAAACAATAAACAAGATTATTTTTTTCTCTATGGAAAAAGTAGTGGTATACGATTTATTTAATACTTAAAGTTCGAACTTTAAGAAACTATTATAATATAGTTAAAATGTTTTTCGTATAAGGACAACTAGATTGTTGTCATAGGTTGTGTGTTGTGGCGGCGACGTTTTAGTTGTTTTGTAGTTTGTCGCATGTTATGTAGACGTTAATCATATGAAAACTTGTGTTTTAACGTATCCAATCAAAAGCATTGCGGTTACAAAGAAATGGAATCAAACCCGAGTTTGTTCGTTTCGTGAGTGTTCCACATAATAACAACATCACCCTTACTTTTGCATAATCTTAGTGGCGGCGCTTGGACGAAACTCGGTAAGTGCTGGACTCTTAAAAATCTAATATATCTTAAGCACAAATGTGGGTAGGTTTCCCCACCGACATTGTGAGTTGTTAAGTAAATTTAATTATAATAATTCACACTAAAAGCTGCATGGTGGTGTTGGTAAATACGATTTTGAATAACATATCAGTCATGGGCTCGATCCCTATTCCTTCCAACAATTTTCCTTTTTGCTTTTTTCCTTTCCTTATAATTTCTTCAACTAAATTGCTTCTCTCAGATTCGTATACTGCGTCATTCAGGAATGATAATGTTTTCTATATATCTTTGTTTACGTGCACCATGCTCTTTAGCCACCTTCGAAGTCTAACCCCTAAGCTTTCACGCAATGCCACATATTTGTGTGTTTTAATGTTTTATGCACGTGGTTAAAAGCTTTGTATTATACACCTTTAAGTAATTTTCTTTTAGTCATTCTGTTTTACGAATAATGTGTAGTGTATTATGTCTGACGCATTGTGTTTTACGAATTATGTGTAGTGCAATGCGTCTTAAGCATTTTGTTTTACACTTCGTGTGTGACTGCACGGTTCAACCCGCCGTGCGCCGCCGCAACGCGCGACGGGCAAGATACTAGTTTTTATGAAATATCTTCACTTTAGAGCGAAATTATAAATATAAAAACACCTTGAATATTTGTTTTAAAATCAATAAAAGAATTTATAGGTATTGACAGAAATGCTTTATTTGAAGCTCCATATTGGGGTGCCCCTACCCCTGCGAACAGACGGGCCTTTATGAGAAATGGCAAGGACACTATTGTCATTTAAGACATGATCTTGATCTGATGTTCATGATATCCCTCTTTGTCTCTATGTGTATAGCATGTTTCACTTTTATGACAACTGCAATCATTTTATAAAATCCACTCGTCCAGGTATAATATTTTAATAAAGTAAACATAAATATATAAATTAAATAGAAACATGTTTTCTAGTTTCTACATTTTTATGTTCATATCACTAAATTAATTATGTAAAAACATAATATAAGTTTTATTTGAGACTTGGTTACCAAACTCTAAATACGTATAGAATCAAAACACAAACATAAAACTTACAGACATTTCTTGATAACATTGAGTATTATTTGTTGAATATCGATGTTTGGGGGAGAAGAAGTCGTCCTACTTTTTCACATTTTCTCTATATGTCACATTAGCATCGCCTTATTATTTTCCTCTATTTTCTCCATTTTGGAAGGAGTACTCCCATCCCCCTGCGGATCCAGAGAGATGGTGTGTTCCCACCCGGGGGGGAAGGGGGGGGGGGCACCGGACTGAGATATAGTTTCCCTGTGCATGACGACGTGATCCCTATAGCACGATATAAAATTTAAACCAAACAATTGAAGGAAAATGTTCAAAGTTGAAATTAGGGTTTCAAATACGAAATTTTTGTTTGAGAATTAGAGAAATCATCTCTGGCTGCCTCTCAACATGACTGCCTCGGAAATTCATTTTCCTTTGTATTATGGACCCCTAACTCCAAACTGATTAAGGGGGTGTTTGGTGTTGCGTTTTCAAAATATATTATGCGTTTTCAAAATAGATTTTGCGTTTTCAAAACTGCGTTTTGAAAAAGCATGTAGGTACATGCTTCTCCAAAACTGCGTTTTGGAGGTAGATAGTCACTTTTTCATCCAAACACTTTTTTAGATTATTTATGTTTTACAAACGCAATAATCAAATAATTACTTCAAAACGTAATCCCAAACACTCTCTAAAAGTTATATCGTCTTAGGTTGAACCCCTTTTTTCTCATTTTGCCCTTATCCACAGTTATTCCATATAATAGTAATGTTTAACTTATCATAAACTCCATATCACAAATAAACCACAACATATATTAAGAAAGGGTACAAATAAATTAACACAACATCATATTATATACTAGGTTATAGACCTGTGTATTACACGAATTTGTATGATATAAACGTTATAATATATAATCTTTAAAATAACTTTTTATAACTAACGACCTATGTTAATTAGTGATAAAACTTTATATAAATGAATTTTCATTACCATATAACAGTTCACACAAGCAACTTAAATTTATCACAAAAGCTGACTTATGTTTATTAGCAACACAACACTGAAATACCATGATGGCCCGTGTATTATGATTGAAGTTACGAATTACGTTACATATAATAGTGTATAAAAATAATATTAATTTTTATTATAGTGTTTATTTTAAATATAACTTTTTATTTAAAATAAATATCTAAGGCCTCAATTTTATTTACAAAATTCATTATATAAGTTGTTCCTTTTCTCTTTAACGGTAAAAAGGCAATAATATAAATTAGATTTGTTATTCTTACTGAGAATTGTTATACGGATTTAATTGATAATTATTTATTATAAAGTTATGATATACAGTATATATGCGATGAATAAAATCTTTTCATTGTTAAAGGTTAATTTAATATGTCCAAAAATGGGTAAAAATGAAAATTAATAATATTAAAAGATGGTTAAGTTACTTTTTTTCTACTTTATAAAATATTTCTTTATTTAGGGTTACAAAGGGATTTAGGCTGGAAAAATTGGTGCGATTATATATATTTGTTGTGTCTGCAACCATGTAGGTGTGTATGAGCCAATGTGGGTCTCGCCCACTTGGTATAGAAAAAAATGCCTTTTAAAGGGGAGATCTCAAATTCAAACATGAGCAAAATGAATACATTAGTGTAAATCGGTGTAGCTGTAAAACCTTAGTATTCTTTCATCTATAAATTGAAAGGTCTCACATCTTTATAACTTCAAAACATTAAATTCTCTCCGTCTAGAATTCTAAAACAAAGTTCAATAAATTTTAGTCTTTTTGCAAGATGTCCTCTCACTTAGTTGCACTTTTTTAGCTTTTATTTATACATTAGAAAAACTCATATATCGATTTTATATATAATCTCATATATTGATGACATGTTTTTGTAATTTAAACTATTTTATTTGTAAGAAGTATTAAAATAATAGGTTTTCACTATAGATTATTTAAGTATTTATTTAATCATATAATTAAAATTAGATATTATATAATATAATTAATATATTTTTAAAGAATTAAACAAAAGAATGCCATGTGGCATTTATTGGATTCTATTAACTAAGAGAATATATTAAAATTAGATATTATATTTATATAGTACTAGGTTATAGCCCGGAAATTTTCCGGGTAGGAAAATTTAATTTACAACAAATAAAAGTATAAAAATAACACTTTTAACATCTAAAGTATCATCTTTCCATTTTCTCCACCATAAATTTTTAATTCGGTTTCTTAATCTTTTTCTTGTTGTAAAGAGCCATAAAAACATACAAAAGCAAGAATGTATATTAATCATGTATATTTTTTTAGTGTAACGGATTATTTTTTAAAAATTTATATACACGTATTGACAATACCTCACTGTCACTCTACACTCTAAATCAAACTATTTTGACCCGACTCATACCTATTCCCAACCTTGCCCCACCAACATCATCTACAACAAAAAAAATCAACCAAAAAAATGCATGTTTGGATTCTTATATTATGATACAATGACACCTACATCAGCTACAACAAAAAAAGAAAACCAACTAACACTAATATATAAACATGGAAAAATGTAAACTATAAATCCAACCCAGATGGCTCAGTTCGTTAAAAAAAATAATCCGTAAAACGTTAATATAAATTACTCAATGGAAAATACATGAGAATCTGTTGGTGGAGGTAAGATAGTTGGTGGCTATATAAATTAACAATCTAAATTCTATATAATCCCTTCCGTCTATAATATGAAGTATATAAATCAAATGATGTATTTAACACGTGAACACCTATGCAACCATCAACTAATTAAATAAGCAGTTAACCCACAATGAAATTAAAGTTATAGTTTTCAATCATTTTTTTCTTATGTAGACATTTAATTTAAGATCTATCGAAGATTGTGATTCGCTCGGTTCTCGATCATAATCTGCAAAAGAACAAACAATATCAACATTCAAAAAGAAAAAAGATTCAACTAATCCAACAAATCATTTTGCATTAATCACCTGTGACTTCAATTTTCAATCGATTAAGCTCGAGTTTCAACGAATCCAAACCGTGGAACAACTTTATAAGATTGTTCGTGTCTAAACTTGGCCTCACCGTAGACCCCCTACAACTTGTAGTACCCGAACCCCTACCTCCTCCACTTCCTCGGTCCTTGTAAGATCCCGAAAATGTCAACGGCGTCGTATACTACAAAAGAAACACAAATTAAGATAGAAAACACAAAACAATTTATGTCGAGGGCAAAAGCTATTTATATGAATAATTTTCTTATGAGTGACAATTTGGGACCTGTGGAAATTTTAAGCAGTTTGGAATCATTTACTTATACACTAACACTAAGATTAATGAAAGGGGCAAGTTGTAGTCCTATCACAAAACCGCACTATTAAATGAAGAAAAGTAACAAAATCATTTGACTTCTCTCACAAAAAAAACGCAAACATAAATCAACTAAATAGCTTAAATTCCACAAATAATGCATGACTTCAAGAATCACACGATCTTATTCCAAAATCACACGATTTTCACAACCAAAGAAGTAATCTGCAAAAAAAAAAAAAAACAAAAAAACAAAATTAGCTGTCTGCTTAATTTGGGTCAGACTTTTAATGCTCTTAATTGAGTAGCATTTGAAGTAAATCAATCAATTCTACCGATCAATTTCTTCAAAATTTGAAACATTCACAACTAAAAAATATCATAAAAAATTATAAAACGTACCTGTTTGAGGTTACCTTTCGGTTATGACAACATTCTGAGGACTGGCTCAACTAACTCCATTTACCACATTTAAACCAATCGCGGTTCCAATGATAATAGCAGCAAACTAAATCATTCATTTGACCATCTCCACCTCCAGTCAACATTTTTAGGAGCTACTTAGTCAGTATGTTACTTAAAAATAAAATCTTTAGCAAGTAAAAAAATTGATCATGAGTCCTAACAACTGAATCCAATTAACAAAACCATACAGTTGTCAACAACGTGGAAAAGAATAACAACCTGAGCTTCAAGTTTAGCAACATGAGCGATTAATGAACCATTGTCCCTTCGTTTAATCGATTCTTCATCAAATCATGCTTCACAAAGACGAACTCTCAACATGTTAAGATCCATTCCCATACCTGAAATAGATCAATGTATGCTGTCAGCAGCTATCAAAACACAAAATCCTCAAAACATGAATCAAACTTGGCAAATAAAGAGCAAAGAAACAATACACATTAAATCGTTAAACATCACCAAAATCCTAAAATTTCAGATCAGATGGAGTTAATGAGCTAAGATGGAGACTGCTTACATGGACACTCGATCTGTCGGTAATTGCACCTCCGATCAGATCAGAAAACTACATACTGAAATAGGGTCCTTGGAACTGAGGCGAGAGACGGAGAGCAGAGGTGAACACGCACGCATCACAAACGCGAGGAGGTATTTATATTTTTTTTAATCTTTATGGTAGGTTCTATCATCTTGATTTAAACCATATTTCACCAAAAGCTCAAATGTAATCCCCCAGGTAACCCAGCGGACCTAAAAATCCAAAATCTCAAGTCACTGAGTCCAAATAAAGCTCAGATAGCAAAGTTTAAAATATCCAATTGAATAAAGTGGGAGAAAGATCAAAACTCAAAATAAACCATACCTTTCGCTTTATAACTCGAATCAAACAATACATTAAACTACCCAGAAATCTTGACACGTACCCAGCAAAAATGGTAGAATCATCCACTTGAGCCACCACTTGATTAGTAAATCACCCTAGCCACACCATTAAGTAAAAAATTAATAATAGTAATCAATCTTTATGCACCAAATGCCAACCAAATGCTGAAAAAACACATTGTTTATTAACGTTATAAATTGTTCAATAATGTTTTTATAATTGAATATAGTTTGAATATATACCTTTTGTCTTTTCTCGAGACGATATAAGAAGTGTCCTAAAGCGAAGAGTGATACATATGGCCAAGAATCAAACGGTGTTTATAAGCATACCTCTAAGAATGCTTCTCCCTTCGTTTCTTCTCTATGGAAAATTTATAAGCTTACTAAAACACTATTAGTTTGCCTCTGGTCGTGTTCACTTGCAAAAAAGAATAAACAAATAATAAACAAATAAAAAAAAATACCTGACTCATACAAAAGAAACAAACAAAAGTCCAGTTACAACATCCCATTTGCTTTTAAGAAAGATAAAAAAATAGATGAAGGATTTATATCTAAGTGATACCTCCACTGAAGGATGCACTTTAAAGAAAGCAAAACACCTTTTGCAAAAAAAGGTAGAATGTTTTAATTAACGTAGATCTAAATTGAAAACCTAAACTCCAAACCTTTTATTTACAAACCCTTTTAATTCTAACCGAATTAAACATCTTGAACAACAAAAAAATGGAAGATTTACAATAATGATTGACTTCAAAATTTAAATTTAAAATAATGATTGACTTCAAAATTTAAAATTTAAAATTTGAATTCTGAAAATTAAATCACTAATATCCAATCCCGTAAATTAAGCAAACTTATTAGGAAAGTCTAACATTGCCAAGCAAAATTGCTCTACCATTTATTTATAGAAAGAGATACCTTAATTTAGGAAAACCATATAATACGAAAATTTAAGGAAATAATGAAATCTTTGATGGATTGTAATTAATACATATTAAAACAGTACAAAATTTATTAGAAACAACCCAAATATTCAAATTTTAAAAAATATCATAGTTAGATTTGCAAAAAAAAAAAAATATTTTACAAAATTATACACATCAGCATAAACAATGAAACCTAAAATTATACCAAAAAATAAATAATAAAGCAAATTCCTTGTAAACAATGAATCATAGTTAGATTCCTTGTAAGGTGGTTGTTCTCCCCACATTAATGAAGCAAATTCATTAAGTATTTCCTATCAGTTAAAACAAAAAAAATAAATAAAAATTAAATACATAAGTCTAACTACAATATGTTTAGTAATCATAAAACCAATAAACATACCAAAAAATATAATCATCGCCCTCAATCAGCTTTAAGAATGAAGGACTGTTGTTACTCAAATCCATACCTGCAAATTAAATGTGAACGGTTTTAAACACGTAAAAACGATAAATTATTTATAGAAATAAACTCATAATAGCGGGAAAACATATAAAACCGAAACAAACAAAAAAAGGTTTCAAAAAACGTAACACCATTTATTTATAGAAATAGAAACCTTAATTCCGGAAAATTATCATACTAAAAATAAATCACTAACGAAATTGAAAATTGCTCAAAATTTTAAATATAAAATTTGAATTCCGGAAATAGAAATAGAAATAGATACCTTAATTCCGGAAAATTATCATACTAAACATAAATCACTAAAATTTAAATTTGAGGTTTCAAAAATAAATCACTAACGAAATTTAAAATTGCTCAAAATTTTAAATTTAAAATTTGAATTCCAGAAAAAGAAATAAAAACCTTAATTCCAGAAAATTATCATACTAAAAATAAATCACTAACGAAATTTAAAATTGCTCAAAATTTTAAATTTAAAATTTGAATTCCGGAAATAGAAATAGAAACCTTAAAATTTTAAATCTGAGGTTTCAAAAAACGTAATACCATTTATTTATATAAATAGAAACCTTAATTCCGGAAAATTATCATACTAAAAATAAATCACTAACGAAATTTAAAATTGCTCAAAATTTTAAATTTAAAATTTAAAATAGAAACCTCAAAATTTAAAATTTAAAATTTGAATTCTGAAAATTAAATCACTAACATCCAATCCCGTAAATTATCATACTAAAAGTTATCATACTAAAAATAAATCACCATTTATTTATAGAAATAGAAACCTTAATTCCGGAAAATTATCATACTAAAAATAAATCACTAAAATTTAAATTTGAGGTTTCAAAAATAAATCACTAAAGAAATTTAAAATTGCTCAAAATTTTAAATTTAAAATTTGAATTCCGGAAATAGTAACAGAAACCTTAATTCCAGAAAATTATCATACTAAAAATAAATCACTAACGAAATTTAAAATTTCTCAAAATTTTAAATTTAAAATTTGAATTCCGAAAATAGAAATAGAAACCTTAAAATTTTAAATTTGAGGTTTCAAAAAACGTAATACAATTTATTTATAGCAATAGAAACTTTAATTTCGAAAAATTATCATACTAAAAATAAATCACTAACGAAATTTAAAATCGCTCAAAAATTTAAATTTAAAATTTAAAATAGAAACCTCAAAATTTAAAATTTGAATTCTGAAAATTAAATCACTAACATCCGATCCTGTAAATTATCATACTAAAAATAAATCACCATTTATTTATAGAAATAGAAACCTTAATTCCGGAAAATTATCATACTAAAAATAAATCACTAAAATTTAAATTTGAGGTTTCAAAAATAAATCACTAAAGAAATTTAAAATTGCTCAAAATTTTAAATTTAAAATTTGAATTCCGGAAATAGTAACAGAAACCTTAATTCCAGAAAATTATCATACTAAAAATAAATCACTAACGAAATTTAAAATTTCTCAAAATTTTAAATTTAAAATTTGAATTCCGAAAATAGAAATAGAAACCTTAAAATTTTAAATTTGAGGTTTCAAAAAACGTAATACAATTTATTTATAGCAATAGAAACTTTAATTTCGAAAAATTATCATACTAAAAATAAATCACTAACGAAATTTAAAATCGCTCAAAAATTTAAATTTAAAATTTAAAATAGAAACCTCAAAATTTAAAATTTGAATTCTGAAAATTAAATCACTAACATCCGATCCTGTAAATTATCATACTAAAAATAAATCACCATTTATTTATAGAAATAGAAACCTTAATTCCGGAAAATTATTATACTAAAAATAAATCACTAAAATTTAAATTTGAGGTTTCAAAAATAAATCACTAAAAAAATTTAAAATTGCTCAAAATTTTAAATTTAAAATTTGAATTCCGGAAATAGTAATAGAAACCTTAATTCCAGAAAATTATCATACTAAAAATAAATCACTAACGAAATTTAAAATTGCTCAAAATTTTAAATTTAAAATTTGAATTCTGAAAATAGAAATAGAAACCTAAAAATTTTAAATTTGAGGTTTCAAAAAACGTAACACAATTTATTTATAGAAATTGAAACTTTAATTCCGAAAAATTATCATACTAAAAATAAATCACTAACGAAATTTAAAATTGCTCAAAATTCAAAATTTGAATTCTGAAAATTAAATAACTAACATCCAATCCCGTAAATTATCATACTAAAAATAAATCACCATTTATTTATAGAAATAGAAACCTTAATTCCGGAAAATTATCATACTAAAAATAAATCACTAAAATTTAAATTTGAGGTTTCAAAAATAAATCTCTAATGAAATTTAAAATTTCTCAAAATTTTAAATTTAAAATTTGAATTCCGGAAATAGAAATAGAAACCTTAATTCCGGAAAATTATCATACTAAAAATAAATCACTAACGAAATTTAAAATTGCTCAATATTTTAAATTTAAAATTTGAATTCCGGAAATAGAAATAGAAACCTTAAAATTTTAAATTTGAGGTTTCAAAAAACGTAACACCATTTATTTATAGAAATAGAAACCTTAATTCTAGAAAATTATCATACTAAAAATAAATCACTAACGAAATTTAAAATTGCTCAAAATTTTAAATTTTAAATTTAAAATTTAAAATTTAAAATAGAAACCTCAAAATTTAAAATTTTAAATCTGAATTCCGAAAATTAAATCACTAACATCCAATCCCGTAAATTATCATACTAAAAATAAATCACCATTTATTTATAGAAATATAAACCTTAATTCCGGAAAATTATCATACTAAAAATAAAGGAAATAACAAAATCTTTAATGGATTGATAATTAATACAATACAAAATTTATTACTAAGAAAACAAAGACATTCAAATTTTAATAAATATCATAGTTAGATTTTCAAAAATAAAAAATAATAAAAATAACTAAAAAAATTATACAGATTATCATAAACGATTTAACCTATAACAATTATCGGATCAAAAAACACCAAAACAACCATAAAACTAAACTTACCTCTTCAGTTCGGCGAAGATTTAGAGTCCGGCAGTTGCATAAAATTTAGGGTTTCTCATGAAAAAACAAAAACCAAAATAAAAAATCGCTAACAACATCACTCTTTGAAAGACATCAAGAATAGATCCATTCATAAGATTAGAATCGGAGAATTAAAATCATCATCAACAACAAAAAAATTACAGAAAAATGATAAAAAAAGTGCGATTAAGCGTTTACAATACATAACAATCTAATATAATTTGCATAACTGCAGAATAAGTGGAATGATCTATAAAAAAAAGAACAACAATAATCATTAGCATTTTCCGAATGGGTTTTGACCAAAAACAACCTACTATACGACCGAAGAACAAAAATATAGAGTATTTCGCTGCGATTATGTAGTTTACCTTTGATTTGTGAAGGATTCTTGCTTTAAGTTTATGATAGGAGAAGGTAGGTAGAAGAGAGAGAACAGAGAGAAAAAACTTGTTTGTAGGAAGATGTTTATGAAAAATAATTGAGTCAAAATAATAAATAGGATCCATATTCAAAATGGGTTTTTTGGAAAACCGGAATAAACCGATCCAAACAATTCGGATCCCGCGTGGAAGTAAGTTTTGGTTTGTGTTTTGTGAATTTGGTTTGTTTATAGAGAAAATAGATGAATTCCCTCCAAAATTACCCTCTACTCAACCAATGGATGCCACATAAGCAAAAAGGCTTCACCATTCAAAGACAAATGGCCCAAATCATCTCATTTATTAATATATATAGATAATTAATATATTTTTAAAGAATTAAACAAAAGAATGACATGTGGCATTTATTGGATTCTATTAACTAAGAGAATGCTATGTGTCTTTTATTGCATTTTTTATTAGTATTAGATAATAGATAATAATTATAAGGACCAAACGTAATTATCTTCTTGTAGTGTATCAATCATCTATACTTAATATATATGTAAAGCAAACATTTCAAAATGGAAATGATAATTTACTGTCGTAGAAAATCCAAAACTGAGAAAGATATTTTCTTCACCGTATAATTAAATGGCAGAAGTGAAAAATAATCAGTAACAGTGAATCATTACTTTTTGTTTGATTTAGAAGAAAGAAAACAAACTTTAAAGTCATGGCCTCATGTTATCATGACTGAGGGGTAGGCTTCTTGCCTTATAACTCTTACCATTCTAGAAAGAGAGCCACTTAGATGATGAGTGAGATAGACCAAAGAGTCGAACAGCATAAATATTGTTTGTTAAGATGTGTTGATGTCTACATAGTATATATGAGAGAGATCACACTTTCACACTTCACACACATATCAAATATACATATATAATCGAATAGGAATATATAAACCATCATTAATATGTTTTTGAAAACTTTATTCATAGAAGACAAAATAGAGGTGATAATTACAGGAGGCTAATATTTGAAAGAAAAATTTGTGATCTGACATGCATTGTATGTATGAAATACAATGCATTGACAAGGATCTATAGAGTTACAAGTTATAAGTGAAAGAAAGTAAAAGGGATAAGGCACCTGGCTAATCAACAATGACTAATTACTTGAACAAGTATTGGCTTTGATTTTAACTAACGAATTATTAACTACTTTATTATTACATGTTATCATCCCATTGCAAAGCTTGTAGCGAAATTTTCAAAGCCGAAAAATAGTGCCCTTTAGTAAGGCTAACGGGTGTGGGGAAGGGGGAGGGATCAGGGAAGCCAGGTGGCTTCATAGCCACACCAGCAGGCAACGCCGCAATCCACGGTGGCCCGGTGTGGCTGAACCGGAGTTGCTTGGCTTCCCCCGCCCCAACCCATGCCCCAAACCCCACGGTCTTAGCATACATGACAAAAAAACAATTTCAATAGTTTTAATTATTTCTTCAGAAACTAAAATAACAAAAAAGACATACCCATTGCATATATTAATGCGTATATGATCTAAATAAAGTTTCAAAATCAACCAATCAATCAAACAGAACACAATTTGAAACTATACAAATTGATAGTTTATCTGTGTGAAACCCAAGAAACAAACCATCACAGGTGCCTGCCTGCTTAGCCACCTAATCTTTTGCCTGTAAAATTCAGAGCACCACACCACCATCGACAATAGAAGCCGTCAGTGCAACGGTGGTACCCACAACTACAGCACCACCGCCGATAGCCGGCACTCAATCCGTCCATGGTTCGAAGACATCTTGTCCCTTTGGTGGCAACCGGTACTAACCCTAGTTTTTTCGGGCCAATCATCGCAATTATGTTCTCCTCAACCGTGTTTTTCAACATTAGAATCCTAACGTTGATTTCTCCGATCTCTCTCTAGCAATCTCCTCTCTCTCTCTCTCTCTTCCGTTTCTCTCTAATCTCTAGAAAGTATGAGTGAGGAACTGGGCTATGTGGTATCGTGTAGAGGTGTAAAGGAGGTGACACGTGGACTATACATGGGCATCAATGGAGCAGAGCACCAACGGCCCAATAAATACGTGCCAGATAAGAATATGTCATTATTCATTCCAGTTTCTCTATTATTAGATTTAGATTAGATTAAATTAGATTTACCTTTTTAATAAGTTATAATCTAAGCAAAATTGTATATTTCATTATTACTACATATGTTTAAATTAATGTTTATTCATGGATATTATATTATATTATATTATATTATATTATATTATATTATATTATATTATATTATATTATATTATATTATATTATATTATATTATATTATATTATATTATATTATATTATATTATATTATATTATATTATATTATATTATATTATATATATAATAACAATTTACGTCGATACTTATGAACAGTACATAATTTTCTTAAATTTTTGCTCTTATTTACGGTAATACCACCATTCCTTTTTGCTCATGTCATCCACCGCTTAAAGACCATCCACAGTTAGGCCACTCATGGCTCTGGTTACTACCATCGATCATCAACGCTCTGGTCAACTACCGCCTTCAAAACGCCCTTCATGAAAAATTACAAAAGTCTGCCTAATCCTTTTGGAATTTGGCTCCGTGAACCATCCGAGGAAGACCCATCAGAGCCGATTTCAAAGGCGACGACGTGAGTAAGACACTGCGCAATGGACCTCCTGGTGGGGCAACGTCTACGAAGAAGAGGAGACTGCATGTCTCGATCTATACCAGATCAGATGTCGACGACGGCCCATGGTTGTTCGTCAACAACAAAAATGGTGGCGATGGTATTGTCCGATGACTTTTTAGATGGAGAAAGACCCCAACCTGAGTACATTCAAGAACAACCATAGTGGCACGATGGTGGTTGCGTGTATAGTTAAGCAGAAAGAGGGATAGAAAAGGAAAGAAATTGTGTTTGTGTTTGGGTATGTAGCTTTTAACTTTTTTATTTTTAATGGCATGCGATATAAATTTTTTCTTATTTTACAGTGATTTGATCAGTGTCAAATTTGATTATACTTTTTGATGAGGTGTTTTTAGTGAAACCTCAATCTATTCATCAATAAGTTTTAATTTAAACTATTAAATAAGTTAAATAAGTTTTCTCAAAAAACTACAATTATTATTTTTCGGAACTGTTAGTGATATTAGTTCGTACTGTTCTATTTTTATTAGTTTTTAATCGATGAAAAACGGGTTTCAGCATTTATTTGGGTATGTTATGACCTTTTCTTTTTGGATTTCCTCTTTAGATTGCTATTCCGATTGCCAATGTCATAGTGATATTGTAACTAAACGAACTGTTACCGACCGACTCCCCACCGCGTAGCGCGGGAGAATTATACTAGTTAAAAACATTTAGTGTAATTTGTAACTACTATTAGCAATAATTAGCGTGAAGGTTTAATCTAAATTAATACTATAGAGAATATATTTTATACGTTTACCAATAATTAAGTGTGAACGTATGTATAGTTAATATATACGCTATCTCTATGAGATTGTGACACATAAACACATGTGATGATGTGAATCAAAAACACCCACCCTTCATTTTGTTTTTTTCTCTTCACCTAAAAGCCTAAAGGGTAAATTACACTTTTCGTTCTTTATGTTTATAGCGGGCTGCAATGGATACCCTTTAACTTCAATAATTACAGTGACAGTCCTTTAATTGGAAAAGTCGTTACATCTTTCGTCCTTTAGCACTAACAAGGTTAAAAATTTCAGTTAAATCTATTTGTATAAGGGTACTTTGGTCTTTTACCAATCTAATTAAAATATTTTATAAATAAAAGAAAAATCAATCAATAAATACACACCATTTCTCTCCCTTTCAACTTCATCCTATCACTCCAAATCAACATCTTGATTTCTCTTCAGGTACAGAAACAAACTCTCAAAAAAACTTTTTCAACACCCATTTATCATTGCAGCTTTCTACAAAAAAATTGAAATCGATTTAAGTTTGCAGACAATAAATCATTGCAGCTTTTTCACCACCGCCATTAAATCATTTCCGAGATCTTACTTCTGATCACCCTGCTAACCGTTTGTTGGTATCAATTTCATTTCCATAACCGAACCTAGGGTTTGCTGTTAATCAATCCCTTCTTCTTTCTTTACACCTCAGACAACAAAACCCTAACCCTAAAAACTTGTACTATTATAGCCACCACCACTAATCATCTCTAAAAAGAGGATTAGGGATTAAAAAAAATATACATGAATTGTTGTATATTCCGGTACCTGTGTTTAAAGGTTTGATCGGGGCGAGAAGAAACAGAGGTTGTAACTTTGTTTTTTAATTGGAATAGTGCTTATACTATCAGCCTCAAATCAAGGGGCTTTTTTAGTGATCAGCAACAAGGGTGCTATTATGCTCATTATCTTCAGCAACGGAGGTGGTTCTTCGCCGATCTGAAGACCTAAGCGGTTATGGTGGTGGTTAGGGTTGGGGGCCTGCAGCGGGAGTGGTGGTGGTGACGAGACTAAGTGGTGTCCGACAGGTAGAGTGGTGGTGTTGAGGAGATTCAGGTGGTGGCCGGCGGCAAGAGTGGTGGTGGATGGCGGCAGATGTGGTGGTGGTTAGAGGAGATTAGGGTTTGTTAGAGAGAGAGATGGGAGTGGGTGAATAGGGAGTGTTTGGAGTGTTGGATTTATTAAACTAAGTTATGTTTATATGTTATTAATTATTCGAACATATAATTAGTATTGCTTATTAGTTTAGTTAGTGATATGATTATGTAATAACCGGTAGATAAGCGGGAAAGCCTTTCAAATAACTGTCAATGACAGTTACCCGCCATTTCTAAACCGCCAAATTCATATGTATATATTCGAGTTACCGGGAACAATATCCGGTACCAAGACTTTCTTATTCCTTCTAAGAATTGTCCGCTTAACCACTTCAATTGATCATCGTTATCGCTTCATCATGCATATCCAATTCGGATCACTTGTTTATGATAACTCTAATTCCACTCACAATCCTAATATATCATCAAATTCCGCTGCACATTTGTCGTCTGATTTCCAACAAAGTGGTATCAGAGCAACGACAGGAAAGATGAAGACGACGGAAATTCGATCAACATCCACACTCTTACCGTGCCAACATTGTACAGATGAAATGAATGGCAAGAATAACACTGTTATCGGGAAAAGGTATGTTTTTACTGTCGACAACCCGGACATCAAATTTCTTCATGTCTGAAAAAGGAAACAGACGAGGCAACCCAACTTATCCGGCAAGCAGTGAATACGGGGATACAGAACGAAGAAGGAGGGATCAACGATCATCAATAAGTGATCGTTATCGGTACCGAAGGAGGCCTTTGGAGCGATTTATGGTACGTTAGTTCTGTGTTTAAACATCACATGGCCGGAAATTTGAATGTGTTTAAACGTATTAAACACATTATTGGGGTTGATACACAAACGGGTGAAAGAAATTTTTTGTTCACAAAGGGGGTTGGATCGGTAGAGATTAAAACGGGTAACGATATCATGAAAATTCAGAGTGTTTATTACTCTCCGGAATTAGACAGAAATGTATTAAGCATGGAACAGTTGACTATGCAAGGATTTACTGTCAACAAAGACGGTGATACTTGCAGAATCTTTCCCATGTTTTCTGTTCCGGTGAATAATTTGTTCAATGAAGCGAGTGGGATGACAAGAGAGGAGGAGATTGGGTTACAAGAAAAACAAAAATTAATTGAAGAAAGTGTTCATGATGAAGAGTTCAAGCAACGATATTTGAATTCCTACTTTGAAGAACTTCATCTGTCTTCACAAGAGACAGATTGGAGTATCATGATTGTTAACGCTATGGAATTCAAAGAATTCGAAGACTGTAGAGCATTTATGAATTTACTAGATGATCGAGATTTTGTTGTCAAGTATAAGCATATACTTGATTCAAAGTTCGAAGAATTGGTTAAATGGTTCCTATTCGATTACATGGGAATCTCAACAAGACCGGTTCCACCAGTTGCTTCACACAAGAGGAAAGTTAATTTGCTGAGTCTGTATTTGTTGGTGGCCGTGGATGGGGGTTACAGGAATGTAACAACGGAGAACATGTGGCCTGCAATAGCAAAGGATCTGGGATTCGATTATGAAGACGGAGATTACATGAGAGTCACATATGCCATGTATCTTGATATCCTAGAGTATTACTACAATTTCAAACAAGTTCAAAAGAAAGTGCAGGACAAGGAGACTGTTATAGAAGAAGGAAGGTCCACCGATGGCTGCCATGAGAGATCAACAAGTGCAGGAGAGGCTCAACAAGATTCTGCAGGGATGGAACAAGTTGCATTATTTGCAGGCGTCGATGATGAAGATTGGAATAAAGGAAACGAAGAAAGCGTTTCAATTTCAACTATGCAAGATGGGCAGTGGATGAAGCAAATCGAAGCGTTTTGGATCAGGCTCGAAAACATAACCTAGTTTAAGGGGGGTTATGTTGGATTTATTAAACTAAGTTATGTTTATATGTTATTAATTATTCGAACATATAATTAGTATTGCTTATTAGTTTAGTTAGTGATATGATTATGTAATAACCGGTAGATAAGCGGGAAAGCCTTTCAAATAACTGTCAATGACAGTTACCCGCCATTTCTGAACCGCCAAATTCATATGTATATATTCGAGTTACCGGGAACAATATCCGGTACCAAGACTTTCTTATTCCTTCTAAGAATTGTCCGCTTAACCACTTCTATTGATCATCGTTATCACTTCATCATGCATATCCAATTCGGATCACTTGTTTATGATAACTCTAATTCCACTCACAATCCTAATATATCATAAAATTCCGCTGCACATTTGTCGTCTGATTTCCAACATGGAGTTTGGATTATAAATATAAATATACGTATATATTTTCTATTTTTTTAAGTATTTTTTTAAGTAAATAGGTAAAGTTACAAAACTACCCTCATAGAAATAGACTTAACTTAAAAATTTATCCTGGTTAGTGTTAAAGGATGTAAGATGTAACAGATTTTCCAAATAAAGGACCGTGACTGTAATTATTAAAGTTAAAGGGTATCAATTGCAACTCGATACAAACATAAAGGACGAAAAGTGTAATTTATCCAAGCCTAAATTAATTCCCCCATTAGTACAAATATAACACAACCAACAAATATACATAAAATTTTGTCATGTTACTGAAACTCATAAACGCAATAAGATTATTATATTATAATAGTTAAAAACATAAAAGCATAAGATTTTGACACTTATAATTATAGAAAACTACTCGAATAATTGATAAACTCAAGAAGATTATTATATTATAAGGTCATGCGTAATGTGACATTATAGGGGCGTGAAGGAGCTTGATAACGTCCCCTACACCGTTCCCTAGGCGTTATAGAGGCTTGAAGAGGGAGGGACACTTCTAGTATAATGCCTAATGAAGTGAAACAAAACGGAAAGTAATAATTAAAAGAAGATTAAATGTTGTTAACTATTACACATTTTTAAGGGACATTATGATGATGTGACAGAAATTACCCCTTCATTAACATAGAAATATAAGATTTTGGCACTTATGATTATAGAAAAAGCTACTCGTATTTATATACACGCAGGGGCGGACCTAGTGTAGGTCCAGGCGTAGCCCGGGCTACGGCTCAACTTTTTTCCGGTAGTGTAAAAAATTTTTTTTTTTCGATTTTTTTACATAGGACACCCCTGAACAAATACGAGGACACCCCTCAAATTTTTTTTTACAAACCAATAATAAACCCACTTGGTGATGATGAATACAAACCAATAATAAGTCCAATAAGAAACTAAATAATAAGCATAAATAACTAAATAATAGCACATTAAATAAGCCCAAATAACTAAATAATAGCCCAAGATTGAATCAAATGGGCGGCAGTTTAATCAGGGATATCAAACGTCGATAGAGTCAGACATCGTTGATGATCATCTTCGAACACGAGGCAGAGACAGAACAGAATCAATTATCAACAGATCAGCCTTGGTTGCTGATTGTTTTATTATTTTGATTGGCAGCAGCAGCAGAAATACAGGTTTGATTGTTATTTGTTTGATAATTGTTTGATTGTTATTTGTTTCAACCGGTTGTTAGTTTGATACTTTGATTGTTCGAAAATAACATATGAATAGTCAGAATAGACAATGTTCGAAATTGTTTAATTGTTCGAATAGGTTGTTAGTTTGATTGTTATTTGTTTGATAATTGTTTGATTAGGCAATCATATCGCACAGAAGATCATCTTCGAAGTTCGAACGGAATTGGCAGCAGCACATCGAGTCATCGAACAGAGTCACAGACGAATAGACAATCATATCGAACAGAAGATTGGCTGATTATTGGTTAGTTTGATTAGTTTTATTAGTTTTATTCTTGTTACTTGTTGTTATTGGCTGATTATTGGTTGTTAATTTGCTTTGTTAATTGATTGTTTGAATTCTTTGAAGTGATGACGAAGCCAAAATCCAAAAAACAAGCTTTAATTGATCACTACTGATTGCTGAAATAGTTCAGAACAATAAGCATCGAACAGGTAATTGGCTGAAGTCGCTGCTGTTGTGCTGATTGTGAGTTGTGAGTATTCTTTATTTCTTTTCTTCTTAAGTTTTTGAATTGTTTAATTTCGATCTAAAAATTAAAAATAAACCTAGCCCAATCTAAAACCGAAAAACTTATTGACAATATTAATTCATAAACCCTAGCCAAATGTGATATGCTCAATATTGATTCGTTAACCTAAATACTAATAACTTAAAAAAAACTAGTTTATAAAATTTAATTCGGTAAGGCCCAAGGGCCTTTTTTTGGCTCGCCCAGGGCACTTGAATTTTCAGGATCGTCCCTGCCCCGTAATGTAGGTAAAAAAATTTCCATTCTATAAATGTACTGTAAAAAATTGGGACACCCCTAAATATTTCTTCTAGTTCCGCCACTGTATACACGTATAAACCTGTATTGTCTCCATTTAGAGCATTCACATTATAAACTTCTCTTATCTATATTTTACCTAAAAATACGTTTATCTTTAAACTTTATTCATCTTTTTAAACCTGATCTCAAGTTTCATTCTTTATAAGCATCACTATTAAATTAAATAACCCTTCTTTATTTTTTATTACGTTTTCTTTTTCTTTCGCTCACACCACTCACACAAAATTATGAGGAATCTTGTTTTTGATATAATACTGCAGTTGAACCTTTGGATAATAATTTCAATAATATATTAATAAAAATGCCAGAAAAATTACAGTAGAATCGCAGGCAAATGAGTAACAATTTGAGCGGCAACCCCTTTTTAAATAGCAAATTCGATCCTACTGAAAACAAAACCTTGGGTCCTCATCGTCGAGAAAATATTGTGCACGACCCTCTGCAATCTCTCCAAAAAACCGATAGCTTCGGAAGCATGTGAACCAAGACAGAGAAACAGTTTAGCTTTTTCAAAATTGTTCCTTATTTTAGGAATTGTGATTAAATGGTAATTTAGCTCAATTGGCGTTGGAGGGGAAGTGAAAATTTAGGTTTATGACCATATGTCTCTAGTAAGAGTCCGATCCCATCTGGGTTTTACCACACTGGGCCTTTGGTCGGGTGGTTTACTCTAGAACTGGAGATAGTGCGCTTGGGATACCTGCGGTAATGGGCGTATGAAGTTGCCTTTTATTTCGTTGGCCGTTCAAAAGAAAATGGTAATTTAGCTGAGAAAGATGCTCTTAGGAGATGCAATACATTAATTGGAACTAATCTCGCAGGGATCTTTTGCTTGAAAAAATTAAGATATAGCAAATTCATCTATATACATTTACGTGTATGAAATGTTGAAATTATGCACAGTTATATTTACTTACCTTAGGGTGGACGGGGCGTTCTCGGGGAGGCCTTGCGGTGACCACCTCCACCGATCGGGAACACCGCCGCCATCAAAGCGGGGTCCCGATTCGGGGCGTATATTGGGTGTGGGTTCACCGATGGAGGAGAGGGGAAAGGTGTGGGGCCAGCCCACTTTCAACCAATCAAAGCTTTTCTTTGTTTTTTTTTTGTAGGTCCCTCGACGGAGGATCGAGAACAAACCTAAACCTTGTTATACTAACCCACTAGCAAGTGCGGAATCCAAGCTAGCGAGCAAACCGGGATAATGCAAGAACAAACACAAACACACAAAGATTCAACGATTAACACCACTTGTATTAATGCGTAGAAAGTTTCCGGTTACAAGCACAATGTTTACAATCTGTTTGCAAACTCTCAAAGTATGTGTGTGTGTGTTTCGGACAGAATGCTCTCAAAGCTATCTCTCGGATGTGTGTGTTCTATCTGTCTAAGTCTCTGTCTTTCACACTACACTGCATGGGTATATATATACCCAGCCCATGATGTCTGGTCGAAGGATCCGATAGATGGTCCGAAGGATCATCTATCGAGGACATTTCATTCGAAGGATGAGCAGGGACCTCGAAGGATGATCCTTCGAGGTCTATCATTCGAAGCATATCTTTCGAGCACCTCGAAGGATCAACAGTATCCTTCGAGGCTATCCTTCGATACAGACATACATACAACTTATTGGCCAAGTCAAACTAGGAGGATAGATGACTTGGTCAATTTACAGACTGACTTAGGACATCGTTTACATACAGACCGAATACAGACAAAGTACAGACACAAGTGCACCAACAAACTCCCCCTTGGCTGTAGCTTTGTCTTTATCTTCTATAGTTGTAGACTCGTCTCGAACTTTGACGGTCTTTGGTCTTCGAGTTCCCAAAACTCTGATGTCCTTTCAAGTCTTCATTGTCGGAGGATCTTCAAAGTCTTCACGTCTTGAAAGCAGAGAGTGTATCAACAAACTACCCGTATCATGTAGGAAGTGTGTTGACAAACTCCCCCTTAACATAAGCTCCCCCTTGAGTTATGCTCGTGAAAAGACTTTATCTTTATGAAGTGAGATCCTTGTGGTGTTGATGATGGCCAGCGGCAACTCGATCATCTTCATCTTTTGAGCGCCTTCTCGTCGTGTCTTCATTCCAATGCTTGTCATCGACCATGTTCTCCTAGCCTTTAGAATCTGCACATGCAAGAAATCTAAACGCGTAATGAGAACAACTGCTTGGAATAGTATAAACAAATGGCACACGAATGACCATGTCACAATCAAACACCGTCCGACAGTTTGAAAGTTTAGTAAATTTGTCAATTTTAGTTTTTAACTTTCAAACATGCAAATTTTTGACCGTTTATGAAGATTTAGTCAGTTCGGTTTTCAGTCAGGTTTCAGGTAACGAAGACTTGAGCTCCAACATCGTACGATCGAAAATAAAACAGAAATAAAATCTTTTTGGCTTTTATAAAGTTTATATTAAAACACACCTAAAATCTTTTTGGTATTTTTGAAATTAAAAGACAACAATTTAAAATCCTTTGAGTGTTATCAAACGACATCACCGCTAATGTCGTGCTGATATGCACCAAACGACGAAACTGTTTAAAAGAAATAAATAAAAGTTAAGCAGTAAATAAATAAATATATACAAACATTCTTTTTGTGAGTTTCGAGGGTAAGAGAATCATATCAGTGTACGGTCATGCCAAAACACTCCTGTTGTTCAGTTAGTTAACATTAAGATAAACATCCTATAACGATTATCGGTATTGTTGTCCACTTAAGCTCAACTTATCAGATGTAATCATGGCGAGGGGATACGTTAAGGTATGATTTATACTTACCGACCGGTGTTCATCCACATCACGACACATTCCCGTATCAAGGTATGCACGAGAGTTCATCTTACCGGTGAGTATACCGATTATCATCTGTTTGACCGTATAAATTGTGAGATACTCACTTATTTTGATTTGAAAACAAGCCCTATGTGATATAATCACTTATTGATGAGGAACTTGATTTTCGTATGCATGAGGGCACAGGTGCAAGTCCGTGAACAGGTCAGTACTTCCGTACAGCAGAGAGACGAACTTGACACCCGGATAAATGTGATATATTATCACTTATTTGATATGGACATGTGATTGTTTATCACTTATTGAGGACGAATGCAGTATGTAATATGTACACGTATGTATAGTATCATGGAAGATCTAGACTTGCGTCCCCGTTATTTTTCGGTAAAAGATACAACCATGATACCCAGATGATAAGCAGCATAAAGACCGAATATCTCAGAACCTCGGCAATCTATCAAACGAAATTTCGGTACTAAGACCATATGCCAATGAATGGTTCCCACCTGGTCTTCAGTCTATTAAGATTTATATCACCCTGCACACTTTAAAATGATTGTGAGCCTACCGATACATCTTATATAGAGCTGCTTATCGTTTTGCATTTAAGATTTAAAGAGGTTTGGATAGACCACTGATGTACTATCATTTTCTCTTTTGCTCGCCAGGAAACTCATTTTTGTTTTTCTATTGTTTTTGTGTTTTTGAAATTTTTCAATGTTTTTGGATTTTCTGATTTTTGGATATACTCCCCCTAAAATCAATAAACTAAGACAAATTTAAAACACAAAGGTATTTACAAAAATGATTTTCCGATGTTGGTTTTACTCTAGCTTGACCTTAATGCCGTTTACCAATAATAAAAAGTCAAATCTTGATTTGTCAAAAGCTTTGGTAAATAAGTCGGCACGTTGGTCATCGGTGTGGACCTTAACAACATCGATTAGCCTTTTCTCAAAGCAATCACGTATGAAGTGATATTTGATTTCGATGTGTTTGGTCTTTGAATGCTGCACAGGATTTCTAGTGATATCTAAAGCAGCAGAATTATCAACGTAAATAGGAGTAGTTAGGAATTCAAAACCGTAGTCCCGCATTTGTTGTTGGATCCAAAGAACTTGGGAGCAACAACTAGAGGCAGCAATGTATTCAGCTTCGCATGTTGATGTAGCTACACACGTCTGCTTCTTGCACTGCTATGTGACTAGGCGATTTCCTAAGAACTGGCATCCAGCCGTTGTGGATTTACCGTCGATTTTGCATCCGCCAAAATCAGAATCACTGAAAGCTACCAATTCAAAGTTATTATCCCTAGGGTACCACAGACCGGTGTCAGGGTACGCCTTCAAATAACGAAAAATCCTTTTAACAGCAGCAAGATGTGAGGCCTTCGGGTTAACTTGATATCTAGCAAGCAGGCACGTTGGGTACATTATGTCTGGCCTTGATGCTGTGAGGTACATAAGAGATCCAATCATTGCGCGATAGTTTGAAGGGCTAACAGCTTCTCCCTTCAAGTCAGGAGTAATTCCGTGATTGGTTGGCAATGGGGTACCAATGGGCGTTGCATCAGACATCTGGAACCGGCTCAAGATGTCACCAACATATTTAGTCTGATGGATGAATATCTCAGACTCTGTTTGTTGTACTTGTAGGCCCAAGAAGAAAGTCATTTCCCCCATAGCACTCATCTCGAATTTATCCTGCATAATGCACTCGAATTCCCTGCACAAGACATCATTAGTAGAACCAAAAATAATGTCATCAACGTATACCTGTACCAGAAGAAGATCTCCATCTTGTTCCTTGATGAAAAGAGTACAGTCGATAAGACCTCTACGAAAACCGTTCTCCAACAGATAGTGTGATAAGGTTGCATACCAAGCTCGTGGTGCTTGATGAAGACCATAAAGAGCTTTGTTGAGCAACCAAACCCGATCGGGATGGATAGGATCTTCAAAACCTGGAGGCTGTTCGACGTACACCTCTTCTTCAACCACACCATGTAAGAATGCACTTTTCACGTCCATCTGATAAACCTTGAATCCTTTGAAGGATGCATAGGCTAGAAAGATTCGAATTGCTTCGAGACGTGCCACTGGTGCATAGACTTCGTTGTAGTCGATCCCTTCAATCTGACGAAAACCTTGAACGACTAAACGAGCTTTGTTTCGGATAACAACTCCGCGGTCATCCTTTTTGCATTTGAAAACCCAATGGGTACCAATCTTCTTGTATCCAGCAGGTTTCTCTACGAGTTTCTAGACACCCAGCTTCTGGAATTGTTGCAGTTCTTCCTGCATTGCTTCAACCCAAGCGCTATCTTTCAAGGCTTCTTTCCACGTTCTTGGTTCTTCCTGTGAGACATAACACGCGAAGGACCAGTCGTTTTGTTGCCCGGATTCTCTAATAGCTGCATACAAGCCTGCATTGTTGTTGTTTCGCAACATGTTTCTTGTTTGAACGCCACTCTGCACATTTCCAATGATGTTTTGTTGAGGATGGGTATTATGAATCCTTGTTTCTGGATTATCTGGAACTGGAACATTTATACCCAGATTGTTGAGATTAAGATCAACAACCAAATCAAGACCCGGAATTGACGAAGAGGATGATGCAGTAGCCTCAGCTGTTCTATGGGCATCTACTGGAGGAGTACCCTCTGAAGTACCATGAACTGCTGTTGTAGGAGCTTCCTGATCTGCATCTAGAAATTCATCATCCTCTGAAGATTCGTTCAATTCGTTTGCATCATGAAAATCCTCATTGTTGAGAGTATTATTGTTCACCGAAGAAGATGGTTCTTGATTAACAAGAATTGGACGAACCACCGGTGAAACTGTTGCATTGTTACTCTCGAAAAACATCCTAGCCGCAGCATTTTCTTCAACGGCTTCAACATTGATCGAATTGAAAAAGTCATCGTACTCAAACATCCAAGGTTGACCCGGATTTTTGACTGGCAAAGTGTGCCTTTGTACTCTGACCTCAGACCACTCCTCGACCCTTTTAGTCTCTAGATTCCAGACTCGTAAGTTAGGGGTGGCATACCCAAGAAAGTATCCATCAATTGCTCTTGCCCCAAACTTTCCATTAGGATCGATGATTGTGCATGGAGCTCCAAACGGTTCTAGATAAGACAAATCTGGTTTCCGTTTTTGAAGAAGCTCAAAGCAGGTCTTGTTGTGCCTTTTGACTGTAAGAACTCTGTTCAATGTATAGCATGCAGAGGCCACAGCTTCAGTCCAGAATGGAATGGGTAACTGTGACTCTACCAACATTGTCCTAGCAGTCTCGATCAATGTGCGGTTCTTACGTTCAGCGACACCATTCTGTTGAGGAGTATAAGCTGCACTAAACTCATGTAGAATACCCTTTGAAGTGCAGAACTCCGCCATGGAATGATTTTTAAATTCAGTACCATTGTCGCTACGTATCCGCCTAACCTTCAACTTATACAAATTCTCAATCTGAATGATCAAGTTTTTGATAATACCAAAGGTTTCACTCTTGTGTGCCATGAACGCAACCCAAGAAAATCTTGAATAATCATCAGTAACCACTAGGCAGTATTGATCACCCCGAATACTCTTGTGCTTGACAGGACCGAACAAATCCATGTGCAAGCGTTCAAGAGGAACTGCCACCGTGTTGATCTTCTTTGTAGGGTGCTTCTTCTTTGTTTGCTTTCCTTTCTGGCACGAAACACAGACGTCTTGAAGATGGAAATTTTTGAGAGGAACACCATTCACCAATTCATTTGAAACCAAATGATTCATTTTTCGTAAGTGAATGTGACCCATTCGTCTGTGCCAAGAGATAGTGTCTTTTTCTGTGGCTTTGGAAACGAAACAAGTTGCTTGTGTAGACGTTGTAATAGCTTGGCTCATGTCAAGGACGTACAGATCATTTATCCTTGGAGCCGACAAGAGAATCCATTCTTTAGGAATTTTGAAGCCGGGTTTCAGCACATAACATCCATTAGCATCAAAGTGTACTGAAAATTTCTTGTCACAGATTTGAGAAACACTAAGAAGATTGTGATCAAGTTGTTGCACAAAATTGATCTTGTCAAAGCTGACAATCCCGTTAGATATCATTCCTTCACCTGTAATGTATCCACCTTTATCTCCAGCAAAAGCAACATAACCTCCTCTAATAGATTTAACGTCGTAGAGAAGCTTCATGTCGCCTGTCATGTGCCTGGATGCCCCACTATCAACAATCCAATGACTACTGATAGTTCCTCCTGAAGCACCCTGCACATGAACTCAAATGAATTAGTTGGAGATGGGGACCCAAGCCATTGTGGTCTTGGGTCTTCCATTTTCATCAATGACAATAACTTCTTGTCTTTGATGGTTGGTGAATTGTGATGGTCCCCCTGATTCAGTAACCGATTTAGGTTTCCATGTCTGTTTTGTTTTACCAGTGTCTTTCTTTAAAATTTTAACTTCCTGATTGTTTGAAGTTTTAGAATTTTCTGGTTTTACAGCAACAGATTGTTTTTGAACCACATCAGTTTTAATTGCTTTTTCAATCTTCTTGACCTGTTGGCGTTTCTGTTTCTTTTCCCTTTCTTTTACAAGTCGGGGATCTTGTTTTGTGGAAACAGTTGGCTTACGGTCAGTTTTGCCACAGGGATCATCAACCTTTCCTTTTTGTTTATGAAGATATGGACAATTACGAATAATATGTCCAATGGTTCCACATTCAAAACATGATCTTCGTTCTACAAACCCCGAAGTATCATGTGATCGCTTAGCCGATGATGTTGAACTTTGTGAACCCGAGGTACTAGGCTTTGAACTGCTTGGTTCATTTCTTTTCTCGACAATAGTTTTCTTGACAAAATCTAAGTTAGATTGATTTTCAAACTTTTCAATTTTGTCTGTTCCCGTCGATTTCACAAAGTTAACATTTTTCTTCTTCTTTTGATTCGGCTTCTTTTGGACGGGAGCCGGTGATTTTCCTTTGGGCTTGGTGTGATTTTGCTGTTTTGGCACTGTTGGTAATTTCTTGTTGCCAAATTGTTTACGAATTTCAGCCTTTGGAATAGGAGGACACTGTGTAACTGTAACACGTGGTCCTGTCTTTCCCAAAAACTTACTTGTCGAATTTTCAAAGACTTTGCAGATTAAGGATTGATTAACATTCTTAATGGGAAAATCTTTGTCTGAGTAAATTTTATCATCACCAACTAGAGTGTACAGCAAATTCACACTCTCCAGCTCTTCTGCAGATGAGGACTCAGTTGCAACAGTCTTAGCGGTTTGTACAGGGGGATCACATAGAATGTGATTCTCAAGAGGTATGTCCTCATTTTTTACTACCGCATCAGACTTTGCTGGGACAGTATCATCAGATTCATCATCAGACGAATCAGCATCCTCAATCACAACTGGAGGATCTTGATTCTGTTCAGCACTCACAAATGTATCTGCTGACACATCTGAATCTGAGGATACTTCCTTTTGGTATCCGAGTCCTGCAGCAAACTCCTTAACATCTAGAGGCACA
The DNA here is from genome assembly GCF_002127325.2 of Helianthus annuus. Classification (NCBI taxonomy): domain Eukaryota; kingdom Viridiplantae; phylum Streptophyta; class Magnoliopsida; order Asterales; family Asteraceae; genus Helianthus; species Helianthus annuus. Next base: position 33,432,723 of record NC_035444.2, on the reverse strand, counting down.
GAAGGTTCAAAGAATACCCTGTCCTCTTCATCAGGCATGGCGTCATAATTATGTCTCACTGGTGGTGGACACTTCTTGTAGCCTATGCATGTGACATCTCTCTTTTCCTTCTGAACATCAATGATGTGATCTAACACATAGCTAGAGCTCAAATAACTGTCTAGCTTGAGTTGGATCGCATCACTTTCGGTTTTCACACAAGCCATCTCTTTTTGCATAATCTCAAGGCGAGATATATACAAATTAATATCAGTTTGTTTTCTTGAAACCATTTTAGTCAGTTCAGTTTTATCTTTCTTTAATGTTTCAATTACTGACTTAAATTCTTTTTCATGGTTTTCATAAAACATGTTGGCTTCTGTGCATTTGGAAAGGTCCACAGTCAATTTCTGATTGTGGAGGAAAGTCACATCATACTTTTCTTGCAAAGCGTCATGCTTACTTTGCAAGTTACTCAAATTCTCATTCACAGTAGTATGTTTGTCTTGCAAGTCAAACAAACTAGCTTGTAAAGCATCATGTTTGCCTTGCAACTCAGACATACTTTTCTCCATTTCAGCACATCTAGCATGCAGCCTAGCACATTCATCACAATTAACAGCAGTGGGTTCATCGACACATACCTGACTTGATGAACTGTCGACATTAGCCATAAAGGCTGAATGGAGAGAAGACGAAGTATAAGCAGCTTGATCCACCAGAATAGATCTTCTTTGAGTTTCTGCTGCTGCTTCCTCCAAGAGTTCATCAATATCTGCATCGATTGCTGCATTCGATGTCTCACCCACATGATCATCACCAGAATTGGATGATTCTTCATCAACACTTCTGCTGTACCCAGAAGAGTCTTCATCTTCAGACGATTCACCACCACTGGCAGAAGATTCTCCACCACTGGTGTGAACTAGCTCCTTCACAATCTGAGCAAAACATGCTGTTCCATCAGGAGCATCACCACCCAACTGGATTGACCAGTCACAACCTTCATCTACCTGAACCGCAAGTGCTCGGTTGGTTTGGTTGTTGACGGGTACCATGGTACGATCATTGTTTCTGTTCTGCCGGTTGCCTTGGTTTCTGAAGGGGTTTTGATTCCCGTGTTGAGCTGGCTTTGTGCATTCCCTCTTAAAGTGACCCCTTTCACCACAGTTGAAGCACTTAACGGCCTGCTTATCGAACCCATACTTGGTGTCTCGCTTACTTTCCAAGCTGGTTCTGCCAGTACTTTCCATCCAATCCTTTGCTCTTCTCACAGCACTCGCAAAGGCCCACTTGATGTCCATCAAGTCCATCTCCTCTTTATCAATCTGCCTGTAGTCTTCTTGTGTCAGATTAATGTTGCCAATCTGACCTTCTATTAACCCACAGTACGCGCTCACTACAGTGTTAAGCAGCTCCATGTGTTCCTTAGCTACTTCTACACTGATTTTAGAGAAGCTTGACGTGTCGAGCTGTACGGTACTTGACTTTGATTGTTGAGCAGCAGATGATGTTCCTCCATAACATGCACGTTGTTGTTGAGCAGGAGGAGGTGGAGGTGGTTGGATTGGATTTCCATACATGTCTGTGGTGGGAGGTGGCTTAACAGGAACTTGTATTGGGTTGCCAAAACAATCTGTGCTTGTGACAAACGCTGTTTGAAGTGGAGCATGTGAACCGGTTCTTGCAGACGAAGAATTGGAAGTTCCACAGTACATTTCTGGATTCTGTGGCAATGGAACTCTCTTCGCCTTCAATGTTTCCTCCTGATCCTTGCTTTCCAAAAGTTGAACGAATTCGTTGATATTAGTGGTTCTCAACACTCCGTTGTACTTCAGGATTTCCAAGAAACTACTCCATTGAGGAGGCAAAGCATCAGCAAACTTCTTCACAACTTCAGCTTGAGTTGTCACTACACTATAATTATCCAATTCCGTTAGCAGATGATAAAATCGGCTTGTCATATCTCCCAAGGACTCCTTGTCCATACAAGTGAAACCTTCAAATTCTTTCTTGAGAAGATCATGACGCATTTGACGTGTTGCTGCATTTCCCACTCCTCTGTTTTTCAATCCGTCCCACAACTTCTTTGTTGTCTTGAAGCTGACGAACTGATGGTAGATATCCTTGCTCAACGCCTGAGTGAGAATGGCGTATGCCTTCTTTTCCAGATCATAGGTTTTCTTTTATCTTCTGGAAGATCAGCAAATGTAGCAGAATCTGAAGCAGCAACTGTTTTGGTCAAAAATCACACAAGGATAATGTAACCAAACTTTATGTAAACGGGGTATGATGCTTGGTTAGCTATGAAAGTAAAGGATCACTTCTGTGATATAGATACAAAGACACAATGATTTATACGAGGAAAAAGCCCTTGATCAATGTATGATCTCCGGCATAAAAAACCTCGGGTGATGGCAACTACCGATCACCAACTTCAATATAATAAAAATGTAGTTACAACTTCGGATGATAATGAGCTGAGTACAAGGATCACTGAGTGTCTAAGTGTTCGAGAGTTGTGTCGTATGTTGTGTGTGTTCTTCCGAATGAGGAAGATGGGTATTTATACATGTGTAGGTAACTTATTTTAGGTAGATAGACCACTAATCAGCTCATTACCCCTTTAGAAATAAAGATAATCTAGCCTAAATTGCTGCCCATTAATCAAGCTAAGTTTCCATATCCGGTACAACGTCTATCTCCAATTTAGCTCTTGCCATATTTGTGAAAACGCGTCCCTGGATCATGATGTGTAGGGCATATCCTGCTAGGTGTTCCTGCAAAACAATTTTGTAACAAGTGGAAGTGACCGTTAGTGTAAGGATCACCATATCGTCCCATGATCCTGATCCTGAAGTCTGGCTGAGGATCACTATCTGCCAAAGAAACAAGGATCACTGGTCAGGATCACGTATAAGGATCATTTATAGTAAAATCCAGCCCCAACAATTGCCCCCAAAATATAAGGAGTTAAATGTAAATAGATGAGTTATATTTTGTTTTGAGCTTATCTCTAACGGACGATTCCGATTTACTAGCCGTTGCACATGGACTAGCCGTTATGATATTTACGTCACTGATGTGACAATCCCTGCGAATCATCATTATAAATAGGAGATAGGGTTAGGATCACTTTGTATTTAAATTCGAAGTATCTCCCTTTATAATCGTCACCGAAGGCTTTGATCAGGTATCATTTTCTTCTTTCTCTTCTTTGCTCTGTTCTTTCTTGCTTTTACTCTGTTTTTTGTCTCGAACATGCTTCTTCGGAATTCACCGCACAAAGGCTCTAAGAAGGATAGTCCCTTGAAAAGCCAGGGGATTATCAAGGATTCTCCTATGGAGAGGTGCTGTTTTACCGATATCCAGATAGACAAGATTCGCCATTGCTTCCCGGCGAATGTTGTTTTTAAGCCTTTTGACCCTACTGCTTTGAGTGATTTTGTTTCGGACACTTGGGTGGCCTTTCCTGCTACCCCTTTCCTCATCGGGTACTCATATCCTTTTCCGACATTTACCCAATCCTTCTTTTCTCTTGCCGGCATCTCATATATCCAAGCTATGCCGATGATCTGGAGGGTTCTATATACCTTCGAGAGGATCATCGAGCAAAAAGGGATTGATTTGGGGATGTCAGAGTTAGCTGAACTTTATGATCTCACCACCTTTGGTTCTCACCGGTACTTGTTGAAACGGAAAGCTGGGGAGGATCATCCAATCTTCAAGGTTACCAAGAATGATACCAACTGGAAACGTCGATTTTTCTTTGTTAAGAGGGATTCCATCCCGGATGGAAAGGATCTGCCTAAGGAATGGGCCACTCATGGTAGGGTAGAGGATCCTTGAAGGATCACTATCAGTCCTGTCTCTTATGATGAGGATCACTGATGTCTTTTCTTTTTTGCAGCTATCTCTGTTGCTCACTTAAAGTTGACCCCTGCTGCCAAAGAAAGAGTGTTAGCCTTCAAGAAGCTTAACCCTGAAGTCAGAAGCTTCCAAATCATTATCCAAGATTCTCAAGAGATATCCTCTGCATCTGCCACAATGTCAAGTAAGTATCCTCATAGAAAATAAGTTTTATGTGAAAGTATTTAATTTAACGAGGGAACTTATCTTGTTTTTGAATTGTGTAGGTGCCGGAAAGTCTGCCAGGTCCGTTAAGTCTGCCTCCAAGTTTGGGATCAGTGACCTTGCCAACGTCACTTCCTCAAAGAAGAAAGCTCCCGCTGCTAGCCCTTCAGTCTCAGCTCCTAAAGCGTCCATTCGGGGCAAAGGGAAAAAGAGGAAAGCTTCTGATGAACTCCAAGGATTCCCTCTCCTTCGCCAGCAATTTCTTGATTACGTGAATGAGGTAAGGATCACTGCCCCTGTAGGTTATCCGCCTATCATATTTTATGTATCCTGCTTTTCTTGAGGATCACCTGAGTCTGAGCTTGTCTTTATTCTCTTGTTTGCAGAAACTTGCTGAGATTGAAACTTATCTTGGCAATGTTGAGGACCAGGAGAGCCAGATTGCTGATCTTCAACAAATGGGCGTGCTTAAGGATCTCAAGATAGGAGATCTTGAGAAGGAGCTCCGGGTCATGAAGGCTGAGGCTGCTCAGAGGTTGATTGATATGGATAACGAGAAGCAGGAGATCACCCAAGATGCTAAGGTCTCCGCGGCAATTGCTATGTATAAGATTCAACTTCAGATGGCCGAGGAAGCTCAGGATCCTACCTTTGACAAAGGCTCGTGGGATGTTGAAGGTTGGAAGGCAAGGCTGGCAGACCTGGAGGACGAGGATGAGGCTGAGGAGATCCCCATGCTGGAAGGTGGTGATGCTGGCAAGGATCAGGGTGAAGCGAGTGGAGCTGGTGGTGATGGTGCAGCGAAGGTTTGAGCTGCAAGATTGGGCAATGATGGAAACTTCTAGACATAGCCGGAGCCCAATTTTTTTGTTTAGTGGTTGTGATGTTTTAAAACAATGATGGTCTGTATTTGAACAATAGTTTAGGGTTGAGGATCCTGGATCCTTTGAACAATAGGTAGGATTACAAAAGGTGGAGGGATCCTCTGTTTGGGGGATGAAGCCTTTGTGATCCTGCCGCTTTTACTTTCCTGCAAAAATGCTAAGACCGCATAGACAACGGACACCCTTTGCCAACCCATGTGGACGGGCCACGTTTTGCTGGTAGAAATGTGGGTTGGCAATTTTGACAACTTTTTTGAAAGGATTAATGATCCTTTGGTTTAATAATATAACTTTAATCTTTCTGGCTTATCTTGTGTTGTTATCCTTCAATAATCCTCTTATTTCTCAATTGCTCTATTTGTTAAAATAATAAGAGTTGAAAAAGTGTTTAATAAACTTAGGATATGATCCTGGATCAAATATCCTTATATTGAAAATTCTTAAAGCGTTTTAGTTCAAGGATCATAGGTTCGGTTGTCAAAGTATAAGGGTTGGTTAGGATAAAGAGTATAGTCAAAAATAGTCAAGGATCATACCTGAGGATCCACGTAAGGATCCTAACCTTCAATCAAGACAACATAGATAAGACTTTGATAATTAATAAGGATTAAAGATCCTTATATGTTTAGACTTCCAAAACCTGAAAAGTGAGATATAACTTGGGACTAAGCCAATGTAAAAGATAAATGAGTAACTGGGGACATGCCCAAAGTATAACTGAGGATGATTCCAGAGGATCACTGGGGACAAGCCCAAAAAGATAACTGGGGATGATCCCGGAGGATCACTGGGGACAAGCCCATAGGATAACTGGGGATGATCCCGGAGGATCACTGGGGACAAGCCCATAGGATAACTGGGGACAAGCCCAAAGGATAACTGGGGACAAGCCCAAAGGATCGTATGTAAACTGGAGTATGGCCCTTTCTGGCAACTATCCAAACTTTAGTGACATGAAAATGTCAAAACCTTAGCTAACGTGAAAACGTTAGAAACCTTAGGAACGGATGTATGGTGCGTCCACCATTATACGTAGGATCCCAAGTATAGCCAGTACGATGAGGTCGCCAGCCCCGAAAATGGGTACTGATCCCAAAGACGTGAACTATATCAGGATCATCGTGCGCTGCTGGCGGAAACTGGGGATAATCCCAAGGATAACTGGGGTTGTACCCAAGGATCTGTGGTGCTTTTGGTGATCTTTGACAATTTGCTGAAGATACCTGAACTATCATAACTCAAATGGTTTGTGAGTAGAGGATGAAGGATACATGATCCTTATCCTTAGGCAAAAAGTAAGAAAATGCAATAGTTTTAGGATAAGCATATTACCAGAATGAGGATCATCAATGGCACCGGGATCCTTCAAGGATACTCCAATGTAAGGATCACATGCATGAAGGATCCTGTTCACATGAAATATTTCTTTAAGTGAACAGCATTCCATGCTCTTGGCAACAAGTTCCCTTCCATGGTTAGCAGCCTGTATGCCCCCTTTCCTGCTTCGGCTTCAATTAAGTAGGGACCTTCCCATTTTGGTGCTAGCTTCCCGTCAGCAGGATTAATAGTATTTTGAAATGCTTTTCTTAATACCATATCTCCGACTTGGAACTTCCTTATCCTGACATTTTTGTTGTAGGCACCAGCCATTCTTTGTTGGTAGCTTGCCATCCTTATTCTGGCTAGATCCCTGATTTCCTCAATAGTATCCAAAATCCTGAGCTAGAGTTGCAGCATTTTCTTCAGGATCACGAGCACTTGTTCTAGCAGTTGGGATCACCATTTCTGTTGGGATCACTGCTTCTGCCCCAAATACTAAAGAGAAAGGTGTTTGACCAGTGGCGTTTTTGGGAGTTGTCCTATCAGCCCATAGCACATAAGGCAATTCTTCTGCCCATTTCCCTTTCTTGGATCCTAGCTTTTTCTTCAGATTGTTGATGATGATCTTATTGGATGATTCTGCTTGACCATTGGCTTGTGGATGAACTGGTGTTGATGTTATCATCTTGATTCCCCAACTGTCACAAAAGTTAGTGGTTCTCCTTCCAATGAATTGAGAACCATTATCACATATAATTTCAGAGGGGATGCCAAATCTGGTTATAATGTTTCTTTTGATAAAGGATATAACTTCCTTCTCTCTGACTTGAGCAAAGGCTTCAGCTTCTATCCACTTGGAAAAATAGTCAGTCATGGCAAGCATAAATACTTTTCCACCAGGTGCTTTAGGAAGCTTGCCAACTATATCCATTCCCCATCTCATGAATGGCCAAGAGGATGGTATGGGGTGTAGTAATTCAGCTGGTTGGTGAAGGATATTGCTATGTCTTTGGCAAGGATCACATTTCTTAGCATACTCCGTAGCATCCCTTTTCATGGTTGGCCAGTAGTATCCTGTTCTAAGGATCCTTGAGAACAAAGCTCTGCCCCCAGTATGGTTTCCACAATCTCCTTCATGGAAATCCTTCAACACCTCTTCAATTTCAGGATCCTCGATACATCTCAAATATGGTCCTGCAAGAGATCGCTTATATAATACATTATTCAGAATTGTGAATTGAGATACCTTAATCCTGAAAGCTCTAGGATTTTCTCCCATCGGGATCTCCCCGTGTTGCAAATATCCCATGATCGGTGAGATCCATGATCCTGAATTAGGTTGGGCTTCTTCACTAGGGATCATTACAGTATCCTCTTCTATTTCCATGGCCACCTGTTTTTCAATAGCAGGAGCCAGGATATGGATGATAGGGATACTTATATCTTCTGGAATCTTCAAGGATGATCCTAGGTTGGCCAATGCATCAGCTTCCGTGTTATCCTCCCTTGGTACCTGTGTTAAGCTAAAAGAAACAAAAGAGAGTGCCAATTCTTTGACTATCTCTAAATATTTGGTTAGTTTTTCACCTTTAACAGCATAGGATCCATTAAAGTGATTGGTGATCAATAATGAATCTACATATACTTCGAGATACTTTACCCCCATATCCTTAGCAATTTGTAAGCCAGCAATTAAGGCTTCATACTCAGCCTCATTGTTAGTTGCCTGGAACTCACAAGCTATAGAGTGGGGTATTATGTCCCCCTGTGGCGATTTTAGTAGGATCCCTAGCCCTGTGCCTTTGATATTTGAGGATCCGTCGGTGTGTAGTATCCAAGGATCCTTGGTCTCATCCAGCTGCTGGACCTCCAATTCTGCTTCCTTTTGTAGATCACTACTGAAATCAGCCACAAAGTCAGCTAGTGCTTGAGATTTAATGGCTGTTCTTGGTTCGTATCTTATATCGTGGGCACTAAGCTTCACTGCCCACTTAGCCATTCTCCCTGACATATCCGGTTTCCTGAGGACATTCTTAATTGGAAAATTAGTTTTAACAACAATAGTATGGATTTCAAAATAATGCCTTAACTTAGTGGATGCCATGATTAATGCAAGGATAAGTTTTTCGAGGTGTGAGTACCTGGATTCGGCATCAAGTAGACTTTTACTTACATAGTAGATAGGATATTGTGTACCTTCGTGATCCTTAACAAGGACAGCACTTACAGCGGTTGAGGATACCGCCAGATATAAGGATAACACATCTCCTTTTTCCGGTTTTGCTAATGCTGGTGCTGAGGACATATACTCTTTTAGGGCTTGTAAAGCATTTTCATGCTTCTCAGTCCATTCGAACTTCTTATTCTTCCTTAGGATATCGTAGAATTCTTTGCACTTTTCTGAGGATTTCGATATGAACCTGTTTAAAGCTGCTATCCTGCCTGTTAGTCTTTGAACATCCTTGGCATTGGCAGGAGATTTGATATTTATTAATGCTTTGATTTGTTCCGGGCTTGCTTCAATGCCCCTCTGGGTTACCATGTATCCTAAGAACTTTCCCGCCTTAACACCAAAATGGCATTTTGAAGGATTAAGTTTCATGTTGTAACTATCAAGGATATCGAATGCTTCTTCCAAGTCCCTTAGGTGATCCTCAGCTTTCTTTGACTTGACCACCATATCATCTATGTACACCTCCATAGTTTTTCCAATTTGATCTTTGAACATCATATTTACCAGCCTTTGATATGTTGCACCTGCATTCTTTAGTCCAAAAGGCATGGCAATATAACAATATAAACCGGTTGGGGTCATAAAGGCTGTATCCTCTTGGTCAGATGGTTCCATCTGGATTTGTTGGAATCCGGATGATGCATCCATAAAAGTTAACAGTTCATGCCCCGCTGTTGCATCCACCATGGAGTCAATGTGGGGTAATGGGAAAGGATCCTTGGGACATGCCTTATTCAAATCAGTGAAATCGACACATACCCTCCACTTTCCGTTTTTCTTTTGGACAACGACCACATTGGCTAACCATTTAGGATACTTTACCTCTCTGATCATACCTGCTCGAAGTAGTCTCTCTACTTCTTCTTGGATAATGGCATTCCTTTCTGGTGCAAACTTCCTCCTTTTTTGATGGATTGGCTTGATAGACCTGTCAATGCCAAGTTTGTGAGTAATAATATCCTTAGATATACCTGTCATATCTTCATGTTTCCAAGCAAAGGTGGATTTTCTTCTTTTGAGGAAGGATATCATGTCTTCTTTCATTTTGCCAAGGATCCCTGATCCGATATAGATTTTTGATTCAGGATCACTAGGATCCAAGAGGATTTCATCTACATCTTGTTCCCTTGCCTCCAAGACGTTCCTCGGAGGATACTGTAATTGCTATTGCTCCCTTGGTTTCGAGGTTGGCTTCATGGATGAGGTATAGCAATCCTTAGCTTCTTGCTGGTCACTGTCGATCTTGATTATCCCCCATGGGCTAGGGAGCTTCACACATTGATGGTAGGTAGACGGAACTGCTTTCATGTCATGTATCCAAGGCCTGCCAAGGATAACGTTGCAACAAGATAAACAGTCAATAACACAAAATTTTTGGTAATTATGTAATCCTTCCACGTAGATTGGGAGTTTGATGTCCCCCAGAGTTTTCTTCGTTTCTCCACTGAATCCCACCAGCACGGAGGATCTTGGTGTGATGTCTGATTCTGGGATTCCCATCTTCTTCAAGACATCAAGCTGGATAATGTTCACTGAGCTCCCTCCGTCAATAAGGATCCTGCGGACAAAATGGTTAGAGATAAAGAGAGTGATAACTAAGCTATCATGGTGAGGATCCTGAACATTAATGCGATCATCCTCATCAAATGTTATCATCTTTCCTTCTGAGACGCTTGAGGTTCTAATAGGCCTTTCTCCATTATCCATTTTTGATTCTTTTGCATGTCTTTTGGCCGCTGAGAAGGATGTTCCACAAATGTCTGATCCTCCGGATATGAAGTTAATCACTTGTGCGTTTGCCGGAGGTGCTGGAGCCTTTTCAGGGATCCTTTCAGGATCCTGGGTCCTTTGCTTTTTTCTCCCCAATAATTCTTTTAGATGCCCCTTGCTTAGCAGGTATCCAATTTCCTTTCTTAAGGCTATGCAATCTTCAGTCAGATGGCCGAAATCCTCATGGTATGCACACCATTTGGACTTGTCTTTAGTCCCGGATGGTTTATCATTCTTCCTGGGCCACCTAGCCTTTTCACCTAGATTCTGCATTGCAAGGATTAGTTCATGATTATCAACGGAAAAACAATATTCTGAGATTGGAGGATATTCTTCATCATCCTCTTCTTGGTCGACAGCATGCACATTCTTGTTCTCGTTTCTATGGTAGGATTTGAACTTGTTGCTTTTGAAGAAGGATCCTTGCTTATCTTGTTTTGAGGATCCTACTTGTCTCTCCTGGATCCTCTTGTCATCCTCTAGCCGGATAAACCTGAGTGCTCGAGTTCTTACTTCATCTAAGTTCCTGCAAGGTGTCATAACAAGATCATCATAGAATAATGAATCCTTAAGAAGTCCCATTTTGAAGGCTTCAACAGCCGTAGCCATATCCAAGTTGGGAATATCCAAGGATTCTTTACTAAATTTAGTTATATAATCTCTTAATGATTCGTTATGATTTTGAGTTATCCTGTACAAATCACTAGTTAATTTTTCAAATTTTCTACTACAAGAAAATTGGTTATTGAATAAATTAACTAAATTAGCAAATGAAGTAATAGAGTAAGGGGGAAGACTTAGCAGCCATTTGAGGGCTGATCCAGTAAGAGTAGATCCAAATCCTTTACATAGGCATGCTTCCTTCAATTTTTCCGGGATAGGATTGATCTCCATCCTTTCCCTGTATTGTGCTATATGCTCCTCTGGATCCGTTGTGCCGTCATACAACTTCATGGTAGGGATATGGAACCTTTTGGGTACCTCTGCATCACAGATTGGTGGTGCAAAGCGAGATACCTTGTGGCTCCCATCTGCAATTTCTGGGATAGGCTTGACTACCCCTGGAACACTTGAGATCATGTCCTTTAGTTTCTGTAATTCCCTGGCCATAACATGATTGGTACCTGTATCCTGCATGAATCCAAGGTTAGTAGTAGGATAATTATTTAAAGTGTTACCTCCCATTGGGTTCTGGTTAGGGAATCCACATTGCTGGGATTCTGGAACAACGGAAGGACCAGTGGAAGCAATGGTCTGCATTGGAATGAAGTCCCCTTGATGGATATCTAAACTTCCTGTTTGCAAACTTTTTAGGGATCCTGGCATCTGTAAGGATCCTGGTATCTGGGATGATCCTGGAACGAAGGAGGATCCTTGAACCTGGGATGATCCTGGAACAAAGGAGGATCCTTGGCTCTGGAATGATCCTGGAATAAAGTAGGATCCTTGAAACTGCTGTGCCCCCGGATAGGCTCCCGGATTCATGAAGGATCCCATATACTGAGGATAGGATCCTGCTGGCTGAAAATACGAGCCCGATGTCCGAGTCATTGCTGCTGACTTGAGATGTAATCCTCTCGTCTCCCCTGTGATCTGTACGTCTGGGATCCCTGATGGCTGAGAGGTGACCATTGGAGTCTCAAAACTCAAGGATTTTGGCATCAGTGGGGAATGATCCTCTGCCGCTTTCTTTTGTCTTTTGAGATCTCCAATCTCCCTGAGGATCCTGTCATTAGTTTCATCCTGCCGCTGCATACGATCCTTCATCTGCAAAATTAAAGCAAACACATCACTAGTACTGGGAATAGAAGAATTCATAGCAGAAGAAGATGGAGGTTTAGAGAAAGAAGGGGTTGGTCTCTTCTCAGCATTTCTCTGGGATCCTGCCGGTGGAGGAGGTAGAGTGGTTTGTGCTGAGGTGACTGCAGACATCGCCGTGGAGGTGTTCTTCAATGATGAAGCCATGTAACTCTTTGAAATGATTTCGAACAAAAGATTTTCTTTATGAATGAAGCACCAATTGCCCCACGGTGGGCGCCAAACTGTTTTGGTCAAAAATCACACAAGGATAATGTAACCAAACTTTATGTAAACGGGGTATGATGCTTGGTTAGCTATGAAAGTAAAGGATCACTTCTGTGATATAGATACAAAGACACAATGATTTATACGAGGAAAAAGCCCTTGATCAATGTATGATCTCCGGCATAAAAAACCTCGGGTGATGGCAACTACCGATCACCAACTTCAATATAATAAAAATGTAGTTACAACTTCGGATGATAATGAGCTGAGTACAAGGATCACTGAGTGTCTAAGTGTTCGAGAGTTGTGTCGTATGTTGTGTGTGTTCTTCCGAATGAGGAAGATGGGTATTTATACATGTGTAGGTAACTTATTTTAGGTAGATAGACCACTAATCAGCTCATTACCCCTTTAGAAATAAAGATAATCTAGCCTAAATTGCTGCCCATTAATCAAGCTAAGTTTCCATATCCGGTACAACGTCTATCTCCAATTTAGCTCTTGCCATATTTGTGAAAACGCGTCCCTGGATCATGATGTGTAGGGCATATCCTGCTAGGTGTTCCTGCAAAACAATTTTGTAACAAGTGGAAGTGACCGTTAGTGTAAGGATCACCATATCGTCCCATGATCCTGATCCTGAAGTCTGGCTGAGGATCACTATCTGCCAAAGAAACAAGGATCACTGGTCAGGATCACGTATAAGGATCATTTATAGTAAAATCCAGCCCCAACAGCAACCTCTATGGCTTGATCGAAATCTGTGGTGAAACGTATCCACAGTTCGGTATTTTGACCAAGAACATATGTTTTAAACCTCTCAACCCATCCTGGATATTCATTCAAATGCATCAACTTTGGAGGTCGATTCAAACTTCCTGTTTCACTTTCGCTTAGTAGAATACTTTGAATGCTCGGAGTTTGATTCGATACCAAAGCCCATTGATTTCCCTGAGAAGAAGTTGATACCGGCGACTCAGCCCATAAAGGAGATGACCTTGTATTCGTGTATTTTCCATCGTCTGGAGCCGGTGTACCCCACCATGAGGGAGTGACATTTGATCTTGTATATTCACCATTATCTGGAGCCGGATTCCACCAACTCGGATTCATGATAGATAAACAAAATAAATGCTAAGTGAGTAATCCGAAAGATATCACGGCCGAAGGATCCTGTTCCGAACGATCTGAAATCACAGAAACTTGTTAACAATAACCTGACCACAATCGAAGGATCAGCTCTTGTTCGAAGGATCAACAGTACTCGAAAGATTACTGTTGAATCTCGAACAATAACAATGATTTCGAAAGATTCAAGAAATCGAAGGATTCCCCTTTTGAAGGATCCTTATCTTTCGAATATCCTTATCTTTCGTATAACTGACTTTCGAAAGAACACACTTGTTCGAATGATCAACAGTGTTCGAAGGATCACTGTTGACTTTCGAGCACTGGCTTCGAAAGATTCAAAATCTCGAAAGATTCACACTTGAAAGATCCTTATCTTTCGAGATAAATCCCTATCTTTCGGACACTTGACTTTCGAAAAGATTCCTTTATCGAAAGATATGTTTCAGACTTCGAAGGATGGGTCGAAGGATGATGATCTTTCGAGCCTTCCTTGATCAAAAGATGATCTTTCGATGTCGAAGGATATCTTTCGAAGTCGAAGGATATCTTTCGAATGTGCACTGACACACTGACACAGGTGTGACGGGTTGGTGAAAAGGTGATGGGTTGGTAAGTCAACTTTCGGCAAAAGGGTATGGCAGAGTGTACTTTCTCACCAACCAAGATTTTCAAAGATAGTTTACCCAAAAAGGAAAACCTTATCTTCAAACCAGTCACCGGAATATTGACCGGAATATGGCCGGAAATTACCAACACACTCAAAAACAAGTTTTTAAGTTACCCAACCCACTTACGAACACTCCCGGTAAGTTTAAAACACGTTTTCCAGTTTAAAAGTGTAGAAAAACCAACAAAAACGGGTGTTAAACCAAGTGTTCAAACACACACCAAGAACTTGAATAACCCGGTTTTAAACAAGGTAAAGAGCCAAGCTCTGATACCACTTGTAGGTCCCTCGACGGAGGATCGAGAACAAACCTAAACCTTGTTATACTAACCCACTAGCAAGTGCGGAATCCAAGCTAGCGAGCAAACCGGGATAATGCAAGAACAAACACAAACACACAAAGATTCAACGATTAACACCACTTGTATTAATGCGTAGAAAGTTTCCGGTTACAAGCACAATGTTTACAATCTGTTTGCAAACTCTCAAAGTATGTGTGTGTGTGTTTCGGACAGAATGCTCTCAAAGCTATCTCTCGGATGTGTGTGTTCTATCTGTCTAAGTCTCTGTCTTTCACACTACACTGCATGGGTATATATATACCCAGCCCATGATGTCTGGTCGAAGGATCCGATAGATGGTCCGAAGGATCATCTATCGAGGACATTTCATTCGAAGGATGAGCAGGGACCTCGAAGGATGATCCTTCGAGGTCTATCATTCGAAGCATATCTTTCGAGCACCTCGAAGGATCAACAGTATCCTTCGAGGCTATCCTTTGATACAGACATACATACAACTTATTGGCCAAGTCAAACTAGGAGGATAGATGACTTGGTCAATTTACAGACTGACTTAGGACATCGTTTACATACAGACCGAATACAGACAAAGTACAGACACAAGTGCACCAACATTTTTTTTGAATAAAAAAATAAGGGGAGTTAAGAGGGGAGTGGCGCCATCAAATGGGGGTGTTAGGGGAGTTTAAGAGGGGAGTTGACGTGGCACACGGGGATTGGTTTGGCGTAAGAGAAGGGACTCACCTATTAGGTGAGCACCCCCTTCACCCTTATATATTTAAGAGTAAGCTGCCATTTTCAATGCTTGACAATTGTAAATATTAATAAATAATGTTTCAAGTGTGAACAGAATGATAATACTAATAATACAGCTTTTAAAACATGTTGAATAAATATGTAAAATCAAAATACTTGTCGCAGTGTTTTTATAATTCAACCTTTTCATGGTTATCATATTATATATATAGCTGACTGGACCCAAGATCAATTTATTTCTTCAATCCTCTCTTTCTCTCTCTATATCTACCTCTATAGTCACACAGTGGTTAGGAGAAGATCGACAGGTTCAAGGTGATTGCCAAAGAAAATAAGGAAGAGTTCTGAATGGTTCTTGATGATTATATAGAACACCCATGTGTTAAAAGCCTGTAACTGAAGTAACTTTTAAGAAGCCTTTTTGATTTAGAAAAAGATGGGAAGTTGTGGGAGGACTGGAGCTGTAAGGCAATACATAAGATCAAAGGTTCCAAGACTTAGATGGACTCCTGATCTTCATCATGCTTTTGTTCATGCAATTGACAGAATTGGAGGTCCTGAAAGTAAGTTTTTTAAATCATTTTCTTGTAAGTTAACTATTCTTTCATGAATTGGTGTGTTTATGATGATGATTTAATGTCTTATGTATGTATGTGTATAGAAGCTACACCAAAGCTTGTTCTTCAGATGATGGATGTAAGAGGTCTCACCATTTCCCATGTCAAAAGTCATCTCCAGGTTCTATTTTTCATCATTCTTCTATTTTTTTTATATAAAAAAACTATCTTTTCATGTGAACATGATTTATTTATATGTATTAATGAAACCATTTAACAGATGTATAGAAGCATGAAGAGTGATGGAAATAAACGAGGTATACTTCTAAACTATCATGTTATGTCAAAAGGCCATTTGATCAACAACAAAACCCTAGTTCTAAATTTGTTTGATTTTTATATATTTTTAGACCAACTTTGTATTAATACATTTTTTGTATTTTTGCAAGCTTTCAAAAAAATTAACTTCTAAATTTTAAGTTCGTATTTTTCTTCGATCAAGATATTGGTCAGTTGTTAATGGGAATTAAGTACACACATACTTCCTTCATTTATTATTTATCTACCCTAAAATGTGGTCTCTTTGACCTAAATAGAGAAGCAAGCAGTGAACAAATCAACTTTGTCCCCTCTTCTAGCTTAGGAAAATCTATGAAATCTTCCAATTTATTATGGTTTCACTAAAATCCCTTCTTAAATTGGTTGTCTTCAAATTAGGGTCAATACACACATATGTACTTTCCATAAAAGAAAAAGATTCTTCCCTTTTTATTCCCATACCTTTTTGTTTATTTATGTATATTGTCTAATGTGGGGACACTAATTGGTCTCACTTATGGCAACTAATAATGATCATGATTAATTATGAACATTTATATCAGGAGATGAAGATCCCAATTTCATTGGATCAAGAAGAAGACAATCAGTTGAGGATCATGATGATGGATGTCTTGATCATGAGTTAAAGCCCAACTTTGAAGATTCACATCCTCATTACTCCTTTTACACTCTCCCTTCTAAAAGGTTTGTTCAAATATCATATAGTATTCTTCTCGAGGCCGGCTTTTGTACAATTGGCTTAACATACAGGAAACGTACGACATTCAGTATCAACATGTGAAAATTGGTTTATAACATGCGATTTTGGCATTTATTAACATCATACGAATTTTGTTTTTTTTACTAACATGCGAAGTTTGGTTTTTTTATAAATATGCAATTTTCATTTTTTTCTTAACATGCGATTTACATTTTTTTAAACATAACGTGCGAATTTGATATTGCGTACGCTTCGTATGTTAAGCCATATTGTACGGCACACTTTTTCTATTCTTCTAAATATAAAGTATAAAAACGTTATGCATTTATAGTTAGTGGCGGACCCATGATTTTTCACTGGGGTCCAGTTTTTGTGTAAGAATTTTTCATAACCAAACATTAAAATTTTTTGGTCAGTCATCGTAGTTGGGTCGGGACTAGGAAGTAATGTAGAAGCATTTTGTGGACATGAAACCACTACATTATTAAGAACCATTTTTAAGCATCAAGTTATCAAATAGTGGTGTTTAATAACTTGCTTGGAACCAATAGCTAGCTAAACAACACAATTCACATAACTTCAAAATTTTGTTTGAGTTTTTTTTAATGAACGCCACTATATGCTGGAAGTCTTATTTGGTAATCAAATGTGAAATAACATTGACATTCAATTTATCATTTTAAAAAAGTAAATTAGAGGTTCAATGGGTGGTTGTGCTGTTTTAAAACACTAATTTAATTTTGATGAAAAAAAAAAACTAAAAAACAAGACATGTAAAACTTGAACTTGGGATCTATGTGTTGGAAAAGGAGATTTACCACCACACCATCTTTGCTTTTAATACTATAGGGTCCAACTAATTTATTTTATGGGGTACTTGATAAATTTAACATACCGAATCTACTATTTTTAAAAAAACATTGGGGTCCGTGGACCCCGACCCGGACCATATGGGTCCGCCAATGTTTATAGTATATAAAACGATGTAGCTTTGACATTTTCAGCACCAATTTGTATGATCAATGTAACTTCACATTGGTGTTTAGCTGTAAATTAACATGTTGAAATTTGTAAAAATGGTATCGTACGTTCTATAAGTTGTAGACTCTGTAATGTTATATACTTTTTTATAAAAAAGATTATAATGTATTTAGTTTGCCTTTGCATGTTGAGTTTACTTTTTAATTTCAAATATTTAAATCTTATGTATTATTAGAGGGAGAATGGAGACAAGAAATGGTAAGCATGAATGGTGGGGAAATGAAGCAGAAAGAGAGCAAAAGGAAGCTGGAGGGAATCTCACATGGCAGCATACTCTTCATTCTTTCCCACATTTTCTCTTGCATCCTTCTTTTACCCATGTAAATGCTCTTCATCAGGAATCTGACTTGGTAAAGGTTCTCTCTCTATATATATATATAATTAAACAAATAAATTAAACATGAGTATTTATATTCTTTTTAAATTACCTATATCATGCTCTTTGGTAAGAATTCAAAGAGTTACCTACTTTGTTTGTCTAATTTGAGGTGAAGGTCCAATATTAATTGGGAGTTCTTATACAAATATAAAACCTATTTTAGTTGCTTTTGTATTAATTCTTTTAAAACGAATAGCTCAAAATAGCTCACATAAGTCTTCCAAAGATACACATACTAATGGAGTAATCTCTACGATGAGACTAGAACCCTTAACTAGTCAGAGAAAATTATATTTACGATATACACACCTTGAATCTTGATACCGATAGGGCTTGGACTTTGGTAATTATTTTATAAGTTAAGATAAATAGAGCACAAATACAAAAGCTATGCATAATCCTACATTTTTAGTAATCCTTTTGTAAATCGTTAAATTTTACCCTTTAAAAAGTAAAATCCTTCTGTAACATGATGATTAAATCTTCTTATTAAATGTGTATGTTATATGATAGGTTTTAGGGTTGTCTATATACACGTACACGGTACACATGTATAAACGCATCCCTATAATCCTGATATCCACGTGACCACGTACGCACGGTGTATTCTTGCAATATAGTGTGTTAAGTCTTGAGTGTGTTGTACCCTAATGCTTTTAGAGTTGTACAATATTGAACAAACATACGGAAATCAGCCTTTAAACTCTAGTAAACAAAGTAAGGGATGATTTCTTTGGCATGCATGTGTTGCTTTCAAAAGCAGAGAATATGCTGTTGCTCTAAATTCCTGTTTGGTTTCTTGGAATGCTTTTTCTTTGCTTTGTTTTTACATCCACATCTACCAAAAAAAAAACTACTTCTAAGCAACAATTTTGTACTTTCTACATTGTGTTGTCATGACATATATACCATACGAATCTTTATAATCATACATTATGCTCAAAATAAAATTTTTAGGGGTTAGGTTCATCAGGGATAAGAAAATCCTACTTATTAAATTAATTTATTTACAAAGAGATGGATTATTATTTTTATAATATAGTTGTCATACTAAAATTTAATGCATACTTTTGTTTTATAAAAAGTTGAAAAGGGGAAAAAACTGACGAGTGTAGAGGTGTTTATCGAATTCGTATTCTGGTTATTAAAGTAATTTGTCACATCTTGTCCATTTATTAGAAGACAGTCTTATTTTAGTGCCTATAGGCTGTATAGTAACATATAATTTTATATACAATGCATAGAGTAAGGTTGGTTTTGTTTTGTGTGGAAAATATGTTGTGGTGGATATGGGTGAAGAATTTCAAAGATATATAAAAGGTGTTTGGTCGGAAATTAGGCATTCATTGATTTTTGTTACGTTTTCGTATTTATGATTTTCTGAAAGTGTCTCGTTCGAATCTGATACTTGGTTGTTTTTTGGTCAAAGTCTTGAGTTGAAAAGGAATGTAGCATATTTAAGTCCTTGAAAAGTAAAAACGATTACAATTTTGTGATGTATATGTTTTACACAGATTTTGGAAGGTGCTGGAAGATGTGGACCATTTAAGAGACGGAAATTAGAGAGCTCAAGAAGCATTCGAGATGAACATGAAGACGAAGATGGGTTATTGTTGACGCTTTCGTTGCACCAGCCCTCGACACAAAGGAGCAGTAATTACGGTTCATCAACGAGTGACACTAGTGAGGTGTACTCGACGTCTAATGTAAACCATGGCTATTCAAACACGTGTTGTGTTAATTTAGACTTATCTATTGCTTTATGTGGCAACTGAAGATAATTTGAAGAGCTTTTTGAAAATAAATATTTGTAGGTGTATTGCAAATTATTCCATTTGTTTTAGCATGGTATTAGGTTGGTAATAAAAAACGATGTTGTCTTGTAATGTTCCTTGAATCTTGTGTGAACTAGTTAAGTCAATGGCGTAGGTTAGACAACCTTTTTTGAAGAATAACAATCCAAATGAGTTATGGCTAAAAGAGGTTGGGTTGATCTATTTGTACTAAATCCTATAACCGATGGACTTGATAAACACTGTAAGGTCGTCTTCCTTCAACGAACACACGAACCGGACCGATCGAACACACACGCGATGTGTGGATACCACCGCGTGCCTCATACTGCAACGTAGATCGTACAGAAGGTGTAGAAGATGAGAACCGTGAATACACAGAGCATTCACAATCAACAATCACACAGATTGAATAATGAACACAAAGCTAGGGTTTGTTTGCACAAGTAGTTTTCTCTAAAATTTCACTGTTTCATTGAATGTCTTATGATTGCATACATCACAAAGCTTATATACAATCACATGTTCGCACACCTTACAATGAAGCCTCAGTAGTTAACAAATAAGTACTCACCACTAAATAGAAATTACAAGTTCGCACACTAGAACCACAAGTACTCACCATATAAAACCACAAGTACTCACCATATAAAACCACAAGTTCTCATGAATAAGAACCCTTGTCCAAACTTGTGACACTTTCACATAATTACAAGATCAGTCCTTCAATGTTGAAACTTCAGCACTATCCAGCATTTATCAAACTTTGGTGCACTTATAAACACATATATGCAAGCGATTATTGACTTGAAACAAAATATATTAAACCCCGAAAGACATGATGATATGTTTTGTTATCGTAAAAAAGTTTGAAAATGTCTACAAATAGTATTGAAGATGCATATATGGTTTGATATAGATCACATATGAATTATAAAACTTAATAAGTATATGATGCAATCTCTCATAGCAACAAATATTATTTTCAGCTTTAAGTATAAGATGTTAATAGATTTGGTTTTGGTTTCCCGAGACATTAGGTATAGACTTTCTAGAAGGTTACTCATCCTAATGCTACTGCCCCTCGAGCATGCTTGGAGTTTTCCTTTAACATGTTGATTATATTTGAGGCTGGACATTCGATAGAGCACTCACATCAGGTCCTTTAAACCATACCACATTTTTAAATTTTTAAGTAAAAGCATAAAATCATCTTATTTCTCTCCTCCATGAGCCTCCCCATCTTCATATTCTCTCCATCAAATTTTGAGGGGAGCCATGTTGAAGCCTCAAATATGAGGGGACACTATTCACCCGTAAAGTTATTAAATTTTTTTAGTTTTTTTTTTAATTTTAAAATCGTATGTATGTATGTATGTATGTATGTATGTATGTATGTATGTATGTATGTATGTATGTATGTATGTATGTATGTATGTATGTATGTATGTATGTATGTATGTATGTATGTATGTATGTATGTATGTATGTATGTGTGTGACACACGACATTTTCAGGTTAACACCGTTAACACAAGCTTCGTTATCTCAAACATTCACTCATGCATTACACTTGATGAGGGTTAATTAAGTGTGTCAGTTATTTCACGAACACTCACATAACGGTAATTCGGAGAACAATAGATTCATACGAGTCTGTCCCCGACTGTTGGTGATCAATCGAAATAAATTCCCGAACAATTAAATAAATATAAATTATGTGAAGTTATATGTTATGTGGCCTTTACGTGTATTATATCGCATACGTCTAGGTGTAAGTACGTGGATTTGTAATTTCTAATAAACAGAAGGAATTGAAATTGTAGTTTAGGGGAATTACTGAAACTTCAATTAAAATAACCCATAGATCACCTAGATGATCCATGGACACCCTTCAACCCATGGATCCCTTATATAAATATTTTTATAAAAAAATAACACAAACCTTACCCCTCCCACCTTGTGGTGATCGAGATCCCAAACCCTCACCCTAAACATGTCGCACCTCATCACCACCATTCCACCCTTAGTTGATTCTTGGATCTAGCAATTAGACGCATTATTGATCGATCCTCGCTAACACTAACGCTTTCAAGTAAGATTCTTGGTTCAATTTTGATTATTTTTGTGATTTCAAGTTTAGGGTACACTACAAGAAAATGAAGCTAATGCAACCATGATAAAAAGTTGCATTAGGCCTTGAAAAGGTTGCATTAGGCTTAATGCAACCTTTTATCAAGGGATGCATTAGATGAAGTTGCATTAGACCTAATGCAACCCTTTTCTTAAATAATGCAACTTTTTTTGAAAGGGTTGCACTTGATATTTAAATGCAACCTTTGCTACCTCAAATGCAACTTTTGCTACTCTAAAATGCAACCATTTTTATAATTTTCAGTAGAAAAACCCAACTTTTTTTATATCAAATGCAACATTTTTTAAAGATTTTAGTTACAATAAGTGCAACCTTTTTAAAAGTCAAATGCAACTATATAACATCCTTGTTTAAAATACTATATAACATCATTGTTCATTCAAATAATGGTTTTGATCAATAAAATGGTTGACTTTATCGTTGATTATGTGTTATTGTGCGTTGATTGTATGATCTTGGTGATGTTATTCGCACAATGTTTAAACATTTCCAATAATGGAAACTTCATTAATATTGGTATGTGTAGGATTGCATGCTATATGTATTTGAAGATCAATGTTGATTGGTATTGCTAGTTAGGTTGTATGAGAGTGTTTTCATGAGTTGAATTTCATTAACAATGATCGGTTACGTAGGACGGTAGGGTTTCCAAAAAGGGAAATTTTATTGAAGTTACAACTTGTAACATGAGTTTTAAACATGCATGCCTATGAAGATGTCAATGTGCTACATGGATTGTGGAAACTCGCATGCTAGACCATAGGTTTCTAAAAGTAGAAACTTTATTACCATGGACGTGTGGGATTTGTGATTGGACATGCATGATGATGTTAACAATGTTGATATGTTAGTTAGGATGTATTAAAATGTTTAGAAGTGTCGATTTAAAGAAATCTTGGGAATTGGAATTTCAAGCATAACTTACTATATGTGGAAACTTTAATGGAATATTGATCTGCACATTTATGTTCTAGACGTATGGTATGTGATGTGATGATCTAGGATGTCTTAGACTAATTACTTAAACATGTTAGTAAAGTTGGATTTCTAAAAATGTCATCTTTGCTTGTGACTAACTAAAAAGGGAAACTGTAATTGTGATAAAGTTTAAATATGAACCATACGTGTTATGTAACGTACTATACTTGTATATTATGATTGTGTGATCATAAACGAACATTAATCCACTTAATGGGTCACCAACGGGTCGTTGAGTCAAACTTGGTCAACTTGAGTCAACAAGTTAACTATTTTCAAAACACGTAAACAATGGAACTGTTTAGATACTAAGGGTTATATGAACCTATACGAACACACACTCACAGACATATGTTGATAGGCAACATTTAGGGATTCACCTATGTTGCACTTGCTAATTTTAACACAAGCCTTTAGGTGAGTTTCACGGCCTTTTTTACGTACTTCCTTTTTGGGGAGAAAACATGAATGCAAACATTTAGATTCTATAATTCTTGCATATCACTTGTTTTACTAAGCGCAAAAATATATGAAAGTCCTTACACATCTCGAATCGTTAATATAGGGTTTAGCAAGGTAATCTTGAGTAGTACTACTGGGTTTCACGTACCACACCCTCGTAAGTCGTGCTAACATGACTGGAAGTCTAACGCGTGTAAAATTGACCTAACATCTCACCATCGGTGATGATAGACGTGGTGGAAGGCAACAAAAGACAAACAGTCAGCTTTGGTTTTGAAACGCTTTAGTGACATGTATATATACTAGCTAATATTGATATATATTTGTATTTACTTTATTCAGTTGAAACTTGTGAACTCACCAACCTAGTGTTGGCACATTTTAGCATGTTTTCTCAGGTCACTAAGGTACACACGATGAAAGAGCATGCATGGAGTCATATTGCTTAATAAACATTTTTCTTACATCAATTGCATGGGTTTAGGACGCCTTGTTTTGCGCACTAAATTATTTTAAACTTTCTTTTATTTACGCTTCCTCATTACTTTCAAACTCTTAACATTATTGTCACACCTTCAAAAATTCACATACGGAGTTTTACCGCGAGGCATGTGACTGACCAGAATCAAGCCACTAATCATGTTGAACCTACTATTTAAAATCATTAAAATTCATCACAATCAACACGATTAGTGATTAGGTTTTTTAATATCTAAAACACAGTTCAAATAAACAGCATAAGCTAAACGTAAAACCCAGACATGAGTTAAAAACCACAATGTTTAATAAAATATAAAATCGAAAGTTTATTACAGCCATGACAGTCCAAATGCTGCAAGCTCCCATGCTGTACCTAATGACATGTAAAGCATGCAGTAGTGTGTCAACATAAAGTTGGTGGGTTCATAGTTTTAGTTAAACGTAGAGCGTAAGCGTAAGTTCACATGTAAAAGCGTTATAAGTATGACTCGAGTAGCTAACCCTCATCCCCACATGATAAACTGTGTAGATACTGAAAACTGACATAGTAAGTTTTTGTGCCCTCCATCAATGTCTATCTGCATTGATGCAATAAGAAAGGTCAATAGTTCATGCTTGGCTCCCAGCACGGGGTGAGGTTTGTCAAAACTAATAGCGCTATTAACTAATACTCCGTCTGCCAACCCGGCAAGCTAATCGGTATTATGTGTGGGGACTTTCAGGATAGAGTTTCCGTTTAGTCCAAGTGTACTACTCCACCTCCAGTGATAGTATGTTTCAGTGGTTCCAATTCAGGAACGTGCGTGTAGCCCCAAACCAGGGGTACCGTATAAATTTCCCAAACCAGGGAAATAAGTTTGTTGTCTCTAACCTGGGACCCATGCTTTTAGTAAAGAGTTGTGAACTCACCTTAGTTTTGCTCGGTAAGACTTAATGCGTTATAAGTTGATGTTGTCAACCATGACCTATAATACACATAGGGTTATTAGTGTGTTTATGCAAAGTTTATAAGTTCTACACTCATCTAGCACACATAGGACGTAAACAAGTTGTCACGTAATATTTTATCTTGTGGTTTCGTGCACGTGTTCAAAATATAACCTATGACATTTCATACGCTAATTATACAATCACTAAGCAAGTAAGGACACCAAAATAGCAAGTTCGACTCTTATACGCTTTATAAATCATGCATAGCAAAATCACTAAAATTTGGCTGTTTTAGGAAGCTCGTTTACCAATTTTACAATGTTGTAGAAATTATGATCTTTTTATGGGGCGTACCACTCAGTGGGATTGTCCTTATGTTAAATTTTTACGGTCTAACTTATTATCGAAAAATTTAGAAAAATCTTTTACTATGCAGTGTAAAGATTCGTCACTTTCTTACTCCCAGTTTACGGAAAAATTTATTTAGAAATTCTTAATTACCCAATTGACCTGATTCTGCTTGGAGATTTGCATCGACACCTAAGACTATCTACTGTATAAATTTCATGGTCAAACTCCAAGTATTCACCAAGATATGACGTAAAACACAACACAAAAAATCTGTAGAAAAATGCAGCTTTGACCACTGAAACGAAATAATTCGTTTAAAATATCAAACGACGTCCAAAAATTGTGATTCTAGCGCCATTAGAAGCGTATTTCAAAATAACATGTTTTGGACTCAAGAAAATCCAGTTTTCATTATGGATGTAACTGTTGGACAGATTCTGCTTTCAGTTTATAACGCTCTAACGCGAGTTATATTGGTTCCATTAACGTGTTTAGCGAACGACAACGACACTTATACTTCACTTGCAGCAGGTTATCAGCAAACTCAGATTATTTATCACTAGAGCATTAAGTACTAACAAGAATTAACCCAACATCATACGAAAATCAAACCCTAGTAAAAATACGAACTCATATGTGATCATAACATCAATCAAGCATGAATCCTAGCAAATAGCACTACATGTAATCATCATAAAATCAAGAGTATCAAGCAACGCAGCCAACTAACAAGGTTAGACAACCGAACATGCAAGAGTTCTTATAAATAACAATAAAATACAAAGTGTGAATACCTAGTGATGGATGAAGTTTGTGTGGTCCTCGAAACCGAATCTGGAAGTCATTAGACTCCTAAATAGCATCAACAGCAGCGCAAAAGGGAGGGGAGCAACAAATCACGATGGTCAGTTTAGGGTTTTAGGGGATTTTGAGAGAACATGAACTATACGTAACCTATTAAAGCCTTAAAAGCATGGGGCGGTTTGGTGACTTGCATGTGGGCCGGAAGTATGGTCATATTGGGCTAGAATTTATGGTAGGGTTTGGGCTGTTAATGTTCACAAAACGTAGAGGAGTGGAGGGTGTAAATGGCAGCGATTTGCTGTTTATGTATATATATTTTTAAACATATAACCACTTAACTATAAAATTATAACTAAACAACTCAACTAATATAAAGTGTAATAATGAAGTTATGGTTCGGGCCTAATAAGTTTCGAGCTACACGAGTTATGCCATGGTTCAAGCAGTTCGGGTCGGTTCAATCATGATATGGATTTGGCTTCGGATACTCGTTTGTACGTTATAAACTACATAAGTATAAGTTTAATTCATCGAATAAGATAAGTCTATAAATTGATTTATAAAGCGAACTAATGGTTTTAACCTCGAGAATTACGGGTTGTCACATCATCCCTAAGTTCAAAGAAATTTCATCCCGAAATTTAGCAAGCAGTCACTGAAGAAGTTAGTGCGGTTGAGCGTTTTCGTGGGGTATCACAATTATTTTCTCACTAAATGAGTAGATCATAGATCATATAGTGGTCATTCAATGTATATTATGGCAATAATCCTGATTTGTCACATGTCTAGCGGTAGAACCCTGCTGGTGGAATTTGAGGGTGTGACAGTATATGTATATATTGTATTATATAAATCCAAGTTTGCACTTATATATATATATATATATATATATATATATAGGGAGCCGCTAGAATGAGAACCACCTCGAGTTGTAAGAATCGCGAGAACTACACCCCACGGAGCACCGTTCGCCATGATTTTTTTTTACAAGTAGATGTGTATATTATAAACACAGCCGTAAAAAATCATGGCGAACGGCGCTCCGTGGGGTGTAGTTTTTTACACCACAAGTTTGGTGAAAAAAAAAGAAAAAAGAAAAAAAAATTAAAAACACCAAACTTGTGGTGTAAAAAACTACACCCCACGGAGCGCCGTTGGCCATGATTTTTTACGGCTGTGTTTATAATACACACATCTACTTGTAAAAAAAAAATCATGGCGAACGGCGCTCCGTGAGGTGTAGTTCTCGCGGTTCTTACAACTCGGGGTGGTTCTCATTCTAGCAGCCCCCTATATATATATATATATATATATAGGAAGGTTCAAATGAGAAGAAATTCTTTGTAAGAAGAAAAAAGAAGAAATTTCAACCAATAGAAATGCTTCATTAAACTTCATTTAATATTTGTATTTAATGTAACTATAAGGGTATATTAGTAAATTTACATACATCATTAATTGGTAGTTTCATCTTTAATAACTAACTATATTAAATTTGTAACTTATTTTTAAGATATATATTTTTCATAAAAAATAAAAATAAAAATTCATTTATAGTGTAGGATAAATACGAGGCGTGTAGGATAAATTAAGAGTTGTGTAGGATAAATTTCAATATGTGTAGGATAAATTTCGAAATGTGTAGGATAACTTTTGATGTGTGTAGGCAAAAATATTTAGTGTGGAGGATTATAGTCTTAATGACTAATTAATTAGTCACACATAATAATAAATGAGATGAAAAAAACTATTTAATGTTTTACAATTGTACCCTTTTATTCTTTTTCTTCTCAATAAAATTTTCTTCTCAAATGAACCTTCCCCTATATATATATATATATAGGGGAAAGATAAATCGAAAACCTATGTGAGTTGAGAAAACCCAAATAAACCCTATGTAACATTTTTATTTTTTTCTAAAAAAAATAGGGAATGTAATATAAATGTACATGGACCTATTTATGAAAAAAAATGTAAAAAACGCTTACTATTTTTTTTTTAAAAAAATGTTGAAAATTTGTATGTTACATTTTTTTTGGACATATATATTATGTAACCTGAAATTTTGTAACATTTTTTAAAAAAAGAACTACTTGGTGTTTTTTTGTGTTTCTTTTTTAAAAATGTTCAAATATATGTATATTACATTTCCTATTTTTTTAGAAATGTTTCTTGAGTTTACATGGTTTTTTTACAAAGGTTTTCTGAGTTTTCTCAACTCAAGTGGGTTTTCGATTTATCCTTCCCCTATATATATATATATATATATATATATATATATTAGTGGATTGGCCTGCGCTATGCGGCATATGGCATAGAGGCTCTTTTGGAGAGTGTAATCTAACCCAATATGCCTTAAAAATTTATTATATTTGAGTATTATTATTATAGCTAAGAGTTGGCTACAAAGTCCAAAATTCCTAAAAAGTGTAAAAAGTTATAAAACACCGTAATGGCAACCATAAAATACACTTAAAACCCACATATAACATAATAAAGATTACTAAAAGACAATATATGTGGATTTTGTTTTGTGTTTTGGATGATAAGGATTTGACTAACCAAGGAGTAACATTTTGTGTTTTATGTTGATTTTCATGTTGTTTTTATATTCATAGATCTACGATGGTGCGTTTGTAGTTTTTATGGAAAGCTGGGGTTTGAATATAGTGTATTAATAATCTTCACTCTGCTATTTGTGGGTTTTGGTTGTGTTTCAGGGCTGAAATTACGATGTTTTATGACTTTGTACACTTTTTAGGAGATTTAGACTTTTTAGCCGAACCTCACCCTTACTATTACTATTGCTGCTACTGCTACTACAAAAAAAATTAGTGATTATATACTTTAATATTTATATAAGATAATACTGCGTGATGCGGCAGGTGTCATCAAAGCTCTTTTGGATATCACAATCTATCCCGGCCCGCCTTAAATACTCTTTAAAATTGGATTGTTTTTGTTGTTGTTATTATTAGTATTATAAATATTTAGTAATCATATACCTAATTATATTTAGGTATTATTGTTGTTATTATAAGTTTTTATTAATTATATACTTAAGTATTTAAAAAAGATAATACTTGGCAATATTTGCGTATTATTATTGTTGTAGTTATTATTATAAATATTTAGTCATTGTATTTTGGTATTATTATTGATATTATTCTTTACTTAAAGTCTTAAATACATATCTTGAATTAAGTCGTTCATTTTTATTAGAATTTGATCTTTTTTTAGTTTTACAAATTTTCACATTTAAGTTATCTAAAATATATTATTTGAATTAACAATAAGATATGGGATCATTACATAGAGCACTAGTATCCTATGCTTCAAAAGTTGTAACAAGCGTCTTAAATTTTAACTGAAATTACAATCTTATTCCAAAGAGATGCTTTATATAGTAATATAAGTATGTGTTCGGTTTATTAAAATATTTATAGAATATGTCTCAAATTTTTGTACATTTTATATTAAAACGATGATAAAAATAAGGACGACATGATAACGTATTGAAATTTATATAATATGACTCATATTCTTGTAAAATTTATATAACTATCAAAAAGTAGTTAAGATTGCAATCATAAGAAAGAGAAAGAAATGATAATAAAAAAGAACATAGAAATATAAATGGAGAGTGAGATGTGAGAGGTTTTTTTAAAATGAAAGTTAAATTTAGAAATTGGTGATACTTCATCAAATAATAGGGTTGGAAACGGGGAACCTAATGTGAGTGCTCTTATGGCCCATTATCTTTTTTGTGGACATATCATACATAAAGATATGAGATTGTCCTACAATGTCACAAACCTTTGGGACTCATCGTCATCATGAAGTATTCCTCACCATCGTATTAAAATAGAATAAGAGTCACTCTAATATCATTTGTAGTATCCAACTTCTCATACCAATCAATATTATCTATTTTTTCATCAATGAGCTCATAGATTTGTTTGAATTGCCCAAATTGTATAATTCCTAGACCACTGATTCAATTGCTACTATTACCCGAATATGTTTACCTATGAATTTCTCCTCTTATACACATCCAACATGCCTAATATGCGTTAGTGATATTTGAGGCAGAGCATCCTTTAGGGCTTAGAATATGTCATGTGGATATAATAGGACGAAAGAACTTTTAATTTGCCTAAAGTGCCAAAATAATAGTTTGAAACTACATGATATCATGGTTTGATATTAATTCAACCTTAATAAAAGAGTTAATTACACAGATAGTCCTTGTGGTTTAGCTGAAGTAACATCGTTGAGTAATAAGGTTTTTTTAACAGGTTCAAGTTTTATGGTTTTAGTTTGTAATGAATTTGAGCTTTGAAAATAACTTTTGTCAAACGAATTTATTAAATCTAGATAAAATGACTATCTTGCCCTTTCATAACTATAAGGACCCGTAATGCATTTAGCTATATTTAAATGTCAAGGACTATTTTGTAAATTCCAAAAATAATAGAACAACCCGTAAGGCTGGCCAACCTCGCCGTTTCCTCTTCTTCAAACATCCATGCCGAATCTGGCTCGAATTAAAGCAACCATCACAACAACAATGATGACCTAATCTTTGAAATCTAAAAAATCGCATCAACGCCATCTCCCCCAAAATAACCATCATCATCATCTTCATCAAGATCCTCCTCTCTTTACTCTCATCTCACAATGATTGAAATCAAACACCAAATCAACAAACCCCTTACGAAGCCATCGCCGACATCATCAACAAACCAGTATTTTAACAGTACTGTACCGAAAGTACCGGTACCTAAAACTCCAAAAAGTGAGTACCGAATAGCTACCGAAAAATAATTTGGTATGGAAATTCGGTACCGGTACAAAGTACCATATGCCCATCCCTAATTGTGACAACTTGTAATAATAACATAACACTAATTATAACAATATATATATTTTGTATATGCTAAATTTAGTTAAATTATCAGCAACTCATCTAGTAAATCTATAACTAGACAATTATATTTGTCTTGTAGTTTTTAATTAAAAATGATTTAAATTAATAAAAAGAATTAATTTATTTTATAATTTGATTAATCCTTTTATTATTAAATAAATTACCAAAAATTATTACATTTGATATAAAAATTCCATGTCTTATATACATGAGTAAACTGTCATTTTGGTCCCTGTGGTTTGGGCGGTTTTGCCATTTTAGTCCAAATCTCAAACTTTTTAAATCTGGGTCCCTGTGATTTCACTTTTATTGTCATTTTAGTCCAAAATTCAAAAAGTCCCATTTTTTACTGTTACCAGCTGTCTATTTTGTCTTTTTGTGCAGTGGTATTTTTATCCAACTGCTTTAAATTTAACATTTTCTTAATTAAAAAACTAAAGTAAATAAATTATTAACTCATTTAAATAGCCTTCTTAATATTCATAAACACTATTTTCATCATCTTCAACCCATGGATCAAAACCCTAACCAGAGACATCTTCAACCCCCTAGTAAAACCCTAACACACAGTAGATCGAAGCACATCATTTTCAACCCAAAACCCTAACACACAGGGTATGCCATCTGTTCCCATCATTTGCAACTGAACTTGCCGAACATCCAACACCTGAATCACCGGTTTCGCGTCCGTCGTTTGCAAATTTCCGCTACATATCTCCGATATTGCGCCTACCGTCAGTCTCACCGCCATTGATGGAGGTTAATTGCAGTTGTGTGTGTAAGAAGATTTGTAATTCTGGAAACCCTAGAGAGAGAAAGTATGAGAGAGAGGGAAAACAGGAACTGAATCTTGGTGTTGGATGTTCTGCAATTTCTGGAAACCATAACAGAGATAGAATAATGTAACACACAGGGTATGCCGATGATGAAGATGATGACGCCGGTTTGATTGAATTCGTGTGAATCCTCATTGTTGATTGAATCAGGTTTGTGTCATAAGTTACCTCATTGTTTATTGAATCAGGTTTCATTGAATTGGTGTGATTCAGATCTGAATCGGTTGGGCGAAATGGAGCCGGAGATGGTTAAGAAGGAGTTTGAGAAGGTGGTGGTGCTGGTGCGAGAGGGTGGTGGCAGGTGTTGGTGGGGGTGGGGGTGGGGGTGCGAGAAGGGTGTGGCAGGTGGTGTTCCATCGGAGATGCGATTAACCAAATATGGATTCACCAAATACCAATGTCGGAACAAGAAGGAGCCATCTTCTAGGTATTTGGTGAATGAAAATATATATTATATTAAAATCAGAATGACCAAAATGCCCCTGCACAAAAAGACAAAATAGGCATGTTGGAACAGTAAAAAATGAGGGTGTTTGAATTTTGGACTAAAATAGCAATAAAAGTGAAACCACAGGGACCCAGATTTAAAAAGTTTGAGATTTGGACCAAAATGGCAAAACTGCCCAAACCACAGGGACCAAAATGGCAGTTTACTCTATACATTTTTTTTGGAAAATTCAGATATAATATTTGTGAAGTTTTATTTTGATAAATTTGTATTTTCTATAATTTTCTATATGATATATATCACGAATAAAATTCGTAATAAATCCATATGATATCCATAAATTCCCAAAAATTACACAAACTAATCTAAAATGATAATGAACAATAACATAATTTCAATTTCACCACAACATATGTCGAAGATCAAAAGCCCCAAATTCTAAAGTCCAAGAACCCTAATTTAACATGAAATCAGATTTGGATTCGTGTCCTTCTATCACAGAAATAGATAGAAGGGTATTGTAGAGCATGAAATACTAAGAAAAAAGACTCAAGAATCACCAGATTTGGCTTCAGATTGAAGGAGAAATCAAGGAGAAAATATACAAGCACTAGAAACTTCCTTGCTTAAATTTATGAGATTGGATGCTACTTTGCAGGTTTTGAGAGTGGGGAAATTGTTATTTTGGATATTTTAACCAAATGGGCCAAAAGTCACAATTTGGTAAATTGATTGACCAAATTGGCTAAAAATGGATTTAAAAGTCAAAATACACTTCCATTAGGATTTTCAAACTTATAATATGAACCGTGATTTAACTCGGTTTGTAAGTTTTTAAATCAACATATCATATGAGGATGAAAGTGAGTATTTCAAGCTAAATTCACTCTTTGGTTCCTAAACATGACCACAAGAATTCTAATACTTGATATAAGATAATTGGTTTTGATTAAGTCATGTAGATGATGAAAATGATTATAAAAACATTATATGCAACTACTGCTAAAGTTTGCGTATTTACCAAAATTGTAATGAACCATATGCGATTAAATACAATTGGGATATTGTTAACTTATTGGAAGCTTAATTTGACAATGTGATGCATAGAATTCTAAAAAAGAGTTCTCAAAACAAATATATACTAAAGTTTCCAAACTTGTGTATAAGCTTATATACGTAGCGATTATTAAGTAAAAAATATAAAAAAAAATTTGTGTGTTTTTTTATGTTTTTTTGGGGTTTAGCTTTTAGCATTTAGTTTGGGTGAGGGTGTGTGTGTGTGTGTGGGGGGGGGGGGGGAGGGGTTAGGTTTTTTTGGGGGTGGAGGGTTTAGGCTTTTGGGGTGGGGGGAGGGTTAGGTTTTTTAGGTCTTTTTAGGTTATTTTGTTGTGTTCACATTGTTTTTTGCGGTTCTCACAATAAAGGTGGTTCTTAAATGAACCTTACCCTATATATATATATATATATATATATATATATATATATATATATATATATATATATATATAAACTATATATAGGATTAGGTTCAAGAGTGAACAGTAGTGTAGTTTGTGAACAGAGCGAACTAATCCTGGCCATACATGTGTGTAGATCAATGGCCAGGATTTGATGATGAAATACACTAGTGTATTTTACAATTTGATGATTAAATCCTGGCCATCCACGTGTGTAAATCAATGGTCAATATTTGTTCACTCAGTTCGCAAATATATTAGTGTTCACTCTAGAACCATACTATATATATATATATATATATATATAGAGAGAGAGAGAGAGAGAAAGTATAATGTACAAAAAGGCTTATCCTACATTAACGTACGCGACAACATATATAACTTGCGTGATTTTTTTTTGACCAACTATAACGTGCGTGATTTGTATCCCATGCGTGATTATAAGGCTCTCATGCGTGATTTTGTACCTCCATGCGTGATTATCACAAAAACTAGGGTTCCATGCGTTATTTTTCCCTGATCTGATGGTTGATGCTGTCGCGTACGTGAAGTACGATAAGGCGTCTTGTATGTTAACCGCACTCTATATATATATATATATATATATATATATGGTAGAGTTAATCTACAAAAGATGTTTTCATGATTGTCACATTTCAATCTCTTGAGCTTTCTTATATTTCTTAGAACTTTGCTAATTAGTAGGGGAACCTTAATCTTTATATATGGGAATAAATAATTTGATAACGCATAGGGCTGTAAATGAACCGAACGAACACGAACAAGGCCTTGTTCGTGTTCGTTCGTTAAGGAAATAAATGTGTTCACGAACGGTTCATGAACACTTACCGAACGAGATTTTATGTTCGTGTTCGTTCATTAAGGAAATGAGCGTGTTCGTGAACGGTTCACGAACACAAACGAACACAAATAAATTTGGCGAACGCGACGAAGGATAAAGAAAGATGGCCCAGAGAGTAGTACTCGAACTTGAATCCCTTATTGTGGAACGGAGATCGATCGTATTCGCCAATATAAATAATGAGAAATGAAAGGGAAATGATGAATAAACAAGGTGAAAGTGGGTTTCCAAGTTTAATTGTTAGGGTAATAAAATATATAAAAGTTTAATAATATAAAAGTACAAATAAAATATAAGAAAGTACAAAGATCTTCAATTAAAATACAAACACACGAACATACACAAACACAAATCAACGAATGTTCACGAACACGTTCACGAACACCTTACCGAACGTTCACGAACACAATCGAACGAACAAGACCTCTGTTCATGTTCGTTCATTTAACTAATCGAACGAAATATCTTGTTCATGTTCGTTCGTTTATTGAATGAACGAACATAAACGAAATTCCCGCCGAACGGTTCACGAACTGTTCGCTGAACGTTCGATTCGTTTACAGCCCTAATAACGCAGTTAAGTTGTGAAAACCCAATAAAAAGCCTATATAACAAACCGCTTTTGTATTAAAATTTTAGCGCATGTAATATATATATTTTTGAGTATTTTTAGCTAAGGCTTGAATAACTCCAAAAAGCGCTGAGTTAAAAAGAACAATTTAACTTTTAACATGACAGGTGTGTAACATCATTTACTGCTAAACAACGCTTTCGTTACATCCTTGTTAGATCGTGGTTATGGTGGGGCTTGAGTTGGGGCATTTGTTGACACGTGGAACGGGAGCCTCCCACCGGCTAGTGACGTGTCCGCGAGGTATGGCGGGACGTGGGTTGGGTGCACCGCGTGGCAGATTATTAAAAAAAATTACAAAAAATTTATAAAATTCACACAACATTTAAAAAAAACCTACAACTTCATTAAAATTTTAAAAATTACATAATCCTAAAAATTACATAATTTCTAAAAATTACAAAAATAACAAGCCTAGAGCGTTAGATAAATTTCAAAAGGGCGATCTTGTCGAATGCCCTTGGCTCCTTGCCTCGAAACTCTATGTTTGCCACCGACACCCGGTCCTCGTGGCTTAACACGCCGCTCGGAACGGCTCGTAGTAAGCCTTGAAACGATCGAGCTTGGGCCGTAGCTCACGCCATTTGTGTTGGCACGCGTTGAGGTTGTGGCGGTCGTTACCGACGTTATGTCGGTAGGTTGCGAATGCTTCCGGCCAATATTTTGTTTGGCCTGGTGGCCGACCCTTCATAGCGTCAACGACGCTTGTGACGAGAGCCAGTTCTTCTTCGTGAGTCCAAGATGCCATGTGGATTAGCGGGTTCGAGAGAAGTGGGTAGCCGGGGGGACCAGTAGGTTAGCGGGTTCGAGAAGTGGGTAGCCGGTGGGGTAACGGGTTCGTGGGATGGGGGGACCAGTGGGTTGGGGGTTACATTTTATAGGGGCTGTTGGGACCCCCGGGTGGCGGTTTGGTTTTCCCCCAAACGGTTTGAATTTAAAATTCAAACTTTTGAAATGGCCGCTATGACATGGCGGGGTGAGCGAATAGGAGGAAGCCAGCTAGGTTTGTCAAGACCGCCCCACGCCCGTCTTGAAAGCGAAGCCCCAAAGGCCACGCCCCGACCCAAGCCCACCCGGGGTGGTGGCTTGGGCGTTTTCCTCCAACCCATGCCCCATACCCGACGGCCTTATAGGTTCTTTACTTATTTTTTAAAATAACTCTACTTGGATTTTTTATTTAAAACGCTTGAATATATATATATATATATATATATATATATATATATATATATAGGGAATGAATAATGAGAAAACTGGCTTAAATGAGAAAACCAAAAACTAACAAAAAAAGCCTAAAAACATACCCAATTTTTTTTACAATTTTTTATTAAAAAATCGCTATTTTGTATGTATGAAAAAAAATTTCAATTTTTTTTGTACTGCACATGTGCACTAATACGGAAAGCCTAAACCACTTAACCCACCCCCCACCGACACCCCCAAAAAACCTAACCCCCCACCCCCACCCCTAGAAACCTAAATTCACCCTCACACCAAAAGCCTAACCCCCCCCCCACCCCCAAAAACCTTAACCCCCACCCCTTCCGAAAACCTAAAACTAAACCCTAAACATAAACCCAAAAAAAACCTAAACCCCCCACCCCCTAAAAACCTAAACCCCCTCCCCCACACCCAAGAACCTAATCCTAATCCTAATCCTAAACCTCCAAAAAAACCTAACCCTAAAAGCTAAACTAGATTCAAAAGCTAATTTTAAGCATGTAATGCATATGTGTAGTACACATATAATGCACATGTGGAGTCCTAAAAAAATTTTTGTTTTTTTTTAAACTTTTTTTTTCATACACAAAAAATAGCGATTTTTTAATAAATAATTGTAAAAAAAATTGGTATGTTTTTTTGGCTTTTTTAGATTTTTTTAGTTAGTTTTCTAGTTTTCTCATGATTCTCTCTCTCTCTCTCTATATATATATATATATATATATATATATATGTTTATTGGTGAACAACCCCCTTGATAGTGAACACTAGTAAACTACTTGTAAACCTTGATTATCAATACACAAGTGTAAATTAATGGTCAGGATTTGATGATGAAAATACATTAGTGTATTTCATGATTTGATGATTTAAATCAATGGCCAAGATTTGTTCACACAGTTCACAAATAAATTAGTGTTCACTCTAAAACCCCACCCTTATTGCGAGAACCGCGAGAACCAATGTGAACACAAAATAAAATCTAAAAAAAATAAAAAAAAACACTCAATTTTTTTAATATTTTTTAAAAAAAGTCGCTATATTTCGTTACCAAAAAAAAAATCTTTTTTTTTCGAGTAACATTTATCCATGCACATGTGCATATGTATCATTACTTCAACAAATTCGGTAATTGACGTGTGCGCGTATATACATGTTTTTACAAAGAATATAACACACGATTCAGTTTTAAGTTTATAAAAATGATTTATACTTCAACATTAAAACACACACGAAAGGGCAAGTGTACCCCGTCATATATGTAGTAAAGTATCGGTAAGAACCAAGTGTCGAACCAAGGATGTGGGCGGAGAAATAATACTAGACCTTTGTCATTAAACTACCGGTAGGAAGATAAGTGAGTGATTTTCTAAAAACTAAAATAAGCATAAACAAGTATTTATAAAAACATAATAGACTCCAAATAAGAAAATATATATATAGCCTTGCTTTATACACAACCAAAGTATATGAACTAAGTCGGTTTTGTCACTTGAAACATTTGATCAATTTTCCATTTTCAAGACTATTAGTACCCCTTTCGGGAATCCTAACATGACAATCATTCGGAAAGCTGAAACGATAAACACATTTTAACCACCTAAAATTGTTCTTTAACGTGCAATTGATAAATGTCTATGAAAATCCCCTAAAGATAAGTTAGTCATCCGTTAGGAGTTTTCTAACCTCACTTAATCAAGGAAAGTGACACCAATAGACACAATGCAACCACCGAGACAAGCATATACTAGATTAAATCACAACCGAGTTCATTTTACAAATCTTGAACATAAATTCACCAAGATAGCAATTTTGGCCTGAACTACTAACTAAGCTACCAATTTATATCAAGAATTCATAACAACACCATTTAACCCGTTAAGGTCCTTCCGTGAGGGAAAGCTTTCTTAAGTAATAATAATTACCCCTTATTAACCCACTAACCATTTCTAGTATCATGGTGTACACATTTTAAACAAGTTAAACAAGTTAAGCATGTTCAAAGTCTACTAATACATGATTAATTAAGCTTCATCTTTCAATTATCTCAACTAACCACATACTAATCATCCAAGATAATTACTTATAATCAAGAAATCAACATCAATAAACAAGGTTGCAAACTAATCATCAAGGATTAACATAGAAAATGCTCCAAAGTGTCATTACAAACATAATTAACATACCAATGGTTGTAATTAAGCAAGGAATACTAGTGTTTTTGTCCTTAGGCTTACAATAATACATAATCATCAACCTTAAATGCTTGAAACAAGAACAAAAACATGGAAAGATTGGAGAATCAAACCATAAACAAGCACAAGATTGAGAATCCGGATAGTAACGGAGCTAAACGGCACAATGGGGCTTGAATCCGGGTGAAAGCTAATGCCTCCGGAGCCTGTAAAATCGCCTGTTAAGCTCCCAAAAGTCCAGAATTGCGAATAGAATGCTGCTGTCTTTTTTTATAACTTTTTCAGATCGCACGGTCGTGCCAATAAAGTGCACGACCGTTCACTTTTAAAATCCTGTTCACCATACCGAGTGACATCATCAAGTCTTGGTTCGGTCTTCGTATCCGCACGGTCGTTCCATGGATCGCACGATCGTGCATATCCGAGTAAAGGCCGGAACGGGCAACTGCACTGGCAGTGCATTGCCGGGCTTAGACTGGTCATCGCATCTGCACGGGGTACCAACTGATGAACGGGCGTGCGTCTCCGAGTATGCCTTGCATTCCTGATCGCACTGGCTGTGTAATGCCGGGATGGGCTCTGTTGTCGGATCCGCACGGTGGTGCCACCAACTGCACGACCGTGCAAGTTGCCAAGGTCAGTTTTCTTCACAGAAAGTTCGCAGCTTTGTCGTTTCGCCCTGAAAATCCTCGTTTTCACCATCTTCTTGTTTGGCACGCTGTTTTAGGCCTGTAAACACAAATACACCCAATTCAGTATCTGATTCTCGGTTTTACGGCCAAAAATGCGTAAAATAGGGGTAAAATGGGGAAATAAAACATAGGTAATTTGGTGAATATCAAACCTCCCCACACTTGAACCTTGCTTGTCCTCAAGCAAGCTAAAACTAAAATGTAATAAAAGCTAGATTCTAACAAGAACAAGTATTTACCAAATTACCTACTAATATAACTACAAACGCTTAGCCGTTTTTTCGAAACGCAACATCAAGTGATTTAAACCAAACAAGCACATTCAAATGTATGTATGGATAACCAAAAAGCCGTGACTTCACTCCGATTGACTTAGCACGCTAATCTTCACACACCTCACAATGTTCACACACACACTCGGTTTTATTTTTGTGAAACATACATAAAATGTGTATGTGTAAACACTCAATGCCTCGACAATGAAACGTGTAATGTCATAAGCTTGTCACAAGATCTCAGCTTCACCAACTAACATGCGAAAAAGTGCAAATCAAGAGGTCTTTACGGGTTGTAACGATAGGCTTGGGTGAAGGGTATGGAATGGGAATTTTAAAGTGACGAAATGGTTAAAACTCGGTAATAGCGTTTAACTAGCGTAAAATAATAAAACTCTACATACTAACGCCTTAAAAAGGCGACTTTTGCGCAATCGAGCTCATCAACGAGATTTAAAATTGCTCGAATTTTGTCGACTTCACCCTATTTTAGGGTGTTTAATTTTCTAATTTTTTTTTATTTTTTTCACATATATATATATATATATATATATATATAATCTAATAGCTTTGTACAATGAACAACAAACTACAAGAAACGCTAGTTAAACGATTTTTAACCAAGTTTTAACACTAAAGGTTTAAAAATAAAAAGGCTAAATTTGGCTAAGTGGGTGATTTTGTTGGGTAAACAAAGGAAAACACGGGAAAGGCTCAACATGGTTAATCCTAAGGGGTAATGTAGGGTTTAGGGAAACATAACACATAGAACATGGCTAAAAACAAATGGGTTCTCTAAGTGCCTCTATCACTTCTACACGATTTCACACGTTTATGGTCTTAACAAGCATGCTAGTGACAAGTTCTAAACTATGCGTGACATCCGGCTCACTCCTACTCCAAAATGAACAAACATATAACAATTTTAAGGCTCAAACATGCTCACATAACGGAAGGAATGGGTAAAAGTGTGAAAATAAACATGCAAGTCTTTCTTTGTTTGTTACGTTTTCTAGTTATCTTTTTCAAAATTTATTTGGCTTGTCGGGTTTTTATCATATCTGAAGCTTTCTAAAACAACTAACCGGTTTATTTACTAAAAATATATACAAATTACTGATTTTTTTATATATATGGAGGACAAACAAAATCAAAGTCAAAATGTTAAACCCCCTCCCCACACTTGAATTCGCATTGTCCCCAATGCGAAACCCGAGATATAGAGAAAAAGGAGAATAACACTCCCCTGAAGATGATTTAGGTGAAACGAGTCTCCAAAGCTGTTTCTGTGGTGTGCTCCGGTCCAAGATTTGCTTCTAAAATCTGTAATGATGTCACAAAGCAAAGTAAAACAAAACAGAAGGCAGAGACAATCTAAACGGAAACAAACCATAATCTACATAAATAAAAAGCATACTAAATATCCGTACATAAAACATAGCAAATAAACTAAAATGTCTGAAAAATACAATACATAACCGTGGGTGTATGAAATGAAAACCAAAATGAACACCCGAAAACATACTACTAACATAACACCACATCCACTAGCACAGAACTCCCACTACTGCTCATCATCCGCACCTCCTCCTGTGCCGGATGGGCCTGCCCCGCCATAATCACCTGGGTTCCCGAATGGGAACTGTGGTGGGGGCCCAAAGTGGTTAGGGTAGGCGTTCTGAAGCCCCCCAAATATGTATGAAAATCCAGCATGCACCTCCTGGCGCATGAACTCTTGGTTCGCCCTCAGCTAATTTTTTTTTAATTCGCAGCTACTCTAGACTGGCCCGCTGCTGCTCATGGCTGACCTGCATCTGCTGGAACTGGCCATAAAACTCTGGGTAGGAGGGGATGCCAGGAGGCCCGTGCTGGTACTGCGGGGAGTGATGCTACTGTGGTGAGTGTGGTGGTGTGTGTGGCGGCTCCTCATGATGCTCATGTTGCTCCTCGTCTTCATCATGCATAACCTTGTCCTCACCATCCCCTGGGAGTGGAGGCAACGGGTCCCAGACCTCGTTTTCCAACCCTTTCAACCGATCCTCGTGGTCGGTTTCTGCTATAATCCCCATGGCTTTCAAAGAACGGATGTCAACATACATACCCTCGGTAACCAAAGTAAGACCCTGAACCACCTCATCAGTCATTATACCCATGCCGTAGGCGAGGTTGATGTGGACCCCCTCCGCGAGCGCATAAAGAAATATAATATCCGGTGTTGGACAGTTTCCCAAACTGTCCATGCGCCCAGCTATGTATGGCTAAAGATGTGGTGCATAACTTTGTGCAAAGGGTCTCGTAATCTTGAAGCCTTGGACATCCGAGGATCATACGGCCCGCCAATTGCAACTCGCT
The DNA here is from genome assembly GCF_002127325.2 of Helianthus annuus. NCBI lineage: Eukaryota > Viridiplantae > Streptophyta > Magnoliopsida > Asterales > Asteraceae > Helianthus > Helianthus annuus. The sequence continues at coordinate 33,390,715 of NC_035444.2, read as the reverse complement.
CCCAAAACTCACCCCGCTCGTCTTCGCTAGGGAAGGTGAACTGATTAGTAAAGAACTCGGAGTCCATGTCTTCATCGGTATAAATACCGAGTCTTCGACCTAACCTTCCCACGGTCCAACTGTGCCAACGACCGCCTAACCTGAAATTTATCCGTTTCTTATAGCAGAAGTTTGGAACTTTACTCGCTTTTGGCTTGTCATACGAGTAGGTAGCGAAGAACTCTAGCGTAAGCTCTAGATAGATTGGCCGGTCAATGTTGACCAATCGTGCAAGCGGAATTGTTAACATGTTTTCGAGCCGATCGCGTTGATTTCATTCAGTTATAACATCCTAATCCAACCTTCTAGGGATGCCGAACTGATTCCGCCTTTGCCATAGTGCATTAAGTTTCGGAATGCAAAGACTTTCTCGCGTGTCGTTTTCATTGAATTGGAGAAACGGATGGTTCATCTGCATGAGGGATTACAATTAGAATAGGAGAAGCAGAAAAAATATCATTCGGAACAGCCTAACACATAGTTATGAAGGTTCTGTCTTACTGATCTGGGCGATTCGCACGGGCGTGCGACCAGACGCACGGTCGTGCATCCCCGAGACCAGTGCCTGTTATCAGAATCTGCCGGAAATACACGGATAGTGCCAAACTCGAACGACCGTGCGACTCCGAGATCACAGCAAAACCTCGTGAACATCCGTAACTGAACGACCGTTCCACCCGTGGAACTATCGTGCGACAGCGATTTCTGCAGAATTCGAACCCCCGAACCAGAACAACCAGACTTTTTCGAAAATTATCAAATTTTTGGCAAACAGGGGTTGGAAATCCGACCGGATGTTCACGAATCACATAAATCTTACAAGGGTTAGGGCTTCAATTGTATTTCTGAAGGGAACCCTAAAAGGCCTTGAAGAAATCGGACAAATCTACCCTAGAACAAGGATGAAACTGAAAATCGAAGAGAAAAAACATACCATGCCGAAGGATCTGAGAAGCCGTGCGAAAAATGGTGCGATTTTGTGGAAAACTTGGTCTGGAACAGCTGGTGCAGTTTAGGGTTCGCGAATGAGGATGGGGGCTGCAGATAAGGGCTTTTATATAGCACAAATGACCAAACTGCCCCTGGCCTCTCGCACGGTCGTGACGGCATCCGCACGGTCGTGCGTCTCCGACTTTGACCGATCCTGGCACGCTGACCTCGGCAAGGCACTGAAGGTGCGACTCGAGGTGCTGGCTCACAAACGCACGGGCGTGCGGTCGGTGGCACGGTCGTGCCAAATCTGCAGAGCAGCCTGTTTGCTGCAGAATCCATTTCTAGCTGTTTTTCCGACCTTTTCTCGCTATTTTTGCACTACACTAACTGTTTTAACATTGTTCCAATATAGAACCTTCGCTCGGCACGTTTAAAAACTGTACAAACCTACGAGATCTACCAAACACGCGAAAAACACATAAAAACGATAAAATCACAAATATGGACAATTTTACCCCTAAAGCGCCAAAGACACTCTTGCTACATTTTTGATCCTCGAGTCAGTAGCATAGACTCTCCTCCCCACACTTAAGCTATATGCGGAGTGTGGAGCTCGATAACCTCCACCGCCGACTCGATCGGCCCTCCAACGTAAAGCTTCAAGCGATGCCCATTTACCTTGAAAATTACGCTGTTCGCGTTCTCAATTTCGACTGTCCCGTATGGAAATACCTCTTTTACCGTGTACGGACCCGTCCAACACGAATGCAATTTTTCCGGAAATAGACGCAACCTCGAGTTGTAGAGTAAAACAAGATCTCCCGCTTGGAATTGTTTATGGTCCTTCAAGTGTTTATCATGGAATCTCTTGGTGCGCTCCTTGTATAACACGGAGTTCTCATAAGCGTGTTGTTGTAGCTCCTCTAACTCGTGAATCTGAAGGAACTGGGCTTCACCTCCGGTTTTTAGATCTAGATTTGCAGTTTTTAGAGCCTACATCACTTTGTGCTCCAACTCCACAGGTAAATGACATGCCTTTCCGTAAACAAGCCTAAAGGGAGTAGTCCCAATAGGCGTCTTGTAAGCCGTAAGGAAAGCCCAAAGCGCTTCATCCAGTTTGTCTGACCAATCCTTGCGGTTTACACCTACCGACCGCTCAAGGATCCTTTTCAACCCCCGGTTCGTGACCTCCACTTGCCCACTTGTTTGTGGATGATAGGGCGTGGATAAACGGTGATGCACACCATAATGGGACAAAGCTCTCTCGAGCTGAGTATTGCAAAAGTGTGTCCCTCTATCACTGATTAGTGCCTTTGGTGCACCAAACCGGGCAAACAAACTCTTTAAAAATCTCACGACTACCCTAGCATCATTGGTGGGCAAAGCCTGTGCTTCCGCCCACTTCGATACATAATCAACCGAAACCAGGATATATTTGTTTCCTCGTGAGGGGGGAAATGGTCCCATGAAGTCTATCCCCCAGATATCAAAGACTTCACATACCTGTATCCAGTTCTGAGGCATTTCATCGCGTGCCGATATGTTTGCTGCCCTCTGACAAGCATCGCACGCACTGACCCACTTCTGCGCATCATGAAATATTGTCGGCCAATAAAACCCCGAATTGAGCACCTTCTTAGCGGTGAAATTGGCACCATGGTGACCTTCTGTAGGTCCCTCGTGACAGTGGCGCAGAATGTCAGTCGCCTCTTTTCCCGAAACACATCTTCTTTTCACCTGATCAGCACCAACCCTAAACAAGAAAGGGTCATCCCAAATGTAGTGCTTGACGTCCGAAAAGAATTTCCTCTTTTGTTGGTGAGTCAATCCCTTAATCAGAATCCCGCAAGCAAGATAGTTCGCAAAGTCGGCGAACCAAGGTGACTCATCGCACATCTCAACACTCATTAATGACTCGTGTGGGAAATTGTCATTGATTGAGTCCCAACGCATGTCCTTGATGTCTCCATGCTCCAACCGAGATAGATGGTCAGCCGCTACATTCAACGCACCCTTTTTGTCTTGAATTTTGATATCAAACTCCTGCGGCAATAGTATCCATCTGATGAGACGTGGTTTAGCGTCCTGTTCGCTGAAAAGATATCTGATGGCTGCGTGATCAGTATACACAATTGTTTTTGAAAGCACCAAATACGATCTAAATTTGTCAAATGCGAATACAACCGCCAAGAGCTCTTTTCCTGTCGTGGTATAATTCTCCTGAGCGTCGTGAAGAGTCTTGCTCGCATAATAGATCGGGTGAAAGTGCTTTTCTTTCTTCTGTCCTAAAACGGCCCCTATAGCGAAATCGCTCGCGTCGCACATAATTTCAAAGGGTAGACTCCAGTCAGGTGCGACTAAAATAGGGGCCTCAATCAAATTTTGCTTGAGAAGGTTAAAAGCCCTCAAGCAATCATCCCCAAAGATAAACGGAGCGTCTTTCTCCAACAGACGGGTCATGGGCCTAGCAATTTTTTAAAAATCCTTGATGAATCGCCTGTAGAACCCCGCATGACCAAGAAAGCTCCGAATCGCTTTCACAGAGGTGGGCGGTGGAAGTCGTGAAATAATATCAACTTTGGCTGGATCGACCTCTATACCAGCACGCGAAATCTTGTGTCCCAAAACTATGCTCTCTCGTACCATGAAGTGGCAGTTTTCCCAATTTAATACAAGATTCGTCTCTTCGCACCTCTTCAACATCTTCTTTAAATTTTCCAAACAATGATCGAAGGAATCTCCAAATACCGAAAAGTCATCCATGAAAACCTCCATAGAATCCTCGATCATGTAGGATCGTTTTCAGACCCGAACGAGTCGTTCAGAGGAGTTTTTATCTGTTTCAGAGGCGGAAACTAAGAAACAGACTTCGAAACAACTCGCAAATCACTTTAAACAGCCTTTTGGTTGATATAACACTGTTTACAATTACAGGAAAAACCGGCAGCACCTCGGTATCCAAATCCAGAACTGATACATATGATTTCACTTGAAACCCTTTTATAGGAAAGAGGTTCCGCTGAAAGTGACAATGTGCATTTCAAGCGGAATCAGAACTTGTTGATTTTGCTTGAAAGTAACACATGTCATTTCAATCGGAATCACACTAATTAACACCTAAATCTGCTATTTTCTCGTACAACATGCCCTGATCTAACATATCTAGTGTAAGACTCGATACAAGACGAAGTCGATAGATGTATGCACCAACAGACTCCCCCTCAGATGTTGACGAGTCTTAAGTGTCGAGTCTTCGCATCTTCAGTCTTTATCAATCTTCGGGCTTTACTCTTTCTATCAGCACCAACATGCTCCCTTCAAATACTAATGTCTTCCAGGGTCCGAGTCTGGCTCTTGAGCTTTCTAATTCTCTTGATCAGATCTCTTGATTCCTTAAGTTCATCAGCATCATCTGCTTCAGGATCGTGATCTGGTTCATATATCTTTCCATAGAAACCTCAGGTATCAGAAACCTGGCACTTTCTCAAATTCTCTTTGATGTTGTTCCAAGATCGTGACCTGGCTCTTATCCAGCTCAGGTTATCTGCACATTCTCTACCTCAAAGTAAATTTCACAAATTTAATCATTTGACAAAATTTAGATATTCAGACTTCCCTCAAATTTAACCATAAAGATTTATCAATGATAAACCAGATGAACCACTTATAAATTTCTTTTAAAACCTATTAGTGTGAAAAACACAGACCCCCCCTCAATACGTGCTCATCATGTCTAGAACTTGGAATTTTGAAAATCAGCTCTCCAACACCAGTTGTCAACAATCTTTTTGAATCTTTCAAAAATTATGTTAAAACACACTGAAAATCTTTTTGGATTTTTATATGAAAAGCAGAAAAGAGATATTTACAAACAATATTTTTTTTGTGAGTTTGTGTAAGAGGATCATTATCAGTTTTGAGACACATCACTAACACCGTTAAGCTTCATTTCATTTTAAGTTATAAACAATTCACTTAGATTGTCAGTATGTTGATCCACTTAAATTCTCACACAAAGTTAACTGCTTCGAGATACGATATTAGTGTTTTAAGCACTTAAACTTACCCGTGTGTCCCACTACTTGAATATACTCCTGTATTCAGATCCCAATATTCAGTCTTATAGGTGAGTATACCACAGATGATATCTGTAAAAGGGTTAGATGCGAAACCGTGAGAGCTCAGGTCAGAACTTCTGTTCAGTAGAGAGATGACGGCTCGACTTTTGGTGTGTCCCCTTTAGAGGATCTTTTCTTCAACAACAATGATTATCAATTTTATTGTTTCATCATTTTTGCTGAGGGCGGCGCTATATTTCAAGCATTTGCAGAAAGTATTATACGGGGACTAGGCCATTGCTTCCGCAAAATCAGAAGTCCCGGGATAATACCCCAGATATCACTGAGTATAAAGACCTAGTATCTCAGAAAGAGGGACCTTTCAAACAAGATTTCGGTGGTTATCCATATATCCAAGAAATATTACCCTCGAATTAAGCAAGTTTGAATTTAAGTTTATATCTCGTCACAATTTACTAAATGTGCAAAAACCTACTGGCATATCATCAGTGAGATTGTTTATCACATTTTTAACTTTCCATTTCTTTAGCATGTTGTGACAGTCCACTGATGTACTATCATTTCCTCTTTTATACAACGAAACTCATTTTTGATTTTATCATGTTTTTGGCTTTTTCAAATTTTCTAATATTTTTGGTTTTTCTGAAATTTCTTATTCCCCCTAAAATTCAAACACATTTAAAGAAATTTGACAACAAACTATATAAGAAAATTGACAACTGATATCGAATTGCTTCAAATCGCCATCCACTTGGCATAAACAATCAGAACTCCCCCTTTCAACAAACTATTTTCCCATTTAGATTTCAAAACACTTAAGTTTGTTTTAATCAAAATGGTTTTTTCCGGAAAATAAGTTTTGTTTTAACTACTTGTAGGTTCGGGGTAAACTCATCACATTGTCCATTTTTAACCACATATATGAGATTACATCAAGTTCATATGAATGACCTTGAGTAATCACTTTGTCAGAACAAGCCTCTGTACCACTTGTAAGTAAACACTACACTTGTAAGAAAATCAAGTACAACTTAACGTCCCTGATTTACCTCTTGTAGGAATATTACATCTATACAAAATCATTTTACCAATCAAGATGCCGATTCCTGCTTCACACTTACCAACCTGGAAGCTCCGGCAATTCACAACCTGTAAAATTTAAACAATTTTAAAAACTTTCATAAAAACTATTTTAACAAGAATGATGCCGATTCCTGATCCGCGATTACAAACTTGGGATCTCCGGCAAGTCAGGTTTTTCAATGAAAGAAAATGTCCACCAAAGCCTGACCAGCCTTGGGTGATACCAACTCTTCTTTAGTTGGGGTGTAGGTTGCTTTTTTTGTAGCACAAAAGTCTTTTACCCCTTTAACCTTCCCATCGATCATTTTTCCAAAAATTTTCTTCACATTTCCATTAAAAGTTTTCTCAACATCAAATTCATTCTTTTCAGAATAAAATTGATTCGAGATATCAACTTTCCCAATTTTTTGTTTAAAATTTTCAGTCCTCAATGGTGGAAAATTCTCATCATCCATTGGAGGAACTGAGTTTTTACTCTTTTTAACAATCTGTGGCTCCTCTGATTTTGTGGAATCAGATTCATCGCCAGATTTTGCCTCAGATTTCTTAACAACCCACTTTTGGTTGTCAAGCTTCACACTTCTCCTGTAAAACCTTTTCGAACATTCACCAACTTCATATGTTGAATTTTTAAACACTTTAAATTTCTCAATTGGTGGTTCGGTTTTATCAACAACTACTTCTTTCAGTTTTTCTAAGACTCCCTGTTTTGTGTTGGATGCTTTGGGACAATTCCAAGCTATGTGTCCAACTTCCTGACACCTATAACAGGTTCTAGTCTCTATTCTCTGATGAGCTTCACTTTTCTTCTTCTCAGCAAGAAATTCTTGATTTGATTGTCTCCAAAATGAGCTCTTCTTTTCCTCTTCAGCAGATGGACCTGAAACAAATTTTGTATTTTTAGAAATTTTCTCATTTTTATAGTTTTCTGGAGGAATAAAACCAAGACCTTTCTTTTTGAAATTACCATTATGGTTTGGTTTCTTTTGAGAACCAGAACCAGAATTGTAACCCTTTTTCTTGTTTAAACGCTGTTGAACTCTTGAAGTGTATTTTTTAGGTTTTTCAGTAAGATTTAAATCCTTTATTTCAGAAATATTAATTTCTATCATTTTGAAAACCATTTTAATCATTTCAATTCTAACACTTCTTATTGGAAACTCTTTATCAAAATATAATTTGTCAGAATCATTCAAAGTATATGCAACTTCAAATGTTTCGTCCTTCAAATTAGATTTTGACAACAAAAATTCTATACTATAAACCCGTTTTCCCGACGTTTTTGAACTTTTTCCAGACGAACTCAAACTTCCGACTGACAAACACGAACTTTCGGATTCGGACTTTGACTCTGACTCCTCGTCCTTATCCAGCACCTGATCGACCAGTCTTTTTATTAATTCGGACCCATGATCTGTGTCGGACGCTGTGAATGTGATGTCAATGTTGTCTGGTAATACATCGGTTAACCCGGAATCTAACTTTATATTGACTGCCTTTTTTACTTGTTCCTCATTCGGTTTTTTAGGCGAGTACCCTTCCCAAATTGGAGGCGGACACTTATTATAACAGACACTCTATTTTTTACCAGTATCCTTTTTCTTCTTTGGTTGTTCGTCTTCAAACGCTTCAAAACCTGCAACAGTTGGATAAATTCGGTCAATTAAGTAATCAGAACTTGAGTAACTTCTTAGTAATCGTCTAATTCTTTCATTTTCAGCTTTCTCAGTTTCCAACTCTTGCTTCCATTTAGCACATTCTTCGATGTAAAAATTTATCTCTTTCTGCTTCGACATCATTGTTGCATTCATCATTTTCAAAGCATCTTCTCTCTCCGAATTTGTTTTCTGCAAACTATTTAAAGTTCTGTTCAATACATCGTACGACTCTTTCAAATTCTTGACATCAAACAACAACTTTTCTTTTAACTTTTCTGATTCACTAAACCTCTCGTCTTTTTCTTCACATTGTTTGCAAGATACTGAACATGTAAGACATGGTTTTGCGACTTCAACAATCTTTTCGACCTCCACAATCTTCTCTACTTCAACTATTTTCTCCACTTCAACTATCTTCTCAACAATCTTGATTTCTTTCATTTCTTTTGCAGCTTTTCTCTCTTTGAGTTTCTTCAGTTTATCTGCAAAATAAAATTCAAAACTGTCAGAAGATAAATGAGTTTTTCCAACATTTATCTGTTTAATTTCTTCATCATCATCATCACTGCCTTCTGTTGAACTGTTTTCTGAAGAAACAGATTCTTCATCTTGACTTTTCTCTTCATCAGATAACACAGCTATCCATTCCTTCATCATCTCTGGCTTTTGAACAATCTGAGCAATGAAAGCCTTAAGATTGGGATTAGCTGGAATGTACTTGTCCCAGCTAAAACCTTCAGCCACTTTCTCATTATCTTGATCAATAATGCCATAATAAGCTTTCTTATTTGCATCTTCGATCATTTTTCCATGTGCAGTTTGTGAATCCTTTTGTTGATGCGGTTGATTGGTGATTTGTTGATATATTGCCTTTCGATAGTAATCATCTTTTCCAAAAGGATTCTTTTATCCACTATTCTCCTTATTTTTTCACTCTCTTTTGAAGTGACCTTTCTCCCTGCATTTAAAACAAGTAACTTTAGATTTATCAAAACCTAAAGCTAAAAGATGAGCATCCAAAAAATCATTTCTTCCTGTGATCATTTTGAACTTTTCAGCTCTTCTCAGAACACTTGCTAAAGCCCATTTTGTATCCATAAGCTCCAATTCCTCTGCATCAATCTAGTCGTAATCTTCTTTTGTTAGCATCGGATTGCCAATTCTTCCAGCAATCAATCCTTCATAAGATTCCAACGCTGTAAGCAGCAATGCCATATGACTTTTCACAACTTCTTCTGAAAAATTCTGTCCATTTTGAAGATGTAATGCCACATTGCACTGAATCATATGTCCATTACCAACATTTGCACTTTGAACACTTGGAGGATTAACATTTGAAAATCCACTAGTGTTGACTGAACTTTGACTGACTAATCCAGATGAATTTCTTGCACTAAACGCGGTTTGGATCTTTGGACTAGCTTCAACAGTTTGAACATTTCCTTTGTAGTACAGTTTGATATCTTGTTGATGACTTGAGCTGTTCATTCTTGCAATCTTCTGCTGTTCAAGATCTTGTGCCTCAAGTTTTTCAATAAACTGTCCGATTGACAATCTGCTAAACTCTCCAGAATTCTTTAATATCATGAGATAAGTACCCCATTCTTTCTGCGGTAATGCGTCAGCTAACTTCTCGACCCATTCTGCTGGAGTTTTAGTAATTTTCAACTGAGACATGGTACGCACAAGATGACAATATCTCTCAATGAGAGTCTTTGTAGTTTCCCAAGCATACTAGTAAACAACTCAAACTCCTTTTTCAGCAATGATGCTTTACTCTTGAGCATTTCTGTACTTCCTTCAAATTTCTTCTTAAGTGCTTCCCAGATCGAAAACGCACTCCCATCATGCTGAAGCAAAATAAATATGTCTTCTTTGACAGCTTGTTGTAGGAGACTAATCATCATTTTCTCTCCTTTATAACTGTCTCTCTCTTGTTCTGTGAATTCTGAAAAAATTTTATCAACTTCCAACGCAGACTGTGGTCTAACATACTTGGTTTCAATACTTTCCCAAGCTCTCAGATGGTTTGCCTGAACCCAATTCTCAAAACGATTTTTCCAGCCATGATACTCTTCAATTCCCATAAGTTTCAGGGGTTTTTGTAAAGTTCCTGTTTCATTTTCCAAGTTCATGTTTTGAGCAATGGCAGCTGGAGTACTTGAAGATGTAGCAAACGCGTTATAGAACTCTTCTTCCATGATTCGGTAACACGTTTTTCAAAAAACAACACTTTTCAAGCGAAATCAAGTTCAAGCGGAATACACTACTAAGCAGAATACCCTGAAATAACATTTTCAAGCGGAATACCCAACTAACAGTTTCAAGCAGAATCAGGCAATTTGGAGCGAAATCACTGATTTCACTTGAGCTTTCAAGCGAAATAACTATTTTCAAGCGGAAACAGACTATTTCAAGCGGGATCACTGATTTCGCTTGAAAATTTCAAGCGGAATAACACTTTTGGAGCGGAATCTGAAGGTACTCATTCAAGCGGAATCACAACTTAGGTCCATTTTTACCATTTTTAAGCCGTATTTCGTCCTGAAACTCTCAAGGGTTTGTTAAAACACAGTTTTGCACAATATATGAGAAAATTAGCCGATTTTAACCGTGAAAACTTGTTAATTTTGAAAAGAAGGTGTAGAAAACAGAAATTTTAAGCTGAATCGGTAAGAACTCCTCCTCCTAAGCTCTGATACCACTTGTAGGATCATTTTCAGACCCGAACGAGTCGTTCAGAGGAGTTTTTATCTGTTTCAGAGGCGGAAATTAAGAAACAGACTTCGAAACAACTTGCAAATCACTTTAAACAGCCTTTTAATTGATATAACATTGTTTACAATTAAAGGATAAACCGGCAGCACCTCGGTATCCAAATCCAGAACTGATACATATGATTTCGCTTGAAACCCTTTTATAGGCAAGAGGTTCCGCTTGAAAGTGACAATGTGCATTTCAAGCGGAATCAGAACTTGTTGATTTCGCTTGAAAGTGACACATGTCATTTCAAGTGGAATCAGCTTCTTCAAGCGGAATCACACTAATTAACACCTAAATCTGCTATTTTCTCGTACAACGTGCCCTGATCTAACATATCTAGTGTAAGACTCGATACAAGACGAAGTCGACAGATGTATGCACCAACAGATCATATCATGAAAAATTGCAACCATGCATCTCTGGAAGGTCGCCGGTGCATTGCACAACCCAAACGGCATACGCTGGTAGGCGAATGTGCCAAAAGGGCAGGTAAAGGTAGTCTTCTCCTGGTCCTCAGGAGCAATAGGAATTTCAAAGTATCCAGAAAACCCGTCCAAGAAACAGTAATACGAGTTCCCCGACAGACGTTCCAACATCTGGTCGATGAATGGAAGCGGGAAGTGTTCCTTGCGAGTAATGTCGTTGAGTTTATGGTAGTCAATGCAAACTCGCCACCCAGTGACGGTACGGGTAGGAATCAGCTCATTCCTATTATTTGGGACTACAGTAATACCACCTTTCTTGGGTACTACCTGCACTGGGCTGACCCACACAGAGTCAGATATAGGATAGATCAATCCGGCATCTAACAACTTATTCACTTCTTTCTTGACCACATCTTGTATATTTGGATTCAACCGCCTCTGAGGCAGTGCACAGGGCTTATACTCATCTTCCATCAGAATCTTGTGAGTACAAAAAGAAGGATTGATGCCTTTGATATCCATAATCTTCCATGCTATTGCTTTCTTATGAAGTTTAAGAACCTCGAGAAGCTGTTTCTTCTCCTCTTTCGCCAATGATGCTGAAATGATGACCGGTAAGTGACACTCCTCGTCCAGAAATGTATACTCGAGATGTGGTGGGAGTTCTTTTAACTCCAAGGACGGTGGATCTTCAATCAAAGGTTTTGATTTCTCGTCATCTACATGGCCAATGTCTACAAACTGATCCGGACCTCGGGAACCATCATCACTGACTTGGAAAGTCGGCTGCTCGAAATCGTGGCCCTCCTGCGTAATGCCAGTCAGGTCACCACACGACAGACGTGTGTCCGTATCAATCTCTTCAATAGTGCCTTGGAAATGAGAGCACACACATGCGTCGACAATGCCGACATAATAAAGCATGCCATCGTGACTTTGCGGATGCTGCATTGATCTTTTAATATCAAATGTCACGTGCTCGTCATTTACTCGGAGCGTGATTTGGCCAGCTGCCACATCAACAATCGTCCTCGCAGTATTGAGGAACGGGCGCCCAAGTATCAGTTGCACTTTTGAATCTTCATCCATGTCAAGAATAACAAAATCCACGGGGAAAACAAGTTTATCGATTTTAACAAGCATGTTTTCGAAAAATCCACGTGGATACTTGATTGAACGGTCTGCCAATCGAATACTCATTCTAGTGGGTGAAGGCTCACCCAGATCCAGTTTAGTAAAAACCTTATAAGGCATAAGGTTGATACTCGCTCCTAAATCAGCCAACGCATGGCTAACAAACATGTTTCCAATCAAACAAGGGAGCGTGAAACTGCCGGATCTCCCATCTTCGTGGGCAGACAGTTTTGCAGAATGGCAGAACAACTTTCATTCATCACCACACAGGATATATCCTCGAGCTTCTGCTTATTCGAGAGGATGTCCTTTAGGAATTTCGTATACTTTGGCATTTGGGCCAGGGCTTCAACAAAAGGTATGTTTATGTGCAGTTGTTTAAACAATTCAAGGAACTTACCGTATTGTTCTTCGTTTTTCTGTTTCTTCAGCCGGCTAGGGTATGGAATTGGAGGAGTGTACTCTTTGACTGGCTCCTGGACTTGTGCTGTACTTGCTGGGCGTAGCCTAGCGTGCACCTCGTCCGGTGTATTAGTCGGGACCGTTTCAGTGATCGGTGGTGAGTCCGATATGTTGGGTCCTATAGTCTTGCCACTCCTGGTCATAACTGCATTTACATGCCCGCACGGATTTGGCTCTGTGTTGCCTGGAAGACCACCTGGGGGTCTCTCCGACATCATCTTCGCCAGCTGACCAACCTGGTTCTCGATATTCTAATCGAGGCTTTCTGACTCCTCATTTCTCCCTCCTGAGCTAGAAAACGATCTTCGCTTTGTTGATATGGTTTTTCAGCCAATTGATTTGCACTCGTGGAGCTAGAAAGAAGCTGAGCCATCATTTCCTCCAGCTTAGAACTTGATTGAGGGGCCTGCTACTAGGAACTACTCCCGGCACCCTGATTCGGATTCGAATATGGATGTGGCTGGAAAGGTTGGTTGTACTGCTGGAATTGCTGACCGTGAGCCTGCTGCGGTGCTGGAGCGCGCTGGGCAAATCCTTGTGGGTTCTGATTACCTACGTTCGCTCTCCACCCAAAATTTGGGTGATTCCTCCATCCCGGGTTGTATGTATTGATGTACGGGTTGTTCTGTGGTCTCACCTGATTACTCACAAAATTGACCTCTTCTTGGCCCTCATACACAACTCCCTGAAAGCATGCACCAAGCTCGTGTGACACTCCGCACTGGTCACATCCAGAACTAGCCTGTGCAGCCATCTGGGACTTATCAAACTTCGCCGACAGAGCTAAGATTTGTGTAGTAATTGCTGTGTAGTCGTCCACCGCGTGAACTCCTGGGCGAGATGATGATGATGATGTCCGACCTCTCTCTCCCTCTCGACGTGAGCTAGACTTTAACGCAGCCTTTTCGATGATAGCATAGGCTTCATTTGGCGTCTTTGTTCCTAGGTCGCCTCCTGCATTCACGTCTAATCTCTCCTGCGTATCATAATTGAGTCCTTGATAGAACGTCAAGACCAACTGTCTTTTGGAGAAGCCATGATGTGGAATGTCACACCCCCAAAATCCACAAGCGGAGTATCACCGCTTGGAGGCGTGACTGACCAGGATCAAGCCACCAATCATATTGAACAATGTAAGTAGTAAATATAATTCAACCAACCAACATGAAAGGTGTTCAAAACCAAAACATAGTTAAGTATTTAGCGGAAGCATAAATGTAAAACCCAATGTAAGTATTAAGTATGAAATAAGGTAATGTACTTAGCATGGCACACACTGCCATGTCCCACAACGACCGCGCCTCCCTGTGCAAGCTCCATGAGTAACTAACGACCTGCAAGGCATGTAGCAACGAATCAACAACAAAGTTGAGCGAGTTCACAGTGGGTTGTTTAGTTAGCAGTCGTTTCGAAAATCGTATGTTCGTTTGTAACCCATGTATCATGTTAATTAGTATCACGGTCTCCCGGAGACATGTTGTGAAGATTAGTGGGGGCTTCCCATGTATTACTAGACCACACGTATCGACTGCTACGAAAATGTAAGAGGTGCCCTAAGTCAATGTCTATCAGCATTGACCCTTTGCCCATAGTCCATTAGTACACGCCCGTTCGGACGACACGGTGTGAGGTTTGTTAAACCTAATAGCGCTATCTACTAATGACCCACTCGCCATAGGCCTCGGCGATTAAGTCGATAATTGAGGGACTTCAATTGATAGAGTTGATGGTCTTAAAGTCGTGTACGTAGGTTTTACGTACGTGCCCTTCAATCCGAGGACAGTAGTAAGTAGTTCATAGTAATGATAGTTCGAGTAGTTATTCAATCCCATTCCCAACCCCTGGGAATCCCATGCCTTGGAAAGAGTGTGAACTCACCTTGGTCTGCTCGGCAGATAAACAAAAGGTCACTTGAGCTGTATGTGGTCAACCACGTCCTAACATGGTTACCATACAAGTCAGGTCTATGGTTTAAGTAGTGCACGTATATGTTCTACACGTATTCTAACAAGTTGTATATAAGTATTGATCATGGCTTACAAGTATAATCATGGTAGTTAACAGTTCATACGAGTTCAACAGTTGAAATCACATAACAAACAAAGCCCAAGTATGCAGCCCAAATGGTTGGGCTGGTAACAGTTCACAAGTCCAAACAGAATGTGTGATTAAGTGGTCTCGAGTCGAGACTAGAGATCTCGAGTCGAGACAGTGTGGTCTCGGGTTGAAGTCTTGATGTTCTCGAGTCGCAACTAAGGGTCTCGAGTCATGCATTTATCACTCGAGACCGGGTGGTCTCGAGTCAGGTCTCGAGTCGCAACCAGACCAGCAACCGTGGTCTCGAGTTATGCTGTTTTTGTACTGATGATGCGTGATCTCGAGTCGAGACCGAGAGTTCTCGACTCGCAACCCTTGTCGAGACTAGGTGTGTAACAGATTCCTAATTTGCAGCTCATTAATTCCGTAACACTTGCTAGCAAGTTTCGCAGTTTCAATTTGGATCAAATCAACAATTAACTCAGAAATCATGCAATATCATATCACCCTAATAGTAATCAAACCATGAACAGCAATCATCGAATCATTCGAATCAGTGATTTCAATATCTATTATGCAACCTTAATCATTCCAACTTGATTACATAAAAAACAATCATATGTATACATACAGCCGATGATCTTATATCCATTCGGTTCCATATCAACATTAAAGCATTCATCGATATCTTAAAGTAATCTAACAGACTTGCTCATCATGCATTTACAAGCATAACATATTAACATCAAACATCAAATAATACCTAGTTACTCGATCAACAAACATCAATCATAACCAAAACCAAACAAGGATATAACACTAACCGGTTAGAGAAAAGAGCAATGATTGATCCAAATCACAACAGCTTCGATAGAAGGAGAATGTTTGCTCTCGCACAAGGGTGAGAGAGGGAGAGAGAGAGCTTAGGGTTTGTGTGTGTTTTCTTATGTTTGTAAGTTATGAGAAACAAGTCCTATAATGGGTATGTGTTGCGCACACAAGGGGAGTGGGCCGAACCCTTTCATTGGCTGCCCCTTGGTCTCGAGTCTTAGTATAGTGAGTCGAGCAAAAGAAGTGTACGGCCCAAAAGGGCTTTGTGCGATTAGGACAAGTGTTATGCAACTATACTTATAACATTCACATAAAATCACGTAGCACATAATATAACAACGTCGTAGCATACATTGAAATCAAGCACATCAATCCATCAAGTAACGTTCATACAAGTTGCGTCAAAACACAAAGAAAGGTTCTGGAGTACGGGTTGTCACATTATCCCCAAGTTGAAAGAAATTTCGTCCCGAAATTTGGTACGTACTCACTGAGGAAGCTAGTTAAGTTGCATGGTTTTCCTGGTTTTCCTGGGGTGTCACATCCTCCCCCCGTTGGTTTGGAATTTCGTCCCGAAATTCCGCAGTAGCTTCAGCCTCAGTAGTGGTTGTACTGTTTGCGAACAATTGGGGATACTTTTGTTTCATTTGGTCTTCGCGTTCCCAGGTGAACTCTGGGCCACGACGGGAGTTCCAACGAACTCGAACAAGAGGTATTCTGGTGTGCTTGAGGACCTTAACATCCCGGTCCGTGATTTCGACTGGTTCCTTGACGAATCGCAACTGTTCGTCGATAGTGAGCTCCTTCAAAGGAACTATAAGGGTCTCATCTGGCTGACACTTCTTCAGATTCGACACGTGGAAAACGTTGTGAACTGCACCGAGTTCTGCTGGTAGGTTTAGTTTGTAGGCCACTTTGCCTATTCTTTCTATGATTTCGAAAGGTCCGACGTACCGCGGATTCAGCTTGCCTCGTTTGCCAAAACGAACTACACCTTTCCAAGGTGAGACTTTAAGTAGCACTCGATCCCCAACCTGGAACTCGAGTGGTTTCCTGCACTTATCAGCGTAGCTTTTCTGACGGTCACGAGCTGCCGCCATGCGTTGTCGTATCTGAGCAATTCTTTCCGTTGCGTCTATCACAAGTTCTGGACCAGTAACCTGACTATCACCCACCTCTGCCCAACAAAGAGGTGATCGGCATTTACGCCCGTACAATGCCTCAAATGGAACGGCTTGAATGCTCGTGTGGTAACTGTTATTGTACGAAAATTCCACTAGCGGAAGATGTTTTTCCCAGCTGTTGCCGAAATCGATTACACATGCACGCAGCATGTCTTCTAGAGTTTTAATAGTGCGCTCAGACTGCCCATCCGTCTGAGGATGATAAGATGTGCTCATGTCCAAACGTGAGCCAAAGGATTTGTGCTTTGCTTGCCACAGTTCAGAAGTAAAACGTGCATCACGATCGGAAATAATGGAGGTCGGCACCCCGTGCCTTGAGACAGCATCCTTGAGATATTCGTCTGCTAGAGTGGAGAACTTATCCGTCTCCTTGATAGCCAAGAAGTGTGCAGACTTTGTGAGTCGATCCACGATCACCCAAATAGTATCATTCCCACGTTGGGATCTAGGCAGGCCAGTAACAAAATCCATGGAAATTTCTTCCCATTTCCATTGGGGTATCCTTGGTTGCTGAAGTAGGCCTGATGGTTTCTGATATTCCATCTTGACTCTCGCACAACTCAAGCACTTGCCGACGTAAGTTGCTATGTGGGCCTTCATGCTAGGCCACCAGTACGTAGTTCTGATATCGTGGTACATCTTATCTGAACCTGGATGTACTGAGCAGCGAGACTTATGTGCTTCATCCATTACCAGCTCGCGTAAGTTTCCATAATGTGGGACCCAAATGCGTTCAGTTACATAGTAGGCGCCGTCTTCCCTTTGTTCTAACTGTTGCTTTGAGCCGCGTAGGGCTTCAGCCCTGACGTTTTCTGGTTTTAATGCTTCCATTTGAGCATCTCGTATCTATGCAGGAAGATTAGACTGGATGGTGAGTTGCAATGCTCGTACACGCCTAGGTGTAGTATCTTTTCGACTTAGGGCGTCAACCACAACATTGGCTTTGCCTGGGTGGTACTTGATGGCACATTCGTAATCGTTCAAAAGTTCGACCCATCGTCATTGACGTATGTTTAATTCCTTCTGCTTGAAGATATGCTCGAGACTCCTGTGATCGGTGTAGATGGTGCACTTGGTACCGTACAGGTAGTGTCGCCATATCTTAAGCGCAAAAACAACAGCTCCCAGCTCTAAATCGTGCGTAGTATAGTTCCGTTCATGGACTTTAAGTTGACGTGACGCATAAGCAATGACCTTGTCACGCTGCATTAACACACATCCAAGACCCTGAATGGATGCGTCGCAATAAACCACAAAATTGTCTGTGCCCTCTGGCAATGAAAGAATAGGTGCGCTGCAGAGCCTGTCTTTTAAGTGTTGAAAAGCGGTTTCCTGATTACTACCCCAACGGTAGGTGACACCCTTCTGTGTCAGTAGTGTAAGCGGCTGCGCAATCTTTGAGAAGTCTTTGATAAACCTTCTGTAGTACCCTGCCAAACCCAGAATTGGCGAATTTCCGTTGGTGTACGCGGTGCAGGCCAGTTCTTAATCGAGTCTACCTTGGATGGATCCACATGAATCCCGTCCTTGTTTACCACGTGGCCTAGAAAGTGGACTTCACGAAGCCAGAAGTCGCATTTCGAAAACTTGGCGTATAACTGTTCTGTTCGAAGGAGCTTCAAAATGAGCCGTAAATGCTGCTCGTGTTCCTCCTGACTCTTGGAGTAGATCAGGATGTCGTCGATGAAAATAATCACAAACTTGTCCAAGTAAGGCTTGCATACTCTGTTCATAAGATCCATGAAGACTGCAGGCGCGCTTGTTAACCCGAATGGCATAACTAGAAACTCGTAGTGGCCATAGCGAGTCCTGAATGCTGTTTTGGAGACGTCCTCATCCCGGACTCTCAGTTGATGGTAGCCTGACCTCAGATCTATCTTCGAATAATAGCTCGACCCTTGCAATTGGTCGAACAGGTCGTCGATGCGTGGAAGAGGATAGCGATTCTTCACGGTCACCTTGTTGAGTTCACGGTAGTCAATGCACATCCTGAAGGTACCGTCTTTCTTTTTCACGAATAGTACTGGAGCTCCCCAAGGCGAAGAGCTGGGACGAATAAATCCCTTATCCAAGAGCTCTTTTAGTTGCTTGGACAGTTCTTCTAATTCTGATGGAGCTAAGCGATACGGTGCACGAGCTATTGGTGCTGCTCCTGGAGCTAGCTCGATCTGGAATTCGACTTGGCGATAAGGCGGTAGCCCAGGTAATTCCTTTGGAAACACTCGAGGGAAGTCACACACTACAGGAATATCCTCAAATCTCTTCTCTTTCGTCGAGGCGTCAGTAACGAGTGCCAAAATGGCAGTGTGGCCCTTTCGTAAACACTTCTGGGCCTTCAGGAAGGAGATGATGCCAACCACGGCACCACTCTTGTCGCCTTGAACTTCGAGAGGTTCTTTACCAGAACGGGGAATACGAACAATCTTCTCCTTGCATAGGATCTCTGCTTGTTGTTGGGATAACCAATCCATCCCAATGACGATATCGAAACTACCCAAAACTATGGGAATGAGATCGATAGAGAAGGTCTGACCAGCGAGGACAAGATTACAACCTTGAACTATGTGTGTGGCCTCTAGACTCTTACCATTAGCTAACTCTACGACATGCTTGGTGTTCAAGGGTGTTGGCGTACGCTTTAACAATTGACTAACTTTTTGAGACACATAACTGGTATCGGCACCCGAGTCAAATAATACAGTAACATAAAAGTCGTCGAGAAGGAACTTACCCATTATCACGTTAGGATCATCCCTTGCATCACCCTGTCCAATCACGAACACGTGGTCCCGGCGTCATTGTTTCCATTGTTTCCCCCGTCGCTATCCCCATTGTCGTTCCTGTTTCCATGGTCGTGGTTCTGATTCTGGTTCCAGTTCAACTGTGGACAGTGTCTCTTGTAGTGATCTTTAGCACCACACTGAAAACATCCTCTAATACTCTGTTGTTGCTGCTGATTCTGTGGAGCTTGAGGCTGCTGTTGTTGTTCCTGGTTTGCACGACGTGAGTTTCGGCAACCCTTGGCTTCATGACCAAGCTTGAGACACCTCTGACAACGACCCTTGTTGCGCTGGCCACTGTGGTGCCTGTTACAATTGTTGCACTTTGGGTGATTTCCTCGATAACTACCCTGCCCGTGACTACCAGAAGACTGCTGACTGGGACTCTGGTAGTCATCTGTCTTTCGCTGCTGCGCCTGAGACTGAACCGAAGTTGACCCCTTGCTCAGGTTTCCATCCCACTTGCGTTTGTTGTCACTAGGAGTGTGACAACTGGCACAAAACCGGTAACTTCCGTACACTTTAATTATTATTTAATGACTGCAATTATGTGCTTAAATGTCAACATTGACTGATTAGATGCTAAGCAAGTGAATTCATGCACGTTGTATACTACAAAATATTGCTTTATGCATAAACGAGAGCGTTGCGTCAGAAATAATAGTAAACTCACCGGTAAGACACACTGTGTCAACAGAACTGCAGAAAGCAGTCAGACATTAGAATTGAGGCCTAGGTGTAGGTCCTACGACAAAAGTACATTAAAACCCAAGAGTACATATAAGGGTTTAATTTATAGACGTTGCGAAAGCAAAAATAAGCACTAAAAAGCACCCGAAACGCACTTTAAGTGCAGAATTTTGTATAATTCAGCAATAATTCAGCATTTAGACATATAAATATTATGCAGAAATTTCGTTTTATCATCCAGAATATTTCCCTAAGTGTTGGGAATTGAAAGGGTACAAGAAGGGTACTTAAAAGACACTAAAAAGTGTAATTTAGCACTTTAACGGATTGATATCCAACCGAACCACCGGACTTTACCCGGAGCATAAAAATATTGTCAATGACATTGTTTATACTTTACTGAGCTAGTTAGGGTCCCCGAACACCCTAACACCCGTTATAAATTACAACATACATAATACACTAAATTAATTTCCTAATAAAATAAGCTAGCACTAACTTTTAGTTAAAAACAAACCAAACCACCCTCCCTTGTAACCGAACGGTTCCTCTAAGAGAACCACCTCCACAAGTCTTTGATTTTTTTTATCTCATTTGCCTAATATCTAGAGGACATAAGACCCTATGGGTAATTGTGAATTCTAGTTTATAAGATAATACATGGGATCACAATTTTCATGCACCCACCAAATTACATTTCCTTCTTTTCCCTCTTTGAAGATCGGCTGAGAGCACACACACACCCACCTCACTTTCAAATTTTGAGCTTGCTATTTTACCAACTTACAAGTGTGTTAGAGTTCCTACACACAAGCTCGGTGCTTACGGAATCGCGAGGACCTCACCACAACGCTATTAACCACCCATTTTTCGTCTAGTTTCTTCCCTAGCCTTGTGCTAGTAGTAAGTGACTCTAAACGCCTTTTTGACCTTGTCTAGAGTGATTAGTAAGAGATTTGGCGGTTAAAAATCATAAACACTAAAGATCACCAACTAAAAGTCTTGTAAAATGATGAACTTGTTGGATAAAAGGAAAGTAATGGTGTAAAACTTGTTAAACTTGTTTTGTGATGATTATTTTGTGTTGTTTAATGCTAGTAGTAGTTCGGATCGTCATCTAACCCGACTAGGTTATGTTCATAAAACATGACCTAGAGTATGTTAAAGTGTGAAAGTGGTTAGATAAAGAACACTACTACATGGTAACATGAACTTGTGTAAAAATAATTTTTCTTATGAAATGGAGTTCTAAACTAGTAGATCTAAAGATCTAGAAGTGGTATTTTCGAAAAACCAACTGTAAGACGAAACCATGTTTTAAAACCGGATCTTTCATGAACTAGAGGTGTTTTTATGAACAAACAAGTGTGTGGACACTTGTGTAACAAAAGTTTTAACAAGGAAATAATTTTCGTAAAAACCGACTAGAAGTTGTGAAACTTCATATTCTTTAAAAGTAAAGTTTTTAAGAAATTAAACTTATTTTTAAAGATAACAAGACTTACTAAATGTGCTAGTAAGTTACTACACATTTTTGTAAATATTCAAATTCATGAAATGGAGAAATTAGTGATTGTTGTTGATGATTATTGTTGATAATTGTTGTTGATGATTGTTGACGATTTAAAAGAAAATAAACACATGTTTTGAAAACATGGGAAACCTCCATTTTTAGGGGAAACTCTGTCAAAATTTTTATAAATTTTGACACTTAGAAAAATATAAGTTTTTGAGAAACTTATTCCCTAAAAATGTATTTAAGAGTATTACCAAGGTTTCCCTAATTTTTGGTGATAAGAAATGAGGATTTCTTTAAGAATAAAAATGGATATAAGTATGTATTTTTGAGAGAAAAATATATATTATTTTATCACCAACTTTTGTGCTAAGTGTATATAGTATGTGTTATACATGCTAGCGTATTAAGACTTAAAAATACACTAAATACTCATGAGGAGTATAAACATAAAAATAAACATACAACATACAAGATACATAATTCGGGTGCAAAGTGTAAAACACGAGATACTTATATTAATTTTAGAGAAAATAATACAAGTAAGATACTTAGTTAAAAATATAAAATATTTTTAACACAAGAATATATACACCAAAGAGAGTGACTGTACTTGTGCGACGCAAGTCTAGAAACTAACGTTGAGAAAACGCGTATAGGTTACGACGTTAATTAAGCAAACCCGGTGAAGTTTACGACGCAAGGAACGCAAAGTTGTGAGTTCATGCTCCCCTTTTTCTCTTTAACTGTTTTCAGTTTTTATAACTTCGGGGGTGAAATACATGTACAAATGTACAATATTTATAATTGGTATGATATAAATACAAGAAGTACACTTGGTGAGAACGAGAACCAAGTGTGACGAAATATAAGAATATGAGAAGTACACTTGGTGAGAACGAGAACCAAGTGTGACGAAATATAAGAATATGAGAAGCGCACTTGGTGAGAACGAGAACCAAGTATGAGGCGTTATGAGAAATGATGCGAGAAATCGTGTCACGAATAGGGTACAGAAGCACCATTAATCAACAATATACCTAGACCACAGAACAAAAGGTTAGATCTAACGGGTGCCGGGCAGCCACACTCTCGGTGAGGGCGAGAATCGAGTAGTGCTTTTGTGTCTCAGAATATACCAATTAAATGCCTAAGGTTTGGTGACTTCCTATGTCGTGTCACATGTTAATGGCTTTGCAACCCATTAACAATCCTGATATTTACAGGAATACTTTATTTAGATAATATTTATACCATACTAAAACTTGATTAATACTTGAAGTACGTGGGGTACTCAAGAAAACGGGAATTAAACTTGAGTACGTGGGGTACTCAAGAAAAACTTGAGATATACATGTGTACGTGGTGTACACATGAATACATGATTTATATTTGAAAACTTGATTTTTACATAATACAAACTATGTTTTCATACAAAGTATACAAACGTGAAATACAAAAACTGCATGAATTCACACCAACATTATGTTGACGTTTTTTCCAAAACTCACATGTATTTCAGGTAACTAAGGTGGATGTGCGCGCGGTCTTACTTATGCTCGTGGATGTCGCTTATGTTTGTCTTTAAATAAAGTGTAAACCTTTTAAGACAATGTTTTATGTTAACTCGCGATGCAAACGCTAACTTATGTTTTCAAATTATGGTATTTGAAGTTATTATCATGAGCATATAGTATGTTTACTCTTCGTATGCAATGAGAACCTTTCATGATCACACCTCGTGCTTCCGCCGCAGAAAGGGGTGTGACAGATTGGTATCAGAGCAGCGATTGTAGTGAACCAGGATTCCTTCTCGAGTCTAGTCTACAATCTCTAGGATCCTTTCACGAAAACATTTTTTCAAAGAGTTTTCATTGCATAAAACGTCCCGCGACATCCACTACCTGAAACTGTTTACATGAGTCTAGAAAAGACACTACGAGACTTAGGGTGCACAGGAGTAGCACTTTCCTTTAACTGAGAAATTACTTGCAATTATGTGTGATAATTAGCATATACTAGATGTAGAATACCACTAGTACACATGACTTTGCCTGGAAACAATGGCCCATCTGAAGGAAGAAATACGAAGATGAAACGAACTGTGCGGACTGTGCAAGGAGTTACGTAATTATGGATGCATACATAATTATGGAATTCAGTGCACAGAAACCACAACAAGTCTTGTCACGTGTAGATTCCCTCAGTGCAAGCCTACTAAGTACTCTGCTAGAGTAATAATTGTTTGATGTCACTTATGTGGTATATCCCTGTGAATATATATGCTACTACTCAGTGTTGTAAAAATCGCGACTAGGCGACGATTAGTCGGCGATTAATCGCTAGTCGTCCAGTTACTGAGTAATTTTTCTTAAATCGGGCCATTAACCGACTAGGTCCGACTAGGCCAGCCAAAAGTCGACGATTCCAGCAAAAAAACCTGTATATTCCGGCCAAAACCTCTAAATTCCGGTCAGTTTCCAACCAAATCATTTGAATTCCAACAATTAATCATGTATACTTAAATAAATGAGTTGAGTAAGATTTAAAACCTAGCTACTTAAAATATTTACCTATAAAAATGTATATATTTATACATGAAACTGAAATTTACATATAAAAAACCCGATCCGATTAATCCTGATTAATCCCGAGTAATCCCGAGTAGTCGCTAGTCCCCACTTCACCGGCCGACTAGCGACTAGCGAGTTCTCCAACCTTGCTACTACTGTTTAGTTCGACGACATCAAACAAACGTTTAACCCTGTTGTGTTATGTTCTGTCAGAACATGGCACTCAGGAAAGCTGTGAATGCTCGGAATGGTGATCAACCTCCTCCTCCCCTACTGCCAAAGACTGCTGAAGAACTGAACGCTCTACTAGAAGAGAGGATCTCTGCTGCTATCGCTCAGTACGAGGCGAACCGTACCCAAGACAGTGGAGGACCAAGCAATGCTAGACGTGACGGGCATGGAGATTCGTCTAGAGGAAACGCAGCTCAAGGTAACCTTAAAACAATTTACTAAGCATGAAGAAATTATTGAACGGTCCTTGTTTCATTATTTCTTCGATTGCTCATAAGTGAATTGGTTGGGTTAATTACAGGCTGCACCTTCAAGCAGTTCCTCGACTGCAAACCAATGAACTACGATGGACTGGAGGAGGGGTAGCATTTGTGCGTTGGACGGAGAAGACTGAGGCCACTATCCGCATGAGCAAGTGTACCGCAGATCAGCAAGTCACTTTCGCTACTGGACTGTTTGTCGATGAAGCACTGACATGGTGGAATTTGCAAGTTCAAACGCTGGGTGATGAAGCCGCGTACGGCATGACTTGAGATGAACTGAAAGAGAAAATGAGAGAGAAGTACTGCTTTCGTGCCGAACTCCAAAGATTGGAGACGGAGTTCTGACACTTGACTATGGTTGGTGCTGACATCACTGGGTATACACGAAGGTTCCATGATTTGTCAAGGGTGATTCCTTATATGGTGACTCCGGAATTCAAACGTGTTGAACGCTACATTTGGGGACTGGCCCCAGAATTTCGCAGCATGGTGACTTCAGCCAACCCCCAAACAATCTCTGAGGCTGTAACTCTGGCTGTCAGCCTTATTGAAGACTGTGTTCGCATGCAGAAGCTATCATTGAATCCGACAGAAAACGCCGTGACGCATGCTGAGTCGTCCGGTGACAAGAAAAGGAAGCATGCAAACCTGAATCAAGCAACTCGCAACAACAAGGGTTCCAACAAGAAACGTGACACCAACCCCTCTAAGGAGGCAAATGCTGCAGCCAAAGGGTACCAAAGCACCATGCCTAAGTGCCAAAAATGTAAGTATCATCATGATGGAGCTTGTCGCATTCCAAGGTGCGACAAATGTGGTAGATTGGTTCATCAAACGGAAGACTGTTGGGGTAAGGGAAAGAATCGAAATGGAAACGGTGCTGGTAACAAGAATGGTAACGGGAAGGGGCGGAACCAAGGATGCTTCCGTTGTGGAAGCAATGATCATTTCATGAAAGACTGCCCAAAGAAAGACAATGCTCTGGATCGAGCATTTGTGATTGGAGCAAAGAACGCACGCGAGGACCCTAACGTGGTCACCGGTACGTTTCTCGTTAACAATCACTTTGCATCCATATTATTTGACACTGGTGCCAATTATAGTTTCATGTCTGTGGAATTTAAACGTACGTTTGGAATAGAGTCTAGTAGATTGGATATTCCATACTCCATAGAACTAGCCAATGGTAAACTTATTGAATCGGGCGAAGTTGTCAGAGGCTGCACATTAGGACTTGGCGAACGAAATTTTAGCATCGACCTCTTACCTATTCAATTGGGTAGCTTCGATGTAGTAGTCGGAATGGACTGGCTGTCCAAGAGCAAAGCTGAAGTTATTTGTTATGAGAAAATCATTCGCATCCCTTTAGCGGATGGTGAAACTCTCATCGTACATGGAGAAAAACGAGACGCGCCTCTTCGAATCATCAGTTGCATGAAGGCACAGAAGTGCTTAAGGAAAGGATGTGTTGCCTTCCTAGCACACGTTGTAGATAAGAAGACTGAGGAGCCGAAACTCGAAGATATTCCTGTGGTGAAGGAATTCCATGATGTTTTTCCCGAAGACCTGCCAGGACTACCTCCGCAACGACAAGTCGAATTCCGTATAGACTTGGTTCCAGGAGCCGCTCCTGTAGCCAAGGCACCCTATCGACTTGCACCATCCGAAATGCAAGAATTATCTACACAACTCCAGGAGTTGTTGGATAAAGGATTCATAAGGCCAAGCTTCTCGCCCTGGGGAGCTCCAGTATTGTTCGTGAAGAAGAAGGATGGAACTCTGCGAATGTGCATCGATTACAGAGAACTGAACAAGCTCACTATCAAAAATCGGTACCCACTACCGAGGATTGATGACTTATTTGATCAGTTGAAAGGATCAAGCTACTATTCCAAGATCGACCTTCGATCTGGATATCATCAGTTAAGGATACAAGAAGAAAGTGTACCAAAGACGGCATTCAGAACACGCTATGGACATTACGAGTTTCTTGTGATGCCATTCGGGCTGACGAATGCACCAGCGGTCTTTATGGATCTGATGAACCGTGTATGCAAACCATATCTCGATAAATTCATGATTGTATTATCGACGATATCCTGATCTACTCACGGACGAAAGATGAGCACGAGCAACACCTCAAAACCATTTTAGAGCTGCTGAAGAAAGAGAAACTGTACGCAAAGTTCTCAAAGTGAGAATTCTGGATTCGCGAAGTACAATTTCTTGGTCACGTGGTGAATGAGAAGGGAATTCATGTAGACCCGTCCAAGATTGAAGCCATAAAGAATTGGGAAGCTCCCAAAACCCCGACTGAAGTTCGGCAATTTTTGGGCTTAGCGGGCTACTATAGGCGATTCATCGAGAATTTCTCAAAAATAGCTCAGCCGCTAACTGCCCTTACGCAGAAAGACAAGAAGTATGACTGGGGTGTTAAGCAAGAAGAAGCTTTTCAGCTACTCAAAAACAAGCTATGCGATGCACCAATATTGTCACTACCTGAAGGCACGGAAGACTTCGTGGTATACTGCGACGCCTCGCGACAAGGACTGGGTTGCGTGCTCATGCAACGCCAAAAGGTCATCGCTTTCGCTTCAAGGCAACCGAAGGTGCACGAAAGAAACTATACCACTCACGACCTGGAACTGGGCGCAGTAGTATTCGCCTTGAAAATTTGGCGACACTATCTATATGGTACTCGATGTACAATCTTCACAGATCACAAAAGCCTGCAACACATATTTGATCAGAAGGAATTGAATATGCGCCAGCGGTGATGGGTCGAGCTGCTAAATGATTACGACTATGAGATCAAGTACCATCCTGGAAAGGCAAACGTTGTAGCGGACGCATTAAGTCGAAAGGAAAGAGTTAAGACCCTAAGGGTTCGAGCATTGGAAATGACTATCCGAACGAACCTCACTTCACGTATTCGTGACGCACAACAAGAAGCCCTTAAGGTGGAAAACCGCAAAGCTGAATACCTCCGGGGTGCCTTGAAATATATGGTGCCAAATGAAGAAGGAGCCTTATACTTTAAGAAACGTATATGGGTACCGCTCTTTGGTGGCTTACGAGAAGTCATCCTTGATGAAGCGCACAAGTCAAGATACTCGATCCATCCAGGATCGGACAAGATGTATCAAGACTTAAAAGAATATTATTGGTGGCCAAGACTCAAAAGCGACGTTGCTGTCTATGTTGGAAAGTGCCTGACCTGCGCTAAGGTTAAGGCTGAATATCAGAAACCGTCTGGCCTACTACAACAACCAGAGATTCCCGTATGGAAGTGGGAACAGATCTCGATGGACTTCATAACAAAGTTACCTAGGACCCCTAGAGGGCATGATATGATATGGGTGATAGTCGATCGGCTAACGAAATCTGCGCATTTCCTACCAATCCGGGAGAAGGATAGCACCGGAAGGCTTGCAGAGATATACCTAAAAGAAATTGTCACGCGTCATGGAGTGCCAATCTCCATTATTTCAGACAGAGATGGACGCTTTGTCTCAAGAATCTGGCAATCATTCCAAGAAGCCTTTGGGTCTCAGCTAGATCTGAGCACGGCATTCCATCCACAAACAGACGGCCAGAGCGAACGGACTATACAAACGTTAGAAGATATGCTTCTCGCATGCGTCATGGATCTAGGCGGCAGCTGGGATACTCACCTACCTTTAGTTGAGTTTTCCTACAATAACAGTTATCATACAAGCATAAAGGTCGCGCCGTTCGAAGCTCTTTATGGCCGCAAGTGCCGATCGCCCCTATGTTGGGCAGACGCTGGTGACAAACGTATGGTTGGTCATGAACTTGTACAAGAGACAACCGACAAGATTGCGCAGATCCGAGAGCGCATTAAGGCGGCTCGAGATCGACAGAAGAGCTACGCTGATCAAAGATGAAAACTATTAGAGTTCGAGGTGGGGGACAAAGTGTTGTTAAAAGTCTCACCTTGGAAGGGCATAGCCAGATTCGGAAAGCGTGGGAAGCTGAATCCACGATACATCGGACCATTCAGAATCTTGGAGAGAATTGGTACCGTGGCGTACAAGTTGGAGTTACCGGAAGAACTTAATGGAGTACATGATACATTTCATGTGTCCAACCTCAAGAAGAGTCCAACACAAGAGAACGTGA
Organism: Helianthus annuus; assembly: GCF_002127325.2. Classification (NCBI taxonomy): domain Eukaryota; kingdom Viridiplantae; phylum Streptophyta; class Magnoliopsida; order Asterales; family Asteraceae; genus Helianthus; species Helianthus annuus. Next base: position 33,361,891 of record NC_035444.2, on the reverse strand, counting down.
CCATCCCTGCGGATGAAGTGCATATTGATGACGCCCTCCGATTTACAGAACAACCCGTCGAGGTTACTGACTGGAAAGTCAACAAGACCAGGAGGAGCAGTGTGAAACTAGTCAAAGTACGTTGGAACTCTAAGCATGGGCCCGAATACACATGGGAGCGCGAAGACCAGTTCAAGGAAAAGTATCCCCACCTATTCAAGAAGACTCATGCGAGAGTTAGTTTAGTCTGAATTTCGGGACGAAATTCTTTTAACGGGGGGAGACTGTGACAACTGGCACAAAACCGGTAACTTCCGTACACTTTAATTATTATTTAATGACTGCAATTATGTGCTTAAATGTCAACATTGACTGATTAGATGCTAAGCAAGTGAATTCATGCACGTTGTATACTACAAAATATTGCTTTATGCATAAACGAGAGCGTTGCGTCAGAAATAATAGTAAACTCACCGGTAAGACACACTGTGTCAACAGAACTGCAGAAAGCAGTCAGACATTAGAATTGAGGCCTAGGTGTAGGTCCTACGACAAAAGTACATTAAAACCCAAGAGTACATATAAGGGTTTAATTTATAGACATTGCGAAAGCAAAAATAAGCACTAAAAAGCACCCGAAACGCACTTTAAGTGCAGAATTTTGTATAATTCAGCAATAATTCAGCATTTAAGCATATAAATATTATGCAGAAATTTCGTTTTATCATCCAGAATATTTCCCTAAGTGTTGGGAATTGAAAGGGTACAAGAAGGGTACTTAAAAGACACTAAAAAGTGTAATTTAGCACTTCAACGGATTGATATCCAACCGAACCACCGGACTTTACCCGGAGCATAAAAATATTGTCAATGACATTGTTTATACTTTACTGAGCTAGTTAGGGTCCCCGAACACCCTAACACCTGTTATAAATTACAACATACATAATACACTAAATTAATTTCCTAATAAAATAAGCTAGCACTAAACTTTAGTTAAAAACAAACCAAACCACCCTCCCTTGTAACCGAACGGTTCCTCTAAGAGAACCACCTCCACAAGTCTTTGATTTTTTTTTATCTCATTTGCCTAATATCTAGAGGACATAAGACCCTATGGGTAATTGTGAATTCTAGTTTATAAGATAACACATGGGATCACAATTTTCATACACCCACCAAATTACATTTCTTTCTTTTCCCTCTTTGAAGATCGGCCGAGAGCACACACACACCCACCTCACTTTCAAATTTTGAGCTTGCTATTTTACCAACTTACAAGTGTGTTAGAGTTCCTACAAACAAGCTCGGTGCTTACGGAATCGCGAGGACCTCACCACAACGCTATTAACCACCCATTTTTCGTCTAGTTTCTTCCCTAGCATTATGCTAGTAGTAAGTGACTCTAAACGCCTTTTTGATCTTGTCTAGAGTGGTTAATAAGAGATTTGGCGGTTAAAAATCGTAAACACTAAAGATCACCAACTAAAAGTCTTGTAAAATGATGAACTTGTTGGATAAAAGGAAAGTAATGGTGTAAAACTTGTTAAACTTGTTTTGTGATGATTATTTTGTGTTGTTTAATGCTAATAGTAGTTCGGATCGTCATCTAACCCGGCTAGGTTATGTTCATAAAACATGACCTAGAGTATGTTAAAGTGTGAAAGTGGTTAGATGAAGAACACTACTACATGGTAACATGAACTTGTGTAAAAATAATTTTTCTTATGAAATGGAGTTCTAAACTAGTAGATCTAAAGATCTACAAGTGGTATTTTCGAAAAACCAACTGTAAGACGAAACCATGTTTTAAAACCGGATCTTTCATGAACTAGAGGTGTTGTTATGAACAAACAAGTGTGTGGACACTTGTGTAACAAAAGTTTTAACAAAGAAATAATTTTCGTAAAAACCGACTAGAAGTTGTGAAACTTCATATTCTTTAAAAATAAAGTTTTTAAGAAATTAAACTTATTTTTAAAGATAACAAGACTTACTAAATGTGCTAGTAAGTTACTACACATTTTTGTAAATATTCAAGTTCATGAAATGGAGAAATTAGTGATTGTTGTTGATGATTATTGTTGATAATTGTTGTTGATAATTGTTGACGATTTAAAAGAAAATAAACACATGTTTTGAAAACATGGGAAACCTCCATTTTTAGGGGAAACTCTGTCAAAATTTTTATAAATTTTGACACTTAGAAAAATATAAGTTTTTGAGAAACTTATTCCCTAAAAATGTATTTAAGAGTATTACCAAGGTTTCCCTAATTTTTGGTGATAAGAAATGAGGATTTCTTCAAGAATAAAAATGGATATAAGTATGTATTTTTGAGAGAAAAATATATATTATTTTATCACCAACTTTTGTGCTAAGTGTATATAGTATGTGTTATACGTGCTAGCGTATTAAGACTTAAAAATACACTAAATACTCATGAGGAGCATAAACATAAAAATACACATACAACATACAAGATACATAATTCGGGTGCAAAGTGCAAAACACGAGATACTTATATTAATTTTAGAGAAAATAATATAAGTAAGATACTTAGTTAAAAATATAAAATATTTTTAACACAAGAATATATACACCAAAGAGAGTGACTGTACTTGTGCGACGCAAGTCTAGAAACTAACGTTGAGAAAACGCGTATAGGTTACGACGTTAATTAAGCAAACCCGGTGAAGTTTACGACGCAAGGAACGCAAAGTTGTGAGTTCATGCTCCCCTTTTTCTCTTTAACTGTTTTCAGTTTTTATAACTTCGGGGGTGAAATACATGTACAAATGTACAATATTTATAATTGGTATGATATAAATACAAGAAGTACACTTGGTGAGAACGAGAACCAAGTGTGACAAAATATAAGAATATGAGAAGTACACTTGGTGAGAATGAGAACCAAGTGTGACGAAATATAAGAATATGAGAAGCGCACTTGGTGAGAACGAGAACCTAGTATGAGGCGTTATGAGAAATGATGCGAGAAATCGTGTCACGAATAGGGTACAGAAGCACCATTAATCAAAAATATACCTAGACCACAGAACAAAAGGTTAGATCTAACAGGTGCCGGGCAGCCACACTCTCGGTGAGGGCGAGAATCGAGTAGTGCTTTTGTGTCTCAGAATATACCAATTAAATGCCTAAGGTTTGGTGACTTCCTATGTCGTGTCACATGTTAATGGCTTTGCAACCCATTAACAATCCTGATATTTACAGGAATACTTTATTTAGATAATTTTCATACCATACTAAAACTTGATTAATACTTGAAGTACGTGGGGTACTCAAGAAAACGGGAATTAAACTTGAGTACGTGGGGTACTCAAGAAAAACTTGAGATATACATGAGTACGTGGTGTACACATGAATACATGATTTATATTTGAAAACTTGATTTTTACATAATACAAACTATGTTTTCATACAAAGTATACAAACGTGAAATACAAAAACTGCATGAATTCACACCAACATTATGTTGACGTTTTTTCCAAAACTCACATGTATTTCAGGTAACTAAGGTGGATGTGCGCGCGGTCTTACTTATGCTCGTGGATGTCGCTTATGTTTGTCTTTAAATAAAGTGTAAACCTTTTAAGACAATGTTTTATGTTAACTCGCGATGTAAACGCTAACTTATGTTTTCAAATTATGGTATTTGAAGTTATTATCATGAGCATATAGTATGTTTACTCTTCGTATGCAATGAGAACCTTTCATGATCACACCTCGTGCTTCCGCCGCAGAAAGGGGTGTGACAAGGAGCACAAGTTGTAGCAGCATTAACACGTTTCGGTAGTTTGTTTTGTTCTACCGCCTGATCTTTGAGACGATGAGCAAGTCGAGTGACTTGCTGGATAGTGCCAAGATTAGCCGCGATCAAATGACTCTGAACTTCTGGCACCAGACCCTTGAGATACAGCTCGATACGTTTGGTGGGAGGGTCTACCATAGTGGGACACAATGTGGCTAATTCATTCGATCTCTTCGTATAAGCCTCAATTTCAGACCCCGTCATCTGTAAGTTGAGAAACTCCACCTCTAGTTTGTGGATGTCATCCCTACTGCAAAACTCTTCCTTAATTAGATCCTTGAAGTCGTTCCAGGGGGGTGGCATTAGCAGCTGCCAGCCCTAACATTTGAACTTGTGCTTCCCACCAGGTTAACGCGGCACCTTCGAGTGTTCCAGCAGCAAACTTTACCCTACGAGACTCAGGGCATTCACACATCTCAAAATCAGTTTCGAGCCTTTCGAACCAATGGAGGAGGCCTACAACTCCCTCAGTACCACTGAAGGTACTAGGTCGGCAATCCATGAAAGTTTTGTACGTGCTTAAGGGTGGTTGAGCGTTCTGACCTGTTGCGCGAGAAAGATAAGACAAGGTTAAGCGCGAGAGTTGGGTCACGAGAGTGGGATCTAACATCCTAGGATAGGTTTGGAATAGCAGGTTATACCTCCTGCCTGAGCGGCTGCAAGTGCCGCAGCAACTTGTTCGTTAATCAGAGCCGTCAACTGGGCTTGAGTCATGTTAACGCGTCCACTCATGATCTTGATAACAATAGGGAAACATGAGTGAGAGAGGTTCGTGAAAGTGCGATGACAAAAGAGAGTAAGCACGCATGCATTTCAAACAATAGTCGCTACGTTTATCTAAGCATACCATGAGCAAAGTTCTATGTAATCTAGCAAGTAGGCAATGTAAACATGAATAGTAGTAACTAGAGTGTTGAGTCTTGCACGTGGAGCGAAGCGTCGTTGTGGATCGTCGAGTACTGTTCTGGTTATAGTCTGGTTTTAACAAAAACTTTTCCCCTTTATTAAAACCAAGTTCTCTATAACCAATGGCTCTGATACCAATCTGTCACACCCCCAAAATCCACAAGCGGAGTATCACCGCTTGGAGGCGTGACTGACCAGGATCAAGCCACCAATCATATTGAACAATGTAAGTAGTAAATATAATTCAACCAACCAACATGAAAGGTGTTCAAAACCAAAACATAGTTAAGTATTTAGCGGAAGCATAAATGTAAAACCCAATGTAAGTATTAAGTACGAAATAAGGTAATGTACTTAGCATGGCACACACTGCCATGTCCCACAACGACCGCGCCTCCCTGTGCAAGCTCCATGAGTACCTAACGACTTGCAAGGCATGTAGCAACGAATCAACAACAAAGTTGAGCGAGTTCACAGTGGGTTGTTTAGTTAGCAGTCGTTTCAAAAATCGTATGTTCGTTTGTAACCCATGTATCATGTTAATTAGTATCGCAGTCTCCTAGAGATATATTGCGAAGATTAGTGGGGGCTTCCCATGTATTACTAGACCACGCATATCGACTGCTACGGAAATGTAAGAGGTGCCCTAAGTCAATGTCTATCAGCATTGACCCTTTGCCCATAATCCATTAGTACACGCCCGTTCAGACGACACGGTGTGAGGTTTGTTAAACCTAATAGCGCTATCTACTAATGATCCGCTCGCCATAGGCCTCGGCGATTAAGTCGATAATTGAGGGACTTCAATTGATAGAGTTGATGGTCTTAAAGTCGTGTACGTAGGTTTTACGTACGTGCCCTTCAATCCGAGGACAGTAGTAAGTAGTTCATAGTAATGATAGTTCGAGTAGTTATTCAATCCCATTCCCAACCCCTGGGAATCCCATGCCTTGGAAAGAGTGTGAACTCACCTTGGTTTGCTCGGCAGATACACAAAAGGTCACTTGAGCTGTATGTGGTCAACCACGTCCTAACATGGTTACCAAACAAGTCAGGTCTATGGTTTAAGTAGTGCACGTATATGTTCTACACGTATTCTAACAAGTTGTATATAAGTATTGATCATGGCATACAAGTATAATCATGGTAGTTAATAGTTCATACGAGTTCAACAGTTGAAATCACATAACAAACAAAGCCCAAGTATGCAGGCCAAATGGTTGGGCTGGTAACAGTTCACAAGTCCAAACAGAATGTGTGATTAAGTGGTCTCGAGTCGAGACTAGAGATCTCGAGTCGAGATAGTGTGGTCTCGGGTTGAAGTCTTGATGTTCTCGAGTCGCAACTAAGGGTCTCGAGTCATGCATTTATCACTTGAGACCGGGTGGTCTCGAGTCAGGTCTTGAGTCGCAACCAGACCATCAACCGTGGTCTCGAGTTATGCTGTTTTTGTGCTGATGATGCGTGATCTCGAGTCGAGACCGAGAGTTCTCGACTCGCAACCCTTGTCGAGACTAGGTGTGTAACAGATTCCTAATTTGCAGCTCATTAATTCCGTAACACTTGCTAACAAGTTTGGCAGTTTCAATTTGGATCAAATCAACAATTAACTCAGAAATCATGCAATATCATATCACCCTAATAGTAATCAAACCATGAACAACAATCATCGAATCATTCGAATCAGTGATTTCAATATCTATTATGCAACCTTAATCATTCCAACTTGATTATATAAACAACAATCATATGCATACATACAACCGATGATCTTATATCCATTTGGTTCCATATCAACATTAAAGCATTCATCGATATCTTAAAGTAATCTGACAGACTTGCTCATCATGCATTTACAAGCATAACATATTAACATCAAACATCAAATAATACCTAGTTACTCGATCAACAAACATCAATCATAACCAAAACCAAACAAGGATATAACACTAACCGGTTAGAGAAAAGAGCAAAGATTGATCCGAATCACAACAGCTTCGATAGAAGGAGAATGTTTGCCGTCGTACAAGGGTGAGAGAGGGAGAGAGAGAGCTTAGGGTTTGTGTGTGTTTTCTTATGTTTGTAAGTTATGAGAAACAAGTCCTATAATGGGTATGTGTTGCGCACACAAGGGGAGTGGGCCGAACCCTTTCATGGGCTGCCCCTTGGTCTCGAGTCTTAGTATAGTGAGCCGAGCAAAAGGAGTGTACGGCCCAAAAGGGCTTTGTGCGATTAGGACAAGTGTTATGCAACTATACTTATAACATTCACATAAAATCACGTAGCACATAATATAACAACGTCGTAGCATACATTGAAATCAAGCACATCAATCAATCAAGTAACGTTCATACAAGTTGCGTCAAAACACAAAGAAAGGTTCTAGAGTACGGGTTGTCACATGGAACATCAAGTAACAAATCTTTAAACCGCTCCCAGGCCACGTGCACCGACTCTCCCTCATCTTGACGAAAGGTCACAATCCGGTTTCTCAACTTGGTTGTTTTCTCAGGCGGAAAGTATTTTTGCATAAATAACTCCGCCAGCTCATTCCAGGTCCTGATGGACCCAGCTGGAAGTGACATAAGCCAAGCTCTCGCTTTGTCACACAATGAGAATGGAAACAACCTCAACCGAACAACATCCTCCGAAACATCTCTAATGTTGAACGTCGAACATACCTTGAGAAAAGCAGCTATGTGTCATCCGGGATCCTCATGCTCGCGCCCGTCAAATTGTACCGAATTCTGCACTATATTAATAATGCTAGATTTAATTTCAAAAGTAGGTGCATCTATAGTAGGTCTAATAATACTGGGCTCCAAGCCTGTTCCTCCGAGCTGATTCGATTCATTCAAAGGTCGCTCGTCGTCTGCCATGATTACGTCTCCTTCGTCCCCTGAGCCCTCGGCTTTAGCAGGTACCACCGGCTCCGGCTCACCAGCTGCGAGCAGCAGCCCAACCGCACGAGATCTTTCGCGAAGACGTCTCCTCAGATCACGTTCAGGTTCGTCTGACGGCTCAACAGCGTCTGGAGCAGGGGTTGAGGACATCAACCTACAAACGAAAAAATGACACAATGAATATTTTATTATTATAATAAGGATGTTTTTTTTTTGGCTGAAATGAAACAGACATTTTGTAAATGGGGCTGAAAAATTTTATAAAAATTCAAGAATGGGCCCGAAATTTTATACAAATTAAAACAACTAAAATAATCAAATCGGCTAATGTAAAAATGAATTTTCGGAGCCGAAAGCTCAAATAATAAATGAATAATAAGTCCGAATTTGAACAAATAAACGGAATAAAAATTCACAAGTGTATGAAATAAGCGTGAAAACGAATAAATTGAATTAAAAACAAGAAATATTAACAAATATATAAACGAATAAATAATCAAGAAAATATTCACAAATATTAACAAGTATATACACCGATAAAATAATGACTTGGGTCGTTCCTAAAGCTCGCCACGTCCCCGAAAATGGCGCCAAAAACTTGACGTGTGCGCGTATATACATGTTTTTACAAAGAATACAACACATGATTCGATTTTAAATTTATAAAAATGATTTATACTTCAACATTAAAACACACACGAAAGGGCAAGTGTACCCCGTCATATATGTAGTAAAATATCGGTAAGAACCAAGTGTCGATCCAAGGATGCGGGCGGAGAAATAATACTAGACCTTTGTCATTAAACTACTGGTAGGAAGATAAGTGAGTGATTTTCTAAAAACTAAAATAAGCATAAACAAATATTTATAAAAACATAATAGACTCCAAATAAGAAAATAAATATATAGCCTTGCTTTATACACAACAAAAGGATATGAACTAAGTCGGTTGTGTCACTTGAAACATTTGATCAATTTTCCATTTTCAAGATAATTAGTATCCCTTTCGGGAATCCTAACATGACAATCATTCGGAAAGCTAAAACGATAAACACACTTTAACCACCTAAAATTGTTCTTTAACGTGCAATTGATAAATGTCTATGAAAATCCCCTAAAGATAAGTTAGTCATCCGTTAGGAGTTTTCTAACCTCACTTAATCAAGGAAAGTGACACCGATAGACACAATGCAACCACCGAGACAAGCATAAACTAGATTAAATCACAACCGGGTTCATTTTACAAACCTTGAACATAAATTCACCAAGATAGCAATTTTGGCCTGAACTACTAACTAAGCTACCAATTTATATCAAGAATTCATAACAACACCATTTAACCCGTTAAGGTCCTTCTGTGAGGGAAAGCTTTCTTGATTAATAATAATTACCCCTTATTAACCCACTAACCATTTCTAGTATCATGGTATACACATTTTAAACAAGTTAAACAAGTTAAGCTGTTCAAAGTCTACTAATACATGATTAATTAAGCTTCATCTTTCAATTATCTCAACTAACCACATACTATTCATCAAAGATAATTACTTATAATCAAGAAATCAACATCAATAAACAAGGTTGCAAACTAATCATCAAGGATTAACATAGAAAATGCTCCAAAGTGTCATTACAAAATAATTAACATACTAATGGTTGTAATTAAGCAAGGAATACTAGTGTTTTTGCCTTTAGGCTTACAATAATACATAATCATCAACCTTAAATGCTTGAAACAAGAACAAAAACATGGAAAGATTGGAGAATCAAACCATAAACAAGCACAAGATTGAGAATCCGGATAGTAACGGAGCTAAACGACACAATGGGGCTTGAATCCCGGTGAAAGCTAATGCCTCCGGAGCCTGTAAAATCGCATGTGAAGCTCCCAAAAGTCCAGAATTGCGAATAGAATGTTGTTGTCTGTTTTTTATAACTTTTTCAGATCGCACGGTCGTGCCAATAAAGTGCATGACCGTTCACTTTTAAAATCCTGTTCACCATACCGAGTGATATCATCAAGTCTTGGTCCGGTCTTCGTATCCGTACAGTTGTTCCATGGATCGCACGACCGTGCATATCCGAGTAAAGGCTGGAACGGGCAACTGCACTGGTAGTGCATTGCCGGGCTTAGGCTGGTCATTGCATCTGCACGGGGTGCCAACTGACGAACGGGCGTGCGTCTCCGAGTATGCCTTGCATTCCTGATCGCACTGGCTGTGCAATGTCGGGATGGGCTCTATTGTCGGATCCGCGCGGTGGTGCCACCAACTGCACGACCGTGAAACTTGCCCAGGTCAGTTTTCTTCACAGAAAGTTCGCAGCTTTGTCGTTTCGCCCTGAAAATCCTCGTTTTCACCATCTTCTTGTTTGGCACGCTGTTTTAGGCCTGTAAACACAAATACACCCAATTCAGTATCCGATTCTCGGTTTTACGGCCAAAAACGCATAAAATAGGGGTAAAATGGGGAAATAAAACATAGGTAATTTGGTGAATATCAGTAATACGTAATCAGGAATAGACAATTGCACTTTAATTTACAATACCATCCGTAATACACTACTTTTTACATTACCAATATTCAAATGCACATGTGTATCATTAGGTATAACCATGATATAACGTGTTTTGGTACAAAAAGTTTGTGATTTTGAATGGAAAAGTAGGCCCATATACATGTTTTTTGGTTAGTTATATCTAGTGGTTGATGGTTTGGTTATAGTTGTCAATTTATGATGTAATATGTTGATTGGATGGTATAAATGGTGTTTACATACGTGTAATAAAGTGAAAATATTGGTAATGGTATTGTATTATGGATGGTATGAGGTAATGGTATTGTATTATGGATGGTAGGAGGTAATGGTAGTGTATTATGGATGGTATGATAGATGAAAGGGAAAGTGTATTCAAAGTAGTGTAACAAAACACCTTATTTCATGTTGATACATATAGATGCACATGTGCATTTCTAATATTGGTAATGTAAAAAGTATTGTATTACACATGGTAGTATAAATGAAAGTGCAATTGTCTAATATTTGTAATGAATTACGGAATTTGTCAAAGAAATGACAAAAATGCACATGTGCATGTTTGTGTATTATGGATGGAATGATAGATGAAAGAGAAAGTAGTGTACCAACACACCTTATTTCATGTTGATACATATAGATGCACATGTGCATTTCTTATTTTGTTAACGTAAAAAGTAGTGTATTACACGTGTTAGTGTAAATGAAAGTGCAATTCTCTAATATTTGTAATGAACTACGGAATTTGTCAAAGAACTGATACAAATGCACATGTGCATGGATAACTATGACTCGAATTTTTTTTTGAATTTTTTTATTATAAACGAAATATAGCGATTTTTCCAAAAAAAATAGTAAAAAAATTTTTTTTGGGTGTTTTTTAAATTTTTTTAGGTATTACTTTTTGTATTCACACTGGTTATCGCGGTTCTCGCAATAAAGGGTGGTTCCTAACGGATCCTTCTCCTATATATATATATATATATATATATATATATATATATATATATATATATATATGGCGGGGCTCATGCGAGAACCACCTTTATTGTGAGAACCGTGAGAACTAATGTGAACACAACCTAAAATAGCTAAAAAAACCTAAAAAAAACCTAACCCCCACCCACCAAGCTAAATGCTAAAAACTAAAACCCCCAAAAACCCTACCCCCCCCTAAAAATAAACCTAAACCCCCTCCCCCACCCCCACCCCCAAAACCTAAACCCCCAAGCTAAAATGCTAAAAACTAAACCCTCAAAAAACCTAAAAAAATATAAAAAAATCAAAAAAGAATCTAAAATTTTTTTTAATATTTTTTATGCTTAAATCGCTACTTTTAGTGGCAAAAAAAAATTTAAAACAATTTTTTTTTAATTTTTTTTGACTTCAAAAAGTAGCGATTTTTATATAAAAAATATTAAAAAAAATTGTTTGATTTTTAGGCATTTTTGGTTGTGTTCACATTGGTTCTCGCGGTTCTCGCAATGAGACGTGGTTCTCGCATGATCTTCTCCCTATATATATATATATATATATATATATATATATATATATATATGGTAAGGTTCATGCGAGAACCAACTTTATTGCGAGAACCGCGAGAACCAATATGAACACAACCAAAAATAGCTAAAAAAACCTAACCCCCCCCCTTAAAAAAAAAGCTAAAATGCTAAAAGCTAAACCCTCAAAAAACCTAAAAAAAATCAAAAAAACATACAAAAATAGTTTTTTTTTTTAATATTTTTTACATTAGAATCGCTACTTTTAGTAGCCAAAAAAAAATTAAATTTTTTTTTTGCTACTAAAAGTAGCGATTTTTTTATAAAAAATATTAAAAAAAAAAATTGTGTGGTTTTTAGCTATTTTTAGGTATTTTTGGTTGTGTTCACATTGGTTCTCGCGGTTCTCGCAATAAAGGGTGGTTCCTAACGGATCATTCTACTATATATACATATATATATATATATATACACATATATATATAGGGGATGGTTCAAATGAAAACCACTTTTATTGTGAAAACTTGAAAACTAACTAAAAAAGCCTAAAAAAACCTAAAAAACATACAAATTTTTTTTTTTTTACAATTTTTTTTAGAAAAATCGCTACTTTTTATATATGGAAAAAAAATTTCAAAAAAAAAGAAAAATTGGTTGTACTGCACATGTGCACTAATACGGAAAGCCTAAACCACTTAACCCACCCCCACCGACACCCCACCGACACCCCCCAAAACCTAAACCCCCCACCCCCCCCCCCCAAAAAAAAACCTAAATTCACCCTCCCACCAAAAGACTAACCCCCCCCCCCCAAAACCTAAACCCCCCCACCCCCCACCCTCCCGAAACCCTAAAACTAAACCTTAAACATAAACCCGAAAAAAACCTAACCCCCCTACCCCCCCCCCCCCACAAAAACCTAAACCCCCCTCCCCCCCCCCCCCCCCCCACACCCAAAAACCTAATCCTAAACCTCCAAAAAAACTAACCCTAAAAGCTAAACTAGAATCAAAAAGCTAATTTTAAGCATGTAATGCACATTGTAGTACATGTTATATTGCACATGTGCACTACTATAATAATAGTATTGAAAACAAGACGACACTATAAATCTTTTTTTATGTTATAAAAAATATGCTCGAATATACTTGAATGAAAGATAAGAAAATTTGTGATCTTATGGTGCCATTTTTGTTTTAAAATGATAAAGTATGGAGAAATGGGAAATGTTTGAAAAGTTATATATTTTTTGTTTCAATTTTACTCCTCTTTCATTAAAAGTCTTCCCCCTCTCCTTTTTAGTGGGTTTTAGTTAGTTTTCTAGTTTTCACAATAACTAGTGGTTTTCATTTGAACCTTCCCCTATATATATATACATATATATATATATATATATATAGGGGAGAGTTATTTTGAGAACGCTAAATATTGCGAGAACCGTGAGAACGAATAAAAAAACCAATCAAAAACAATTTTTTAATACAAACCTCATTGTAATTAAGATACAACATCAAAAAATGAATTTACAACATTAAATAATTCATCTCTCCTTTCAAAATCAATTTTTTTAGATTTTTTACACATGTGTAAATATAACAGATCTACACATGTGTAAATGGCAAACTTACACATGTGTAAATTTTCTTTATTTACAAATTCACGTAAATTTATACTTGTAAACTAAATTTCTAACATTGTATTCGAATAATAATGATACGTGTAGAAAAAAAATTTGAATTTGAATTGTTTTTGACCAAGTTCTTGCGGTTTTTTCATTTGTTCTCACGGTTCTCACAATATTTAGCGTTCTCATTTAAACCTTCCCCTATATATATATATATATATATATATATATATATATATATATGTATATGTATATGCTTTAAATATTTTTATAAAAAAATGATGTTAGAAACATAATGTTACATAGGTGTTACATAGAGTTTTCAGGATTTTCACACATTCATTGAGTTTTTAATATAGCATTATCATATATTACTCGTAGGTAAGGATTTCTTACTTATCCAACCTTGTTGAACGATTAATTACACACATATTTATATATGTTAGATGTTGAAAAAGTTTTCAATTTATCTTTTTACAAAGTCATCTTAAAGATAAATGATTGAAGAAAAAGGGCCCATCCTTTTTGACTTCATCCTCCAGGTATTGAATTAAAAGGAGGGGAACTGTGGACAAGTTTGATTCTTAGATTATACTCTTTGTCTCTTTTAAAGAATGATAGGTAAATCAGCATACCATTTTCTTCAAAACACATGTCCAGAAAAATGAAAATTTTGATATGTAAATTTATATCTTTATGAACAATATACAAAACAAACCGTTATATATATTTAAGAAACAAATGAAGCAGGTTTAGAATTTTATTTTCCATTCTGCTATGGGATAACAGTTCAAGTGCAAATGAGTTGAGATGATCAGCCGAGCCAAAGCTCGACTATGCTCGAGCTTGAGCTTGTTTAACTTATTAAAGCTTGAGCTCGGCACAGTTCGAGTTTTGTTTGTTAAGCTCGAGCATGGTTTATCATAATGTTATAAATAATAATAATTATTATTATATAAATATATATTTAGTTTATTAAATAAATGCTATAAAAATAATAGGACTTGTTTAGGCTCGCTAGCCAGTTCGACCTCGATAAGTGAAGCTGGGCTCGGTTTGTTTACACTCCTAATAACAGTGTTATTTTTAACTGATAAGAAAGTTATTTATTTAATTTTTAATTATCTAACTAATGTTATTCATTAAACTCGCCCATGTATTTAGTATTAGCAGATCAAAACAACCAAATAAAATTATAATCATTGGTTCACTGGAAACCATACTGTTCACTTTAAATACATGAATTACTAGTGAATACTGAATATATTGTAATACATTAATGATTTTACAGAATAGTATATTTTATACCTACACCAATATGACAATGATGATTAATTAGCAAATAATTTTATATTTAGAGTATCGTAACAAAAGTATAATATATAAAAGTCGGCTAGCTTATTGTAAACTCATGATAAGACGACCATGAAAACACATTTAGTTTTAGGTCATATATTCTAGGCCCTACCGAACAATGAGGTTATTTTCAACTCCAAAACCAAATAACAAAAAGGCAAAACCCAGCAATACATGGCCATAAAGTCTTGAATTAAGCTTTTCAGATTCTGTAGGTGTTACGTGAAGTAGTAATATCCACACGATGTTCCTGTATGTTGATGATTACACGATAAGTGTTTGTATGCATATCGTAAAGTTCTTTGTTAGGAATTGCCTTTTTAAATTAATTTAATAAGATGTATTCAACACATGGAAATATTTATTTTTTAAGATATAGTATATCATGGTCCAATTAAATAATCCAATTAAATAAAAATGTTTTTAATAATGAAAGTTGTATGAAGGATTGTAGTGTTGATATAACTCTCATCATGATGACATACCATGCATCATAAAAGAATATTGTGAATATGAGTCAGATGAATCAAATCTATGTTTGTTGTGAGTATTTGTCAGATAAATCAAATCTATGTTTCAGTATTTAGATTTTCAGAAACATCAATTTTAGTTATAAACAGTCCGGTTATTCGAACTTAAACACAGTTGGTTAGTTCGGTTATTCTATGGTCAATCCCCTGGTTGTAGGTGTGAGGCAATTTAAGCTTATTCCACTTTGGGCAGGCGGGGTAGTGAGTGATAAACTCCCACCACGTGTGATAACAAAGAACACACCACCCCCACCCCTCAATTTCCACGTGTTAAACTTAATTCGTGTGATAAACTTCACGCGTGAAAATGTCGACCGTTTGAAAAGGTTGTGAGTGTTGTGAGTGATGGGTATATAAGGAATGTAGATCATAATTTGATAATATCAATTATGATCTAATATCAATTATGATCTACATTCCTTATAGGGTATTGTTGGTTGTTGTGAGTAATGAACATTTTCACTAAAAAGTTCGTGAGTGATGGAATAATGGTTGATGACGTGGCAGAACTTGATTGGATGTTGTGAGTGATGAGTGAATGATGAGTGATCAGCACCCCCACCCCCTTAGTAAATTCAGTTATATATGTTTTATAATATATAAAAATAAGAAAGTTTAAGCTTCTAAATTTAAAATAGGTGGAAAGTAAAGTATATATTATTTATCATGAAATTTAAAATAGCTGGAAAGTAAAGTATATATTATTTAGGGTGATGGTATCTACACATCCCCTAAATTTTTTGTACATCCCTCAATAGAAACTATATAGGCCAATACGCTTCCCATAGGGTTTGAAGCATTAAATGCGACACCAATAGGAAGCGTATTGGGCAATACGGTTCCTATTGGTACAATATTCTCTGACACGCACGCTGTGCAAAACTATACAGGTCTGAAAAGTGACCCAATATGAAGCGTATTGCCTAATACGATTCCCATAAGTTTAATAGGAAGCGTATACACTTCCCATAGGGCTTGGGTTGGTGAATGCATTAAATCAATAGGAAGCGTATTGGGCAATACGATTCCTATTGGTATAATAGGAAGCGTATGGGGCAATATGGTTCCCCTAGACCCAAAGTATAGGAAGCGTATGGGGCAATATGGTTCCCCTAGAGCCAATGTATAGGAAGCGTATGGGGCAATATGGTTCCCTTGGTCCCGTAATCTGAATTATTTTTATAAAAATGTGTCAAAAAAACGTTTATACATTATTTGTATAACTTAAATTCTTTTCGTTTTAAATTTGCAGATATGGCGTCAGATGATGAGATGGATGGCGCGGGAGATTTCGATCCATGGGCCGGTGACGATTGTTCACGATATCCATATATGATATACCCTTCCCAAACGTATGAAGCGAAATGGTTCAATAAACTTAGGGAGATGAAGGTGGGGTGCATGAGAGGGATACATTGGGATTCGTTAGAGACATGTGGGGTGGCGGACACTGTTCGACAGGTATTTGAGATGTCGCTTCGTCAATTTGCCGTCGCCACTGGTTTTTACACAGACTTGGAGTTGGTTCAGGACGTGTATACCACGGCTATCGATCGTATGCCCGAGGATGAGTTGATTGCCTGGTGGCCCACCATCAGTGAAGGTCCATACACCAAGGCGGAGGAGGTCCGATCCTCGGAGATTCGCGACCCGTTAATTCGTTACTTGCATCGTTGCTTTAGCACGGGCATCGCGACCCGTGACAAGAGTTGGTTATAGGTTTGTCGGGACGAACCGTCAGGTTTGGGCATGGCAGCCGTTGGTACATCACCCGCGTTTGGAGGCCGAGGAGGTTCAGATGCCTCAGATGGCTGAGCAGGATGGCGGGCATGATGATGTTGAGGTCCCGCCTCAGCATGAACAGGGGGATCATCAGCATCCACAGAGAGCTTATCGCGCGGTTAGGTTGCCTCGGTCAACCAACCGTCTTCTTGATAGGATTTTGCGTAACCAAGATAAGCAAATGCGACTTCTAACACTGCATGGTCAGGAGATAACATCCCACGGTCGCCAGATGGATCAGATGCATGATGACATAGGGTGGCTGACGACTGGCATGGGTGAAATGTATAAGTACATGGGTATATCGGTTCCACCCCGTCCACCACCACGAGTTTATCCGGACCAGGGCCCGTTCTTTACGCAGCAGCCCGACCCGTCCATGCCATCCTTATAGCCTTACGACCCGTCCTGTACTCAGCCCGACCTTTCCTTGCCACATTTTCCTCGGTCCGGCCAGACCATGCCGTTCTTTCCTCTGTCCGACCTTTCCATGCAGGTATGTTATTTTGTTTTATTTCATTTTCTACGAAAAATTTTAATGTTATGTAATGAGTATTTTGTTTGAATTTTTTATATGCTCCACGCACGTCCTATACATGGCACAACCCGTCACCCTCTACTAGGCGTGGCTCGAACTTTACAGAGGAGGAGCTCTCTGAGTCTGACGAGGAGTCTGACGAGTATTGATGATGATAATGGTTTTATTATCATATTATGTAGTACGGTACGAACAATTGAATTTAATTTTAAGTATTTGTAATATTTGTTTAATTTGGATATGTTTAATTTGTTTGGATTGCTTAATTTCACTACGTCTTTTATAAAATTTATAACAAAAAAACTAACATCATTTTATAACAAAAAAACAACTTAATTAATGTTTAAAAAAATAAAGTTAAAAAAGATACTAATAACAATATGTTGTTCTTGCAAAAAAAAAAAAAAAAATTCCTGCAGGGAACGTATGCCCTATATGATTCCTCTTGTCTTTTGAAAAAAAAAAATCATTAAGGGAGCGTATGGCCCTATACACTTCCTTTTAGCTGACCATCTTTTGAAAAGTTTGGTACACATATAGGAAGTGTATTGCTTAATACGTTTGGACCCAGAGGAACCGTATTGCCCTATACGCTTCCTCTGGTCCCCTAATAATTAGCTGACCGTCTTCTGAAAAGTTTGTACTTCAAGTACACATATAGGAAGTGTATTGCTCAATACGCTTGGACCCAGAGGAACCGTATTGCCCTATACGCTTTCTATAAGGTTCAAGGGATGTGCAAATAACCAAGGGGGGATGTGTGAATAACCAAGCCCATTATTTATCATTATTTGCAACACAACCATAAATGTATGATAATCTGGGTAGCCCACATGATAGATGTACATGGGAAGATTTTAGATTTAAACTTAGCTAAAGGGAAATAATTAAAGGAATCACATTTGCCGTTCAAAAAAAAAAACTATAAATGTATAAATAATTTTATCTATAATAAATAAAAATCTCAAGGTTGGTTTTATTAATGGATCGGTTCGGTTAGGATTTAAAAAAAAAAAGCTTAGTCATCGTTTTTTAAATTGGTTCAGTTTTTCGACTATGACATCGTCAATTATTTTGAATAGACGACATGGTTCCAAAAGTCGCTAGGTGCTCTCTAGTCGATCGACCGGGGAGTTGAGAGTACTCAGCCTACGCAGAAAGTACTTGGAGATATTAAATTATAAAGAAATTACTTTTCGGAAATTAAATATATATATGTCAAATAACATAAATTTACTAATATTTATAACAAAATACGTGAAAATGATATTTATTCTTTAATATGATAAGCATAGATATTATGTTTTATTTTTTTAAAAGTCAAATTCGGCCCGAGTTAATCTACTAGATCTGATTCTGGCCGAGGTTGACCGCGTTTGATCGATTCCGAGTAATTAGTCGGAGTTGAAGAAAGTTGTGTCAACAATCTACCTTGTAGCGATTACTCAGAAAGTACTCAGCCTTGGAGATCTTATTTTGCAACTATGGTTATCATGATTTAAGCTGACACTATAACATAATCGTTTTTAACATAATTGATTTAATGTTCATCAGTTTATGTACATGTGTGTGCCCGATTTTGCTCTCAAACTTTGCTGAACTTACATTGTAGTAAAGAAACACACCCCATCAGTTTATGTACATGTAATTAGTCGAAGTTGAAGAAAGTTGGTATATAATTAAGCCATTATATATATGGGATTGACTTGCAAAATTAAAGCACAGTGAACATATTTAAAACTAAAGTTGGTATATAATTACCCCCAAACATTACAAAATGAAAAGTTAATATCTTAGAATGTGATTTTAAACTATTAGTACCTAAGTATGTTACTTTGTGCAAACCACAGGGACTAATTATGTAATTAACTCATATATATATATATATATTGTTAGTGAAATATGATGAATAGTAATTTCAATTTTATAATAATATATAGCTTTTTATTATTTTATATTTTTAATAACATATTTTTAATTTTTTTCCTTTTTTAAAACCATATATTTCCTATACCGTTTTTTTTAATAATTCTCTTTTCTTTTTTAGAGCATATATTATCGATTAATTTGATATTTTTTTAATAATTTATGTTTATAACTTTTTTCTAAAAACTTAAGTACGTAGTTATGATTGATTTTTCCCGGACATTCCGTTATAAGTTTTGTTAAAAATGAAATTGTACTTATAATAAAGTATTTATTTGGTATCATAAAACAGTACGATGATAAACTAAACCGTTCTAATTGTTTGGCTTTCTAAACAACATTCTATATTTTCAAATCACGTTTATTTTACATTATCGTTTGCTCGGTTTCGCCGTAACGCGCGGCGAAAAAAAAACTAGTTATATATATATATATATATATATATATATATATATATATTGTTGACGAGGATTGATGAATAGTAACTTTATTTTTATAATAATATATAGTTTTTTATTCTTTTATTATTTAATATATATATATATATATATTTTATTTTATTTTATTATAATAGTTGACGAGATTGATGAATAGTAACTTTATTTTTATAATAATATATTGTTTTTTATTATTTAATATATTATAATAGTTTATTATTATATTTACTTTTAATAATATATTTTTCTTTTCTTTTTAAATATAAATTTCCTTTATCTTTTTTTAATAATTGTTTTTTCCTTTTTTGAACATATATTAATTTATTGATTAATTTGATACTTTTTTAATAATTTACGTTTATAACTTTTTTTATAAAAACTTAAGCACGTAGTTGTGCTTGATTTCTTTCCCTGATATTCCGTTATAAGTTTTGTTAAAACCGAAGTTGTACTCAAAATAAAGTATTTATTTGGTATTATAAAACGGTTCGATAATAAACTAAATACTTCTAATGGTATGACTTTTAAACAACATACTTTATTTTCAAATCACGTTTGTTTTACATTATTATTTGCTCGTTTTCGCCGCAACGCGCGATATAAGAAAACTAGTTCTATTTAATTTATAACACTAATTCAGTGATTTACACCGATGCCATCCAAGAATAATTTATTTTTGTTAGGTGACACAAAAGAACTTTTTGAACATATAGCTGTAATACATAACGGGAAGGAATACCGAAATTTGACTCCACACCTTCACAATTCAGAAACGTTTTTCTAAAATTTAGTCTTTTTTTCATAAAATCAAACTAGCATTAATTTCTCTGTATTAAATCTTTTGAGAATGTGGCTATCAAGCTATTATTAATGAGTTTGATATTACAAAAAAAAAAATGAAAATAGTATTTCATATCTTGTTACCGTAAGAGTCACTTTAATGTGGAAAGATTGCCAATAAGCTAGTGGTGATGTGGTAAGGGAGAGACCTTGTGTTCCAAGTGATTCAAGTTCAATTCCTGCCCCTAGCATTTAGTTTCTGCGGCACTTGGTGATGATGGGAGACTAGGCGAGTAGGCGGCGATTGCTAGTTCGATCCTTGAACTGAGCGGGTTTTACCTCACCGCACTGTCGTGCCTTCGGGCGAGTGTTCACGGGCTTCGGCCCTAGGTGGGGGTTTTCCCCGGTTCGGAAGGCGAGTGTATCCCGATGTGGTGAATTTCGCCAGTAGCCCATTTAGAGGATTCGTTGGCCGTTCAAAAAAAAATGTGGAAAGATTGAAGAGAGAAACAGGCACTCAAGGGTAAGTATATTAACCCTGACAAACTATCACTCGCTACATCAAATTTGGCTTAAAGTACCCTTTAGCTATTAGGTACCGGTGGCGCCCACCCTTCTCGTGAACTATATATTTTAAAAAATTTAATAAACAAACTATTTATATACATGAATTTTGTATCATTTGATTTTTATAAAAAGCTGTTTTTTAATTACTAACAATAAATATACTTAGATTATATAGTTTAAAAAGATGTAAATTATAAAAGGAAAACAAAGTTGAAGCTGAAAATGTAAATAGCTTTTAATAAATAGTTTTTAGGAACACCAAAATTATAAATAGTTTTTAATTAAAAAACTTGTAAGTTCTTTGTAAAGTCAAAGTTGATAAAGTTCTATGTGGCCATGTATACACCGCACAAGAGTTGAAATATGTGTATTAAAATAGGGTTTTATTCATATTAACTATTTTTAACGCATGACAGTTTTCATTTATTTAACCATTAGTTTATTATATACTTAAGAAAACTCTAATATAAGAACAATATTATATAACTCATAAAATTAGATATACTAAAAGGTTTAAAGGACAATAAGAAAACATTTTTTTCTCATCCAACATTTTAATTATATCAACTTCTTTATCTAAGTGTATTTGTTAATTTAATGCATTAAGCTATATAAATCATTTGAAATTGTCACCTTGAACTTTTATGATATTTCTTTTATTTTTAAATTGTTGGCATGGTTATGATAAAATGTTTGTTGGCTGCTCAAAAAAAGAAAAAAAATGGAACAAACCGTTACATTAAGTTTTGAATTTGTTGATGCGAAAAATAGTCGTGTAAGAAAACAAAGTTAGCAAGACCCACCTCAAGGGATGTTGTCTTACCAACATTTTTCGATCTAGACATGATAAAGGTGTGTTAAAATACGTTTAAGAAAGCAAAACCGATTTCTTATCCATTTATCAAATTAACTACCCTTTTTATACCTTCACATAAGATTCAAATGTTATTGAAATTAATAATTAAGAATTGTTGAAAATTGTTAAGGTTTTTTTCTAACTTATTATTTTTTTTATATATTAATTTCTGGTTTTGTCTTCCAGGGTAACAACCTAAAGTCTACTTGAAATCCTTTTTTACAACACATGAACATAAGAGATGAACCCACACCGGTGTAAACATTTTATAACCTTTGAAATAAAAAAAACATACCATATGAAACTAATAATGTGTCTCAATCAATTCAGTGAATCTAACAAAAGGATATAATTGATATGATTGTGTGTTTATAACTGTCATTGATGCATTTTATCATATTAATACATAGCTCAAAGTCAAAAGCATAGAAATAGATCGCATTTTTTTATCTGTTTTGTATATTGCTTTTAGATGGAAAAATTGGCTGAATAAAATATTACCTTATCAGAAAAATAAGAACAAGAGAAAGATAATTGTAACATGACGATATTGACCGAATCTGTATCCTCTGATAAACGACTTGCCTTTTGTTTCCTATACGGCAATCTCTAGGATGTCAACTTTGACTAATATGTAAGGCTATAGGAACATGAATGGAAGGCTACACCACCCCCTTGATTGATCCACCATGGTTTGCATGGATTAAACCATGGCAACCATGGTCCTCCTTTCCATTTTTCAACCAATCATTTCCTTTTTGTTTAGACAAAGATAATAAATAAGGGGCTAATGGTTTGGGTCATGACCATACCCTTAGGGTAGTGGTTTTGGATGGTGGATTAAAGATGAGTTACATGGCACTAACATGGAGGGTCATGGTGGTCATGAGGGTCATGACCACACCCTATAGCCTAAATAATGATTAGTCGAACTTTTAGTTTGAATGTCTACGTGCCCCACATGCTCAGGATTTTCTGTCTGTCGCACCTATTGAAGGCTTGGGGCAACACATGTCGGCTGTGGAATACCGTGTTATCCTTAGATACCGACTGATGATTCCTTTGTTCCCAGTTGACGAGCCGTGTCCGGTATGCCGCAAAGCGTGTTTGGATTCTTTCGGCGAGCACGCGATCCACTGTAAAGAGCTACCGGGGTTTAAATATCGGCATGATTGGGTGAGAGATGTGTTGTGTGATGTTCTTAAGCGGGCCGGGATCTCTGCCAAAAAGGAGGCTCCAGTAAATTTCCTGACTGACCCCTTAGAGGGGAGGTCCACTTTACGCCCGGCGGACATCCTTGTGTTTGGATGGGAAGGGGGGAAACACGCTTGTGTAGATCTAACTCGAGTCTCCCCCCTTGTCGGGCTCAAGGACAAGGGCTTTGTCGTAGGGCAAGCGGTGCTCAAGGCAGAGGCGAGCAAAGTGGCAAAACATGAGAAAGCCTGCCTGGAGAATCAACATGTGTTTGTCCCGTTTGCGTTTGATACCTTTGGTGGTCTCGCTCCTGACGCTGTGCGACTTTTGAATCGGGTTCAAAAAGTCGTTAATAGTAATTCTTCGTCGCCAAAGGTTTCAAACTTTGTATTTAGTAGAATTGGTTTTTCTATTCAAAAGGGGGTGGCGGCGCAACTTGTTGCCCGACTACCTGCCATGGCTTTGTAATTGTCTTTTTTTCGTGTGGAATGAACATTCGTTTTTCTTTCAATAAGTACCGAACAACAAAATCACTCATTTGCGCCTCATGAGAAAAAGAACGTGCCATTACTTTTTGCGATGGATGGCAAAGAAAGTTATAATGTTATATAGCTAATTAACAACACATGATGTCGTCACTATTTGGAAACAGAAGTTATCGTTGCAAATTAGGGAAGGATTTCTCAATTGATATGTAGCGATGAAATTAGCGACCAGTTTTTGGACAAAATAATGATGGGCTTACAGACAGATTATAGCAACAAACAGGGATGGGTTTTACCACGACTTTTGGAGTAACTAGCGGTGGCTTAGCTGGAACGCTTTGTGGAGCACATTGCGACGGAATTTGGAACATTAGCGACATAATTTGCAACATACTTTTTGGAACAAGTTGCCATGGATTTTCTACGATTTCTGCTACCGGATTTAGTAAAAATATATTTAAAAAAAATTGCGGTTTCTTTTTGTCAACCACTCTCATTCAAATTCTCATAATTATTAATTTATAACGATTCACAAAATGATAAGGATTCATAAGATGAAACAAAGAGTGAATTGCAAGTTTTGTCCTTTATCTTTAGGCCATTTTGCAAGTTTTGTCCTTTATGTTTAAATTTGACGAGTTTTGTCCTTTATGTTTGAAAATCAAGCACGTTTTACCCTTTGGGGCAAAACGTGCTTGATTTTTAAGGACAAAACGTGCTTGATTTTTTAAACATAAAGGACAAAACGTGCTTGATTTTTAAACATAAAGGACAAAACGTGCTTGATTTTTAAGGCCCAAAGGGTAAAACGTGCTTGATTTTCAAACATAAAGGACAAAACTCGTCAAATTTAAACATAAAGGACAAAACTTGCAAAATGGCCTAAAGATAAAGGACAAAACTTGCAATTCACTCTGAAACAAATCATACATTAAATATCATATATTGTAAAATAGTATATTCCTAACTTTATGTGGGAGCGTTTTACATGTTGCCTAAATGTACTCGAATTTTCGCTTTCATTTAATTATTGTGCTTCTTTTCTATTTTTGTTATTTTTAATGACTAAGTATATATTCCATTAAAAAAACTAAATCATCCCAATCTAAATAAACTAAACCAGCCCTACTTTCCACGCACATGTAACTCACCAACTTGCGCTTTCTATCTCCAT
This sequence comes from Helianthus annuus, assembly GCF_002127325.2. Taxonomy (NCBI): domain Eukaryota; kingdom Viridiplantae; phylum Streptophyta; class Magnoliopsida; order Asterales; family Asteraceae; genus Helianthus; species Helianthus annuus. The sequence goes on along the minus strand of NC_035444.2, from coordinate 33,336,985 downwards.
TATTAACTTGTTGAAAATTCTTTCATAATATCGTTTTTTTAAACTTCTTTCAACAAAGTTTTTTTTTTCTTATGACGCAAAAGTGTTAATTCTTCTTTCAACATATAACTAAGATCTGTTATTAATCATTAGAAGAGAAAAAGCCCATTGAGATCCGTGATAACACAACATTACCACTAAATATAAGTCATTACATGCGTATATGGCCTATTAATTACTATTACACAAAACTACAATAAAATCTTACACAATTTAAAACAATACATAAAATATGACCAATTATAATAGTTTACAGTCAAAGTTAATAGAATTCACTTCACTAAAAAGGAACCATTAGACTCATTATTACTTATTTCGAGCTAAAATAACCCATTAAGACTCGATATAATAATACAATATGGTCAAATATAAGTCGTTACACCAAAATATGACCCTTCAAATCTTGTTATAACGAAAATTATAATCAAACATCTCCATAGATAACAATACATACATATATGACTCGTTATAATAAGTTTTAGGTAAATATGATTAAATATAAGCCTCTTCACATAAAAAAAAACCATTAAGAACCACTATGATCCATTATAAGCAAATATAATCCATGAGAACCGGTTATAACCAAATATATAAGTTACTAATCGCAGATATCAACGCTATAGAGCATTACAACCAAATATTACTTAATATAATGAAATACATACAAATATTACCCTTCAGTGTTAGACGCATTACTACCACACTACTAGAAAACTGGATATTTGCGACCGCATTTCCGGTCGCAAAATAGTCGCAATTGCCTTGTTGCGACTGTTTTGTGACCGGGAATGCAATCGGAAAAACACACGTCGCAATTGCCCTATTGCGACCTAGTTGCGACTACTGCTACGTTTTACAACCTGTTTTGTGACCATAAGAGTGGTCGCAAATTTTGCCACCATCATGACTTTTCAACATCTTTTGTCTTGTTGCGATCGTTTTGCGACCGCCTGATCTTTTGTTTTTTTGCGATGGTTTTGCAACCGCTTGCCATTTACAAACTGGCGACCGCCATTTTGCGGTCGCAAAATTTTATGTTATTTTTTTTTCCATTTTCAGCTAGTTTCTCTTTTAAACCTACTAATAATATTCATATTTTCAAAAGTTAAGCATTTATCAAATTTTCAAAATTATATAATAACATTCCACTTAGAGTTACAAATTCAAACATCAAATACTCGAGTTATCCTAACATAATTCAATCGTTTCTTGGGCTTTACTCTCAGCATCATTTATATAACTAAAACATAACTCCATCAAAAGTGACCCTCATGTTTAAATGGATCATAGAAGAGGTTGTAGTGAACATGAGAACTCCCCCCGAAGCACGCATATCATCTAAATACATCCACAAGCATCAACACGCATCTAATACACCATATTGTTCTCTTTCCTTCTCACTGAAATTTAACATACACAAGTTTTAGGGTTAATAATTGTTGGTGGTAGCAAGAATATAGTTAGGACATAGGGTAGGCTCCTAACACGAAATAAATGGGTTAGGGCTGAGGCTAAGCGAAATGGCTTTTTGATAAATGGGTCATGCTTCGGTTGACCTAAACGGACCCATCTCCAGTGGTACGGATCGATTGGGTATATCTAATTTTGTTAAAAGCAATTAGGGTGCAAAATATAATTACAAAATCATATTACTTCAGGAATAATAAAAAAACATATGATGCAAGGTGTTATATATTAACGTCAGACGACTAACGACCCATTTGACAAATTCGGCCAGTTTGATCTCGTTCCTTTTATGCTATTTTTTATTTTGCCCGTTTGAGACAAAATGTAGGCCGAATAGATCTATTCTTGCAAACAATTGAGTCTGCGTGCGAGAGAGGGATAGAGATACCTGAAACGAGCTGAGCTTCAAGATCTTGAAATGAGACTAGGGTTTGGATCTGGATCTATGTTTTTGCTGAAAAAGAAACAGAGAATATGAAAATATATCTATTCTAATATACTCTTCTGTCTTCTCTCTCCCACACACACATGCACAAAGAACCAAACAGCGAGTGTTGCATTTGATAACCAAACAACATGAAACTAAACCCGCGGAATAATGCATGATATGTGGAATGTTGGCATTGTTGAGTGTTGATACAAAACTACAGTGGCATGCTCTTTTAAAGTGGTAGCTTTATCCCCAAAGTGGTAGATTTATTTAAAAGATTTGACAAATAGTCCTTTGAGAAAAATGCAATTTGCGTCCCTGTGGTATGTCCCAAACATCAACTTGAGCCCCTAAATTAAATTTTTGGTTTTTTTGAGCCCCCTGACTTCATAAATTCATAACAGTATGAGTACTTCTGTCAAGCTGCCGTTTGTTTGACTGTTTGAGCCAGGGGTAAGACCGTCTTTTTACTTTATTTCCCTTCTAAAAACCCCAAAATTCACTATTAAGCCCTAATTTACTCCCGCCAAAACACAAAGACAGTTGATTGTGCAAGAGAGAAACCCTAATCAATGGTGTTCACATGGCGACTTCGTCCTCAAGGTGAATACTACGATCCTGAAGATATATATGGTAAGTTGATTGTGTCTTCTTCCTGAGAGGTATAGTTTGTTTTCGGTAAGTTGAATATTATCTGATGGTTTGATCATTTGTGTTAATAGGGAATGAACCCAGACTATTTTCTCTAAAGATTAACCATGGAGGTGAGTTTACTGATTATCCAGGAAGGGAGTATGTCAACGGTAAGGTTAGTTACATTGACTGGGTTGAGTTTGAAAAGTTAAGTGTTGATGTTCTTCGTGAAATGCTGAAAGATATAGGTTACTCTATAGATGATGTGTTGAATTATTTTGTTAAAGATCCTAATGTGTGTTTGGATTTTGGTCTTAGACACTTTACTGATGATGATGATGATGAGTTAGATTATGTGTATGACCAACTTAGAAAAGGATGCAAGTTAGTAGATTTGTATGTTGAAATAGGAGAATCTAGAATCAAGGATTCAACTGCAATGAGCTTGGCTTTACTAGATAATGTGGGTGAAGATAATGTGGTTGAGGGTGAGTCAGAAAGTAGCGAGGCAGTTTCTGATGGTGAGTCAGAAAGTAGTGATAAAGAGAACAATGATGAAGAAGATCCACATTACACATTTGATCAAGAACCAGATAATCCAGTGTTTTATTATGAAGTAGATATGAGTCAGTTCAAGGCATGTGTTGACTTTGATCCTGATGAAGTCAATGAGACAATTAAGGATGCTAGAAATGAGAATACTGAAGAAGAACTTAGGCAGAAAGATATAACTTGTGATCATGAGGATTTTAGTGATAAAGATGATAACTGTACACTGCTGGACAAGGTTGCCAAGAAGGTAAGGAAGAAGAGAAAAAATACAGGTAATGTTAGTGACTTATACCTCCCATTTTCAATCGGTCAATTAATACCAGATAAAAAACAATTGAATGACATGGTTAAGACATATGCTGTTAAGAGTAGAAGGCCTATTTATATATTAAAAAAATGATAAGTTGAGGTTCAGAGTTACTTGTCTTGGGACTAATCCTACTTTGGGTTCTGGTGAGGGGCAGAATAGTAAATTTAGAGGGCTAGGGTTAAAACAAGATAAAAGGCACTTGAAGCCCACTTCCTTGGGCGGTTTAGATCTCCAGGAGAACCTGAAAAGGAATCTTGGTGTGTGAAAACCATTACCTCACAACATCATTGCCTCCAAACAAGAGAAGTGGGCCTGTACACCATGTCTCAGATAGCTAATGAGATCCAACCCATGATCGAGTCAAACCCTGACATGCCTTTGCCAGCCATACAGGATATGCTTGTGAAGAACCATCAGGTGAATGTTTCAATCCAGAAAGTGTTTAGGGCTAAAAGAATTGCTACAACAAGGATCATTGGAGATTATAGAGAGCAGTATGGTATCCTAAGGTCTTATTGTGAAGCACTGTTGAGGGCAAATCCAGGTAGCACAATTAAAATAGATTGTGAACCCTGTGCTAACCCTTGTCTTCCTACTAGGCAATTCAAGAGATGTTATGTTTGTTTTGTTTCTATTATGAGAGGGTTCAAGATGTGTGGTAGAGAAATATTGGGACTAGATGGATGTTTTATGAAAGGTCCATTTCATGGACAGATTTTTACTGCAGTTGGTGTTGATGGCAACAACGGTATATATCCTGTAGCATATGCTTTAGTGGAGGCTGAAACTTTTAAATCTTGGGAATGGTTTTTGGAATTACTCAAAGATGATCTTGGCTTAGCAAACAGTACCAACTTCACTTTTATCTCAGATAGGCAAAAGGTATGGCATTTTATCATTTAAATGTTTATGCCATTTTATCATATCTAACTTACATTGTATGAGGCAGGGACAACTGCCTGCATTATCCAAAGTGTTCCTAGACTCTGAATACGGGTTCTGTTTAAGACATATCCACCAGAATCTGAAAAAGGATTGGCCTGGTGATGTGTACAAAAACTTGTTGTATGGAGTAGCATGCAAGACATCAATGCCATATTTTTAGAAGGCAATGGAAGAAATGAAGATTGCAGAGCCTGGTTTCCATGAAAAGCTATCAAATATCTCAACAAGCAGTTGGTCAAAAGCACACTTTTCAGGTAGGGCCAAATGTGACATATTGTTGAATAATATATGTGAAGTGTTCAATAGGCAGTTGATAGGAGCCAGAGACAAACCTGTAATCACATGTTTAGAGTTCAAAAGAGTGTATATGACCAAAAGAATTGTGAATGTAAAGAAGATTCAAACTAAAGCTCATGGTCCATTAACTCCTCATGCTCAAGAAGTGTTTAATAAGATCAAAGAAGAAGCCTCACAACTCAATGTTTTAATGGTGGATGCAGTACAGTACCAGGTATGTGTATTGCAGTTTGACCAAATAAGACCCTTTACTAGGTGAGTAACTCAATGTTTCAATGTTGGATACTGATTTTGTGTAGGTGAATAGCTCAAGATCCCAGTGTGTTGTTAATATGAAGAACAGAACATGCACCTGCAGAAAGTGGGATTTAACTAGCATGCCATGTAAACATGCAGTGGCTGCTATCAATGATATGGACAGGAATGATATTAGGATAGGGGTGCCAGAAGAATTGGTTGATGAAGTGTATTGGTTATCCACATGGAAGAAGGTTTATGAGAATGTGATTAATCCAATTCCCGGGCCTGAGAATTGGATACCCTCACAATGTCCCACCAAACTTCTACCTCCCAAACACCATAAGCAGGTTGGGAGGCCACAAAAGAAGAGAAAGAAATCAGTTGGTGAGGCTGAAGTTGAAGCTCCTTTTGATAGTGAGGGAAAAATGACCAGGAAGGGAAATACAACCAAGTGCAGCAAGTGTGGAAATTTGGGACACAACAGTAGGACATGCAAGGGGCAGGGTGGGGAGAATGTTGTACATGCACCAAGTGAGGATCAAGTTGCAGGTGGAGAAAACAAAACCAGGAAGAAGTGTAGCAAGTGTGGAAGCTTGGGTCACAACAGTAGGACATGCAAGGGCCAGGGAGGGGAGAATGTTCAAGAATCTCAAACTGTATCACAAGGTGCACCAAGTGAGAGTGAAGCTTAGTTAGGTTGATTTCAATGGCTTAAGACTTGTTTATGTATGGTTTAAGACTTGTCTATGTATGTTTATGTATGGTTTAAGACTTGTAAGGCAGTTCAACTGCAGTTTATGTTTGTAATGGTTTAAGACTTGTAATGCAGTTCAACTGCAGTTTATGTTTGTGCTGCAGTTTATGTTATGCTGATCTTGGTAATCCAGTTCAACTGCAGTTTATGTTCAACTGCAGTTTATGCAGTTTATGTTCAACTGCAGTTTATGCAGTTAATGTATCATACACATTGAGTCTCAACCAACTAAATTTCATTAAACGTATCAATACAAACACATGCAGTTAATGTATCAATACAAACATTTAAAACCCTAACAATCTACTTCCAATGAGCATCATCATTTGACTATTCGGAGTCAGAAGAATGCTCCCCCGGGTACAGATCATGGTACCAATCATCCTCCGGTGGTTGAACTGCACATTCCCACCTATCCTTTTCCAACTCTTCTGAGTCGTAGTCCGCTGCTGGATCTGGAAGAGACGCTTCATACTCTGCTTTCAACACTTCTATCACAGCATCATAGTCATCAAACCACTCCTCCTTCAGCACAGACGACACTAAGTCCAACTCATTGTCAGCCACTTCCTCAACCAATTCGTTATTCTACACATCAACGGCAACATTCATAGCATTAAATTGATACTAACCAAAACTTGTTCAATGCTCATTCATACATTAACCAAAACAAGACACATAACCAACATTCATTACATTAAGAGACTCTTACATTAAACTAAAAATACATATAAACAACCACAATCATTAACCAACTAAACAATAAACACATCTTCAAAAACATCACTTCGTTAGCTTTCTTAATTTCCAAATCATCTTTCTTTTCCATGCTCCTTAACAATGCGGGTATTACCTTCTCAAAAGTAGAGCATGAATTTGAAGGTGGAGATGAAGGTGTATCAGCCCACCTTATAAATCCACAATCTTTCTTCTGTAAAAACAAATCAAGCAGGAAATAGCCATATAAACTTCAATCTTTCTTCTATAATTTTAACTTACATAGCATAAGAAGCGTCGATTTGGGTTAGCTTCCGTCTTTGATACCTTGTACCACGTAGGTGCACCACAAGAACACAGGAATTGAGAAGCTTCCCCGCCAGCTGATTTCTTGTTGGAGCTTGAAGCTGATTTTTGAGACATCTTCACAATAGTTTAAGACTGGATCGATCGATTAGGGAATTGGGGTTAGGGTTCGTATCAGATCAGTGTTCTTATGAATCAGTTTGATGAATTTAGGGGATAAGGGATTATTTGTATAAGGTCATAAGGGTATATTAGACATTTAACAATAGTCAAACAGTCAAACAGACGGAACCTTGACAAAAGGACTCAGAGTGTTATGAATTTATAAAGTCAGGGGCTTAAAAAACCAAAAATTTAATTTAGGGGCTCAAGTTGATGTTTGGGACATACCACAGGGACGCAAATTGCATTTTTCTCTAGTCCTTTTGTTTATTTAAAAAAAAAGAAGTAACAAAATTGTCGTGTAGAAAGATGACGATTTTGTGAGCATTTACCTGTAGTTACAATGAGCACCAGCCCATGTAACATTGAGCACCATCCCTGTTCAAGTAGCCATGTTTTCATCTTTAATACGCGATACATACATAGTTAACAAGATTAAAACTAAAAAAAATAAAACATAACTGACCGGGATCAGCTTGAGGTCACATGAAACCACCACTCTAGCAACCTAGGTAATCCTCAGAACAAAACAAAAGCTCGATGTTAGAATTTCAAGATTCTTAACCACAGTATGTATCGAGAAAACAAAAACAAACAGTTCATCGCTGAAAACATAACTGTGTACCAACAAAGTGGAGTTTTATATGGTTACAAATGGGAAAAGGAGAGTCGGGTTCGGATCAAAACGGGACTAAATAACCTGCCCGGGCATAACTTAGCCATGGAACCTCCTCTTCGACTTCCGATTGCTAAAGATCTCGGCAGCAGCACACGTCTTGTTAGTCAATATTGGCTCACCAGCCAAGCATCACACATCACCTGAAACACATTCATTTTATGAAATCTGGTTAGAAAGCTACAATCTGTACACAGTATTAGTTATTTTGTTGCCACTTATCTTTTTTGTCCCATGTTTATTAGTATATATCAGCCACAAGTAAGACTGTGCTTTCTAAGGGCCAAACCCGCCCAACCAAACTAGAATAGGCTCGACACTAGCTCGATTACATATATATGATCCATTGATCCTCCTGCAGCATATCTCTCAAATTCTACATAATCTATAAAGCAAATGAAACGAATCAATACAAGTTCAACCACAACATGTGAATTGATGACATCTACTGATTAAGATGATGATATCATACCTCATCATGAAGAATAAGAGTAGGAGGATTTGGCAACAAAGAAAAGGCTCTTTTCGAGGGGATATAATATACCATCATCATTCTTCATCTTTCAATGACGATTTAATAGCATAACTGTCTTGACAGCTTCGAACTTTCCAGGTCTAGTCAACTTTGTACCAGACAAGATCATCATGAATACTTCATGAATAAAACCCTGTTAATTTGAAGCCCGTCGAATCATTCAATCGCATGCACATTGCGTAAAACTACATGTGGTAAAACATGTGGGTTAAGCAGGTTAAGTAACAGGTAATTTTGATACTTGTCGGGTCAGCTTAAAACACTTTTCGCAAAACTAGTGTGCATTTTGCTATAAAATTTGGTGCGTCAAACTTGGTTTTTTTAAACCATGTTGTTTAAATAAACAATCTAATCTTTAGAAGAAAATGATTTATGAGGTTCAATGCACAAAAATCACACTTTAAGGTTTACAGCTGTAGGAATTATTACCTTATAAGATGGTTCTAGCTTGTCTTTGTATTTGGTAGTATACAAGTCATTATTCATCATCAAAGTGCTCTCCACCACATAATCAGTTTCAAACCGCAACAAAATAAAAGATAAATCATTAAGTGGAAGGTGTAGGAACATGCGTATGAGAGAATAAAAAATAACTAAAAAGCATGGTAGGAAATAGAAATAGTACCTGCATCACAATATGTGGGTACAAGGTTTGACCTTTACTGATAGGAGGATCCAGAGTAACAACAAATGTATGAGGTTGGTTAGACTGCAAAAACAAAGAGAGATTAAAATCTAAAGATGTTTTTCCAAAGATTAATAAACATAAAAAGGGAAACCGCGACTCTAAAACATATCTATTACAAGAATTAAGCAACTCAAAACACGGTCTCTCAAGATTATTTCAGGAACAAGCAATTCGATGTTCTTTTTCTCTAAGGAGTTAAGGGCAAACTAGTTTGGTAACAAGTTAACAACTAACATGATAACAGGTTAACTACACTTCTTCCTCAAAAGTGATTTATTTATTCAATGTTCTTTTTGTCTAAGGTTAAAACTTAGAAGTCACCTACGAAAACAGACGGTGATACTTGGAGACCGGTAATGCCACATACCGTGCAGACTCGAATTAACAACACTGCAGCGGCAATGCGACATACCGTGTCCTGTCCGAGTGGAGCTTTGAGAGCCAGCTCGTCAAATGTCAAACATTCACCACCGGCCTTCTCAATCCTTGCCCTAGTAGTCTCTGTAAACTTGTAAACCTGAGAGCAGTAACCTTAATGCAAGGGATCTCATGAACCCTAACATCATTCGTAACTGTGCCCACACCTATAACAATCTTGTCTTCCTGTTTTCATAAAGCCAATCGTCGAACTTAAATGCACGGAATCTCAAAACATAAACATATTCACAGCAAAATGCAGTAAAAACAAGTAAGTATCTAGAATAATTTAACAAAATCAATAAAAGCATAAAACAAATTCACACTTTATAATGCTAAAACATGTGAATTCATGTGAAATTTGAGACAAATATAAGTACCGATTCTGCAATCAAACTGAGAAAACTGACTTCTATTAATAGAAGGATCTATGATCTATCTAACGTATAAACGGTTACAATCTAATCAAGACATGAAATACCTTGCAGGACATGCAATCGCATCCGCAAAACATGAACACATTAACAACAAATCGCAATAAAAACAAATAAATATAGACAACAATTTGGCAAAATCAATAAAACATGAAACAAATTCACAGTTTATAGTGCTAAAACATATGAAGTCAGTGAATACAAAACCAATTACATGACTCATGAATCTTTATCAATTTTCAAATACCGATCGATGTAATTTACCCTAAAATCTATATATGTACAATCAATGCAACTAGACTAAGAACCTAGGGTTTAAAACACAAATCACAAATAGGCGCTTTTTTAAAATTGAATAGGAAATCTGAAGAAGAAATTATAAGATTAAATCGGAAGAGTAGATGGAGAAACAGAGCAATATACCTGTGCGTATGAGGCAACACAGATGGCGAAGGCGGTGATCAATGGTGCAGACGGTGATCAGCGGTGGCGGTGATTCGTATGCTGCAACACATCCGATTTAGGGTTTGGAGGCAGGAGCGGGAAATTGGGGGAATGATTTTGGGAACTGAAAATTTGGGCGCAGATATATTTACATTTACGATTTTAAGATTAAGTAATAATTTATAATTTTGCGACCGCGTTGAGACAATAGCAACTTTTGCGTTGCAACTGGGTTTGCGACCACTATTTATAATTTAATTGTTATTAAATATTTATAATTAGTTTTGAGACTGATTTGCGATCGAAGCAAGGCGGTCGAAAAATTTGTGACCGTTTTGCAACCAAATGTAAGTTGTTCATAATCGTCCGCGACCATCTTAATTCCGGTCGCAAATCGGTCCCTAATTTTGCGACTGTTTTTTTCGCTCGCAAAATTTAGTCGCAATTGCCAAGTTTTCTAGTAGTGCCAGTTCTAACAATTGATGTAAAAACCCTTGAAAAGCTTGTTGAAATAACCTACTGTTGCAAATCCATTGCAAAGTAATGATATGTGCCTACCCATGTTTCATGCATAATAATAGGAGTGGAGTTTTCCACTTCTACATGTTTCCCTTAATGTTTGCTTTTATCTCTCACGTTTCCATTACCTGCATTATTTTAGGCATTGATATTTCCTTTGCTTTTCCTATATATGTATTATTGGTTTGCTATGAAAAGATATGAATGAAAATTATGAAAGTCTAATATTCTCTCTAAATTGCTACTCTTGCTTCTTGCTAATTTCTTTTGAGTTTGATCCACTCAACGGATTATCTATCAACCGATTGGTACATATCAATTGGTATCAGAGCGGTCTTGATCCCCTCATGGACGCTCACGAATGGAACGAGTCGTTGGATCGAATCATATCAAGGATTGCTGAGATGATCGATCTTCTCAAAAACGAGTCCCGGAGATGGGCAACTTCACCCATTTTTTCTACACCGCTACCGTCACCCGCTGTCGCATCACCACCACCAACTTCCGCTCCCGTACCTACACTTCCACCACCCGTTTCCGCCACCGCACCAACAACTTCAGTGACACCAAAACAAGCCGCTCGCATAGCCCTTTTGCCACCGAAAAGTGCACCATTCACAGTCACAAAACCCACAACCCCACCTACCAGTTATCCTCGTGAAGCCACTTTCATGCGAGATCTCAAAATCTCATACAAAGCTTCACTCCATCCTAAGTTTAGGGTGAATAATTATACTCCTTTCACAAAGAAGGAAAAAATGGTAAATGCAGTAACCAAAACTCTTCATTATGAGCATTATGTGAAGGACTACCACCATGAGAAGTCATCTTCAAAAGAAATGGTCACACCCTCATTTAATCATTATCTACCCTTCCACGTCAACAACGGTATCTTGCTAATTGTCAATGAAGCGTTGCTCGAGAGGTTAGTCGAAAAACATGATTGGCGCCCACCGTGGCGTTTCACAAAAACGACTCTGAATGCTATTGAAAGAGTCGAGTGGCGCCCGCCGTGGGGTCACCAAGTCCTATCAAAATTTTCACCTTGCGGACAAGGCGAATTCGAGCAGGGTGGATTGATACGTGCCACACAAGTTTTGGTCAAGACCCATTGATCTCGTCAATCACTCTTCCCACGTTGCTAGTAGTTTCATTTGCATTAGAATAGGGCCACTTTCCCATTTTGCATGCATGATTTCCTAAACTTTAGCAAGAAGTAGTTTATTTGCATATTTAAATTAGTGTAAGTTAAATATTGAAGATCATGAATGAAAAATTATGAATTAAGTCTGAATTCTCTTTAAATATTCTTCTGGTTTCTTACTATTTTCTTTGGATCATTTGATTACGACTTGGTTCGTATCAATTAATGATATGTGCCTACCCATGTTTCATGCATAATAATAGGAGTGGAGTTTTCCACTTCTACATGTTTCCCTTAATGTTTGCTTTTATCTCTCACGTTTCCATTACCTGCATTATTTTAGGCATTGATATTTCCTTTGCTTTTCCTATATATGTATTATTGGTTTGCTATGAAAAGATATGAATGAAAATTATGAAAGTCTAATATTCTCTCTAAATTGCTACTCTTGCTTCTTGCTAATTTCTTTTGAGTTTGATCCACTCAACGGATTATCTATCAACCGATTGGTACATAACAAGTAACCGCTCCTCAACTTCGTGACGGTTTTTCTAATCACTATATCGTTCCTAAATGACAGTTTTATAGTAGTGATAGATATAATATTCTGATATCATTTATCATAACACATTTTAATTATTAGTGTTTTTAATAGTAAATTATATTAGAAGAGAAGCAAATACAAAAGTTTGGGATTACAATGTAGGAAGGATTCTCCAAAAGTCTGAACATCTATGACAGATTAACCCTTCTGAGCTCTATTGTAGTTATTGTGACATTATATACTCTATCGTGAACCATTTGATGTATCTAGAAAAGTACCAAAAGCATCATGAAGTGTCAAAACCGCCGAGTACATAGTGTCAAAATAGTCATCTTTAATTTACATGTTAGTCTGTGTATGGTAGAGATACTAGATGAGATTGCATAGAGAACCAAGAAAGAACAGAAATAAAGAAACATACCATACTATTTTTTAAGAAAATCAAAGATATCAAATTATTAAAATAATGAAGCAAACTGTTAGGAGAAATACAAAAGAAAATTCTTTTCCTTTTAATTTGTATATGACTAACCAGTAATAATTAAACCAATGATTGATGAAATTATGTCCCACACTTCCACCCTTTTAGTAATAATTAAACGAATGATTGATGAAATTATGTCCCACACTCCCACCCTTTTGACTCTTGAACCTCTACATCCTTTGAATTACATGCAAATTGGAACGTTTTAAAATGATAAATGCTTCCAAGTCTCATTGTTTATTCTAACCCCTTGTGCCTTTGTGACAAAAAAATAACCCTAAAAATCTCTTAATACCTTGTGTTATAATATATTTTTATGAATGAGTTATATTAATCTACAAAAATAAATTGAGACATATGATATAATAAAAGAAAAATAACGAGTAGATAATTAAGAACATGGGTTGAGCTTTTCACAGGCCAGTCGATCCCTAGCCCCATGTTTATTGGCTTCGTAGTGTAAATTTTAGTGAACTTCTTTTTATATAGTGTAAAATTTTGGATTTTGAGAGTCTGTCTCTCCACCATCACCATATTGATTTTACCGAAAACTAAGTTTAAGATCCGTCAATAAATAGGATATACTTGATCTATATGTTAAAGATTAAATGAATTATACATATATATGTTGATGTTTTAGACATATGGATATGAATCTCTAGTGCTTAAGGGGGGGAAGCTTTAAGAGCCCGACTAACGTTAAAGTTAGTATACGTTAAAGATGAGGACGCGTATGACTTCACTTATATTACCTAACTCGTAATAAGTGGCCCTTTCGTGAATCATTCTTGCATCGTTTTTATCGTTGCGGTCGACATGAAAAAGAAAGAAAGAATATTGAATGGCTTCTATGATAATAATATAACTATCAAGACCAAAGGTAAAAGCATAGTAGGTGGGTCGTGTTTACACATATGTTAATTTGACAAATTTTTTAAATTGATTAATCAGCTAAATACGTATAAAATCAGATAATAACTTTTCGAAAGGAATGTATGCTTTTAATCCCATGTGCTATTTGCTGGTTTGGACCATTTGCCACCCCCCTTGACTTTTAGTTTTGCTTTTAGGTTACATTTGACTTTATGATTTGAATCATTTTTAGCAAATTTAGAAAGGGTGGTTACTAGAAAACTAGTGTCCTCTTTTAAAATAACAGTGCCGTGTAAGATGATATCAACATATTTATTTACTTTTTCTATTTAATGAATGTGCGTTATTTTAACTTGATTTTGATCAAACAAACTTATTGATATAGCTTTCATGTTAACTAGTTTATTGGGATAATATATGTATAAGCCGACAAAGTATTGCTAATGTTATAGTAATGGTATCAGAAATTCGAAACCGTACTTCCAATCACTAAAGTATTAATCAAAACAATGGTATCAATTTTGAACAAAATCATGCCGTAAGTGAGGACAGCAGGTTGCGAGTTTCATAACTAAATAGACTTTCCCATGGGTTCTCGGACTTTACAGGTTTTGGTCGACACGGGCACAACTGTACCAAATTAATACTTGGAAGACTTCTAATTCTTTGATTTTTTGGTGGACTTGGTTTAGTGTTTTGAATTCATGGGTGGCATGTGAATAACTTATTCTTAGGTATTTTTTTTAACAATCTTATCAAACGTGTATAATACGGGATGTATTTTATAATAGAAATACCACTTTATGCTGTACTTTTTTTATGATATCTATAGATGAACAATGAACGTGATTATAAAACATCATCTGGATAAACACATCTTATATAAAAGTTGTATATGTTGGCAATGCCATGTTGGATATACATATATAAAGATCCCAATATGATACGAGTTCTAGTGATTATAAAATGACCCATTATGAGTTTTATGACTCAAGATACAAGGTATTGGGCTTTTAAAAAAGATCCATTATGGTACAAGTTTGGGCTTACCAAAATGACCCAAGTTCATATACTTTGGGCTTAACATGGGCCTTTCTGGCCGAATGTTAAAAAGAATATATCAAGATGCAGTCCATAAAATACAATACAATAAATAGGTATTGCTAATCTAGTGGCAATGTGGCCTCTGATTATCATTAACAACATCATTATTGGTATTTTAAAATAAAATATGTATTGTGATAGTTTGGCGCTTGTTTATAAAGGCGTAGCATTAAGTCATTTGCGTTTTCATTTTAGTTTTTGTACCATATTGTGATGGATTATGTATATGTAACTGTGTGTTGTTGCAACAACGGTCTATCAAGCGAGTCTTGATAATTGGGTTCGGTCTATTGATGATTGGAAGGGGTCCTAAGACAGGAGATGTGGGGATCACCCTCCGGCAATAAAATAGGATCGGTGTGAGACCGATTCATATGTATGTGTTGTGTTTTGTTTTGTTGTGTGCTTGTTAATTTTAAAATATGTATGTGACTAGATTTCTAAGACTCGCTTCTGCCTTAATATTTTATTGGTCATGTGTAATGTCAAGTGACCGAGAATGGTACTATTAGTCACAATAAAGTCTGAAATGGGTCACGGGCCAGCAGATTAATGGGTCATGGAACAGCAATTTAGCTTTATTTGTCACGTTTATTTTTCTGTTATTGGATCAACGTGCTGCATTTTTTGTTTGTTTATCGATCAGTTGCTGTTGTCATCTCTTTTAGGGCCTGATAATTAACACTTTTAAAGCTATATTCTATGGATTCAAGCCACCTTCTCTGAGTTCATTTCTTACAACATCCATACTTGAGATTTTATACACTAACCTTCCCTAGGACATTCTAAGTATTCATGAGTTCCTATGAAGGATCTGAACTCTATCGCATTCGCCCAAAGGTTGTATTAAAGGCAATATTACATAACATTCTCCTACTCATTATGAGATTTATTTTTAGACACAATTTGTAATTATGCTTGTAATTATTCTCGTCCTTTTGACCAGCCTTTTACTTTGCCTTTGTTTTCTCATTTCCATTATAAAGTCTTTTGTACAGGCCTATTTAAAGCCATTGTAATCATGTATTGTAATCAAGCTTTTCTAAATAATATCAAAGCATTATATGGTATCAAGAGCCTACTAAGCTCAAACGAGTCTGTCCTTTTTTTCCTGGCTACCACTTCTGATCACTCAAAGAAGCCTGTTCCTTTTTTTTCCCTGGCTATCACCTCTGATCCCATGGCATCTCAGTCAATTGTCCAAATCAATGCTGCTACCCACTTCAACACCACCCTAACATCCGACAACTTCTCAGTGTGGCGAAAACAGGTCCAGTCTACGTTAATCGGATTCGACTTGGTTCACTTTGTCACCGGCTCCAAAACAGTACCGGCGGAATTCCTCGACGCCGAGAACACAAAACCGAATCCAGCCTTCTCTGCTTGGTATCGACAGGACCAAGTTATTCTTGCTTCCCTCATTGGCAGTTGTGCACCGACCATTCAACCTTTGATTGCATCAGTCGAGACCTCACAACAGGCTTGGGAACGTCTCGTCGCGAGCTATGCGAACTCATCCCGGTCCAGAATCATCTCCTTAAAGTCAAAACTTGCATCTAATCCGAAAGGAAATCGCCCCATTGCGGAGTACCTACGAGATATGAAAAGTATTGCTGACGAACTTGCTTTGGTCCAAAATCCGGTCACGGATGAGGATCTCATGGTTCACATTTTGCGGCAATTAGGAGATGACTACAAACCCATTGCCACTTCTCTACGCCTACTTGACTCCAAGATTACTTTTCCTGTTTTGTTTGAAAAGCTAGTAGACTATGAACGTGAACTCAACATTACAACAGTCTCATCACCACCAATTATGGCCACGGTTAATACCACACAACGACAACCACGGCCCGGACGACCCAACAACTATGGAAACTCAAACTACAAATCTGCCCGTACTCAGTGGTCCACCGGATACAATTCTAATGGTGGAACTCGTGACACTCGTAACAATCTTTATTGTCAATTTTGTCATTTTGCAGGTCATGAAGCGAAAGAATGTCGAAAACTTGCACGTTTCCTCAAGGAAAATCAAGTTACTATAGGAGGTTCAACGACCCAAAACAAAGCCTCACCCACTGCCCTCACATGTTCGATTCCGGTGCCTCTCATCATGTTGACCCCGATCGTGCGTCTTTCCACTCCGTCTCCGAATATGGAGGTCCGGATGAAATTGTTCTTGGAAATGGTAATACTCTTTCCATCACCCATATTGGTCAAAAATATCTTCAAACGTCAAATGGTTCACTTTCTTTACAAGATGTTTTATGTGTTCCTCATTTCAAAAATAAATTAATTTTGGTGGCCAAATTATGTAAAACTAATCAAGTTTCTGTGGAATTTTTTCCAACCCATTTTTTTGTCAAGGATCTTCGCACGGGGGCACGTCTACTGCGGGGAGAGAACTACCTTTATGTCTACTATGCAAATTTGCCTTCGTCACCTCAAATAAATGCGGTTTCAACTACCTCACCTCTCGATTGGCATCATAAACTTGGACACCCGTCGGTTCGGATTCTTAAAAAAATAGCCAAATGTTTAGGTCTACAATTCAATCTTTTAAATTTTCATCGTAATTCGTGTTCCGTCAATAAATGCCACAAAGATCCTTTTGGTATGAACTCTTTTACCACTACAAAACCCTTACAACTAATTTACTCGGATGTTTGGGGGCCTGTAGAAAAATCAATTGATGGTTTCATCTATTATGTGATTTTTGTAGACTATCACACTAAATACATTTGGCTTTATCCAATGAAACAAAAATCCGATGTTTCAGTCCTATTCCCTCAATTCAAATTGCTAGTAGAAAATTTTTTTCAAACACCGGTCATTTCTCTTTTCACCGACAATGGTGGAGAATATGTCGGTCTCACTCCTTTTCTACAATCTCAAGGTATCTCTCATTTCACCACTCCCCCGCATACTCCAGAACAAAATGGCGTAGCCGAACGCCGTCATCGTCACATTGTGGAGACAGGTCTAGCACTTCTCCATTATGCTCACTTGCCCCTCTCTTTTTGGACACATGCTTTCCAAACCGCGGTGTACCTTATAAATCGTCTCCCTACCCCAATCCTACACTTTCAATGCCCATATTCCCTACTCTACAAGACCGACCCAACTTATAGCAAATTAAAACCTTTTGGTTGCTTATGCTACCCGTGGCTACGTCCATATGCAAAATCCAAACTTCACCCACGTTCGGAACCATGTATCTTCCTAGGGTACTCGCCATCCAAGTCGGCTTACAAATGTTACGATTACAAAAGTCGACGCTTGTATAACTCCCGACATGTGGAATTCATTGAGTCAACATTTCCACTAAAACCTTCCACCAACTCTCCCTCAAAACCTCCCAACAATATCACTATTGATGATTTTCTTGCTTTGTCAAAGTCCCACTCATCTACTACTATCCATGACACCCACACTAAATCCTCAAAACCCTCTACACCACCATTTTTCTCATCACATGTACCTCATGCCCCTACTGTTTCACCTATAGACCACCAGCCTCCTATTGGGCCAACAAGCCAATCTACGACACCTCATCCCTTTCCATCCCACTTGGTCCACTCCCACCATCAAACCACTCCTTACCAGGCCCAACACGTCTCCCCTCAGCCCAATCCAACCACACCCCCATCATCTCACTCAGACATCACACCCAACCTCCATACGGTTTCCCCTTCGCCTACACCTACCTCTCCCGACAACGTCTCAACCAACCCTCAATCTCCTACATCTAACTACACTCCCACCTCCTCTTTACCATCCTCTACCGATGAACCCATCACCCTCACACCCACTCCCACACCCTCCTCTCTACCTACTCGCACCCGCAAACCTAACCCAAAGTACTACAACTCCGCATTTGTTAACCACACCACTACCCATTCCATCCCTCCCAAACTTGAACCATCCACCTACCAACAAGCCTTAAAAGACCCGGAATGGCGGAAAGCTATGGATAATGAGTTCAATGCCCTACTAACAAACACCACATGGGAACTTGTTCCTCCCTCCCAACACAAACCTATCGGTTGCAAGTGGGTGTTTCGTGTTAAACGACATCCTGATGGATCCATTGACAAATATAAAGCTCGTCTCGTTGCCAAAGGCTTCCTTCAAGAATATGGTAAGGACTACTTTGAGACGTTTAGTCCTGTTACTAAACCCGTTACAATCCGCACCATTCTTACTATTGCATTGTCCCAAAAATGGCCTATTCGATAACTTGACGTCAACAATGCCTTCTTACATGGCACTTTACATGAGGATGTTTACATGACTCAACCTCCAGGTTATGTGAATCCGGACCTTCCCCATCACCTTTGTCGCTTGAAAAAGTCTCTCTATGGACTCAAGCAAGCACCACGTGCATGGTACATGGAACTTACCTCATTTCTCATTGAACTTGGCTTCCATAAGTCCTTCGCTGATCCATCTCTATTTATCTATAAAAAGGATGGCATTGTCTCATACTTTTTGGTTTATGTTGATGATATTGTTTTAACCGGCAGTGACGACGCCTTTGTTCAACATATCATTCATGCCATGTCCAAAAAGTTTTCAATTAAAGATCTAGGCATGCTCCACCACTTCCTTAGCATCGAGGTCATTTCTACCACTAACGGTTTGTTCCTATCCCAACATGCTCACATTCAAAACATTCTAACCAAGTTCAAAATGGAAGGTGCTAAACCAGTTGCCACACCCCTCAGCTCTACCGAACCACTCTCGCCAGTTGATGGCTCGCCTAGTGTTGATCCTACACCATACCGCCAATTGGTGGGTTCTTTACAGTACCTTGCCTTTACTCGACCAGATGTATCCTTTGCTGTGAATAAGTTGTCCCAATATATGCATGCTCCCACTCAACTCCATTGGCAAGCCTTAAAACGAGTTCTTTGTTATCTCAAAGGCACCATTCACCATGGTTTATTCCTCAACCGTACCTCACGCATTACTCTCACAACCTTCACTGATTCTGACTGGGGTGGAATCACCGATGGAGGTCGTTCCATAACTGCCTATATCATCTATCTTGGGTCTAACATCATCTCCTGGCGCTCGTCGCGTCAAAAATCTGTTTCTAGATCCTCCACTGAGGCAGAATATAAGGCATTAGCAAACGGTGCGGCTGAACTATCTTGGGTCCAGAATCTCTTATTGGAACGTGGTTTACACATATCTAAACCCCCTACATTACTCTGTGACAATGCGGGTACCACTTATCTATGTGCCAACCCCGTATACCACTCACACATGAAACATGTGGCACTTGACTATCATTTTGTTCGGGAAAAAATCACTGATGGTTCGTTGAAGGTCCTTCACATACACTCGGCCGATCAGTTGGCTGACATGCTCACCAAACCATTAGGACGGGGTCCGTTTCAGAACTTACGGTCCAAGATTGGAGTCTCCGATGGATCCTCCATCTTGCGGGGGCATATTAAAGGCAATATTACATAACATTCTCCTACTCATTATGAGATTTATTTTTAGACACAATTTGTAATTATGCTTGTAATTATTCTCGTCCTTTTGACCAGCCTTTTACTTTGCCTTTGTTTTCTCATTTCCATTCTAAAGTCTTTTGTACAGGCCTATTTAAAGCCATTGTAATCATGTATTGTAATCAAGCTTTTCTAAATAATATCAAAGCATTATAGGTTGCTTATGTTGTGAGTAGGTTTCTCATTTTCAAAGTACTAGTTCTCAAAGTTTGGCTCTTTCGACGCTTAGCCGGTGCTACCTTACATGTTCCTGGATACTGTGTCCTCTGGATACTGTGTTGTAGTTCTAAGAAGCATCACTTAGAAAATCATAGGTAGGTAGTTTGAGTTTGGGATCATTAGCGGTGAGGTTTGTGGTTTATAATTATGCATACACACAGGTGATATAGGAATCATATGATCGAAAGCCTTTTTTATTTTACAAAAGGGTCTCAATTTTATTATCTGCTTTTGGACCCTAAAATACTTGAGACGACCTTGGTTTCTAGATGAAGTATTTAGTTTGAGAATCATGCATTAGCTCCTATTTCTGCTAAGAGTCGTTGGATTATGCTTGTCTTACATATTTCTCCTGTGTCTACACACTGTGAAGTCACAATATTAGACCCACATATTAAGATTGATTCGCATTCTATTCGAGACATTTTTTTATATCTCAAGACGCGCCTAATTCGTCATGTTTCTACAATTGATCAGCTTGGTGATCTATTGTTGATTATCGATATATCAGCATATACTTATTCTATCCAATAACCACACATATCAAAATAGTTATTCTATCCAACCACCTCTGTATGTATCATCAAGCAAGGATCTCTTTCTATGCTTTCCAGCAGCTCCATGGTCTACGTTCTTGCTATGTATTGTTTTTTAGTACCAGTATATAAACAAACATTTAATATATATTGAGGCCCTTTCGTTAAAAAAAGGGCATGTAATAGAGGAGAGTTATGGTGACGTGTTGTGTCTGTAATGAATGATGTATGTTCCAATATATGAACAAACATTTAATATGTATTCTTTACTCATTTGTTTAATCTAATACAATGAATTAGGAGAATATGATTATTTATTTTTCCACTAGTCACAACTTGAGTTAAACCATCACAAATCAAGTCCTGTTTAAGTATAAAGATGCATGCTAGTCGCATTTTATAGACCCATACAAGTAGCGCACAAATAGAAACGATGCATAGAAACCCACAGTTCCAAGTGCTAGAAAGATTCCATACCCGAGGCAAGCCATGTAACCAAAGAAGAAGGTCGTTTGCATGAAACCGTTCATTTCTAATAGATGGAAAGAGTGATAGATTGAATAACCATACACATACAATCCAGTAGACCCGCCACAGAAAAACGACCTGCATCAAATATGAAAGTCTTATTATCCCGTACACTTCAAGACCAAGTGATAATGAGCAAAAGGGAATATTTTAACACACCTCCACCACCATTCATGGTTTTCAGCGGCAAGCTGGAAGTATGTCATCACTATTGAAACTAAAGCAGTCATGATCAAAAGAAGAAACAACATTATTAACATAAAACCATAAGATGTGTAAATCGTGTAGCCCCAGACAACATTAAGTATCTCAATCGTCTGAAGGAAAATGACGCTGAACGAAAAAATTCCAGCCAAAGCCATTTGAGGGAGGACACACTTGTACCAACGCGGTTGAGGAACCTCTTTCGGACATTTGGCGGTTCTACATGGAGCTTGAAAATCCGATGCACTATTTTTCCCAATTACCATGCCTAAAATAAGCAATGGCAGTGCCAAAAATACCCATAATAAAGAGAATTCGATTATATCACCCAGTGGCAATGCGGCGGTTGATTCATAAAAAACCCCAACAATATTGTTAACGATAAATACAAGAAAAAGAGGTCCAATATGTAGTCCTCCTGTCAGCAATATGTTCTTTGTCTGTCAAGAAAAAAAGCAAGAGAACCTATGTATGAGATTAGTAAATTAAGTGCAAACTACATAAATATGTGGACATACCCATTTTGTTCCTTCCAATTGATGATAAAAAGACGTTGATGTATAGCCCGAGTTTGCAAATGTAAGTGCATATACAATGGCAAGTGCGTACACGAATACTGTTGGACGATGTAACAGGAAAAGATCCGTGAATCCCAACACAAGAATGGCTACCATGCTGTAAAGGAGACGAAGCCAGCATTAGAAAACAATTTTTAAAACATGTTTTGGTCAAAATAACATAAAAAGGTTTTTGAAATACTAACACTACAAGTAGCTGGGTGCCAGAACCAAGAGCTGCAGCAAATAAAGACTTGTGTTTTGGAAACCTAAACACATCACCATGGATGTTCTTCCATCCAGTCTCTTCCTGATTACCAGCCATTTCAGCTTCTTCAACATCACATGCATATCTTTTATTTCATAAAATACGCAAAACATTATCATTAGATCATGAACATAAAAAGGCAAAGAGGATTGGAAATGCATAGTTATTAACAGTTAATAGAAAGATAGAACCAATACCTTGAAATGTCTTTGCGAAGAACTCGAATGTAAAAGATGAGTAGGCAAACGATCAAAATGAGGATTGTGAAACTTGAATTTGCAATCGAGTAACCAAATATATCATTGGCTTGAGGTACACTAGAATAATTTGTGTATTTGTCCATTCCCTTATAATGTGATTGTTGTGTGTCAAACCATTTAACTGAGTAGGTGAACACTACATCAGCTTCGATGTCATCTGTTACATTTACCATGTAATACGGATCTACTTGAAGAAAAATATCAACAACAGTTCCATTGCGATGAACAAATTCAAAATCATAATGATTGAAAAGGAAGTACTCGGTCTTAATTATTTGATTTCTATGATCCATATGAACCCCTCCAACCTAAGCCCAAATTTATATGTCTTCATGATGCCATTGCATTCTGTAATTCTTCTGAATCACACTTCGAAACATAGAAACATCCGTCTTGCTCAGTGTCTTCTTACACAGCAACTCATAAGTTAGAACGGAAAACTCCGAATGGGTCCATACAAGAATGACAAACACATTGAGGAAAGTAGTACCTTGAGAACAAACTGGGAGATTATAATAATCATAAGTTTCTCTAGAGAACATATCCAGAACGATAAGAGGAAATGCAATTAAACAAGAAAGCTTTAGTAGTTTTTGTAGATGGGATAAACCTTAACATGGTTTTTATTAAACTACAAATTAATTGCAGCCTTGAAGGCACATGAATGTCATCAAAGAAAATTGTATGAAGGGAATGTGACTAACCTATGATTAGAGTAGGAGTAAGCTTTGCTGGCATAAATGGGAACTGTATCTCCACTACTGTAGCGATAATCGAAGGCACTAGATTTTACTTGGCTCCCAAAAAAGATTAACAGAAGAGCGATACAAGGGATTGTTGATAATCCTACCATCCTGTGTCAGTCTGGCAACAAAATATGATAAGATGTTCATTTAGGAGTAGTTGGGCTATCACACACCTAATTATCATCAACGCTAGTTGATGTAAGGATGAAATTCAACAAAATAGCAAGATTTTACAGATGTAAAGTAACAACACATCTCAAAATTATTAGACAATATAAGCTAGATATTATTTAGTTAGATTATGTTACTATAATATGTTAATATAAGTTTAGAGATAGTTAAATTTCAGAGCCGGTTATGGACATACATCCGCTCGAGTATATATGTATCAAATATCACATTTTATCATTTACCAATTCTTAATACAAGAACATATTCATATTTTACTCTCAAACCCTAACATTCATACACAGAAACCAGATTTAGATTCAATAAAGTGGTATCAGAGCCACATCGAATCCAGAAATCTCAAATCGTTTCAGAGGGTTACGAATATAACTACAATCAGAAACAAGTTCCTGTATGGCGACGACTAATGGAAATCTTCAAACCAGATTCCAAAACTGCAAGGGCAAAATTATTATCACTGGCACATTCAAATGAAGGTGTTACTAGAATCACAGGATCTGTGGACAATAGTTGAAGAGGGTTACAATGATCTTCCTGCCCAGGCATCGGAGAATGACAGAAATGTTCATAAAGAAAAATTAAAACGAGACAAGAAGGCATTGCATATAATATTTCAGGGAGTCAGTGAAGTCGTATTTGAAAGGATTGCAATATGCAGAACATCAAAGGAGGCATGGGACGTTCTACATAAGGCCTACAAAGGAGAACATAGAGTAGAAACGGTAAAACTCCAAACCCTAAGATGTGAATTCGACGCTTTAAGAATGAAGGAAAACGAAACTATAGAAGAATACATGAATAGAATTATGATCATAGTCAATCAATTACGGATGAACGAAGAAAATAGTACTGAACAACGAGTGGTAGAGAAGATTCTTAGAAGTTTAATAAGAAAGTATGAAGCGGTTGTAGTTGCAATAGAAGAATCAAAAGATCTGACTACAATTTCGACAGAAGAATTACTCGGTATACTTCACATGAATTAAGATTAAGACAATATGATGACAATCCGATGGAACAAGCATTTCAAATGCAAAGCAATAATGGTGATCAATCAAGGCAAAATAGATACGAATTTGCCGGTAGAGGACGAGGTAGAGGAAGAGGAAGATCATATGCCCAAATCCGATGTTACAACTGTCAAAAATTAGGACATGTAGCAAGATTTTGCAGGCGAAAAGATGAAGGTAACAAGAATGGAAGTGCCTTATTACATGAAGAAGAAACCGAAGAAAAGGATGATGAAACAATGTTCATGATATTTAACATGGAAGAAGTGACAAAAGACGACTGCTGGTATCTCGACAGTGGATGTAGTAACCACATGACTGGAAACAAAAATCTTTTCATTACACTAGACGAATCAGAACGAAAGGAGGTGAGAACCGGAGATAATAAGAAGTTAAATGTGTTGGGATGTGACGAAGTCTCAATCAAAGTGAAGGGCACTGAAAAGAAGGTACCTAATGTATTTTATGTGGAAGGATTAAAACACAACCTCTTAAGTGTGGGACAATTAATAAAGAAAGGGTATGACGTGAATTTCGCAAATCAAGCATGTGCAATTAAAGATTCTACTGGTGCATGTATCGGCCTAGTTAAGATGACAGGAAACAAGATGTTTCCACTCAATCTCAGTCATGATATTATACCTCGTGTGTGTAATGTAATGACACAGGATATGCATGTCTTGTGGCACAGAAGATATGGACATATAAACTTCGATACGTTACACAAAATGGGAACCCATGATGTCACACCCCTAATTTCCACGTGTCACCGGTGGGCCCGGTGGGGAGTATAGTGACGTAGTTGGCATCATCATAGACAAACAACACAATGTATAAATGCACAGCGGAAGCAAAGATAGATTCATTTCAACTTTAATAGAATGTAATATTAAATATCACTAGTAGTTGAAACGGATCCACAGGCGGATCAAAAATAAAATAAGATGTTGTTCAACAGTTTTATTGTCATCCAAGCTTGCGAGACTTATTGTGGACGCTCTAGAAGACAGCCAGCCTATTACGTGTAGTACCTGCACTTAACTTTTTGGGAAAATACGTCAGTTTACACTGGTAAATACAATTTAACTGACTCATTTTGAAAACGGTTGAAAATTGATTTAAATGCACATGGCATAAAAATATCTTTATAACTTGGGACAATTATGCAATATAATCTTGTAATGGATTTACATGTTACTTATGCGTTCAGTAGCCCGATCCGTAGACCTGGTTAAAGATTAATAGACACACCACAATATAGAGTTATACACTGACGGGTGTACGCCTACACCCCATGCTCAGGTCGTGGCCATCTCGTAAGATGATGCCAAGGATATCCGGGACATGGTCATTAACCCCCCAAAGGCTTTAAGCAATAAAACACATTCAAAACAAGGCATCTCAATGAATTTAACCACTATTCGATTAAAGAATTCAATGCCGGACCAAGCGGTATTTTATATACCGTACCCCAAGCCCGTATAGGGAAAATAAGTTAAAAGTATTTACCTTGGTAAGTATGAATCACAATTAGCAAGTGAAGGTAGCTTTTACTGGGTCTCCTATTCTGGAACAAAGGTTTATAATAACCCATTAGATTCCTAACGGGTCTTTATTTAAGCTTAAGCTTAGACCGGTTAGTTTTAAGGACGATACGGTTCAAGCGCACGATTAAGCGAAGACCGGATAGAATGTGATTTAGACCCGACAAGTTTGAATACTTGTATAATTTGGGTATGCTAAATACATTCTGGATTTTGAGACAAAAATGATAATGTTTGACCCGTTTCGGTCAATTTATGCAAACTAGTTACATAAACCGAACCGAACGCTAAAAGAGCGTTACGGGTAACCATAAGAGTCATATGCAAGTTCCCTGAGATAATATGTCTTAAATATGTCATAATATCAGCAAGTTATGTTCTATTATGCCCCGAATGAATTTAAACTCAATTTATGCCTTATAAGGGCATTTTGGTCATTTAAAAGATTATAAAAGAGTTAAACTGGAAATCTGAGTTACAGGTCTGATTTATACAGTAAATATACTTAATTTGACATATTATAACAGTAGGGTATGACCCATATATGGAACTTATCATTTAAAATCGAACTATGCACCTTAGGGGTATTTTGGTAATTTCACAAGGGCTTAAACGGTCAAAACTGGAAACCTGAGTTCAAAAACTTATACTTACTGTCATTTTATAAAAATATGTTAAAAACATCAGTGGGTATAACCCTTATACGCTTAATATGGTTATAGTACATACTGTGCGTTAAAAATGCTTAAAAAGGCGATTTAGAGCCGTTTCCGGGTTTTCAAAGGAAAGCTGATATTTTTATATTTCCAGAATGCTCAAAATATTTTATTTAACAAATAAAATCAGTAGAAAAAGGTTTGGGGTCAAAAAGATTTATAAAACTCATTTTATGGCTTAAAAGGTCAAAACCGGTATTAACCGAATTAAACTTAGAGGCCTATGATACGATCAGCCAAAAATTAAATAAAAATCTTCAAAAATCCCAAAATATTATATAACATCAGTTGGTAAAAAGTTTGGTATAAAAAAGTGGGCTTAAATAGGTTATATGCTATTTATGCCGTTTATTCAACATAAAGCTTTAGATTTACGATATCGGGCATAACTCTAAATCTGGACCTCCAGCTGATATCAAATTTTCGGTGCAAGTTTATAAATCAGTAATAAAGGTTTCTACTCTTTCACTTTTCCAAAAATCACATTTTATAGCAAAAAGGGCAAAATAGTCATATTTAAGCATAAACCGGTAACATGCATATGAATCGGACAAGTGTTGAATCAAGTTGTAAAATCTCAGAGAGTTGCACATAATTAAAAATGGTCCAAAATAAGCTCTAAGGCAGATCTCAAACATGCATGCACGGATCCGAATCGAGAGTCAAAGAAAAAGTCATTTTATAAGACTTTCGGTTCCGATCCGGGTTTATACTAAAAATTATCGAGTTGATCATGATAAAACATATTCTTACATTCATTACAAAGTTATTTTGATGATCAAACTGATTGCATGTAATCTATATTACCATTTATGCTAGATTTTGCAAAAACACGTTCTGTTGACTTTTTAAGAACAACTTTGACTCGACAATAATCATGCTTAGAGTGGGAATCAGAAAATACCCTTTTGAGGGTTTGTTTCCCACATAAATACCAGCTTGTAGGTACTTTCAATTTGAGAAATGACTGAGCCATTTTCGTTTAATCAAAAAGTCAAACTAGAGTTACGACGGATTGACTTTCGGCTAATAATCTAAGCTAGAACGAATTAGAGAAGGTTATGAATGCTTACAAGAGTCCTAATGAAGCTTAGAGATCACTATGAAGCAGCCTTGTCGACCAGAAAGCTCCAGAATCATTCTTGTGAATTTTTGAAGGTTCAAGTGTTCTTGGTTTCTACCCTTTGTGCCTTCTATGCAAGTTTTGATCTGATTATAAGGTGTTCCAGGAGTTGTAAGAGGGTTACAGGTGTCCTAGCATGCATGAAATTCGATTGGTGAGTTTGGGAGGTGGTAAAAGCTGTCATCAACTCGCAAAACGGACCCAAATGCTGTTGTTCGTGATTTTCTGGAGCTGGGCGTGGGTCGCGGCCCGCTTAAGGGTGCCCAGGCGGGCCGCCTGGGGCTTGCAGACCCACAAAACTTGTTTAACATTTGCGATTTGGTCCCTGATCTTTGGTTACGAGGTTTTGGCCCTCTATCTTGACCCTTAGACCCTCAAACCTGATTTTTATGGAACTTGAGACACTTACAAACATGATAAGGTCCTCGGTTTTCTTTGCGCTCACCCGAAAAGTCATGAAATTCGACGTTGACGCTTTTAACCCTTCATGCACGGTTTTGGTCATAACTTTCTCATACGATAACGAAACTTCATGAAATTTTTACCACATATTCTAGTGAGTATATTTTATCGTTACAAAGCTTCGGGTCTGCCAAAAGATCACTCAGAGGTATAAATTCAACATGTTGACACTTTTAGTCCCTGTAGTTTGTAATTCCTCACTTTCTTATATTTTCCGCTTCGTATGATCCATGATTCATCCGTTTAGGGTTATAAACACCATGTAGGGTTATTGTAGAGCCTATTTATCCATTGTTGACACTTTGGACCCTTATATTCCATAATTTCACTGTTTGTCAACTTTAGTCCCTCTAAAGTATATTTTCACATATCCAAAGCTTATGCCACGTGTCAATACATTATTGGACGTAAATTTCCGAGGTGTTACATCCTCACCCCCTTAAAAGAAATCTCGACCTCGAGATTTACTGGAACAAATGAGGGTATTTTTCTTTCATTGTGGATTCTACCTCCCAGGTGTATTCGGGACCTCTACGGGCATCCCACTTGACCTTAACAATAGGTATGTACTTTCTTCGGAGCTTCTTCACTTGTCGATCCTCAATCGACAATGGTTTTTCCACAAACTTCAAGCTTTCATCTATGTGTACATCTGTATGCGGTATGACCAGTGATTCGTCAGCGACACTTCTTCAGATTACAGATGTGGAACACATTATGTATAGCGCTAAGTTCTTCAGGCAAGTTTAACTTGTAAGCAACTGATCCGACGCGTTTGATAACCTCAAAAGGTCCTATGTATCTCGGGCTCAGCTTACCTTTCTTACCAAATCGCATCACTCCCTTCCAGGGTGATACCTTAAGCAATACTTTGTCACCTACTTCGAAGTGAAAAGGCTTACGCTTTGGATCCGCATAACTTTTCTGCCTATCCCTGGCAGCTTTCAAACGATCGCGAATTTGGACAATCTTGTCCGTCGTCTCAAAAATAATCTCTGGTCCTGTTAGTTGGACATCTCCAACTTCCGCCCAACAAATAGGCGATCTACACTTTCTACCGTATAAGGACTCAAAAGGCGCGGCTTTTATGCTGGTGTGGTAGCTATTGTTGTAGGAGAATTCAATCAGTGGTAGGTTCTTATCCCAACTACCACCCAAGTCGATCGCACATGCACGTAGCATGTCTTCCAAAGTTTGAATAGTACGCTCGCTTTGACCATCAGTCTGTGGATGATAAGCCTTACTAAAATTTAAACGAGTGCCCAAGGATTGTTGGAAACTCTTCCAAAAATGTGACGTATATCTAGTATCTCTATCAGAGATAATAGACACAGGTATACCATGCAGCGCTACAATCTTATCAACATACAATTGAGCTAACATGTCAGAGCTGTAAGTTTCCTTAATGGGAAGAAAATGTGCTGACTTGGTTAGCATATCCACTATAACCCATATAGTATCGTTTCCCTTCCTTGTCTTGGGCAATTTGGTGATAAAATCCATTGTCACCATCTCCCACTTCCATGTGGGAATTTCAGGTTGCTGAAGCAAACCTGACGGCTTCTGGTGCTCAGCTTTGACTTGCGCACAAGTCAGACATTTAGCTACATACTCAGCTACAGATTTCTTCAAACTAATCCACCAGTAGTTTGCCTTTAGATCCTGGTACATCTTATCAGCACTAGGATGAACGGAATATTTGGAGCTGTGGGCTTCCTGGAGGATAACATCTCGAAGTCCTCCATAAACTGGAACCCATATTCGCCCATTCAGTCTTAGCATCCCATCCTTGTCATAGGATAACTGCTCCTCAGTTACTCCTAGCTTTTCTTCAGGATAGTTAGCTTCCAACACAGCTTCCTTCTGTGCAGCTAACACCCTTTCGTTCAAATTATTCCTTATTTCTATGCGCTTGGCATTGATTCTTATCGGCTTCACTCTTTCTTTTCTGCTTAAGGCGTCAGCAACTACATTTGCCTTGCCTGGATGGTATCTTATCTCACAGTCGTAATCATTTAAAGTTTCCATCCATCGCCTTTGTCGCATGTTCAAGTCCTTCTGATTGAACAAATGTTGAAGGCTCTTGTGATCCGAATAGATTACACACTTGGTTCCATACAAATAGTGTCTCCAAAGTTTCAATGCAAATACAACGGCACCCAGTTCCAAGTCGTGGGTGGTGTAGTTTTTCTCGTGCACCTTTAGTTGTCGTGAAGCGTAGGCAATGACCTTGCCTCTCTGCATGAGTACACAGCCCATGCCAGTGTGTGACGCATCGCAATACACCACAAATTCTTCCATACCATCGGGCAATGTTAACACTGGTGCATTGCTCAACTTCTTCTTCAAAACGTCAAAGGATTCCTGCTGCTTAGGGCCCCAATCAAACTTGATCTTCTTACGTGTCAACGAAGTTAGGGGCGCAACAATCCTTGAGAAATTTTCGATGAATCGCCTATAGTATCCTGCTAATCCTAGAAAGCTGCGAATCTCGGTAGGTGTCTTTGGCTCTTGCCAATTCATAACTGCTTCTACCTTAGCGGGATCTACTTGGATACCACGCTCACTTACCACATGTCCAAGGAATTGGACTTCTCGAAGCCAAAATTCGCACTTTGAAAATTTGGCATAGAGTTTCTCATGATGTAGAATTTTGAGAATACAACGAAGGTGTTTCTCGTGGTCAGCCTGGTTCTTTGAGTAGATAAGGATGTCGTCAATAAAGACGATGACGAATTTATCCAGATAAGGCTTGCAGACGCGATTCATGAGATCCATGAATGCGGCTGGTGCGTTAGTGAGCCCAAAAGGCATCACTAGGAACTCGTAATGTCCATAACGAGTCCTAAACGCTGTCTTGTGCACATCTTCATCCTTGACCTTTAACTGGTGATAGCCTGACCTCAAGTCGATCCTGGAAAAGTAGCTTGCCCCTTGTAACTGATCGAACATATCGTCGATCCTGGGCAACGGATATCTATTCTTGATAGTGACTTTGTTAAGCTCACGGTAATCGATGCACAGACGCATCGATCCATCCTTCTTTTTGACAAACAAGATTGGCGCTCCCCAAGGAGACGAGCTAGGTCTAATAAAACCTTTAGCTAACAGATCATCCAATTGCGTCCTTAACTCCTTCATCTCCGTTGGTGCCAACCTATATGGAGCTCTCGCTACTGGCGCCGCACCGGAATGATGTCAATTCGAAACTCCACTTGCCTGTCTGGTGGTAAACCAGGTAGTTCTTCCGGAAACACTTCAGGGCATTCCGAAATGACAGGTATATCCTCAATCTTTGGCTTTGGCTCATCAACAGTAACTTGTGCCATGTAAATGACACAACCCTTCTGCAGACATCTGGATGCCTTGAGCATGGACACCTGCTCAGGCAACCCATGCTGGGTATCTCCTTGAATAGTGAGTGACTCACCAGACGGAGTTTTAACTACCACTTGCTTTCTGTTGCACACAATCTGGGCTTGGTTGTGTGACAACCAATCCATACCTATCACTACATCAAAACCGGCTAGCTTAAAGGGAAGTAAGGATAATGGAAAAGAGTGATTCCTAATGGATATAACACATCCATCTAAAACGGTTGAGGCGGTTTCTATGGTTCCATCAGCTAATTCCACCTCATACTTCACACTTAAGGCCTTTACAGGCAATTTTAACAACTCACAGAATTTATTATCTACAAAAGACTTATCTGCTCCAGAGTCAAACAATACTCTAGCAAAAACATCATTTACAAGAAAAGTACCTGTAATAATGTTGTCATCTTGAACTGCTTCCTTAGCGTCCATCTTGAAGACTCTTGCATTGGTCTTCTTTCCATCATCAGTTTTCTTAGCGTTCTTTGGGCAATTAGACTTAATGTGCCCCTTCTCGTTGCAACCGTAACATGTTGCATCCTTCAGACCCTTACACTTCAAAGTCGTATGATCCGTAGATTTGCAGATTCCACAGGATCTCGTGAGGGACTGCGATTTCGACTCTAAGCGACACTTCCCAGAATGGTTTTTCTTACAGGTTTTGCATTTGGGTTTATCCCCTGATTGTTGCCACTCCCTCTCAAATCCCGACCCTTTCCTGTGGTCGTTATTCCCTCGGTGTCTCTTCTCCGATCTCCGTGAGGTATCGTCCTCACGTTTCCTCTTATTCTCTTCCGAGTTCTTAAGTGCTCTCAATCTGACTACGTCCTGGGTGAGAGAGAGAGATAGATCAGTTACTGATCTGAACGTTGTAGGCCTCGATGCCTTAACACTTGCCTTAATCTCAGGTGCCAAACCCCCAATAAAACGGGCAATCCTTTTCGATTCTGGGGTTACCAGGTAGGGAACCATTCGAGATAGAGTATTGAAAGTGGTGAGGTATGCCTGGCAGTCTAGATTCTTCATCACCAAGGATACGAAGTCTGACTCGATCCTTTCAACTTCATGTTGTGGGCAAAAATTTTCTTTAATAAGGGCTACGAACTGATCCCATGACATACTGTAAAGTGTGGCCTTTCCGGCAGCTTGTAAGAGAGATTTGCACCACGCCAGTGCGTCCCCTTTGAATGATTGGGATACGTACTTCACTACGTCCCGATCAGCACACCCGCTGATATCTACAACTGTATCCATTTCGTCTAACCAGGTCATGCAGTCGACCGCTCCCTTCTCCCCAGTAAAGTCCCTGGGTTTACATGAGACGAAGTACTTATACGTACAGGACTTACTGTGCGATTCATGTTTCTGCTTGATCTCCTTTTTCGGGATACTGCTGTGGTTAGAGGAGTGATTATCCTCATCATTCTTCTTTAGCTCATCTTTCTTAGATGCATCCTTCTTAGAGAGTGGTTTGGTATGAGCCTCCGAATGATCCTTGGTCTTGGAATGTGGCGCGGATCGGGCCCTACTTGGGGTCCTACTTGGTTCACTATATTGCCTTTCAATGGCTTTGGCAACAGCATTTTCTACTAATGCTTGTAGCTCCGCACCAGTTATATGTATTCTAGTGTTATCCGGGCCTTCCCCTGAGTGACTGTTTACTTCTTCAGACTTAGCCATGTGGCTTTAGGTGCTACATAAAAGTAAGGACAAGGTCTATTTAGAAACCTAACAGTATTATCGTTCTTGACGATATATTAACCATGGTAATTAAGAGCCATATTAGTTAATTTAATTGATTTCATTCAGGTCTGTTTATTAGCAATGTTACCCTAGAATGAAATATATGTATTGGCACAATAGGCCTAGTCACTTGGACAATTTCTAAATTTTGAATTCAGATTTTTATAGGATTAAAATTTGAATAATTAAAACAATTAATCCTTTTCTTGGCAGGGGGTCCCTAAACCACGACTGCCTTTTTGTTTTATATGACATTAGTTATAACCCGTAGGCATTATGTCACAATCAAATATATATATAGAATATAAATTTCTGGATAATTTATTAAAAGGGTGACATGTGTGATTTTGCGGATCACACTAGCCAAGAATGCTAACATGTTTACAGATGTTAACAGAGATTGAATCTTTTTAACAGGTTCTACCATATTGGCCAGGTCTTTAATATGACGTTCAAGCTAGGTTTTACCTTTTTAAGATTCTTATTATTAAAATGGTAAATTAAAATAATAATTGCTATTTTTCATTTATTCGTATATTATATTTATGCATATAATTTAAAAATGAAAAACTTAAATTAACCATTTCAAATAGAATTAACTAACAAAAGTTTGCCCTAAACGGGACTTTTACTCAAATAACATACCCACGCAGGGGCTAAACTAACAAACAAACCCACGCAGGGGTCAAACAGAAACAACATACCCACGCAGGGGTAGAACAGAAAGGAAAAACATACCCACGCAGGGGCAGAGTACAGAAATAAATGTCCTCGCAGGGACATGATTAAATAACTAGCAAACAAAGGATTTAGTAGTCCTTCTTGCCTTTTCCCTTGATCAAATCCACCATATTCTTAAACATCCCACGATTATGCCGACGCTCTTTCCGCAATTCATGCCGCATCTCACGTCGCACATCATTTATCCCTTGAAGGATTTCTTAAACTTGTGGCGGCGACATCATCGGTGCCGGCGGTGGTATCTGATATTGCGGTGGTTGAGGAGGCTGCGGCTGCTGATATCCATATGATGGGTATCCATAGGTCGGTTGTCTCGTAGCCCAGGGACCTCCAAAAGTACCTTCCGGATTGAGAGAGTTGTAGTTCGCAGCTACCCAGTAGGGATCCTCTGAATAGTTATAACCTAGGGGAAAAGTCGGCTCGAAGGGGTTATATGCGGCCGCGCTAGTATAAGCGGGGATTGGGTTCCCAAAATCCTGTGGTGGTGGTGGCGCGATTGGCGCAGATGTTACCTCTGAGACGGGGTGTGAAGATTCTCCCATCTCTGGTTCTTCGTGAAGTGGCGAGTATCGGCTGCTACCTGAATGTGGAGGGGTGCCGATGCGTATTCCCCCTCGTGTGGACATACGAGCGTTCCTTCCTCTTCACCTTGGAGGCGGGGGAGGCAAAACCGGAGGTGGTGGCGGTCGCGGAGTGACCACGTCGCGCCAGAAACCCTCAGAAGGATTCTGCTGCTGCTGAGGCTGCTGCTGGGAGTGCAATGGAGAGCTGTGATGCGACTGGTGTAAGGGAGAGTTGTGGTAACTAGGGGTAAATACCCAGTCATGCTGCTTGAATCTCTCCTCATAACTGTCGGGACCATGGTAAGGTGATCCCACAAACGGTGACCCATCTGAAATCTCGATGGGGTGGTTCGGTGTTCCGGACGGTGGCATGGAAGGATCGGTATCCTCATCGATATCCATCTCGTTGCCACCCGGAAAGTGGTCTTCCGGTCCAAGTGGGTTATGACCCATTGGTTCTCCCAAGTAATCATCAGGGTTGAACAGGCCCTGAAAGACAGGTGCTGGGTAATCAAAAGGTGATTGGTGGTTTTGGAGAGGTATGTAGGATTGATGGGAGTTGTGGGGCTCATTTTCTGAATGAGGCCCAAAGGAGTGTGGGACAGAAGGTGAGGTACTCAGTGAGTGCCTTGCGGGTTCAGCAAAAGATCTCCACAGATTTTGAGCATCTGTGTTATGGGAGCCTGAAGGTGTTCGCCTGTGCGAAGGCCCGGCTTCATGGTCGTGTGAGGTTGCGTATGCTCCTTGTCCCCTTCCTCTTCCTCTCATACGTGGCGGCATTTTGGTGAACCTGTCAAAAATCAAACAAGTGACACAACAAAATATATATAAGACAAAGTTAGAAAATAAAACAAATTTTGGATATTTCCTAAGTTCTTTGTCTAGACTCGCGAATCGAGGAATGTGCAATTGTGTAACTGAGATTAAACACAGAAGGCTAGTGTTTAATTCACTCAGCGTTGGCTCTGATACCAACCTGTCACACCCCTAATTTCCACGTGTCACCGGTGGGCCCGGTGGGGAGTATAGTGACGTAGTTGGCATCATCATAGACAAACAACACAATGTATAAATGCACAGCGGAAGCAAAGATAGATTCATTTCAACTTTAATAGAATGTAATATTAAATATCACTAGTAGTTGAAACGGATCCACAGGCGGATCAAAAATAAAATAAGATGTTGTTCAACAGTTTTATTGTCATCCAAGCTTGCGAGACTTATTGTGGACGCTCTAGAAGACAGCCAGCCTATTACGTGTAGTACCTGCACTTAACCTTTTGGGAAAATACGTCAGTTTACACTGGTAAATACAATTTAACTGATTCATTTTGAAAACGGTTGAAAATTGATTTAAATGCACATTGCATAAAAATATCTTTATAACTTGGGACAATTATGCAATATAATCTTGTAATTGATTTACATGTTACTTATGCGTTCAGTAGCCCGATCCGTAGACCGGGTTAAAGATTAATAGACACACCACAATATAGAGTTATACACTGACGGGTGTACGCCTACACCCCGTGCTCAGGTCGTGGCCATCTCGTAAGATGATGCCAAGGATATCCGGGACATGGTCATTAACCCCCCAAAGGCTTTAAGCAATAAAACACATTCAAAACAAGGCATCTCAATGAATTTAACCACTATTCGATTAAAGAATTCAATGCCGGACCAAGCGGTATTTTATATACCGTACCCCAAGCCCGTATAGGGAAAATAAGTTAAAAGTATTTACCTTGGTAAGTATGAATCACAATTAGCAAGTGAAGGTAGCTTTTACTGGGTCTCCTATTCTGGAACAAAGGTTTATAATAACCCATTAGATTCCTAACGGGTCTTTATTTAAGCCTAAGCTTAGACCGGTTAGTTTTAAGGACGATACAGTTCAAGCGCACGATTAAGTGAAGACCGGATAGAATGTGATTTAGACCCGACAAGTTTGAATACTTGTATAATTTGGGTATGCTAAATGCATTCTGGATTTTGAGACAAAAATGATAATGTTTGACCCGTTTCGGTCAATTTATGCAAACTAGTTACATAAACCGAACCGAACGCTAAAAGAGCGTTACGGGTAACCATAAGAGTCATATGCAAGTTCCCTGAGATAATATGTCTTAAATATGTCATAATATCGGCAAGTTATGTTCTATTATGCCCCGAATGAATTTAAACTCAATTTATGCCTTATAAGGGCATTTTGGTCATTTAAAAGATTATAAAAGAGTTAAATTGGAAATCTGAGTTACAGGTCTGATTTATACAGTAAATATACTTAATTTGACATATTATAACAGTAGGGTATGACCCATATATGGAACTTATCATTTAAAATCAAACTATGCACCTTAGGGGTATTTTGGTAATTTCACAAGGGCTTAAACGGTCAAAACTGGAAACCTGAGTTCAAAAACTTATACTTACTGTCATTTTATAAAAATATGTTAAAAACATCAGTGGGTATAACCCTTATACGCTTAATATGGTTATAGTACATACTATGCGTTAAAAATGCTTAAAAAGGCGATTTAGAGCCGTTTCCGGGTTTTCAAAGGAAAGCTGATATTTTTATATTTCCAGAATGCTCAAAATATTTTATTTAACAAATAAAATCAGTAGAAAAAGGTTTGGGGTCAAAAAGATTTATAAAACTCATTTTATGGCTTAAAAGGTCAAAACCGGTATTAACCGAATTAAACTTAGAGGCCTATGATACGATCAGCCAAAAATTAAATAAAAATCTTCAAAAATCCCAAAATATTATATAACATCAGTTGGTAAAAATTTTGGTATCAAAAAGTGGGCTTAAATAGGTTATATGCTATTTATGCCGTTTATTCAACATAAAGCTTTAGATTTACGATATCGGGCATAACTCTAAATCTGGACCTCTAGCTGATATCAAATTTTCGGTGCAAGTTTATAAATCAGTAATAAAGGTTTCTACTCTTTCACTTTTCCAAAAATCACATTTTATAGCAAAAAGGGCAAAATAGTCATATTTAAGCATAAACCGGTAACATGCATATGAATCGGACAAGTGTTGAATCAAGTTGTAAAATCTCAGAGAGTTGCACATAATTAAAAATGGTCCAAAATAAGCTCTAAGGCAGATCTCAAACATGCATGCATGGATCCGAATCGAGAGTCAAAGAAAAAGTCATTTTATAAGACTTTCGGTTCCGATCCGGGTTTATACTAAAAATTATCGAGTTGATCATGATAAAACATATTCTTACATTCATTACAAAGTTATTTTGATGATCAAACTGATTGCATGTAATCTATATTACCATTTATGCTAGATTTTGCAAAAACACGTTCGGTTGACTTTTTAAGAACAACTTTGACTCGACAATAATCATGCTTAGAGTGGGAATCAGAAAATACCCTTTTGAGGGTTTGTTTCCCACATAAATACCAGCTTGTAGGTACTTTCAATTTGAGAAATGACTGAGCCATTTTCGTTTAATCAAAAAGTCAAACTAGAGTTACGACGGATTGACTTTCGGCTAATAATCTAAGCTAGAACGAATTAGAGAAGGTTATGAATGCTTACAAGAGTCCTAATGAAGCTTAGAGATCACTATGAAGCAGCCTTGTCGACCAGAAAGCTCCAGAATCGTTCTTGTGAATTTTTTAAGGTTCAAGTGTTCTTGGTTTCTACCCTTTGTGCCTTCTATGCAAGTTTTGATCTGATTATAAGGTGTTCCAGAAGTTGTAAGAGGGTTACAGGTGTCCTAGCAT
The DNA here is from genome assembly GCF_002127325.2 of Helianthus annuus. NCBI lineage: Eukaryota > Viridiplantae > Streptophyta > Magnoliopsida > Asterales > Asteraceae > Helianthus > Helianthus annuus. The sequence continues at coordinate 33,298,204 of NC_035444.2, read as the reverse complement.
GCATGAAATTCGATTGGTGAGTTTGGGAGGTGGTAAAAGTTGTCATCAACTCGCAAAACGGACCCAAATGCTGCTGTTCGCGATTTTCTGGAGCTGGGCGTGGGTCGCGGCCCGCTTAAGGGTGCCCAGGCGGGCCGCCTGGGGCTTGCAGACCCACAAAACTTGTTTAACATTTGCGATTTGGTCCCTGATATTTGGTTACGAGGTTTTGGCCCTCTATCTTGACTCTTAGACCCTCAAACCTGATTTTTATGGACCTTGAGACACTTACAAACATGATAAGGTCCTCGGTTTTCTTTGCGCTCACCCGAAAAGTCATGAAATTCGACGTTGACGCTTTTAACCCTTCATGTACGGTTTTGGTCATAACTTTCTCATACGATAACGAAACTTCATGAAATTTTTACCACATATTCTAGTGAGTATATTTTATCGTTACAAAGCTTCGGGTCTGCCAAAAGATCACTCAGAGGTATAAATTCAACATGTTGACACTTTTAGTCCCTGTAGTTTGTAATTCCTCACTTTCTTATATTTTCCGCTTCGTATGATCCATGATTCATCCGTTTAGGGTTATAAACACCATGTAGGGTTATTGTAGAGCCTATTTATCCATTGTTGACACTTTGGACCCTTATATTCCATAATTTCACTGTTTGTCAACTTTAGTCCCTCTAAAGTATATTTTACATATCCAAAGCTTATGCCACGTGTCAATACATTATTGGACGTAAATTTCCGAGGTGTTACACATGAAGTGGTAACTGGTTTGCCAAAGATATCCAAATCAACTGCAAATATTTGTGATGGATGTTTGTTTGGGAAAAACACAAGAAAATCATTTCCAAAACACACGACTTGGCATGCTGAAAAACCTCTTCAACTGATTCATTCGGACATCTGTGGGCCGATGAGAACATCGTCAATAGGAGGATGTAAATATTTCATAACCTTTATTGATGATTACTCCAGGAAGACATGGGTTTATTTTCTAAAACAAAAGTCTGATGCACTAAGTTTCTTTAAAGTTTTTAAAGCATTAGCGGAGAATCAAGCCGGAAGTACGATAAAGACTATTCGAACAGACAGAGGAGGAGAATACTGCAGTCACGAGTTTCAAAATTATTTAAAAGAAAATGGCATTCACCATCAGCTCACTACGAGTTACACTCCACATCAAAACGGAGTGGCAGAAAGAAAAAATAGGACTCTCATGGAACTAAGTAGAAGCATGTTAAGGATGAAGAACTTGTCTCACTCATACTGGGCAGAGGCTGTAGCGTGTGCAGCTTATCTAATAAATAGAGCTATCACCAAAAGTATACCGAATATCACACCACAAGAAGCATGGAGTGGAAGGAAACCAAGTGTCGGACACTTGAAAGTATTCGGATGTGTGGCCTATGCCCATGTTCCAAAACAGAATCGTGGGAAGTTGGATGATAAAGTAGAAAAGGTAATATTCATCGGATACAGTGAAAGCAGTAAAGCTTACAAGCTTTATAATCCAATAACGAGGAGAACAATCATAAGTAGAGATGTGGTGTTCGATGAAGAACAAGAGTGGAGCGAAAGAACTACTCATAAGGAGGTCTCATGCATTGATTTGAATGGTCTAGAAGAAGAAGCAAGTCAACCGAATGTTACTGAACAAAATGAAAGTGTAGACTCAGAAGTAAACAATCAAAATGAAGCAACGCCGAGTGATGATGAATATGACAACACAACTAATCAACATGAGAATGAAGAATCATCGTCATCATCTTCCGAAAATGAAGAACTGAGAACAAGGCAAATCACCGAAATCTATCAAAATACTCAACCCCTTACAGACACACAGGTTGAGGAGTTGTATCAAGGAGTTCAAGATGTGCAAAATGAAATGGCAGATTTCGTTCTGTATGCCGATGCTGATCCAGTAACATATAGTGAAGCTTTTAAGGATCAAAAATGGAAGGATGCAATGGACAAGGAGATGCAATCAATACAAAAAAAACGAAACATGGAATCTGGTAGATCCACCAAAAAACCAAAAACCCATTGGTGTGAAATGGATCTTTAAGACCAAATACGACGAAAACGGAAATATTAGCAAATATAAGGCTCGACTCGTTGCTAAAGGATACAATCAAAAATATGGGGTAGATTACCAAGATGTGTTTGCACCGGTAATAAGGTTCGACACCATCAGACTTATATTGGCACTGGCTGCACAATACGGATGGCATCTGCACCAGATGGATGTGAAGACAGCCTTCTTAAATGGAACCTTAAAAGAAGAAGTATACACCGAGCAGCCTGAAGGCTATGTCAAGAAAGGAGAAGAAGGAAAAGTATGTCACCTAAAAAAGGCACTCTATGGATTAAAACAAGCCCCGAGAGCTTGGTATAGCAGGATTGATGAGTACTTTAGGTCTCATGGGTTTAAGAAATGCGTATACGAGCACACACTGTTCACCAAAATCACAAGTCACTCTCGAGTAATAGTATGTCTATACGTGGACGATATTATATTAGCAAGTGAATCTCTGGTCTTGATCGAGCAACTAAAGAAATCCATGCAAAGTGAATTTGAAATGACTGATTTAGACACTCTTCACTATTTCTTAGGTATGGAGGTTAAATATGATAATGGAAATATTATGCTTACACAACAAAAGTATGCAAAGAATTTGTTAGCAAAGTTCAAGATGGAAAACTGTCGTGAAGCTCTAACTCCAATGGAATATGGACTCAAGTTATCCAAAGAAGATCATGAAGATGAAGTGGACCAAAACACTTACCGAAGACTAGTGGGATGTCTCATGTATCTGACCAACACAAGGCCGGATATAATGTTTGCAGTAAATAAAGTTAGTCAATTCATACAGAGACCAAAAAGGAGTCATTGGGAGGCAAGCAAAAGGATATTAAGATATATCAAAGGAACGATAAACCATAGAATCATATACTCAAAAGGAAGTAAAGGCAAATTAGTGGGCTACAACGACAGTGATTATGCAGGCAATGTAGACGACAACAAGAGCACATCAGGTTATGTCTTTAACCTCGGATCAGGAGCAATAGCTTGGCAGTCAAGAAAACAAAAGGTAGTGGCTCTATCATCAACCGAAGCAGAATATATTGCACTTTCACAAACTGGGTGTCAAGCTCTATGGATTAAAGGAATTCTTAATGAACTCAACATTAACATAGACTGTCCACCAACTATCTTATGTGATAACAAGTCGACTATAAGTCTGGCCAAAGACCCAGTTTATCACGGGAAAAGTAAGCACATACGGGTCAAGTACCATTTTATTCGAGAACTTATCAAGAATGATGATGTGGAAGTCAGATTCTGCACCACCAAAGAACAAGCAGCGGATGATATACTGACTAAGGCACTGCAATTAAAGGATTTCAAACGATTTAAAGATGCTCTCTATGTGGTCATGATCTAGCTTACGGGAGGGAATATTAGACAATATAAGCTAGATATTATTTAGTTAGATTATGTTACTATAATATGTTAATATAAGTTTAGAGATAGTTAAATTTCAGAGGCGGTTATGGACATACATCCGCTCGAGTATATATGTATCAAATATCACATTTTATCATTTACCAATTCTTAATACAAGAACATATTCATATTTTACTCTCAAACCCTAACATTCATACACAGAAACCAGATTTAGATTCAATAAAAATTTATCAAAGGAGAAGTAATTCAAATGGTACCTAAATTTACTCCAACTTACAATTGAAAATATGAATCTGTTGTCATCAATAGAATTGAGTATTTATTTAATGTAAGCAGGCATAGACACAAGGGGATAGAGTGAAGACAAAAATGACCAACAACCAAGCAAAAAAAAAAAAAAATTCCATCAGTTGTTAGCAGTAGTTGGGCTATCAAACATCTAATTATCATCAACATTAATTCATGTTAGAATAAATTTTGAGAAAATAGCAACATAACGGAAAATTATGAAAATTGCATATAGGCTAGTTGACCAACATATTTAGCAAAATAGGCATTGAATTTGTGGACTTGTAAGACAAGCAAACCTATAAGAGAAGGACAAATAAGCAGAGCCGGCACCTTCATAGCCCATACTCCGATAAGTCAGCATGTACATAGCGCACACTAAGGATAAGCCGGCACCTTCATAGCCCATGCTCCAATAAGTCGGCACGTCCGTAGCCCACGCTAACGATAAGCTGGCACCTTCATAGCCCACTCTCTGACAATCCGGCACCTCCATAGCCTACTTTCACAGCTCACATTAAAAAATCAATGCCTATTTTGCTAACATTTTGGGTCAAGATGCCTATTTTCATGATTTTGCCGACAAAAATTAGTAACCGTAGATAAATAATGTAAATGCCAAAAGCGCATTTCGATTGCATTTTGCAAGAGGATTAACAGATTATTAAACACGGAAACATGGGGGATTAGTGAGAAAACCTTAGTTGCGAAGGAGCTTCCTGAGAAGAAGAAAATGAAAATGAATGTAGGGGAAGGAGCTGGGTTGAACTGGGAGCACGTTGATGAATCCCTTTCCGCCATTATTGCCGCATCATTTGAATATAATAATAATACAGTTGACTCTATGTTCTTTCATATAATATTATGTTTTGGGGACAATGATTTGGCGGGATAAATTTTTACCTCTTTGTTTTTTTTTTTTTGAACGGCAACTTTCATTCAACCAAAAACGCAACTAGCAAATCGCTAGCGCCCACAACAAAACAAACATTACAAAGCAAAATTACACCAATCTTTCCATTCTAAATTTGAGCATGGGGATCGATTCTTAACCCAAAGATATCCCAGTGCTTTAATGTTTTCCTTCATCTTATTAATACCTATCACCTTGTTTTGAAAAACTGCCTCGTTCCTAGCGTTCCAGATACACCATGCAGCCGTAAAGATCACTGCTTGTATACCCTTCCTCTTGTTCTTGCTAGCCTTCACATGGCTGTGAATATTGATCAAGTCTTTTGTTGAGAAGGCAAACAGACTTGAGATGTTGCACCATTCACTAATAAACTGCCACACAATTGTAGTTACCAGGCAAGAAGTCAAGAGATGGTCTGCGTCTTCATCCGCTTCTCCGCATAGTTTACATAAAGTGTCGCTCACATTCACTTGTCTTCCTTTAAGAGCCAGCATTGTAGGGATGTTATTGTTCACAGCCTTCCACATGAAAGTATTTACTTTCTTTGGAACCCATCCATTCCATTTCCATGAGAAGCTATTTGGAATTTTAGAAGACTTGATTAAAAGACTTTTCATCGAAGCAACCGAGAATATACCTTTATCATCCTGTTTCCATATCCATTGATCCGCGTCGCCCGAAATGTTCACCTGTTGTAATAATTCTTCTAAATTCTTTAGGTCATCTTTCTCTTTTTGATTAAGTCTTTGTTTCTTCCATCTCCATTTCCACTTCATATCCCCATTTTCCTTGCTGAAACAATCTTTAAGCATAATCCTTTTCTTTTTTTCAATCTTATATAAGTCTGGAAAAATTTTATACAGCGGCTCGTTCCCCGCCCAAGTGTCCCACCACATCCGTATTTCGTCACCCATTCCAGCTTTACATTCTATTAATTTTTCCAGGTCAATATCTTTCTGAATTAAACTTTTTTGCAGTCCCACAATAGTCTTCCAGGCACCCGATATGGACTTAATCACCGGCATATACGAGTAGTCTTTCTTGTTGTTATGGATCGCTTCAATAACCTTTCTCCAAAGCGCATTTTTCTCTATTTTAAACCGCCACCACCATTTAGATAATAAAGCAATGTTTGTATCCCGTAACGGGGTAAGGCCAAGGCCCCCGTCCTCTTTCGGTCTTGTCACCTTCTCCCACTTAACCCAACACATTTTATTTTTGCCTTCCGATACTCCCCAGAAAAAGGATCTTCTTTTCGCTTCAAGTTGTTTTATAATCTTCACGGGCGCTTTATAAAGCGAAAAGTAGTAAGTGGGGATGGTTTCCATTACCGCTTTAAGGAGAGTTAGACGCCCCCCTTCCGATAATGTTGTTTTCTTCCAAACCGCCAATCTTTTATCAAAAGCATCCAAGACCGATTTCCAGTTCACCACTTTATTCATATTGGTTCCAATCATTAACCCGAGGTAATTACATGGGAAAATTCCGTTCTTGCAACCAACCTCTCTTGCTACCCCCACAACCTCTTCTTGCACCACATTGACACCGAGCAAATTTGATTTCCCATAATTGATACTTAGACCCGAGACAAGGTTAAAGCATCTTAGAAGGCGAGCCATATTTTTCACGTTCTCTCGACTCCATTCTCCCACCAAAAGAGCATCATCCGCAAACAATAAATGAGACAATAACGGGCCATTATTAGGAAGTTTAAGACCACGAAAAATACCTTCAATCGTCGCTTTTTCCATCATCCACGAGAAAGCTTCCATGCCAATGAGGAATAAAAATGGTGAAATAGGGTCACCTTGTCTAACACCTCGTGTGAATTGGAACTCGAAAGAAGGAGATCCATTTATTAAAACCGAGGATCTAGCCGACGCCAGAACAGCCTTCATCCATCTACGCCATTTTGAAGGAAAATTCATTTGAGCTTGAATTTCTTCCAAAAAATCCCAACTGATGTGGTCATAAGCCTTTTCAAAGTCAATTTTGAAAAGTAATAATTTCGCCTTCTTTTTTTTAGCCCACGAGATTATTTCATTCATAATTAGAGGACCATCGATGATATTTCGATCTTTGATGAAAGCCGATTGAGATGTCGAAATAACCGATCCAATCACTCTCTTTGTTAAGACATATACATATATTTATTTATTTATTTTTACATCAACCATACTGATGGTAGTGACCAAACGTGTGTAGATTATGTGTCCTATCTTCTGTGTTTGTCAACTGCTATGATGAAATTAAGTGTATATTTAGGAGTAAGGGTTGAAGAGTGTGAGTTAGCTGTGCAAAACAATAAAGAAATAGTTAGTGGTTTAAAAATATAAGTGCATGATCATATATAATTAATTTTTCGGCAATTAGTGTAAACTTGAAACATAGTAATAATTGTTTCATTACCTGTAAATTAATTGTACCGCAACTATTACTACTTTAGTTCAATTTTTTACTAGAAAACTATATATTTTCCTACAAAAGTTTCTCACAGCTTAAATTTTGTTATAAGTTTTCTACTGTTTTCTAACAAAACTGAAAAAAAAACCCAAAACTTTTATACAATTTTCCTCAAAATTTCCACACAACAACCATTTGTAGCAATTTCGTCACAACATTTATTAGCTTTTTGAGAAAATTTAGACAAAATACATTAAAAGTTTATATACTTTGTAACCACAACAAAATAAATAATTAAAAAATAAAATTTCTAAATTTGTCGAAAAGTTGTAACAAATTGATACCGTTTGCTACATATTTTCGACAAAAAAAGTTAATCTATTGTTCATTTCTTAATTTTTAAAAAGCAAATAATTTAAAGGAAAAAAATTAAATTTGTCGGAAATTGGTATCAAATTCACATTAGTTGCTACGGATTTCCTAAAAAAACTTAATTTATTTGTAATTATTCATTTTTAGAAAAAATAAATAATCTTAAAATAAATTGTCAAATTTGTCGAAAATTTGTAACAAACTAACACCATTTACTACTGATTTCCTACAAAAAGTTATTTTATTTGTTATTTATCAATTTTAGCAAATTTGTAGCGAACTAACACCATTTACTATAGATTTCCTACAAAACAAGTGTGTGGACCAGTATACTTTGTGATTCTAAATGATCCACTACGATTACGTTTACTTAGACAAAGGTGCCATTTGCATCTTTCTTAATGTAACTTACACCTTATACACCAAGTGGTTGGTTTTGATTCAACAATCTCAAAATGTTTATGTGTTTTGATAATCATATGTCCTTAAACACTAACTTAACATATTTTTTTTGATCGAACAATTAAATCACTGGATAAGTATCCTGGATGCCCTCAATCGAGCAAATGCATCACTTCCTCCATAACGGTCAGAATTGGATGCATACCTGAGCCACCAAGCCATCAGTTCCGGGGAAAACCCGCCCGCCCGAACGCCCACTACAGTAAAACCCGGTTCTGCTCGGTTTCGAACTGGCGACCTCCAGAGAGGCCTAGTTGTAAACTTTATTGGCACCACCAATGTCCTTCAAAGTGTTGTTAGTACGAGTTGAACTTAGAACCTCAAAGAGAGAAATCAAATGACTAACCACTAGACCAACTTGTCAGGACTGACTTAACATATTTAACCAAAACTAAATATTCTAGACATATAATACCACCAAAACACTTATGACTTATTGACCTACCGGCTATAGAGATTAAATTGCATCTACACCATTGTTTGTATTCACTGATACAAAATCGGTTGGTATTCGAAATACACAGTAACTAATAGAACGCTTATTTATGTTATCAATAGGCAGGGCTGTCCAAAATGCTCGCGGCTTGATGCTCGCGGCTTGGAGCTCTCTTGAAGCTCGGAAAAAGCTCGCACTATGTGGCTCGGTTTAAAACTGAGCCGAGCCGGCTCGGCTTGGTAAGAAAGTGAGCCTAGCTTGGCTCGTAACGAGCCAAATTGGCTCGGTTTGACTCGCTTTTTAGCGGCTTGGCTTAGCTTGTATTGTTTTACTTTTAATGTATTTTATTTTTATATACTTTATAATATATTACAAAAAACTAACTATTATTCACATGTATTTATGAGTGCAATTGTATACCTATGGTATATTTGAAGGTGGATTACCATGCTAATACACTTATATTGTATTTCGTTGAAATTTGAAACTTTTTTTTTGTTGTTGAACTTGATTTTCGCTTGTAATGTATGAGGTTGAACTCATTTCGGATATGCTCTTTTAACTTTCGAATAATGTTTTAGACTGTTGAACTTTGAGAGCTATGTATTAATTTTTCTTTTTCAATTCGAGCTAAACCAAGCCGAACCGAGCCAGTTTGGCTTAAAACCAAGCCGAGCCCGAGCTTAGATTTGCAGATCGGTTCGAGCCGACCCAAGCTGGCTCGATTTATAATCAAGCTGAGCCCGAGTTTGGCATAGCTCGGCTCGGCTCAACAAAGTGGAATCTCGGTTTCCTCTTATTACACCATGCTACGCGGGATATGGGATGAGATCGAATCTGTTTTACCGGCCCCTCATTGTACCTGTGACAGGTGCGTTTGTGGAGTCGGGAAGAAGATGACCGAACTTAAAGAAAAAGAAAGATTGTATGATTTTTTGATGGGTCTAGATAATGAGTTTGTTGTAATAAAAACTCAAATCTTAGCCACAAATCCCATACCAAATTTGGGAAACGCTTATCACTTGGTTGCTGAAGACGAGCGGCAGAGAACCATATCGGGAGAAAAGAAGCCACCCACCGAGGTCACTGCCTTCAAGGCGTTTGTTCCTAATAAACGAAGCAACAATTTCAATCATCGACAAGATAAGACAACCTCAAAGGACCAGAAGCGCGGAGATGTGACTGAGCAGTGCACTCATTGCGGGAGAAGTGGACACAACCGAGATGGATGTTTCAAAATAATCGGTTATCCGGAATGGTGGCCAGGCAAGGTAAAACGTGAAGAAGGAAAACCAAGAGCTGCTCATGTTGAAACCGATGCGAGTCCCATACTGGGCTTGACAAAAGAACAATACCAATCCTTCTCGAAACACTTTATCGAGAATGATGTCAAAGAGGACACGGTTAGGATGGCAAGCATGGCCGGTAAAAGGGGTTGGGATAAGGAATGGGCTATGGACTCAGGAGCCACAGAATATATAACCTATGATGAAACAATCCTTAATAATAAAACCTTTTGCCAAATGAGGAACCTGTCATCATTCCTAATGGAAGCACCATTCCTGTACAGGGAAGAGGTGAATGTGTTTTAAAAGGGGGGGGGGGCAAAGCTAAAGGAAGTTTTATATATTCCTGAGTTTAGTTGCAATCTTTTGTCCGTTAGCCTATTAACTAACGATCTTCAATGTTTTATGACATTTTATCTGGACTTTTGTGTCATGCAGAAGCTTCACATGAGGAGCTTGATTGGTGTGGGTAAATGTAAGAAAGGTCTGTACCGAATGGGGATGTTCGACGGGGAAAGAAGAGCTATGATGTGTGACAACCCTCACCAAAACAGGTATCCGTACAAGTTAATTAATATTTAATTAATGCTTAATTACTGTGCTTGCTTACAATTGTGGTTAAACTGCTTCTTGATTTCTGATACATACATATTCATGCATCATACCTTATTACTGTCACTCCATTTATTACACAGAACTATAGTGACAAACTTGATGCACAAAAGCACAGTTAGCACAGTGAACGGATAACCCAGTAAACATGCTGACATTGCCAGCACTAGGCAGACACTGTCTCTAAGGCCAGTACGAGCCGGGAATGGATTACTACACTAGTAGGGAGTGTAGGGAGGTGAGGATTGTAAAACTGCGTCATTAGGTGATAGTTATAGTGACCGGATGTGCCTAAAACATGTGTTAATTATAAAATTCTGCACTTTATTACAAAATTCAGCATTTAACTTAACTAGTAAGGTGCAAAAACATGGAAAATAATACTAGACATTTTCCAAAGTGTCGGGAATTTATTGTGTCACTAAAAACACTAAAAAGGGCACTTTAAATGCTTACTTGACACTTTAACGGATCAATATCCAAACCGAACCACCGGACTCTACCCGGAACATAAAAATATTGTCAATGACATTGTTTACACTTTTCTGAACTAGTTAGGGACCCCGAACACCCTAACACCCGTTATATTACATATCACACTAATAACCAATTTAAATTCCTAACTAACATAACTAGACACTTAACTATACATTTGAAATCTAACCAATAACACCCCCCCCCTCATCCGATCGGTTCCCCATGTGGGGACACACTACCCATTTCCTTGATTATTTTATTAACTTGGTCTAATATCTTGGAGGCACTTTACATATTGGTTAAACACATAAGATGGTCTATAAGAATGCTTAGAGGATAAGACTTTCATTCATTTCCACACTTAACAAAAAAAATTGCTCTCCCTCCCTCTTGCCTTATCTTCGGCCGAAACCCCCAACCAACATCCACCCATCATCAAGTTTGATTCTAGCAATATTACATATACACAAAGGTGAAAGGTGACATACAAGGAGGCTCGATGCTTTCGGAATCTCAAGAACCTCTCTTCATTGCTTTTATCCACCTTGTTTACGCTTTGATTCTTCCCTAGCCACGAGCTAGTAGTAAGTGCTTCTAAACACATCTTGTTCTTGTTTAAAGTGGTTAATAAGAGATTTAACGGTTAAAAATCAAAAACACAAAGGATCATAACTAAAAGTCTTGAAAGAATGATGAACTTGATGGATAAAGAGTAACTAGTGGTGTAAATCTTGTGAATCTTGTCTAGATATGATTAATTTATGTTGTTAGTTACTAGTAGTGGAACGGATCGTCATCTAACCATGCTAGATCATGTTCTTGGAACATGAACTAGTAATATGTTAAGTATAAAAGTTGCAAGATGATGAACTCTTCCACACATAAATATGAACTTGTGTAAAAGTGATTTTTCTTGTAAAATAGAGTTCTAAACTAGTAGATCTAAAGATCTACAAGTGGTTTTTCGGAAAAAACAAGTGAGATATACAAGTCTTGTTAAAAACCCGGATTTTACATACACTACCAACATTTTGGCGAACAAGCAAGTGTGTAAACACTTGTGTGACAAGAGGATTTAACAAAGAAATATTTTCATAAATTTTGACTAGAAGATGTAAAACAACATATTCTTTAAGAATAAAGTTTTCAAGAAACTGATTTTATTTTTAAAGATAACGAGACCCACTAAATATGTTATAAAGTTACTACGTACTTTTACAAGACTTACAAGTTCATAAGTTTGCGATTTATACTTATTTTTTACTAGTTTGATGCTTGAATATTATATATTGATGATTGGAAAATTGTTTGATTGAATTTTGAAAAGAAAATGATACGCTAGTAAGCGTGGCCACATCCAGTTACAGAGGAAACTCTGGCGAAATTTTTCCTGAATATAACACTTAGACATATTTTTGTGACAAGTGTTCATGAATATATTTTTAACTTATTTTTCCAAACAAACTTCGCCATGATTTTTATTATAAAATAACCAAGTATTCGGAGGTGGATTTTCATAAATAAAACTTGATAAATATATATCTAAAATATATATTTCATAGTAAAACACTTGTGTGATGATATGATCATTTTGTGAACTAGAGATATATTATTTTTAGAATAAAAATAATATTACTTGGAATATCATGAAATACGACTCCAAAATAATACCAATGCCCTCACAAATAAATATTTAAAGTTACACCGGTACTGTTATTACCACACGAACTCTAAAATGTAACTTATGTATTTTCGAAAAATACTCTTAAATGTGTATTTTGATAAAGTATTATTTTGGAAATAATGTTAAGTAAAATATAATATTTTTGGGGAAAAATATGTATATTTTGGAGATAGAATATTTTAGACAAATGAATTAAAATATATTCTTTAAGTGAGACTTAAAAATATATTTTCGGAATTATAAAACACACATGTATTAAAACCCTCATCATTGGGAAGGAATATATTTACTAAATAATTAAGAAGTGTAAATACGAAATAGTTGCCTAACTATTTCCCAAAAACGTTAAACCTTAAACCAAGGCACGGCCGTCCGTCTAATAGAAGTTAGTACGTGTAGGTCGTCACGCAGCAGGTTGATTGGGATTTACTATTTCGAGACGCACTTCAGTGAGTTCATGTCCCCCTTTTCTCTTAATGGTTTTCAGTTTTTATACTTCGGGGGTGAAATACATGTTACTATGATTACGAATACTTTTTTACATGGCATGGTTAGCGTAAGGAGGGTTACTACTTAGATCATGTGAGTGGGTAGGCGGAAACTAGAGGCCATTAATCCTCATTGTAGGACCGAGGGTCATTAGCGGTAGATCTATCTGGGTGTAGCGAGCCCAACTCCAGGCCCAACTGTACGGACCTCGGGGTGACTTTGAGCCCGACGCAAAAATCTGCTAGGTTTGAGTCCTTGCACTTCACACATATCATTGTCCTTGCAAACCAATGGTGATCTCATTTTTCCTTATTTGCTACATACCAGGGATTTTTATACTTACATATGTATTACAAAGGTTTTACATACTCACTTTCACATGAACTCGCTCAACATTTTTGTTGATTTTTCAACTTACATGTATTTCAGGGAATTAGGGATCTGGCGAGGTATGCTATGTCTTCACGCTGCGTAAGAGGAGTGATGTCATCCAAGTTTAGGGGTTGTGACTTTTACCTGGACGAGTCACAATTCTTAAACTGTGTTTATTTCATGTTTGTGGTTGTGTCTTATGAACAAGATTTTATTTTGTTGTGTTGTATTTTCGTTGCATGTGTCGACGTTTGAAAACAATGTTGTCGTATTTTACTTTTAAAACTTGAATCAATGGATGATCATCATGGTTTTACTTTCATATAGCTTTGTTGTGATTAGCTATGGTATTAAGAAGTCACACCAAATAAACCCACGCTTCCGCAAAGCCAGGGTGTGACATGATGATTACCGGGGACATCTGGCATAAAAGGTTGGGACATGCATCTGAACAAAAGCTTGCAACTATTGAATTCCTCAAAAATATTTCTTTAAACGATTTATGTGACTCTTGTTCTAAAGCTAAACACACTAGGCTTCTTTTTTCAAATAGTTTCATTAAGACAAATACTTGTTTCGATTTGGTGCACTGGGATATTTGAGGAAAATATCGTACCCTGTCTTTTTCAGGGCAAATTACTTTTTAACCATTGTCGATGATTATAGCAGGGCCACTTGGGTGTTCCTTTTAAAATTCAAACATGAAGCAAGTAAGTGGTTAAAGTTTCTTTTTTTTTTTTGCAACATGGTGAAAACCCAATTTAAAAAATCTGTTAAAAGAATTAAATGTGATAACGGGGGGAATTCACATCCAACAAAATGACTGAATTTTATGAGGAACGGGGTATTTTGTTTGAAACCACTTGCCCTCACACACCTCAACAAAACGGAGTTGTTGAGCGGAAACACCGACACTTGCTCGAAGTTGCTAGGTCCTTACGGTTCGAAGCCAACTTACCCAAAAGATGTTAGGGCGAGTGCATCCTTACGGCCACTTACATTGTTACCCGATTACCATCCAAGGTTATTGGTGACAAAACAGCTTTTGAATTATTATTCAACCAAAAGCCCAATTATGACAATATGAGGGTCTTTGGTAGTTTGACGTACTGTCGAAATACCGACACGAAAGGAGACAAATTTGAAGAAAGAGGGAGGCCCGGAGTGTTCGTAGGCTATCCCGAGGAACAAAAGGTTTTACAATTCTTGACATAAAAACGGGAAAATTAGAGACACTAGATTTTATGAAAAGAATTTTCCTTTAAAAATGATATTTTAATTTATGAGGAGGTTGATGCCCTCGATCCATTAAATAAACCCATTTGTAATGAAAATGAGGAATTTAAGGAGCCTACCGTTGATAAGTCCATGGTTAATTGGCCAAATGAAAATAATGAACACAATACTGAATATGTTGGTCAAGAAACCATAGATACAAACAACGTGGGCCACAGTAATGAAAATCAAGATATGGCTACTAGTAATAATGAAGCCCAACATGAAGAAAATTTCTTTTTTCATGAAATGCAACATGAAGACACTACAGAGAACAGTGAAGTCCATCCAAATTTCGAGCAGGCCAGAATCAAAAGAACCAGGTCTCAACCAGCTCACTTGAGCGATTATCATGTCAAGCTTCCCTCGTCCGTTGACCATGCAAAACCCGCACCAAGTCAAGAGTCCTCCACGGTACATCCTTGTCCAATTTTGTTTCTTACGAAAAATTTTCCAAATCTCACAAAAATTTTTTTAGCGGCCATTAGTTCTACCAATGAGCCCAAAACTTTTAATTAAGCTATTCAGGACGAAAGATTGAAAGAAGCTATGAAAAAGGAAATACGGGCTCTTGAAGAAAATGGTACGTGGACCTTAATGGATCTTCCAAAAGTGAAACATGTCGTTGATTCGAAATGGGTATATAAAATTAAATATAAACCGAATGGAGAAATAGAAAGGTTTAAAGCCCGTGTTGTTGCAAAGGGATTTACGCAGATGGAGGGGGTCGATTATCACGACATTTTCGCTCCGGTCGCCAAATTAGTTACGGTTAGAACGCTTCTCGCCGTAGCTAACAAAAAAAACTGGGCGTTCACCAACTTGACGTTAATAACGCCTTTTTGCATGGAGACTTGAACGAAGAAGTCTATATGAAGCTACCTCAAGGATTCGCCAAGGAAAATGACACGAGAGTTTTCAAATTGAATAAATCTCTTTATGGCCTAAAACAAGCATCTCGTAATTGGTACCAAAAGTTCACCTCTTCTCTTCTCGAACTCGGTTTTAAGCAATGCAAGGCCAACTACTCCCTCTTATTTTCAGGCAAAATAAATGTTTTGTGACAGCTCTCATATATGTTGATGAGGTCATTATGGTGCAACGACGTGGGAGAAATAAAACATACAAAAGAAGAACTTGATAAACGTTTCAGCATCAAAGACTTGGGTACCCTAAAGTACTTTCTTGGCATTGATGTTGCTCGTACGAAGGACGGCCTTGTTCTAAGCCAACGGAAGTACATTCTTGATATCCTTGATGATTGTGGGATGCAAGGATGCAAGCCAAGTCCTTTTCCTTTTGAGCAGAACCTAAAGTTGGATAAAGGAAGTACCGAACCCAAGGCTGATGCAAATCGTTACCGCCGCTTGGTGGGAAGACTACTCTACCTACAGGCCAGGCCACAAGGCCTGATATTGCCTACTCCGTCAATGTACTAAGTCAATTTGTGGCCGACCCAAGGCAAAATCATCTGGATGCGGCTTATCGAGTCCTACGTTATTTAAAAGGGACCACCGGACAGGGCATCCTTTTGCCTCGGGATGGCGGACATGATTTAATTGCATATTGTGACTCCGATTGGCTCGGATGCCCGTTTACTAGAAGATCTCGAACAAGATATGCTCTTCTTCTTGGCGGAGCGCCCATGTCTTGGAAGACAAAAAAAACAATCTGTGGTATCTCGCTCTTCCGCGGAAGCAGAATACCGGTCTATGGCTTCCACCGTTAGCGAAATATTATGGATGAGATGGCTCCTCAAGGAGCTCGACATTGTTCTACATGAACCAACTCGTCTATTTTGTGACAATCAAGCTGCAACTCATATCACTAGCAATCCCGTTTTCCATGAGCGAACCAAACACGTTGAAATGGATTGTTACTTCGTCCGCGAAAGAGTCCAGTCTCGTGAAGTTCATCCTCTTCGTATTGACACTCGCATGCAGATCGTGGACCTTCTTACAAAGGGATTGGGCTCCCAACATCTTCGTTTTTTACTTGCCAAGTTGGGCACTACAAATCTACATGCTCTAACTTGATAGGGAGTTTTGGAATTTCTATAAAATTCCTCCCTTTATTTTTGGTCTTTCCATTGAATCCTCTGACCCAATCATTTCCTTATATAGTTCATTTTGTCAGCCTCCTTTATGACCTAATTTCCCTCCATTACCAAGTTTTGTTTTTTATGTTCTTCTATTTATTTGAGGATGTCATTCGATGTTATAATAAGAAATATATGAATCCCTTTGCCCATCTTATTTTAGATACAACGATACAAAATGTTGACGTATGTTACTTCTTTTTTCAAATCGGACCCTTCGTCTTTTTTCTTTATACCAGTGTAAATGTTGTATAACCGATTTATAAAAATCACTACGAATTTTCTTGTGAATGTCATTGGGTACATGACTTTATTTACACTTTATAAGGTTTAATAACAATCTATACCAAACGCTTAAGGTAATTTGTTAAAATCCATTTAAACACACAATAATTAGTCTTATATTTTTATCTTTTAACAATAATTTTTCAGGATTTAGATGTCCCTCTAACGAAAGTGTCCTTGTCTTTATTCATGACGATCTCTTTAGTCAAAAAAGTAAGACCGTTCATACAAAAAAAAAAAAGCAATCTGTCATTTAGCGTCAAAATTTATTAAAACATGCGCCCGCATACAGCGCCATTACATCAATAAATATCTGTGTGCAAGTTGTAAAAGAATTGCGACAAAAGAAAAAAAGGCTAGAACAATGGCAAGAATTCCCAGTGCGACTATAAGCTCTTCTGATGGTCCACGACCCATTCCTGTTATCGGATTGGGGACCGCGACTGTTGGAAGAAGTGATGAGGTGAAAGCGGCTGTGGTCGAGGCCATCAAGATGGGTTATCGCCACTTTGACACCGCGGCATTCTATGGAACCGAGAAACCTGTCGGGGAAGCCATCGCTGAAGCTTTGCAAGCTGGTTTCATAAAATCTCGAGCGGAGGTTTTCATTACGACCAAGCTGTGGCCTAACTCCACCGAGCGACATCTGGTTTTACCGGCATTGAAGAAGAGCCTCCAGTAAGAAACTTTCATTCTTTTTTCAGTTGTTTATTTACGTAATGATCAAGTAATTTAGAAAATTTAGTCATTTGGTGGTTATATGGAGTTTTTTGTGATGCAGTGAAAGTTTGGTTTTTGAATTTTGGTTTATTTTTGGGTTCTTATATGTTGGTCTCTTGCCTCTGGTCATCAAACAACTTCCGTTCCTAGAAGCATAAGTAGGGCTACCAAACGGTTTGGCAAGTCGTACTGGAATCGTGTCACACACGTGAACCCAAGCATGTGTAATTATGGGCCGACGGCCCAAGACGAACACAGCCCGCATAAGTCTTAACCCAAAAAATGTACATACTTTCTTTTGCATATTGATAAAAAAATCTGAATTTACTTATTGTTTTTTACTTTTGTTGAAGAAATTATACTTCAGTTATACCAATTTATAATTAAAATTTTAGATTTTGTCACAAAAAAATCAAAAATAGTTTCAGTTATTATATAAAAAACATTTTAAAAGACTAAGACAATGATAATGGGGGTAAACGGGTCAACCCATGAATCGGCCAGGTTGAGACGAACGCAACGTGTTTAGCTAACGTGTTTGGATGCTCTACCCGAAACTGACCGAAGCAGGTTTAATTAGACTAACCCAAACTCACAATTTTGTGTTATGCTAGTGACGTATCAGAAATTCACACCCATTACACCAAGTTATAAAAATATATTGAAACCTATGAAAAAATATTTTTGGACAACTTAGGTAAAACAAATATTGAAACCTATTAACAGAAAACATTTTTGGACAACTTAGGTAAATTAGATATTGACATTTTATGGATTAATGTAGGAACTTGGGACAAGAGTATGTGGACCTCTATCTTATACATTGGCCACTCAAAATAAACTACCCGCATATCAAAATCCCGGTTCCAACGGAGTGTGTGACCGCAATCGATATCAAGTCAGTTTGGGAAGCAATGGAGGAGTGTCAAAATCTCGGACTTACAAAATCCATCGGTGTCAGTAATTTCTCGTCTGACAAAATTCAAGAAATTCTTTCATTTGCCAAGATTCCTCCTGCTGTCAACCAGGTGATCATCCCACTCTACTCTTCAACTTCATATGATATTGTTCTTTTTTTGTTCTTGGGATGACATCTGTATCTTTGATCTATGGCACTGTTACACAATACATTGCCTTTGAACTGAGCCGGTTTTACCTCACCGCACTGTCGTGCCTTCGGGCGAGTGTTCACAGCCTTAGGTGAGGGTTTTCCTCGGTTCGGAGGCGAGTGTATCCCGATGTTGTGAATTTCGCCAGTAGCCCAATAAAGGATTCGTTGGCCGTTCAAAAAAAAAAAAAACCTAAGTAGGGTTTTTTTTTTTTTTTTTTTTTTTTGACATTGCCGAAAAACAATTTACAGCTTTTTTAATTTGGATTTCTTTGAAGGTTGAGATGAACCCGCTTTGGCAGCAAAAACAACTGAATAAATTTTGCAAAGAGAATCACATCCTTCTCACCGCGTACTCCCCTTTAGCTTCATTCGGCAATTCATGGGGAAACAATAGCGTTGTTGAATGTAATGTTCTCCAAGATATTGCTAAGTCTAGAGGGAAGACTACTGCTCAGGTACTCCC
This sequence comes from Helianthus annuus, assembly GCF_002127325.2. Taxonomy (NCBI): domain Eukaryota; kingdom Viridiplantae; phylum Streptophyta; class Magnoliopsida; order Asterales; family Asteraceae; genus Helianthus; species Helianthus annuus. The sequence goes on along the minus strand of NC_035444.2, from coordinate 33,278,992 downwards.
TTTCATTTCTAATTTACATCTTCTACACCACAACACCATGATTACACCTCTTCATTTAAAAAATATATTTACACTTTCTAATATTCAGATTAAGAGTGTGTAATTCTTCAAATTATAAAGTTGTCATTTCTTGAGGTATATATAACTTATCTATACTAATTTATCCAATATCATTTTTTTAATCTAAAATGATGAAAGATGTATGCAACTATGATTTTCCATGATGAATCATATCCTCTATGAAACTCATATGTTTTTTAATGTATAAATAAGTCTACTCAATATGGTTATGTTGTATATTTAATTTTACAAGCTAATGATATGTTCGTATACCAATATCAACATGTAGATTTCTTTAAGATGGTTATATGAGCAAGGGGTTAGTTTCATAGTAAAGAGTTTCAACAAAGAGAGGATGAAGCAAAATCTTGATATCTTTGATTGGGCATTGACGCAAGAAGACTTGAACATTATTAGCCAAATTCCTCAACGCAAACTCGTTTATCTCCTTGGTTTTGTGGTGACGGAGCCTAACGATGTAACAGTTGAGATTGATTCGAAGCTTTGAGTAAGCATTTGCATTCGGCCATCGTCATGATTGTTCACAACATAGTACTTTGTTTATTTATAACTGAATTTGTCGGACGCTTATATTAGATTGCTGATATTGCACTAATGATGCACTACAAGAAAGGGACACCTTTAGCGGCGACAGGTGTCGCCGGTATTGGTCGGATTTGTCGCCGCTATTGACCTTTACCGGCGATATGTCGCCGGTAAAGGGTCGCCGGTATTGATAGGCCGCTATTGTCCACTTGTCGCCGGTAAAGGTATGTGTCGCCGGTATTGCTCTTAAACCTTTAGCGACGACAGCTGTCGTCGCTAAAAGGTCGCCGGTATTGCTCTTGGTCGCTAAAGGGTATACGTCAATAGCGGCGACACATGGCGCCGCTAAAAGTCTTTTTTATTTTTTTAATGTAGCTGCTGTATTTACAGCACCCAGCCATTTTTTCGGCCGAAAAAACAGAACCTGCCTATTTCAAACAATGCAAACATACGCCACGAACATATACTCAAGGTAATATAATTAAAAACTACGTTTAAGTCGTACATTATAATCCTACAACGTTTAATTAAATCTAAATCATACATTAAAAACAAGTCACTCTTCCTCGGATTCTCTATCGTATAAGTCGTCAGAATCGTAGTCTTTTGACTTTCCTTTTCCTTTCCCTTGTGAAGCAAGATAGTTGTTAAGTTGGCTAAAAAATGACGGGGTTTGGAAGAAGTTGTTAACAAAATCCTACAATAATAGATATCAAAACGTATATTAGCGTATTAATTAACGCTACCAACTTATATTTAACAAGGAAACATGCGTTCGTTTGTCATTTTATAAATTGCGTAGTTTACCTCGGAAAAGGGTTCTTGCGTCCGAGCTTGCGAAGACGACATGTTCGAGGACGTGTTCGAGGACGTGTTGGAAGAAGGTTTAGGCCCCATCCCGCGGTACCATCCTCCCCGCTCTCCCAACGCTTCTTGATACGGGGCAATTGGAGGACCATCGCCGCTCCATTCATCTGTGGCCTGTTGTATGTTCCGCTGTATTTTACGAAGATGATTAAATATATATGTGTATATACATATATATATATATATATATATATATATATATGTTATAGAAAATAATACTTAAAAGAAATATTTACGTAATTTTGTTCAGCAACCGGATCAACCCAATTCCCTTGATTGTCCGTGTGGGTTTTAGCATACGTAGGTACCCAATCCAAATTCTGTTTAACATTAAACTTAGATTAGACATTAAATAAACAAAAGCTTACACACATGCACACATACATAAAACATTACATTTTTATAGGCGGTGCTACCGTACGACGATGTCCCCCCACGGTATGGGAATTGTTGTTTGTCGCGTACTAGTTTGTTGGCCTTGCTTTTTTTAATATATTTTTCTTGCCGGAAACCTTCGATGGTTCTCAACCAGTTTTCATAGCCCTTGCCCTCTCAAGATCATCGTAACCTCCCTGGCTATCAAATAATTGTCTAGCTTCATACTTGCGGTCAGAGTACCGCTTCACAAGCACACTCCTAATACCACCCTTCAAGTTTTTCGCCTCATAATCATGTTCCACTTCATCAAGATTGAAATTTTCCTACAAATTAAATAAAAAAGTTAAAATATCATATATAAATTAGATTTGCATGTGCTATAAAATTTTATGCATATAACTTATTTACCCGTAAGTGGTTCATGACGGCATCCTTGTAATGTTGTTCAACATTATCCCATCCAATTTTATCAAACGGGATGCTCCGCCACATATATATGCCGGCCTCCCTTGAAAACATGTCTCTTGATTTACCAACAGGGGTAAACGTGACCTGTCTATCAAACGTAAGCGATACAGCCCCCCCCCCCCCCCCCCCCGCTTTTACTAGACGCCGTAGTTTCTCGTTTTTAGCTTTCCCCCTAACCTTCTTTGGGGGAACCGCTGCAATTAAAACAAAAATAATAGTAACAACATTTATAATATATAAAATATAAGGACTACAAAATAATTTAGTAAAAGACTTACCGTCTGTCTCGTGTGTGCCACGAAATCCACCAGGAGGAATCGGTGGATCACCAGCGCCGTCACCCCCATGTCCCCAGGGGGCCACATCCGCCATCAAATATGCGAATATCAGCAATACCGAAAACATAATCCCTATAAAGTTACAAATGTTACAGCATGTGTATCTAATAGAAATTAAGGGAAAGTACAACAAGTGTAACTCAAATTCAAATAAATATTTCAAACAAGTGTTTATCAATTATAAATCAATATAAATTACAATAACTTTTCTTTTAGTCAGACTCCACATAATCGGGATCATCCTCATCACAATCAGCCTCTACCTCATCATAATCAGTCTCGACCTCAAACACTTCATCGACGGTAATCGTTGGGGGATCAACTTCAATTGAAGGCTCACCCGCAGTAACATGAGAAGATCCAATTTGAAAGTATTGGGTCAAGTCAATGACAAGTGGACAGTCAGATGAAGAGTTGTTGTCGACAACGTCAATATCTTCTAAGCCTTTGTCAACATTTTGAACCTTATTGACGCGGTCATCACTTAATGGCCGATCCCAAATTCTTTGATGATTAACATTTTCGACTACCCACCTATGTTTATTTTTTTGGTTTCGAGACGTTTCTTGGATGAAGAACACTTGTTTGGCTTGCGAAGCAAATATGAGTTGATCGTCTTTATCCCATTCATGTTCAGTGCTTATACTGGTGATATTATTGTCATGGTTTACACCCCTTTGAGTATCAAACCTCTTGCACCGAAATAGGACAGTGGAATAATTATTTGTATAACGCAACTCAATAATTTCTTCTAATTGGCCATAAAATTTCACACCGTTCTCTCCAACCACTTCCACCCCAGAGTTTTGCGTTGCGCATTTCGCATCACGTTCAAGTGTCTTAAACCTAACACCATTGACTATGCAAGCAGTGTAAGTGTAAGCAGTCATTTTCGCACAAATTGAAAGAGCATACAACTCCGGGTGGAATTCTGGAGAATTTTGTGTTTTCATCGAATGGACCTAACAAATATAGAGTAATAATGTTTGTTATATGTGTATTACCTAGCAAGTGTAGAGTAATGAGTGTTATATATGTATTATACCTTATGGAGAAACCATCCCGGAAATTTGGTTTTAAGATCATCTTGGGGATGTGTATGTTTGAATTCACTACATTGATGACAAATATAAGAAAGGAATGAAAAATACCAATTAACAGATTATGAAAAGTTAAAGATAGAAGCACTCACTTCATGTACTCCCTAGCTTCTGCGTAGTTTTCGAGGACAAACCATTCCACTACCGTGGTGAGTATAACCGGCCATGTGCTATGAGTCGAGGATCCACTACCGTTGTTAAAGGGATTAAAACCGTCAGCTGCAAGCCCTAAGCGAACATTTCGTGGCTCCATCGCGAAGTTTGGGTACTTTTTATCAAAGTCTTGCCATGCAGATCCATCAACTAGATGACGCATAGTCCCATCTTCCGATCGTCCGGTACTATGCCATATCATATCTTTCGTTGTGTGCCTTGAACAATACAAACGTCGTAGTCTAGGCGTCAAAGGAAAGTATCGTAACACCTTACGAGCCACCTTCGTGCCTTTTGTGTCTTTATCGACCCATCGACTCTCATTACAAACGGGACAATTTTGCAAGGACTCGTTTTCTTTCCAAAAGAGAGCACAATCATCTGTGCACACATCTATCATCTCATATGCCAAACCAATCTTCTTAAATGTCTTCTTAGCTACATAATACGAAGGGGGAATCTTGTTGCTTTCTGGCATTGACTCTCGCAACAACGAGAGGAGTCGATCTACTGCTTCATTTTGCAAATGGTACGTATCCTTTATATTCAAAAGCTTTGCTAAAAAGTCGATAGATGAAAACTTGGTACAACCAGGATATAATTCTGTTTCAGCTTCCTTTACCAGGTCTTCAAAATCATCAACAACACCGCTACTATCTCCATTCGAGTTCTCTTGGTTAAGGTATGTATCTTCTTCCATACGCTCCCCTCTAATGTCTTCAATAACGTTTACCATACCGTCTTGTGGCGCAACATCGTTTACTTTTGCAATTGGATTCGTGTCCCCGTGATAGGTCCACTTCGTGTATTCCTTCAAAAAACTGTTAATACGCAAATGGTATTTCATTTCTGCCATAGTTTTTAAGCCAGAATTTTTACATTTGGTACACAGACATCTAACTTCATCGTGGTTTTTTATCACTCTTTCACACATCTCAATAGATGACTTGAGTCCTTGCTTGTAGTGAGGTGAATGACGTAGGGAATCAATCCAACTTTTTTCGATAGGCATTATGCAACTGAAAGAAAATCTAATTTAGAACAAAACAAGGGTAGGCTGCTAAACCCACTTTTTGAACACTTTATCTCATATGTGAATGTGTATTACATGATTGTTTGATTAAGAAAAATTCGGTAGCATTTCCTCTTAGCTCCCAAGTATATATGTAATGATATATATATACCCGAGGAGCAAAGAGAAAATGATAACCAAATCCTTCTTAAACAAACAATCATGTAATACACATTCACATCCTAAATGAGATAAAGTATTCAAAAAGCAGTCCCAAGATAAACGGCGACAACCCGAAATTAATTTCTAAATCAATTTCGGGCGGGTATTTCTAAGCTCGTTATGTTTAAAATGATTAATTCAAACACGGGCACAGTTTTTTAAGCTTGTTATGTTCTTAATGATTGTTTTAAATTTTGGGCGGAACGTTATGTTTTAAATCATGATTTCAATTTCGATTGGGTGTTTTTTTAGCTCGTTATGTTTGAAATGATGAATTTAATATCAGGCACAATTTTTTAAATATGTAATGTTCTTCATGATGGTTTAAATTTTGGCGGGTATTTTCTTAGCTCCTTTTGTTTTAAATGGTGATTTCAATTTTGGCGGGTATTTTCTATGTTCGTTATGTTTTAAATGATAATTTTAATTCAAGGAGGGTATTTCCTAACTAATATATATCTTTCAAAGGTAAATATAAATGTTTTCAAACCTAAACACAAACATACTAATTATCAAACTTAAACTTTTTTTTTCAAACCTACACATAAACATACTACCAACACACATACATACTTATAAAGACACATTTACATACGTACACATACATACCTACAAACACACATTTTGACCAAAAACACAAAATTTATACTTACTTACATACACATTTGCATATTTTATACAAAAATACATAATAACATACACATTTTCACCAATTACAAACATTTACATGCACAATTGTTCATCATTTATATACACCTACATACTAACATACACCTACATACATACATTCATAGACTTACATACACACATACATGCTTACATACACCTACATACACAAATCAATAGATTTTCATATACACATTTTCATCAAATACACCTACATTATACATTTGACATACTAACATACACCTACATACATACATTAATTCATAGACTTACATACACACTTACATGCTTACATACACCTAGATAAAAAAAATACATAGATTTCTATATACACATTTTCACCAAATACACCTACATTATACATTTGACATACAAACATTCATCCTTACATGCACATTTACATACCTAAACCAAAAATTATACAATTTCTAAACTTCAAAAAAAAAATACATATAAAACTAACCGTATTTTTCAAGTTTCAAGGAGACGAAGACCGAGGAGACGAAGTGGTGCCGGAGAAGTGATGGTGGTGACCGGAGAAGAGATGGTGGTGATCCGAATTTTCTTCCACAAACACAAAAATACACAAAAAAGAGCAAAAATCAAAGCCTATAACATGTTTATAACAAATGTAGAGATAAATTTTTACATAAAACAAGTTAAACTAACCGATTGGGCAAAAAACGAGTGTCTCTGGCGGTAAGATGAAGAAATTTGGGGGGAAAAGTGAAGAAAGAGGGAAGAAATGGCGCTGTATAGGCTGTTTACGGAACGATTTTTACCGGCGACGACATGTCGCCGCTACTGAGGTACGTGTCGCCGCTATTAGGTTACATAGGGTTAACCAGGATAAGAAATGTGTGGCTGGGGATTAAAGTGGGGCACCTACCTTTAGCGGAGAAAGGGTGTCGCCGCTATTGATCATAACCTGTCGCCGGTATTGCCTCTTTAATCCCCAACCGTTAGATCAGAATAAATGATCAACGACTGGGGTTTGGGTTTGGCGCGGATCGATCAATAGCGGCGACAGCTGGCCTGTCACCGCTAAAGGTGTCGCCGCTAATAGTGGTCTTTTCTTGTAGTGATGTCATACTCACTTTTTTTAAGCTTAATTTATTTGGACATCCGCTGATGCCCTATATGCGTTGTATAGTTATTGATATTATTTTCTGGTTGAGAAAAGTAACGGTAGTGAAAACATTGGAACTATACAAAGTGTATAGGGCATACGTGTCGTATAGGTAATTAAAAAAAATTATTATAAATTGTTGCTTTTTTGGTTAACTATTATTATAAAATGTTGTTGATAACAAGTATTATCTATTATTATAAAATGTTTTTGATAATAGGTATTTAAAAAAAAAGCCATTTTTCTATAAAATGTTTTTTTGGTTAATTATTATTAAAAATTCTTCTTAATAAAAGGTATTTATTATTTAAAAACATTTTTTTATAAAATATTTTTCTTTTGGTACTATTATTATAAAATGTTATTAATAATGGGTATTTAAAAAAAAACATTTTTTAAATGTTGTTTTTCGGATAACTATTATAATAAAATATTGTTGTAAAATACTATTAAAATCAATTTTTTTTAATAAAATGTTGTTTCATTATTATTATTATTATTATTATTATTATTATTATTATTATTATTATTATTATTATTATTATTATCATCTAATTTCATATTTTTTTAAAGGGGAAATGAACTGTATCACCCTAAACTATGCAAATTGGCCAATACCACGCCCAACTTTCAAATTGGCTCCCACCACCCTCTACTTAACATTTAAGTTGTTGTGTCACTCACTCGTTAAATAATCACTAACTCTATTGTTTTTAATCCTACGTGTCATAATAATGTGACGTGGCTTGCCTACGTGGCTCACCCCTTATAACCCCTCTCTAAACCTAAATTTTTTGTTAAACTCCGGCGGTAAATCAACTACCCACAACCACATTCGAATCACCCTCAACCACAACCACCCTCCAACCCACACCACTGACAACCATCATCTTCACATCATCTCTATGCCTTTAAACCCTTAACAGAATCCGGCAACAAAAGCTTAGAAGACGATGAAAACCCCAACCTTTCAGCGTCTGTTAGCTAATCAAATCCTTCATCGCAAGAATCGACCCAGAAATCACCATAGCCCGGACCATTTCTTACCCAAAAACCCGCACAAATCCAATTTCAAGCTCAAACTCACGAATGCTCCAAACCCCTCTTCAAAAAATGTCGAATTTGATGAACTTTACAACCACCAAGACACTCTTAAGCACCGCCAAGATGTTAACTTTCCACACCGCCGGTTAACCTGCTCTGTCGCTGAAACGTCGTGGTCGGTTCCAAACCCCCACCAGATTTAATCAAATGGGTGAGAAGAGAAGGTGGGTTCGTACACCCATCTGTCCGAATTGCTGAATCTGGTCCTCATGGGCTTAGATTGGTTGCTTCTAAAGAAATACCCAAAGGGTCTCAACTTATTGGGCTCCCGGAGTGGGTACCGTTGAGGTTTCCAGTAGTTGAGTCTTGTGGTGGAGATCAACGCAGGCAGAGGCCACACCCTAGATTGATGGGTTTATTGCAGAGGTGTGGCGGCTGGTGTAAGTGGTAATGGTGGTGGTGGATGACTGGATAGTGGAAGGTGGGGCGGTGGTGGGCGGTGATGGTGGGGCGGTGGTAGTTATTGTTGGTGGAGCGAGGGTCTGAGGGAGGGAGGGAAAGGGAGATCTAGACAGAGAGAGGTAGAGAGAGAGGGATCTGCATCTGCTTGTATACACATATTGTTTTATATATTATGTATAGACTATATATATTAATTATAATTTAAATATAGATTTCTACAAAAAAAATTAGCCACCTCAGCATGACACATCATCAAAAACAAGACACATCATCAAAAATTAGCCATGTAGGATAACCAAGTTAGTAGCTAGTTAACGACGGGGTGACAGGTACACCAAAGTGTTAAGTAGAGGGTGGTGGGAACCAATTTGAAAGTTGGGCGTGGTATTGGCCAATTTTGCATAGTTTAGGGTAATACAGTCCATTTCCCCTTTTTATAAAACGTTTTTTGTTATCGGTTCCGTCTTGATAATCATGTCAAGCCTAAGTCAACTATTCAAACTCGATAATCGTGTTATATTTATTATTTATGATACAAAATGTAATATAAACCATTTGTTGGTACAACAAAAAAAAACCAACACTTTCATAGAGAATGTAATACATAGATAACTCTAAACCACTAACTATTGTTACATCTTTTTATTTTTTAGTATACGACACTTTCATACAAAATGTAATACAATATTAACTGATGAGGGCCATTAGTTGATCCAACAAAAAAAAACACCTACTCTCAACGACTGTCTTGAAATTGCGTGTGCCAGTTGTCGAGACCATGATGCAATAAACTCTGGCACCACGTGTGCTGATTGATGTGATCATGATATAGAGGGTGTTTGTGATTACGTTTTGAAATGATTATTTAATTATTGAGTTTGTAAAACATAAATAATCTAAAAAAGTATTTGGATGAAAAAGTGATTATCTGCCTCTAAAACGCAGTTTTGGAGAAGCATGTACCTACATGCTTTTTCAAACCGCAGTTTTGAAAACGCAAAATCTATTTTGAAAACGCATAATCTATTTTGAAATCGGAACACAAACACCCCATAATCAACTTCAGCAAACACATCATTCCAACCCGGTGTGCCGGTGCATCAATTTGAAACACGGACGCAACATAGATCTCCATAGGGATTACGCTACCAAAAGCACTAACTTTCGACATTCTGTTAAAAAACATATAATTCTATCGTTAAACTTGGCATTCGAATTTATATTATAAAAACAATAAACAACCACCACCACCACCTCCACCACTACCTCAACCACCACAACCACACCATCACCACAGCTTTCCACCCCCACCTCAACCACCACCCATTGCCACCCCACCACCATAACTCTCTTCCACCACCACAACCCACCAAAACCACCCCCGAACAACCACCACAACCCACCGTCATCACCTTCGTCCATCATCAACCACTACAGCCGACCACCACGCCCACCCAACTATCACCATCCACCACCAACCATCACCCACCACCACCACCACAAACAAACAACAACCACCACAGCCGACCACACCACCCTTAAGTGAAAGAATGAGATGTTGACGCCTAATTATGTATGTTTTAGTTTATGTATGATGTCACCAATTACTAATCATTTGGATGTACGTGGTGACTACAAGTTACACGACTTATGTTGGATCATCATCATCATCCTCATGAAGTGAAAGAGGTCGAAGATTGAGCTTGAACGTGGATTGTACGGGAGCGAGGTCATGTAGTTTGTAAACATATGTCATGTTTTATTTTTAGATGAGAACGGAAAATTTATTTATTGTAAAAGATCATTTTAAAATGGACCTTCTAGTATGTCAGAATGTTTATAATGAAAGAAATATTATGATTCGCATTTTCCGCTGCGTCTTTTTGGTTAAAATGTGTTAGTGCTTTACGTTAACTTAGAAAACAGAGTATCAGAAACAAATTAATGATCCAATTGGTATAATTCTTTTCAATGTCCTTTGATCATTCAAATAGTTTTCAATTTGAACAAGTTTATCTTCTGAATCAACGGTAAAGTTAATTTAGTGAAACAGGCTTTGATACCAATTGTTGGATCTGAGAGGTGTGTAGTGTGTGCTTTTGATAGAACAGTTGAACAAATTTAGAAATTCAATTAACCTGTTATAATAAACACATCAATCTAACACAACTGGTTTTGGGAATGATTGCAAAATGATTTCATATTAAATTCAATTATGATGTAATACAATCACAATATATAAAGGTACTCCCCTCACTAGTTGCATTCTCTGTCACTAAGTTCTTATGCTCTAAGGCTCTTAGCATTCCCATTACATTGAATACAAAGAATTATATATAGGAAGAGAGAACTGCTGGTGACGTCACCATGAAAGCGACCCCTAGCAACTCATTAAATGAAGTAATTGCGAGCACTTAGTAAAACTGCTGGTTATTTACACTGTTACATTGAACTACTACTTCTAGTGAGTATAAGAGGAAACAGTTGGAAGTGTTGCACTTCTAGGAATCCAAAACTTCTAGTCTTTGACTTATTGACTGGTCTTCTAGTCATCATTCTTGACATTTGTTGACTTGACTCTTTACTTGTTGATCATCACTTTTGCATTCAAGCACTTGTTCTTCTGTTCTCTATTCTTGAAGGCAACATTTATGGATAAGTAGTTTAGGCAGTTGTTTTGGGAGGCCTTCATGGGGGGAAACTTCTGAACCAATTATTGTACTTCACCTTATTTCATTAGGCAGGTAAGATGGTTCCCTTAGGTTTTGGCTTTCATTATCAACAAGTCTTATATAACCCAACAACATATGTCGACAGGGGTATATGAGATCCTATTATGCTTAATGGGGTGTGCCACTGTAGGATGGGTAACGATGTGTTGTGTCCACAAACACTTTATGGTTATAAAGTCCGCCAATACACGTTCAAACCTACGTGACAGCCGTAGGGGACATAACCAGAGGACCTATATATCCCTAGTACGATACTTTGCGAAAAGTCAAAAGTGGCCTACAAGGTTCAATGAGGCCCAACCTGAATATGAGTGGTCACAGTCCTATGTTTTGTATTCATATAATGTAAATTGTGGCAAGTCCTTATAAAATGGTATACAATGAGCTCACCAGATTATCTGATGTCATTTTGAGTATACTTATCTTAGGTGAGCTATAAGGATAACTATAGAAACTACTTGGCAATTGTGGAGCTTATAACACCAAGGAGTTCTTAGTTGTTAAAAGTATGTAAATATTGTACTCAACCATTTTTAAGTTTTAAAGAAAGTTCAGTTTGCATCCTTTGTAAGTTGTATCAACTGTGCATGATCACCCGAATTACGGGTGAGGTGTTACACACATGTTTTCTCATTGCCGATGGGTTCTTACAAAACCATTCCATGCACCCTAAGGCCTTCTGGTATACTCTTAGAAAAGGGGGCAAGGGAGCCATGTGGGCGTTTGGGAAGCAGGGAACACCGCGCCACCTCAAGCTCTCACCCCGGGTGGTGCCTTCCTAGTCTTCTTCTCAATTCCATTTGGAAAAGGGGGCCATGGGAGCCATGTGGGCGTTTTGGTAGCGGGGAACACCTTGCCAACCCCAACTCTCGCCCCTCCTAGGTGGTGCCTTCGTGGTCTCCATGCCAAGCCCATTTGACAGTTAATTTGGATCGTTGCATGTTTAAAAAGGTTAATTTACTTATTCTTACACTAAAATATATCGCACGAAAATACATTTAATACCAACTTATACCCTTGAACCATCTCTATCTTCCAATCTTTAAGATTATTCTATTTGAAAAATGATGGATGCAAGGAACCCTTTAAATGAATGTTGTATTATTTTCTCAATTCCGAAACCGCTTCCACAAGATGTACCTGAAAACATTCTGGAGGCCGAATTAAACAACACACCGTTGGTCGAAGAGGAAAACGTGTTGATGGTTGAATTGTACAACTTTCTGGTAGTCAAATTGGACAACACTCCGTTTGTAGAATTGGACAACACCCCAAATAATGGTCAAGTCTATAAAGAAGAGTCCCAGATATTGAATTACCATATATAGATAGTTTCGTTCGATGTCATAATGAAACCGAATTAGATGGTATTGTAACGAATAAGAACATCTACACCTTGATCCATACAACGACACGTATGATACGGAATTGGATTGGTCAAATAAGAATTGCCACTAGACGGAATTAACTCATGTATTTTTTTTAAATTATATGTATGTATTTTTTGATTTTTGTAGATGTGGGTTGTATTAATTTTATTCTATAAATGTTTCAATTTATTTATGTATTTTTTATAAATGAATTCATTTAATTTTAATTGTTAAGTGTTTAAAATAATATACAAAAATGGTCAGGGATTAGAGAGGGGTATATAAAATAAGTTCTCAGATGGAGGAGGTCAGGCATGAAATGAGGGATGAAAGGAGATGCTGATGTGACGTTGAGCTGAAAATTTAGGATTTAGGATGGGTATAACATGTAATCTAATTAATAATTTATATCGATATCGATACTATATTATAAAAAAAAAATATTGGGCGACACTTGTCATAATTTTAGGCTATCTACTTTTTGTTTTTTTCGCCACTCTTTTCTACTAAATTATGGATAATTATTATTTATTTATTGATAGTTATTACGTTTATTAAAAGTTAATTTGATATGAAATTAATTATGAATATTTTAAACGTACTTCTCTTTTTACATAAAACTTGTATTTAAGTCTCAAAATATCACAAAATTTAAAATTATGTTTATTAAAATATTATAAAAAAAATAATGATAATAATTGTTTTGATGAGTAATTTAAAAAAAAAATGATATTTAATGTGGTTTGATAATTTAAATGGTAAAAATATGTCTAAATATAAAGAGAAAATGTGGTCTTAAAAGATCCAAATCTAGACCTTATTTTTTATATGAATTAATTTATCTATATAGTATATTAGAATAGATTGTAATTTTGGTTAACTTAAGTGTGTTAAAATGGTATTTAAAGAAGAAGTACATTTAAGTTGAATTAACATTTATTAGTTGCATAAAAAATAGTTCACAATTGAAATAAAAACGTGTTAAAAATTAAGTTAACAAAATTTATAAATGTCATGTTAAATTTTAGTTTTTTAAAGATATGACACTACATGTGTTAACAAATCTTATTTTGTTTTATTCAAATTTATTACTATTAATTATTGATTTTAATTTCATTTCTACAAGATAAGGGGAGCGGGGCACCCTCGGTGACCCCGTGCGGGGACCAATTTTGCCGAGTGGGGCGGTGCCGCCATCCAGGCGGTGAGCCAAATCGGGAAGGAGGCACCGATGAAAGGAAGGAGAGAGGGAAATCGGGGACCAATGAAAACTTTTCCTTTTTTTTTTAATAAAAAAACAATTCCCCTAAGAGGGGTGCACCTCGTACGTTTTTGGCAAGAGGGAAGTTATAGAGGAGAAATGACATGGCAACGTATGATTGGGTTAAAAAAAGTTTCCCCTCACCTAATTAGGGAGGTGCCCCCTTCACCCTAAGACATTTCCTTAGATTTGAACTAATTCGTACTCTATACAGAAATTATACAAATTGTTTTTGAAGGCAAAACGAGTCACGGATCTATATCACAAATGTGTTTGTCCCGTTTTTTCAAAGTGACAATCCATACAAAAAATGACAAAAAAAAAAAGCTCTATAACTCCCCACAAGATCATATTCGCTCAAAAACCAGCATCAAAGTTCCCAAACAAATCACCAAAAAAAAATGGTAACTATTCCAGAGTTAATGATAAGCTCTTCCGAAGGTGCCCGGCCTTGTCCAGTGATTGCAATGGGCACATCATCGGAATCAGGCATCGCAGGGAAGGAAGCAGTGTCACCATCGACTCTAGTTGAAGCCATTAAGATGGGTTATCGTCACTTTGACACTGCAGCACTATACCGAAGTGAGAAACCCGTCGGGGATGCCATTGCAGAAGCTCTAAGATTGGGACTTATAAAGTCTCGATCGGAGATTTTTGTTACGACCAAGCTGTGGTGTAATTCCGCTGATCGCCATCTTGTTTTACCGGCTATCAAGCAGAGCCTCAAGTAAGATATCTTTTATAAAAAATACATCAAATTAAAATTAATAATATTCTCTTTATTTTGGTGTATATTTAGGTATGAAAAAGTTATGCCAGTTTAAAAATAATGATGAAAAAGTAAAAAAAAAAAAAAAAAACACTAAGGTTGATAACACTTGACAACTTCTTATTCGATAGGATTACTACTTTTTTTTTTAACGGCAAATTTGGATCACTGACGGACTAGTAGAGTATCATCGTGCCATCAGCAAAACCACCCGATCATATCCATCTCCACTAGGCAATAATGCCTATACACCAATTCAAGAGGAAACCCAATAAATCTGGGAAAAACCCTCTTTATGTGAATCGAACCCATGACCTAATGGTCATAAGCCTTATCCCACCACCAAGATCCCACTAGCCTATAATGCCATGGGTTAGGATTACTACTACACACGAAATCTCTAAGACTATATGTGGTTCCTCTTCCCACATGTCCACATCAGCGCCACATCACCCTACGCTGACATCTCATCATCCTCCCCTAAACACGGGGTGTGGTTCCCCCTTCCCCTTCCATTTTTTTATTTTTTTTAATACCAAAATTCTTAAAAGTATAAAAACTTTTTCATTAATTAAAAATAAAATTACATATCGTAGAAAAAAGACATAATTAAAAAAACATTATTAAAAAATAAAATAAAACAAAGCCCTCTTCCACTTCCTCCTAGCCATTTCTATGCGATTTTGTCTTTCATCCTTAAGAGCACCGCACGGTCTCTTTCGGGTACGCTTTCAATGTCAGTTCTCATGAGTCGGAACTCTTCGGCTTCTTGATTTTGTATATCAAATTTGAGTCGCCTCTTATCAAACTCAAGTCTCTCCCTTTTCCCTCGCTGCCGCTTCTTCCTTTTCCTCCTGCACTCCCATGAAATTGTTGAATTTTTGTAGAATTGTATCAATTTTAGACGTATCACTAGAGCTCGTTCCCTTTGAACCCGAAGCCTTCTGAGCGGCTACTTTTTTAGCACTATCCCTTTCAGTTTGCAGCTCTGATTCAAGAGTTGGAGCTTCATCTTCGAACTTGTTCGCTTTAATCTCTTCCTTTAAAAAGTTTTTAAAAGTGGGGTGTTTGTGAGTACTTAAAAGGGATGTATTAGAGAAACTCTCACGCGAATATATACCCAATAATAATAATAATAATAATTCGTAACTACAAAAATTAGTTTTATAAATAAAAGAGGTTAATAACTTGATATCATTAATATAAAATATAATAACTGAAATAGAAAATACGTAAACTTCAGTACAATTTTCATGGTCGTAAAAATCCTAACTAGACACCGATTAATCCCGGATTAACCATTGATTAATCTTGATTAATATTAATCATTGATTAATCTTGATTAATTTCCGATTAATTGCAATTAATCCCCGGTTAATCCTAATTAATCACTAGTCCTTACCCTATAGGCTAACTAGCGATTTTTTTTTAAAAGTTTTACATTGTTTTGGGCGTTTGAATGTCCCTTTGTTTGAGAAAAAAAAACAAGATTACAAGGGTTCGGATTGGGTGCCTCTTTATAAAAATTAATAATTAAAATAATACGTAAAATTCTAGTACAGTTTTTACATAGTTTTGGTCCTTTAAAACTTAGTTATAACATTTACTTGTACCTTTGGTTAGAAAAAAGAGTTAAATGTCATTTTAGTCCTTTTGGTTTGAGTCATTTTGCCAGTTTAATCCAAAGGTTTCATTTTTAACCTGTGGGTCCAAAAAGGTTTCACAGTTGCCATTTTAGTCCACTGGGTTAACTTTATCCATTTTTTCTGTTAACGAGAAGGCTAATTCGGTCATTTTATATGGCTGAATTGCCTTTTTAGTTAACAAAATTACATACAAAATGACCAAATTGGCATTCTCGTTAACAGAAAAAAATAGATAAAGTTGATCCAGTGGACTAAAATGGCATCTGTGAAACCTTTTTGGACCCACAGGTTAAAAATGAAACCTTTGAACTAAACTGGCAAAATGACCCAAACCACCACAGGGACTAAAATGACATTTAACTCTAGAAAAAAATAAGAAGACAAGGGATTCCCGATTGGTCCTAAACCAAAAAGAGACCATTCTTCTTGGGAAAATCACTAAATAACCTTTTATCAAACAACTTTACCAAAATAAACATTATTTCTATTTGGAAGGCGCAAACACGGAAATAAATTCAAATTTTGTGTCCGATACGCAAAAGTGTAAGTCTGAGACTCTCACTTTACGTATGAGATTGTACCATGAGCTTCTCTGCCTATTTTTTTTTTCTTTTCTACTATTATTTTTAAACGATAATAAGTCTTTTCATATGATAAATATCTTTTATAAAAAATACATCAAATTAAAATTAATAATATTCTCTTTAATTTGGTGTAAGATATTGTAAAAAATATTTAGGTATGAAAAAGTTATGCCAGTTTAAAAATCATGGTGAAAAAGTAAAAAAAACTAAGGATGATAACACTTGACAACTTCTTATTCGATAGGATTAATAAGGCTACTACAGACGCCATCTCTAAGGTGCTGTTTGTTATTTGATAAAACGTCTGCGCAGGCTCTTCTGTCTGCGCGGCGCAGACCACACGCAGACATGGACACGCGCAGACTGTTTGTTTTTCCGAACACGTTTCATTAAAAAAGGTCTGCGCGAGGTCTTCTTGGTGCAGACTTGATCCAATCACTTCTAAGGTGCTGTTTGTTTTTTCTGCACGAAAACCTCTTCTGCTGCAGGCCACATCTGCAGACATCTGCAGGAGAAGAGGTGGACCAAATGTCTGCAGTCTGCAAGGAGAAGAGGGTTTGTTTTTTTTTTTATATAAAACCTCTTCACCAACACACACACACAACACACTGATCTCTCTCTACTCTCTCTCTACTCTCTCTCTACAATCTGCACCACCGCCATCATCATCACCGCCACCACTTCACCACCGCCACCACTTCACCACCGTCATCATCACCACCGCCATCATCACCACCACTCTCTCTCTACACTCTCTCTAACAGATCTGTCTCTACTCTCTCTCTACTCTCTCTCTAACAGATCTGTCTCGGCGGAGGTGGGGGTTTCGGAGGTAGAGGTGGGGGTTTCGGAGGTGGAGGTGGGCGTTTCGGAGGTGGAGGCGGAGGTGGGGGTTTCGTTTCTGATCGTTTTGGGGTGTTTCGATTTAGGGTTTCGGCGGAGGTGGGGGTTTCGGAGGTGGAGGCGGAGGTGGGGGTTTCGGAGGTGGTGGCGGAGCAGTGGTGGTGGTGGCGGAGCAGGGGTGGTGATGATGATGATGACGGTGGCGGAGCAGGGGTGGTTGTGGCGGAACAGTGGTGGTGGTGACAGAGCAGGGGTGGTGATGATGATGATGATGGTGGCGGAGCAGTGGTGGTGGTGGCGGAGCAGGGGCGGAGCAGGGGTGGAGGTGGAGGTGGTGCCAAGAAGAGGTAAACCTCTGCTTGGAGAAGCTTACCTCTCATCTCTTCCCCAAAAAGAGGTTGGGGAGAGGTTAAAAGCACTTCTCGAAAAAAAAACAAACACTCTTCTGAGGCTAAACCTCTTCCCGCGTCTGCACGGTGCAGACAGAAGAGGCCAGGAAGCTCTTCTTCCAAAAAACAAACACCACCTAAGATCTTCTAAGGTCTGCAGAGGGTTAAACACCACCACCCACCACCACCACCGGCCACCACCCACCACCACCAACCACCACCGACTACCACCACCACCATCCACCACCCACCACCACCGACCACCACCGACCACCACCGTCCACCACCACCACTGTCCACCACCCACCACCACCACCGTCCACCACTCAGCACCACCGTCTACCACCACCACCGTCCACCCACCAACACCATCACCACCGCCACCACCACCGTCCACCCACCACCATCGTCCACCACCGTCCACCACCCACCACCACTGGCCACCACCACCGTCCACCACCCACCACCAGCGTCCACCACCCACCACCACCGTCTACCACCACTACTACCACCGTCCACCACCACCACCGTCCACCCACTATCACCACCGCCACCACCACCGTCCACCACCACCGTCCATCACCACCACCATCCACCACCCACCACCACCACCGTCCACCACCATCACCGTCTGTATACCTCCACCAGTTTATTTTATAAGACTACATATGTTAAAAAACAAACAGTTTTCTACTTGCAGACTGCAGACATTTGGTCCACATCTTCTTCAACAGATGTCTGCAGATGTGTTTCGCAGACTGCAGACATTTTACCTTCAAAAAAAACAAACAGCACCTAAGACTATAAGGTGTGCTTCCTCTTCCCACATGTCCACATCAGCGCCACATTACCCTCCGCTTACATCTCATCATCCTCCCCCAAACACGGGGTGTGGTTCCCCATTCCCCTTCCATTTTTTATTTTTATTTTTTAATACCAAAATTCTTAAAAATATAAAAACTTTTCATTAGTTAAAAATAAAATTACATATCATAGAAAAAAGACATAATTAAAAAAAAAACATTATTAAAAAATAAAATAAAACAAAGCCCTCTTCCACTTCCTCCTAGCCATTTCTACGCGATTTTGTCTTTCATCCTTAAGAGCACCACAAGGTCTCTTTCGGGTACGCTTTCGATGTCAATTCTCATGAGTCGGAACTCTTCGGCTTCTTGATTTTGTATATCAAATTTGAGTCGCCTCTTATCAAACTCAAGTCTCCCCCTTTTCCCTCGCTGCTGCTTCTTCCTTTTCCTCCTGCACTCCCATGAAATTGTTGAATTTTTGTAGAATTGTATCAATTATAGACGCATCACTAGAGCTCGTTCCCTTTGAACCCGAAGCCTTCTGAGCGGCTGCTTTTTTAGCACTATCCCTTCCAGTTGGCTGCTCTGGTTCAGGAGTTGGAGCTTCATCTTCGAATTTGCTGGAAGTATAACTCGATCCAAAAAAACGGTCAAAAAAACAAATGGCCAAACCTCGGGGTGGACGGTAGAATTTCCCCGATTGACACGGTCCACGTCGTCCTCCTGATATGTTTTCCCGAACCCTAGGTTTATTTGCTGGAAGTATAACTCGATCCAAGAACACCTTTTCGTCGCCAATACACTCTCGATGTAAAGTTGTATTTGTGTTGGGTTTGGATTCATACGCTTTACTCTTTGACAAAACCTATTATCACCCCTATCTCTCTCTCTCTCTCTCTCTCTCTATATATATATATATATATATATATATATAGAGAGAGAGAGAGAGAGAGAGAGAGAGGAGCTTCGGATCAAGAGAAAAACCTATCCGAGTTGTGAGAATTGAACTTAGAGAAATCCGACTTTATGTGCGAGTCTTGCCACCATTTTTTGCACACATGTAGATGAAAATGTAAAAAATCATAGCGGTATAAAAAAAAATTCTGAGCGGTGTTTTCAACCTTTTTATGCTGGTGTAAAAAGCTGCTAACATCAGCATTTACACATACTCTATGGTAGTGTTTGGAAAAGCGGATTTTTTTAGAATTTTGGAAAACGTTTTTTTTGAAAAAACCTTCGTTTTGGCAGAGTTCTCTAAGTTTTTGTAACTCATTGGAGTTTTCATTTTACGCTAACCTATATATATATAGACACACACACTAGAGTAGATCTTTAAAATCATATTAGTTGTTAAAAGTAAGCCAACTTTACAAACACAATTGAAAGAACACATTAACTATATGAACTAATTAATGTAGGAAACTAGGACTGGAGTATGTAGATTTGTATCTTATACATTGGCCTTTTAAGCTGATCCAAGACGATATGAAACTCCCGATTCCAAACGAGTGCATAGCCAGTATCGATATAAAAGCAGTATGGGAAAGCATGGAGGAGTGTCAAAATCTTGGACTCACCAAATCAATTGGTGTCAGCAATTTCTCTTCTAAAAGGATCAAAGAAATTCTTTCGTTTGCCAAAATCCCACCAGCTGTCAACCAGGTGAGTAACATTCAAGCCACATATTGATGTTACCATACGATGATATTTGATAGTAGAAGAAAAGTCAAAATGGTGCTAGTAACATCATTTTACACTACAACAAAAATGGCTTTTTAGGACCTTTTCTGTGGGACGCTTGTAAAAAAGGGTCCTAAAAAACTATTTAATAGGACTAATGAACTTTTGGGGTCCTTTTATAATATACTCTAGTAAACCGGTGTCCTAAAAAACTATTTAATAGGATGGATGGTTTTTTGGGGTCCTATTATCATATAATTTAATAGGACACTTAAAATGTAGATCCTAATAAAGTACTTTATAAGACATTTAATTGTTAGTGTCCCATTATGTGGTACTGTATTAGGACACTTGATCATCTGGGGTCCTATTACAATATAACTTAATAGGACACATTGTAGTTAAGTCATAAATGTTCAGTGTTATAGGACCCTTTCTAGTCGAAGTCATATTAGAACTTAACTTAATAGGACGCTTGACACTTGGGTCTTATAACTTTAAACTTTATAGGACGCTTAATCATTATGGTGTTATTATAATACACCGTAATAGGACACTTGATATTTGAGTCATAAAACATTAGTTTTATAGGACGCTTATTCGTTAGAGTTTTATTATAATATAACTTAAAAAGACACTTGACACTTGGGTCTTATAAATTTAACCTTTATAGGACGCTTAATCATTGTGGCGTTATTATAATACACTGTAATAGGACACCTGATATTTGAGTCATAAACATCAGTTTTATAGGACGCTTATTCGCTAGAGTACTATTATAACATAACTTAATAGGACACTTAACACTAGGGTCTTGTAACACTACTAGAAAATGAGTCTAATGCAACTTTTTGAATGCAACCCTTTTTAATTGTGTTGCATTTGACTCTAATGCAACTTCTTTAAACACAAAGGTTGCATTAAAAAATCTAATGCAACTTTTAGCAAAATTTTATTGGAATTGTAACCTTTTTATCTAAAAGTTGCAAATTTTACTAATAAGTTTAACTTTTTTTAAAAGGTTGCAAATTTTATTGATATTAGTAACTCTTGTTAAAAGGTTGTAACTTTTCGTCACACAAAATGTGCAAATTATCATAATATTTGATTTACAACAAATAAATAACACGAGAAAGCATAGTTTAATATTTGTTTAACCAACTCAAACAGTTAAACTTTAAATTTTTATTATTTCTCTTTAATTTAACATACTGTTAAATAACATTACACAAAATAACGAACTGTTAAATTCAAATAATTAATAACAATATAATAAAAGTAAATAATGGCTGGTTATAGAACAAACTGGAAAAAAAGGAGATTCAAGTGAAATGGGATAAAATAGAATTATATCTATATTATATAACAGAAGTTTTCGATGTAGATGATTGTGATTAGTTAATGCATGAGCGTCAAATACCTTCATATTTTTTATGTATATATTAGAAAACAAATTAACTAGCAAGAAATTTAGTTGGTTGAGTGGCTTTGATTTTAAATGATAAACCAATTGGCGCACTTTCGAATCCCATCTTGAGTCCCCCTTTATTTCAGTGTAGTTTCGTTATTTTAGCTTTTTTTTTATCTTACATGTTTGTTTTTTCTACTTTTTATTTTCTCAAAAAGGAAAACCAAAATTAATTACGAACATGTTGGTTGGTCTTATCTCAAGATTTTTTTAAATTACGATATAACTCTTTTGTGTTTATGTTTCGATGTGCAGAGCGGAGCCACCGCCAAATACCAATAAAATTCCCATAGTGTATGTAGTTATGGTATTGGTACTATAACGAGCTTATCCGATAGCGATCAAAATCAATTGCGTCCTCATCGCAATGTGTGCGTTTAGTGAGAGATAAATGACAAAAAGTAACCAATTAAAGATCGACCGCGAGTCTGCTCGAAAAAAAATAAGTGTAACTAGAGACTAGAATCGCATTTTAGTTGAATATAATTAAATTACAATATATATTACTATACAACAATATTAACTTTTTAGAAAAAAACAGGGCCAGACCCAAAGCAGTTGATTATTTTAACTCGGTTTAGTCAGCTCTGGGTTCTAATCTAGCAGTAAGTTTTCAAGATTTCAATAGTAATCGGTTTCAAGAATTCAAGGTTGTAATTAGTTATAAGATTGCAAGCTTCAATATAGATGTTTCTTCTTGAATTATTAACGAATATATATATATATAGGGTAAGGTTATTGTAAACAAGGTTAAAAGTGTGAGAAATGTGAGAAATATTGTGGAGATGACATGTGTTCTCAATCTAAATTAATTCAAAATGGTAAACAACTAATTTTATCATTAATTCAATTAATTCAAAACTTTCCATAATCGCCACCTTAATTATAGGAACACGATTTTTTTAAAAGATCTCCAAAAAAACACTATGAATAACATTGCACCCATCATTCAACACATATATAAAACCATTCAATAATTATATAACACCATTCAATAAGTATATAATACCATTTTAAAGTTCTCTATAAAAACACTACGATAACACTGCAACCACCATTCGGCACATATATAACACCATTCAATAATTATATAACACCATTTAATAAGTACATAACACTACAAAACAAGAATTATATAACAACATTCAATAATTATATAATACCATTTAATAAGTACATAACCCTACAAAATAAGTATATAACACCATTTTACCATTTAATAGCTCTGTATAACACTACAACCCCCGTCGTTCCACTACCGGCACCACCACTGTCGCTCCGCCGCCGCCATCAGGAGAGGTGGCCGACACTACCGCTACCGTTACCATTACTCTTACTCCTAAACGACGTAGGTTTAGAAAACAGGAACCCTAGGTCCAATGTTGTAGAAATCGTTTTTAGGCGGCGATTAGGCAGTCATCGGAGGTCTGCCGCCTGGATTTGGCCAAATCGGCCAATCTAGGCGGTCAAAGTCAAAATTGGCCCAAAATCGCCCAAAATTAGGTCAAACTGAACCAAATCAATCATGTGGAACACATTCTTACCTCATTTCGATCAAAGATCAATGCAATGAACGGTCAAAATTGGGGCTAGGGTTTGTATTTTCCTGTGCGTCTGGTAGGTGAAGGAGGGAGAGGCGGCGTACGGGATGAACTGATGGGAATTAGGGTTTATTATGTTAAAATATTTAACATTTAACCCCCTACATCTTTACTAGGTTATATTTAGTCCCCAAACTTATAAATTTATACAATAAAAAACATAAAGTAATGTTATATATATATATATATATAAATTTGAAAAATTATACATTAAAAGTTCATTCCGATTAATCCCGATTAATCCCTAAGCGGTACCTCACCGCCCGACTAGCGCCTAGCGCCTTCTACAACATTGCCTAGGTCATCATCATCATCGGTAGTCTGAAAGGCCATAACTTGCGCTAACCGCCGGAGATGATGAACTGGTGCTGCTGGAACCGCCACTCCACTGCCGTGTGTATGACGGCCTCTCACGGTGGTTGACAGAGACATCATCCTCATCCTCATCATCATCTGCGCGTGCGATGTAAGAGAGAGAGAGAGATCGAAATTGTAGGGATTTCGATTTACAGTTTCCTATTTTGAATGGATATAAAGACTTTTATTACCCCTACAATTTTCAATTCAGTCCAAAAAAATAAAACAAATTTTACAATTTGGTCCCTATTGATCTCAACCATTAGATCAAAGATCTAATGGTGTAGATTTTTTCTTACCCTTCTCACAAAAACTCTCTTTTTTACATGAACCTCTTATATATATATAATCATCAATTTAGTCTTGATTAGAGGTTCATGATGTAAGCCATGTTTGAACCTTCAAATCAAAGTGATTGATTGTTCCATCGGTTTATTTGAAGTGTATAATTACTTAAATATTGCCATTATGATACGATATGACTCGCTACAAAAGGTTCTAATCCTTTAAGACCTATACGACCTAATAAAGCCCATCATGGTCTACAAAGACATTTATGATCTATTATTGCCCACAAACATAATATGGTTCCGCTAAAACATTTAAATCCAATTCGGCGGTTTAAGAACCAATACGACCTAATAAAACCCAAAATGCCTATGTCTGATCTATTACCGCCAACTATAATCTAACATGGCTTGCTACAACCCAACCTAATCCTCTAAGACCCAATATGATCTAATTAAGTATAATACAAATAATCAAGACATGTATGATAGACTATTGGCATTATGATATAGTATGGCTTACTAGAACAAGATCTAACCATTTAACATTCAATATGACGTAGTAAAGCCTAACCGTTAAGACCTAATACATTCATACACAAATTATACTATAAATATACTATATATTTTAGTAAAAAAAATATAAGAAATACATAAGTTTCAATGTTACTTATTATAGCTGTGTAAGTATACTTAATAACATTTTCATATTAATTAAAAACCTGTTTTATAATTAATTTATAAGAGTAGTTTTATAATTTAAAAAATACCTCTAATTTTTTTTCCACCAAAAATTACTTCCCTCCTAAATTTTCCTCCAAATTAAACCCCGTAACCTATTTCCCTCCTACTCCAAAATTCATCATAATCGTTTTCCGCCCCAATCGATTTTATGATTTTCCCTAACCCTGTTGATTTCATTCATAACCATGAATCGGTTTCATTGAAAAGCTTCCTCCTTTTGCGCGTATTTTGGACGATAAGTTTGTGAGACCGTCTTCTTCCTCTCTATCTCTATCGGTGCATCTGTCTTTTGGAAATCCAAACTGCCGACTAACCACCATGAACCACTACCCCACCACATGTCGACCCCTACCGCCGCTCCACCCCGATCCACCACTGCTACTATCGACAAACCATCACTGTATCCGGTTTTAACAGCTTGTTTATGAGACGAAATTGAACTCTTTTTTTAGTATGCATTGTATGAAAAACATTGATGCTTTGCTTTCTATTGGTTCTCTTGATGATTTGCTTTAGCAGATTTGTTTTTTATTTTACGAGTTTGAAGTTTGAACAGGGCTGAAGATGCACGCCAACTGTTCGATGAAAGGCATCAAAGAGCCGTAGTGTTATAGCGTTGGATTTCATATTTGTTAATTTCACCTCTATGAAATTGATTGATCTTATGTCTATGTACATTTACATTCATAGAGTGTTGTTATCATAATGTTGTTTTTTAGAAAATTGGTTCACTATTTGATATATAAAAGTTAGTTTTGTCTGTATTTGGTTTCAATCTCGATACACATTTGGATTATTCTTAATTAGGTTAAATTTGTGTCTTGCTTCTTAGTAAAATTGGCTGCTTTCATTAACCTGTAAATAAGAGTGTATGTTACTAGTATTATCATGTAAATTCATAAATCTTCTTGGGCTTATAGATTGGTTTTCTCTCTAAAGTTGCCTTTATCATGCACAGGAACATTAAGGTATATTTTAACTTTTTTTATATGTATGTATTCATCTAGAAATCAGCTCATGTGATCGAATGTAAGTTTGTCAAGCTGTAAAGTATGGAGTTAGCATGCACCCTATATTGGATGGCTTCTGAAGTTATACTTTAGATTATCCATAGTTTGTAAGTGAATTAATACAATTACAAGAGTCTTTTTATTTGTGTTTGCTCTATGAATTTCCATTATCATTAGATAATTTTTATCAATTTGTATGTTTTTCACATATATGTCCAACTTTTTTTTGGTTTTGGCTGAAGTAGTTTGAAGCTCTATTAGATTACACGGTGTGGGTGTAGAGGCCAGTCCACGCTCACCAAACCACCCCGTGCTTGGCGTTTTTGACGGCGTTGCGTGCAGGGCAACAGGATTTCCACTGGCGTGGAAGGCACACGAGGAGACGACGTGACACGTTTGTGTTGGTTGGTTTAAACTAGCCGTTGAACGGCTAGTTTGATTAAAAAAACTTAAAAAAAACCCTATGTATAATCACATCTTTCACCCCATTTTTTAATTTATGTTATTTGTTTTAGTGTATTTTATTTAAATTTAAAAGTTTTTATATAATTTTTAAACGTAAAATAATAATCAACAGTGTGTGCCACGTGTTGAATAACGCCGCCCTTTCACGCCCCGTTCCACTCCTCCCTTTTTTGCTCCACGCCACTTTTCTTACGTGTGCTGACGTGGCTGCCACATGTCACATAGTGCCCTATTTTCATGCCCCTCCTCACCGAATTGTCTTACCAGGTACATAATACTCAAAGGCTCAGACCTATCTACTTTAGAACAATCGAACAGCCACTGCGCTTTTCTCCTACTGAATTTCTCATTTTGTTTTGGCAGTGGGTCAGTCGATTCTAGCGTTGGAGCGGAGCAGTCGTGATTCTACTTGTCTAGGCATCGAGCGTTAGAGAAACTGAGCAGGTCAGTGAATCAGATCATTACTGTTCACTTGTTCCATTCTTTGATTTGTATATTATTTCTTGTATTGGTGTCCATTCCTTCATAATGTATAATCTATTGCTTATCGTTGTTGTTTGGTTCATATTTTGGCTAAATTAGTTCATATTTGTTTAGTATTCGCCATTTCACTGTTTAGGATGGTTTAGCATTTTTAACATAAGTTCGGTTTGTAAGACTTGAGTAATTTGTGATGAGTTTTTTGAATGCTTTAATAAATTGTGTTGTAGAAAAAGAATGCTCTTTTAATGTGAGAGTTGAGTAATTTGGTTATTTTAGTAAGGCATACGTCTAAAGCTTATTTAGTTTGTTGTTTTCCGTTCCTTATAATGCTCCTAGTTTTGTTCCTAGTTCAAACTGGGCAATTTCATTGCTAGTAGCTATGACCGCCATTCATACATGCACGCTTCACATTGGACCAAAAAAAGGAGTCACAAAAATTGTTTTCAATTGTAGATGCTATTTGATGACATCTGCAACAATAATTCCACCCATAGGAGTTTTGTTGGAGACAAAAGTTGTCTGAAACCGAAAGTTCACCAAAATCTCTCATGGGTAGGATGCTGACTGGGATGACATGTGGTATAAAAGTAACAATGGTTAGTTTTAAGTTAACTGGGACCATTGGGAAAATATTTTAAAAACGTGGGATTATTATGTACTAAGAGTAAAGGTAGGATTATTGTGTACAAGATTGTAAACGTGGGATTATTAAAAACCAATTTTCCTTAGTTTTTCTATAAAAATGTTAGCCTGCTAGTGTAAAACTTTATTTATTTTTTTATAAAATGATTTTTGCACTATTATGACTAGAGTTTAATAAATATTTGTGGAAAACTAAAATCTAGGTCGGAGATGAAGTTTTCCTCAAAAGCATTTTAAACTCTACCGAGACTGTAGCAAGAGGAAGGGTCTAGAGCTTGGACCCAAATGATCTAGTTGGTGGTATAGAGATTGGACTAGAATGGTGTGAGGTAAACGTTCAAGTACCAATAAAAAAAGATGAAAACTTGGTAAGACCATATGGTTTATTTTCTACAATTCAAGATTGTATTGGTGCATCCATCACATGGCCCTATCCAATCATCTTGGTATGTATTTGTTAAGCTTGTGATACAAATAATTTTAATATCATGGAATTTAATGCTTATACATGGATAGTTTATTTGTAGGTAGTCCATGAGGATTGAGGACGCATGATGACTCAAGATTTTATGCTTCTTATTTCTTTAATTGCTTTTAATTTCTTTGTACAATGTTAAGACTTTATGTTAGATAATGTTATAACTTATTTATGGTTAGTGTTTTTGTTATGAACATGCTTATTTGAAATATAATGAAGTTTTATTTCTTTCATTAGTTGATGTTATACAATAATTATCAGGATGTTATATGTTAATTGTCTGTATATAAAAATGGTTTTATAATCTTATTTGGAATATTAGGACCATTTTCTTTATATTAAAGTAGCTATAACGTTGCATCATAAGGGTTCTATAAATTAGTTTTTAAGGACGCTTGTATGTGTATCAAAAGATTAAAAGTATGTAATCACATATTAGAACATTGTAAAAGTGTCCTAATATGTTCTTTTTAGGACGCTATTTAAGTTGTCTATAGACATATTATGCGACCATAAAATTGGTTTCATAATCTTATATGGTATATTAGGACCCTTTTCTTGGTACTAAATTAGTTATAATGTTACATTATAAGGGTCCTATCAATTAATTTCTAAGGACGCTTGTAAGTGTATCAAAAGATTAAAAGTATGTAGGCACATGTTAGAACATCGTAAAAGTGTCCTAATATGTTTTTATTAGGACACTATTTTGGTTGTTCAAAGACATATTACGCAACCATAAAATTGGTTTCATAATCTTATTCGAGATGTTAGGACGCTTTTTTAGTTCCGGGACTTATTACGACTCCTTTACATAAAACGCTTTTACTGTTGGTCCTATTAAATGAAAGGTCCTATAAAATGGCATTTTAGGACGCTTTTACGCGTACTAAAAACCCAGTTTTCTTGTAGTGTTAATTTTATTTGAAGGTTGAGATGAATGCACTTTGGCAACAGAAAAAACTCAACGAATTTTGCAAAGAGAATGGCATTGTTGTAACTGCTTACTCCCCATTAGGTGCAGCTGGCAATAGTGCATGGGGAGATAACCATGTCATGGAGTGTGATGTTCTTCAAGATATTGCCAAGTCCAAAGGGAAGACAGTGGCTCAGGTATTCTTTAGAACAACTTCAATGCACCAAAGTGGACACTCAGGTGGCATCGAAAGCGTTGTACCCATTGGCAGAGCCGTCCGCTTTGGTGTTCATCCTTTGCCGTCTTACACACAAACAATGTGGGTATTCGCTTTAATTAAAAAAAAATATTGAAAGTGGACAAAATATTAGAAGGAAAATTAGTGTGTTTGAAGGATGGATAGGAATCTGATGTAACAGCTTACATGATGTAACAGCTTACATGACGCATTGGTAATCATTTGGAAAAAAAGTTGAAAGTCGTGATGCTCTTAATTAACCTTTAGTTTCAAGGGAAATGATCAAATAGAAAGTTTATTTTGGCTAGGAAGGTTAGGAATCAATAAGATTATGACATGTGGCAAAATTTAAAATAAAAAGAAAGGGTATTGTAGTCAATCATATCCTTTCTTCAACCTTCTTCTCCCTAGTAACTTCAAAACTCACCATCTTCAACCATTTCTTCACTTTCTATCTTAAGAATCTCTATATTATAGTGCGATTTTCAACACCAATCAATGATTCAAACACCGATCAACGTGTTCTTCAGTTTTTTTTTAAGAAAACTCAGTTTAATTTCATTTAAAATCTCGTTTTTTCCCGTGATTTTGAAGATAATCACTCGATCCGTTCGATTCGATCGCTCATAAGTGTTTCTATCATTCAAATTTCGTCAATCGTTCAAGAAACCGGCTTCGATCCATGTAAGAAATTCTTTAATTTCATTTTTACGATCTAGGTTTTTGATTTAGTTATTGCGTTTTACGATCTTGGCGGGGTCCGGGCCGGGACGACAGCCCCTGGTAGCAGGGACCAATGGGCGGCAGCCCCTGGCGGGGTCCAAGGGGCAGAGCCCCTGGCTGGGGTTGAGCGTTTTTAGAGAGAACACTTTCTTTGGTATTTTTATGTCATTGTGTTTTAGAACTAAGACATTTTTATGCGTTTTCTGGTTATTGCGTTTTAAAAAAACACATTTTTGAAATGTTTTTAGTCATTGCGTTTTAGGTAAAACACATTTTTAGGTGTTTTCAGTCCATTGCGTTTTACAGAGAACACTTTCTTTTGTTTTTTTAGGCCATTGCGTTTTAGAAATGAGACATTTTTAAGTGTTTTCTGGCAATTGCGTTTTATAAATAAGACATTTTTTTGTGTTTTTTATGCATTGCGTTTTAGGTAAAACACATTTTTATGTGTTTTCAGTCTATTGCGTTTTAGAAACTGCACTTTCTTTTAAGTTTTTAGGCTATTGCGTTTTAGAAATAACACATTTCTTTGTGTTTTCTGGCCATTGCGTTTTACAAATAAGACATTTTCTTTGTGTTTTTGATGCATTGCGTTTTAGAAAAATGTCATTTTTTAGGTTTTTTTTTCCATTGCATTTTATGCAACTGGGTTTTTTCCATTGCGTTTTACGCCACTGGGTTTTCAAATTTTTTTTTCGAAAATATAGCAATAGTATACTCGTTTTAAGGATAAAAAAACGCTCGTTTTTTTGGTGCAATTTTTATAAAAAAATAATGTCGTATGAAACAGTTATTAACGTTTAAAAAATTGGGGGATTTAGAGGTGAGAGAAACTATTGCCTTGGATTAATTAGAATGCCCTAAACAAACTTACGCGCCTTTTTTCTTCCCTTCAATTTCCATCATTTAATCATTTAATCATTTGAAAAAAAAAGTTGAAAGTCGTGATGCTCTTAATCAACCTTTAGTTTCTATGCTCTTTATTTTTCAATCTTACTCTTAAGTGGGAAGATATTCTTTAAAAGTAACGTTTTTAATCACACTTATTTATTTTTTTCTGTTCAAAATTAAAGATAACTAGGATTTCGACCCGCCGCAATGCGGCGGGGATTCTTTAGTTATAACTAAGTCGATCTAGGACCCGTACGTTATGTTAAACCTGTCAAACGGAGAAAAAATACACGATGTAAAAACGTTCACCCACACACGCACGTTGCGTCGTGTTAACTCGCAAAATTTAGAACGAAACGTAAAAACGTTAAACCAAAGACGCACGTTACGATGTGTTAAGTCACAAAATTCAGAACCAAGCATAAAGCGAAAATTTTGCGGAAAATGAAAACTACTATAAAGGACTAAAGTTGAAAGTAAAAAAAGTTATGAGGATAGATTGCAAAAGATAAAAAAGTTTTGGATTAAAAGTAAAAAAAACAAATAGTTTTGGGTTAAAAATAATTTATGAACTACCTTTGGGTGGAATGTAAAAAAAAATCAATTTTTTTTGGAAAACCCCCAAAGCCAAGGTTACAACAACCTTATGCATAACTATTTTTTCTTTGAAAACCCCCAAAGCACACCCCGCGTTGCGGCAGGGTGTAAAACGGTGTCAAATAGTACTAATGCCACACAACCGTCATCGACCATCAACACTGACTCGACCCAGGATATGCGTGCTGCGACGAACCTGTCAACATGAAAAAATAGAGGTAAAAACGTTCAACCACACATGCACGTTGCGCCGTGTTACCTTGCAAAATTTGAAACAAAATATAAAAAAAGTTGAACCACAGTCGTACGTTG
Organism: Helianthus annuus; assembly: GCF_002127325.2. NCBI lineage: Eukaryota > Viridiplantae > Streptophyta > Magnoliopsida > Asterales > Asteraceae > Helianthus > Helianthus annuus. The sequence continues at coordinate 33,247,255 of NC_035444.2, read as the reverse complement.
CGTCGTATTAACTCGAAAAATTTAGAACTATACGTAAAACGAAAATTTGCGAAAGATGAAAACTAAAAGCGACAAAAGTTGTGAAATTATAAATTGCAAATAATGAAAGTTTTGTGTTAAAGTTAAAAAAACAAATTGTGTAGGGTTAAATGTGCAAAAGGCAAAAATCTTTGAACTAAAAGTAAAAAAATCAAGTTATTTTTTTGAAAAACTCATAAAGCATAATGTACAAGTTCTATTGCATGTTTTTGTTGCTTCTTTATAGTAGTTTTAATAATACATTGATTATGAAGTCAAAAACTAATAGGTTCACAGCAAATGTACAGATTTCTTTACGATGGTTATATGAGCAAGGTGTAATTATAGCAGTAAAGAGCTTCAACCCAGAAAGGATGAGGCTGAACCTTGACATCTTTGACTGGTGTTTGACTGAGGAGGAATTGGGTAAAATTGCCCAAATTCCTCAGCGCAAGCTTGTTTATCTAATCGGATCACTAATGACTACCGAGCATAACGATTTATTGGCTGAGATCGATGCAGACATTGATTGAAGAAATAATTTGATCAGTTGAAGATTATGTTATGAATACTTAATACGATTTGATGTTGCCAGTTTGGGAGTATGCTTATCTATAAATTGCTTATGCAGGCTACAACAATTTGAATATAGATTTACAAATAATTAAATTCTAAAATTATGTACGTTGTGGATTTAATATTGACATATGGTGAATGTTGGGGAATTTCCAGAAACCGGACGATCAGAGAGGCGTGTAATCACTCTCAGATCAAATTATTTCGGTGGTTCACCCGAATAATTCAATCGGATACAACTCTGATTTCGAGAAATTGAACTAGTGTATGTTCTTTTGTGTGAATTGATGAACCAGAAGAATTGTAATAAAAAATTGAATACGAAAATAGGGTTTTGGGGTGTAACTGCCCAATGGCAGTTAATCCAATTTTTGGACAAAACTGACATTTAACTGCCATTTTCAAACATTTCGAAAATGTGGCAAAATTCAGAAAAATAAAATTTCTGTCACATTTTTATTAAAGCAATTTAATAAAAATAAAAATTTTCAAACAGCTAGACCCTAGCCAGGGGCTCTGCCCCTTGGACCCTGCTCCCAGGGGCGCTGCCCCCGGACCCCCGCCATGGGGGCGCTACCCCCTTGGAACCCCCGTAGAGTACGGGCTCCGCCCGTACACTTCGAATAATAATAACTCAAACAAGCGTGCACTCCCGCACCTCCTAACTTGCTTGATGTGTATTATTATTCGCTTTGATCACCAAGTCAATCCCCGATTACACTAAAATATCTAACATTCCTCCCCCATTTTAGCGTAATCCTTGATTAACTTAAGAAATTCACAACAAATCAAACTTATGCATAAATGAAATATCGCGACGATTGAATTTCACCTTAGTATATTACACATTCCAAATATTCGAATATAGGGGTGTCGCTAAGGATTGAACCCTTTCTATTCTGTGAATACATGAAGATAATATACACACAAGTTTACATACTCTAATGTTCTTTCTTGACACTATTTTTACTAGCCTGTGTCCCATCCTTCAATGAACATATCAAAGCCAAGTCCTAGCTTCTTGAAGCGGCTAAGCTTCATGCTCATATAGGTAGCTCTTTATTCTTGCACCTGCATATGCAATTTTTCAAAGAACTATTAAGAAGAGAACCTTCAACCTCCTTTAACTTGCAGGTCTGAACACATACCTTGGGATGATGCTACTAATGTGTTCCAATTTCTAGATGTTAAGCTTTCCACATTGAATTCAGCACCTAACGTCATATTAGGTGGGAATTGGGTATCTTAACACCAGAAATCTCAGGTGGACTTTAATCCCATCCCTACAGCCGCCTTGTGCACAAGATCTCTACATAACTCTTTGGTTAAGTGGTCGGCTAAATTCTGTTGAGTTCTCACAAACTCCACCGATATCACCCCTTGTGTGATGAGCTCACGAATCATGCTGTGTCTAACACCTAAGTGTCTAGACTTCCCATTATACACTTGGTTATATGCCTTAGCCAAGGTAGCAGCACTATCACATCTAATAGATATTGGTGATATAGGTTTGGGCCACAATGGAATCTCATAAATCAAGTTTCTTAGCCACTCAGCTTCTTTGCCAGCTGCGGCTAATGCTACAAACTCAGACTCCATTGTCGAATCAGTTATGCAAGTCTGTTTCTTAGATGCCCAAGATACGGCACCTCCTCCGAGCAGAAAAGTCCATCCACTCGTGGAAGAATGATCTTCCTTGTTTTTAATCCAGCTTGCATCCGAATAACCTTCTAAAACCGAAGGAAATCCAGTATACGTCAAACCATATTTCATGGTTCCTTTCAAGTACCTAAATACTCGATTCATTGCTTGCCAATGACTTGCACCTGGATTGCTAGTATACCTACTAAGCTTTCCAACAGCATAAGCTATATCCGGTCTAGTGCTAATCATGGCATACATGAGGGATCCAATGGCCCTTGAATATTCAAGTTGGCTTGAATATTCAAGTTGGCTTACAGCTACACCTTCATTAGGTGAGAGCTTAAAAGCATGATCCATTGGAGTGCTAACCGGAGAACTATCATGAAAATTAAACTTTTTCAATATCTTCTCAATATAATGAGATTGAGAGATAGATATGCCATTGTTCTCCCTTTTGATCCTTATACCAAGGATCACTTCCGCCTCCCCCAAGTCTTTCATATCAAAACAAGATGACAAAAATTTCTTTGTTTTATCAACTTGATCCTGGTCAGTACCGAAGATCAACATGTCATCTACATATAGACAAATTATGACTCCTTTCCTAGAATCATCAAATTTGCTATATACACACTTGTCTGCTTGGTTTAATACAAAACCATTAGACAAAACCACTTCATCAAACTTTTGATGCCACTGTTTTGGTGCTTGCTTTAAGCCATATAATGACTTAACTAGCTTACACACCTTATGCTCATTGCCAGGCATAACAAAACCCTCTGGTTGTTTCATATATATCTCCTCATCCAAATCACCATTCAGGAAAGCAGTTTTCACATCCATTTGATGAATTACAAGATTGTGTATTGCAGCCAAGGCAACCAACAATCTAATAGTGGATATTCTTGCTACAGGAGCATATGTATCAAAGTAGTCAATTCCTTCCTTTTGTCTAAAGCCTTGGATAAACAATCGGGCTTTAAACTTTTCAATTGAACCATCTACTTTCATCTTCTTCTTGAAGATCCGTTTACAACCAAGTGGTTTACACCCAGGGGGTAGATCAGACAGTTTCCAAGTGTTATTCTGCATAATAGAGTCCATCTCATCATTTATAGCTTCTTTCCAGAAAGCTACATCTCGAGATGCCATGGTTTCACTATAGGTTTTTGGATCTTCCTCAATATTGAAGCAATATAGATATTGAATTTTAATTTCATCTCTAGATCCTTCAACCAAATATAGCTGAAAATCATCACCAAATGATTTAGCTTTTCTTGCTCTACCACTCCTCCTAAGTTCCGGAGGAGCATCAATCACTTGATCAGCCACGTGAGAGTTACTAGAGCTTGGAACCATGTCTCTAGGTCTAGGCATTGAAGAGAATCTATTCTCATCATACTCTGCAGTTCTTGCCTCAATAACCGTATGCACTGACACATAGTCATTTGGTTCTATAACATAGAACCTGTGAGCAAATGAATGCTCCGCATACCCAATGAAAATGCAGTCAATACCTCTTTCCCCTATGTTCCTTATCTTAGGATCAGTGAGCCTCACCACGGCTCTACAACCCCAAACTCTCAGCTTATGCAGCTCAGGTGGTTTTTTATATCAAAGCTCATAAGGGGTGGTCTTGTTCCTTTTATTTGGAACCCTATTTAGCAAATAGCAGGCTGTCAACATAGCCTCACCCCAAAAGCCCTCACTTAGGCCCGAATAGGATAACATGGTATTGACCATTTCCTTTAAAGTCCTATTTTTCCTTTCCGCCACACCATTTTGTTCCGGTGTGTAGGGAGCTGTGGTATGGTGTATTATTCCAGTAGATTGGAAATACACCGGATCAAAGTACTCACCACCTCTGTCCGTAGGGTTTTGATTAACCCACTCCGATGAAGCTCTACTTCTTGTTTATAAATCTTAAACTTTTCAAGAGCTATGCAACAAATAAACGTAACAAAATCTAGTAGCATCATCTATAAATGTTACTACATATTTTTTATTACCTAGAGATGGTGTAGCATGAAAATCACATAGATCACTATGTATCAAATCTAACACTTTAGTTTCCCTATGAACATGTTGCATGAAAGGCTTTTTGGTTATCTTATTCAACTTGCAAACATGGCATTTATCGTTGTTTATGTTAATAGGCGGAATTAGGCTCATTTTAGACATTTCTTTAACCCTTTTATAATGTACATGTCCTAGTCTAGCATGCCATAATTCCGATTCAGTCAAGTTGTTTCTACTACTAGTTGAAGCTATACAATTTGCATTACTAGTTGAAGCAACACAAACAGATTCATTCATGAACGAGACATCAACATTCAACATAAACATACCATTACATAGATAACCGAAACCAACAAAGGTACCATGTCTTGACAAGATATACTTGTCACTTTCCAATACTTGTTTGTACCCACAATTATTCAACACAGTGCCACTTAACAGATTCTTTCGAATCCCGGGCGCATACAAAACATTGTTCAAAAGTAAAGTTTTCCCAGAAGTAAACACAAGATTAACAGTTCCTATTCCCTTGATTGGTTCAGTTGCAACATTCCCCATCTTTATGATAGACCCGTCTTCGATTGGTTGAAAGTCTTTAAACCAACGAAGATCCTTGCACACATGACTTGTTGCACCTGAATCAACCCACCAAGCAATGTCATCATTCTGCACATAAAATGCCTAAGAAATTAGTGACACATAATTCTGAACCGAATTATTAAATTGTACTAAATTCTGACCTTGCTTGCCCGGGTCCTTGGACCTGCTAGAACCAGCCTCTTGCTTGTCCTTTGAACCAGATTTCTTGTTTTTCTTCATCAACTTACAGTCCTTCTTAAAGTGACCAACCTTACCACATTTCCAGCAAGGGTAATTCGGCTTTTTGTTTGAACCCGAATTGTTGTTTCCTTGAAACTTGCGTTTCCCTTTGAACTTACTGTTTCCTTTGGATGATTCACCCGTTTCAACCATGTTCACAGAACTTGATCCAGCCCGTTTCTTTTCATCATTGACCAACACATTTTCCTGTGCTCTCAAGCCTTCTTCAATTCTGAAGTGACTTCCAAGTTCAACCAAAGTTAACTCTCCTTTCTGATGTTTCAGATTATGTTTAACATCTCTCCAGGAAGGAGGTAACTTGTCAATGATACTCGAAACAGAGATGGATTCATCCATCTTCATATCATGTTGGGCAAACTGCCCCAGAATTCGTAGCAATTCATGATATTGTTCCATCACAGGCCGTTCATCAACCATTTTGTAATTATTGAAATTACTGACAAGAAACTTCTTACTAGAAGAATCTTCTGCCATGTATTTGGCTTCCAACGTGTCCCACAGTAACTTTGCAGTTTCAACATTTTGATAAACATCAAATAAGGGATCAGACATACCGTTCAGGATGTGGCCAAGACAGATATAATTGTCGTTCTCCCACTTCGACCTCTTCCTGATTTGCACCAAATTTCCCTCCTCTTGTATCTCCGGGATTGGAGTAGTCAACACGTACACAACCTTCAACGAACTCAGAAGAAAATGCATCTTCTTCTGCCATCTTCGGAAGTCCACACCTTCGAACTTCTCCAGTTTGTTCTCCTTGATTATCATATCCTTCATCGATCCGCTTGCCATCTTCATAGAAATTAATTTGATCTTTGTTGGGGAATTTCCAGAAACCGGACGATCAGAGAGGCGTATAATCACTCTCAGATCAAATTATTTCGGTGGTTCACCCGAATAATTCAATCGGATACAACTCTGATTTCGAGAAATTGAACTAGTGTATGTTCTTTTGTGTGAATTGATGAACCAGAAGAATTGTAATCAAAAATTGAATATGAAAATAGGGTTTTGGGGTGTAACTGCCCAATGGCAGTTAATCCAATTTTTGGACAAAACTGCCATTTAACTGCCATTTTCAAACATTTTGAAAATGTGGCAAAATTCAGAAAAATAAAATTTCTGTCACATTTTTATTAAAGCAATTTAATAAAAATAAAATTTTTCAAACAGCTCGACCCCAGCCAGGGGCTCTGCCCCTTGGACCCCGCCAGGGGCTGCCGCCCCTTGGACCCTGCCCCCGGACCCCCGCCAAGGGGGCGCTGCCCACTTGGAACCCCCGTAGAGTACGGGCTCCGCCCGTACACTTCGAATAATAATAACTCAAACAAGCGTGCACTCCCGCACCTCCTAACTTGCTTGATGTGTATTATTATTCGCTTTGATCACCAAGTCAATCCCCGATTACACTAAAATATCTAACAGTGAATGTTTCATTGACATGCTTTGCGCTTTACATACGTGTTAGTTGCTTTTGAACTCCAAAGGAAAATTTACGAAAATGTCATTTGACCAACGTTCTTTACGAAAATGTCACGTTCATGCGTCCGTGGACGGACTCCTACACATGGGATGCGTCCGGATGCAAGGGATGCGTCGGGGAGGCATGGAATGCGTTGGGGAGGGCATGGGATGCGTCGGGGGAGGCGTGGGATGCGTCGAGGATGGTCTCTTCAACATTTGAAAGGACACGTGTCAGCTCCTCTTTCATGGACTCTTCAAGGTGACACACAGACTCCTCCCATGTGGAAGAGTCCGTCCACGGACACATGAACGTGACATTTTCGCAAAGAACGTTGGTCAAATGACATTTTCGTAAATTTCCCAATAAATAAATAAATTTATTACAGTAAGACAACTGCCACATAGCCAATAGAAAGGAGGTTTGAATAAAACCAGTCATGGTTGATCTTCAGAAATAAAAATAACTAGATTTGTTGGTGTTACGCGTTGCGGCGAAACGAAGCAAATAATAAGGCAAAACAAACGTTATTTGAAAAAAGAAGCAACTTGTTTAGAAAGGTAAACCGTCAGAAAATCAGTTCAGTTTATCATCGTACCGTTTTATAATACCAAATAAATACTCTATTTTGAATACATGTTTGTTTTTAACAAAACTTCTACGGGAATGTTAAGGGAAAAAATGACAAATCTAACTTATTAAAAAATATCTAATTAACTAAAAAAAGAAATATTATCTAGAAAATGAAAAAATAATTATTAAAAATAGAAAATAAATGAGAGAGGAAATATGGTTTAAGTAAAGAAAAAAATGAAAATATGTTAAAAAGTGTAGGCAAAAATAATAATTAAATATTACACTATTAAAATAATAAATAATTTAAAACTATATATTATTATAAAATTAAAATTACTATTCATGAATCTTCGTCAACAATCTATACTTTCAATAAAAGGAGAAATACAAGTGACATAAGAAAAGCTGATGTGTCAGCTTGAGAACATGTCCAACAAGGCTTTTCTTATGTCATTATTACATCATAAAGGCTAATAAATAAAGACTTTAAAATTCAAAGTTGGTCCACTTTCACCATTTCCAAAGGTCTGCCCATTCAAAATTACCACTATTCATCAGTGGTAATCAAACCACTGATGATTCCAAAGATCTGGCCCACATTTAGATTCCAAAGGTCTGCCCATTCAAAATTACCACTGTAATCAAACCTCTGCATCAAACCACTACCCATTCAAAATTTTGGCTCCAGTTTCAAAATTTAAACATGGCTCCAGATTCAAAATTTAAACAACAGACGTATAAAAAGGGTAATCTTTGTTTCTCTATGCTTTATCACCTCTCAACTCTCTCTCTAAAATTCACTTTCGTCTCTCTCTATCTTCTTCAATCTCATTTCACAAACCCTAAACCAATTTCATTTCACAGAGAACTTATTAATTTACAATCAACAGACCTCATCGTTTCCGTTATACTTGCTTCTTGGAGGAAAATCAAAACAAGCGCACAAATATCGACATAAATAAACCATTTCTAGATCTCACCACTTTCTTCTTTATCCAGAAACAAACACAATCTGATTACACAAATGGAGCTACCGGTGATCGATCTACAGCCGTATTTATCCGCCAGTCACTCCGGCGATCGGAGCCGTTCTCCTTAGCACCAGGTAAGTAAGTATTCACTATTTTATTTGTTGTTCGATTTGTTTATCTTGGGGTTTGCTAGGGATTTGAAAGTTCAAATATGAAAATATGTGAAATTTGAAATAATATGTTTGTAGAATGAATGGTGGAATGTGAGTAGCAGCTTTATTACTAATTTCTGCATCGGTTCCGTGATTAAAGGATCTGTGTTGAATTGTTTCAACGGACTTTAGTGTTTCTCTGATGGTTGTGTTTTTGGGGATTGTAGTCACTGGTACTTGATAGGAAACTAGGTATATGTTATAATGCATAATGTACAAGCACTTCTTATTGGTCTACTTTGTAGGAGGGAAAAAAGTATACTGGTTTTGATGATTAGATGGTGGAAGTATGTAAATGTCACAACCTCCGCCCCCCATCTGTCTCGGGAACGGGCAGCTGCGAACTTAGTGGCGGTGGTATCGGTTATTAATTAATTATTTTGGCAGCGGAAATTTCATCAGAACCGTAGTTAGGAAATATTTTATCAGAGTAAAACCACCATATTTTTAAATATATAATCACATGAGTAAAACCCAAGTTTCTTGTTATAACATGTTTATAGGGATAACCCTTATTTTATTGAATTTAAAAGATCGTCTTTTAGGTAACTTTTATCGGCACATTTTTCCAAGCCGTCAGTGCTCACGAGGTGGCTTTATTCTAATTGGCTTTCACATTGTGTTACCTGAAACGCGTTTTAAAAACATTTTATCAGCAAGAAATACTGGTGAGTGAATCCCAGTTTAATCAAGAAAAATGTTATCAATTTAAACAGTATTGAGAGCGATTACAATGTTTATATCTACACAATTACTCATTCAGTACTTGCCACTCGACCGTATCTGTGGCTATGGTCATATCACACATTGGCTAACTCGTTGTCCAATTGTGAAGGTTATCAAGTAATGTATAAAAAACCCCATAATACCGGCAGTAATTGAAGAATTACAAAGACTCAATGACTGCTAAATTGCATTGTAAAATATTTAAGATTTTGTAAAAACTGTTTATAAAAAGGAGATTACTCACATTTCTATTATAGGGCTTTCCTTTGGGACTTCCTGGTTATAATCTAGTAATTAAACAATGCACATGTGTTAGTATGATAACCCGTTTCAACATTAGTAATACCCTTCCCGAGAACGGCATTCCAACGACTACGTCGGGCAGAACAACGACAGCCGTTACGGAACCCTAGATCAATCGGGCAGAGTATCTAATACGTATCCAGGGGTTATGATACTTACAACGAGACAGAGCTTCGCTAATAAGGGGGGTATTATACCCGTGTATAATGCCTACACTTTAGAATTGAGAGAAAGAAATGAATTCTGAACGAATTGAAATGGACAGCCGATGCCTCCTTTATATAGTGTCTGACTTAGCTTTTCTCGCTGCCTGCGTAATACAAGACCAGGGTTTGCGCGGCCCGCGTCAACCCGGTCAACAGCGTAGCCTTGAGGTGTCACTACCCTAGCTTCGCCACGTGTCGCCACGTGGTGGCTTCCGGAGGAGGGCGGGTGGCCTGCCTTGTCGCGGCCCGCGTCAACTAATGGTGTGGCCTTACGCGGCCCGCCTAAACTTATTTTTTTTGTTTTTTATTTATTTTTAATGCTATATTATATTTCGGGTTCATTTTTCACGTATGGGGCGTATTTTAAGAAGTGTAGGGTGTCAGGGGTGCTTTAGGAGGGTTGTATAACTCTTGGGTTATTTAATACAATATATAGTGCACTTACATTAAGTATAGTGACCCAATTCCACTTATCCCTACGTCACGAGACAGAACCCCAACGAATTTAGGCAGAGCCTGGACATACGTTACGGGGCCCTACGTCACTTGGACAGGGTACCGGTGATCAGGGGTTAAAATACTTAAAATAGGGTAGGGCTTTGTAGGATTTAAGAGTGAATTACTAAGGAAAATTGGGTACGTATAAAGTGACAGTGAGAAAGTGAGGTGAAGACATGAAGTTTGAGTAAAATGAAAGATGAACTTCATCATCTTATTTATACTTGAATTTCTAAGCTTGGTCTTTACGTTTCATTAGCCACGTATCCATTTGTATTGAATTTCTTCTTATCCATGCAATTCTATCAAACTTTAAGTTCTATCCTTTGATTTAAGTAAGACACGTACTGCTTAATATAAATTTTCGATTCTTTCTTTTTAAATTATACATGCAGACGTAGGCATGTAATTCTCAAATGAGTTTTAATTGTAAGTTTAGATTAATATATTATTATTATAATTATTTTAATTAATATATATTATAATTAGTTTAACTATTTTACTCCTTTGGCGCCTATAACTTTAAGAGGACCCGGGGTGGGTTGTTTTTGTTCCATGATGAATTCCACCACGCCGTTATACACGGCCGCCACTCACATCCACCACGTGTGGAAGAGTTAACGCGTTGTGGTGGTCACGCGTTGAACTTTGGAACTTTGTGTATGGTGGGTTGTACTATAGTGCTGAGGAGTTGTACACTGATGGAATAAATAAAAAAGGTTGTGATACCATCACTAGTGATACCACCCCCTCTACATTTCTATCACTAGTGATAGAATATTGGTTGTGCACATGGCATGACTTGATTGGATAGTGGGAGTGATAGATTCTATCACTAGTGAACCACCCCTAGTCCCCTAAAAGTATAACGTTTTATAAAATACTGAATATGCCATTAGAACAAAAATAATTTTATCTATATTTTGAACCAAGTTTCATTAAAAACAGAGCAGGTTCAAATATAATGTATTTTTGCCAAAACATCTTATATTTTTATTGGTCAACTTACCCATGATGCATCCTTTAAATAACATAAGTTTTTTATATATTTTATATAAATAAAATTTTGGGAATGTTACAGGAAAAGACACAGTTTCTAAGCAGGAGTGACAGATCATTCATTTGGCATTAACATTGTTCTGATAATTTTGAGTGCTAGGTTTGACATCAAGTCATTAACAGTGTTCTATTTAGTGTTTTTTGTTATAACGATGAACACTATGCATATTGTTATAAATATTAAATATAAAACTTTGAAATCCATGCTGGTTTGCTGGTTGGAAGGCAACTTGTGTGGCATAACAGTCAAAGTCTAACTTAATCTTAAGAAATGAAGGGATTATATGAGAAACTCTTAGCAAAAACTCAAACTGTGGTATGTAAAGTTTTATTTCAGTGTTCAGTACCAAGGAGAGCATTGATAGTTACCGTTTTTTTGTTTTTGTGATGAAAGTTTATTGTGGAACTTGAATTTTGACGATCAAGAGCTGCATCTGCTGTTTCCGGTTCGATCGAGTTGTTTTACACTCTTACTACTCAATCATTCTTAATTATTTGCATCTGTTGTTTCAGGTTAATAGACAGGGAAAACGAGCTTCGGCAATCTGCTCAAAGACCACCGTTGGATACCTAGACAAGATCTAAGCTTTGCAGGAGTTTCACATCTCCAAAAGAAGCCAAAAGCTCAGAAGCAGAGGATTAAACCTTCTCGTCACTGAAATCATCCCTTCTAAATGGTATTAAATAATGTCCACACCAGTTTTCAAACTTCTAGATTAATATTCGATTTTTTTTGCAAAAATAGTGGACTTAAGTATCAAAAGAGTGCTTATAGGTGGCAAGAGAAATTTTAAGCGCTTTTAGGTACTTTGCTCATCCAAACAGCGAATGATGTGTGCTAAACAGACTATAAAAATTAACCAAATTAGACTCTCTAAACTAGACACTACAAAGCTTTAATTCTAGACTCGACCTAAAACCACACAATTGGCAAGTGTACCGATCAATGTAGTATAATCTAGGAAGTCCGGATATCGAACCACAGGACTCTATGTATCACGTAAATTAGACTCTAACAGATGCTGACAGACACGACTTAACTTGTTTATTTGTTTTAGGGGGGGGGGGGGGTTACGGAAAATCTCGGAAATCTATATTACTACTAAATTAAACTAGAATTAGACTAAACACGAATTAAGACTGAGGACTTTCCTTATATGAGAACAAGGCCACCTAGACAAGAATCCTGGATCATTTTTAAGAGATTACCAATTAAATTAACTGTATGAATTATGGAACCGGGATCGTATGATACTAAACCTATTAAGAACCAACTAAGCCCCTCGACCCTTCTCAAGGAGAAACCTGTGGAACTACCTAGGCCGTTAATCCTACCGGTTATAAGACGTCTTCCCAGTTGTCTAATTATTGTATAAGTACCCTAATGTAAACTACTCTTTCCCAATCATAGATCTAGGGTAGTTTGGAGTAATTAATTTGACTTGATAGACTAATAAAACCGACATGTAAACCAAGACATGACCTTTTCCAAGGACTATCTAAAGCAATTCGCCGGGTAAGATCTACCAATAGCCCCTCACTTCCCAGGTATTAGGACTAGTAGAACACTAAGACTTAGCAAATTATTACCATTTACTTCTAGAGATTACAGGCCGATTCTCCCTAAAGAGTTAAGGTTTTCTAACGTGATATAGACACTCACCGAAATCCTAAACCCTAATATGACTCTATGTTGTGATATAGACCGTCACTAAGAATCATATGAAGCAAATAATAACAATAAACCGAATCAAAGCACGCATATACATCAAACCATTAAACCAAACCGTTTACTAAACACAATTAGTTCATAAGAATCATGCAATTAATAAAACCGGTAAAATCTTTACATCAATCCATTCATCAAGTCTAGGTGGCTTAAATGTTTAGCCAAGCATACTAAAACGTGAAAACAAAACAAAGATGTCTAACAAAGAATTCATTGCAACAAGTTCTAAAGAAAGAAATCGACAAAACAAGGGATTAGAAAACCCGATAGATCCTCCGATTCTTCGCCCTTGACTCGTACCAATGATTCCAAAGCCTTGAGATCTCCGATTCTGCGCCAAGAATGCTCCAAGTTCGCCCAAAAAAGTCTCAAATTCGTAATTAGGGTTATATGTTGTTTTCTTGGGAATCATTCCTCAAAACCCTAGCTGCTAACAACAATTTTACGAAATAGAGGCTTGGCGTGGCGCGAGGGGGGCTAGGCGTCACGCGGCGTCCCCCTCTCCTGAATATTTTATTTTTTCTTGATTTCAGCTTTCCGATTCGCGTACGGATCCCGTTTTTCTTCCAAACTGCTCGTTTTGACTCGTTTTTAATCACTTTAAGCTACGGGACCTGAAATCAATGCTTAACGTCAGCAGTATCGAAATTCTAACCTAACCTAGACTCAAAATAACCGAAAACTGACCAAAATATACACTATAAACATATGTACTTTGCAGTACATCAAACATCCCCACACTTACTCTTTTTTCGTCATCGAAAAAGAATTATGCAACGGAATCATAGACAAATAATCACTCGGGTCGAAAACATAGATATATTTAATTAAAACCAAGGCTTGCGTTAGCTGCGATTGCGAATATACTTGTCCACTTTAAACCTGAATCCAATTCTAAGCCCTTATCATGTGAATTTAATTTAAGTGCGGTCAGTCTACCTAGGGTCTCACACTAGAATCTACAGTCCACCTACTCCCGCCTCAAGCTTATAGGACTAAAGGAACGATCACTGGACCAATTCCCAACCGTCTTATATCAAAACCAAGAGAGTTTACAATCAAATTTTTTTTTCTTTTTTTTACATCATTCGTGAGTCTAGACGATGCTTTCCCTAACCAAGAGGCAATCCGGCTGTAGAGTCGCTATCCTCAACCACAGATTACTTAGGTTTTCGGTACTTTTTACTTTTTCTTTGCACATTCAATTTCACACACCCTAGCGGTAATCTTGCTGTAGAGTCGCTATCCCCAGCTCAGATTACATAGGAATGCATTACTTTCATTTAGTTTCTAGCTCACTTTTTATTCTATTTTTTTTCATAATCACAAACTCCAACGGTTTTAACTTATAACAGTGCCCCTTATACTATTATTGGCAGTTTTAGTTTCCCACATCTCCAAGGCGAAAACCCACTAGCAGACCAACAATTAAGGTATATTAACTCAAAGGACTTAAAACCAAACCCGGGCCTATCCACATATCCCTAACTAGATGCAAGCTCGATTTATTTAAGTCTCATATTATTATTATTTCAACCCAAGCAAAAATTCACCTATTCTATCATTTTCCGTTTTAATTGCAAACTTCTTTTATTCGAAAGACATTTTCTGATTTTTTTTGTGTTTTTCATAAATAAGACTCGATTATTTACATGTATCCCATCCCCACACTTAGAGATTGCATTGTCCCTAATGCAAAAACGAAAATACGACTCAACAACTACCTAAAAATAAAAACTGCAAACGAAATGTAAATAAAATATACAACAACAACAACAAAAAGGGAAAACGACTTAACTGAATATGTGAGACTGTCAAAGTGCCAGTCGTTTCCACATAAACGCCCTCCAATACCGAACGTGCTCAGCAAACAATACCAAAAACTCTCTCTCACACGAACGGAAAGTGGCTCCAATCATCAACCTAAAGCAAACATACCATACCAAACAACTATCAAACGTTCAACGTACAAACATCCGAAATTCAAAAGAAAAATAAAAACATATGTCTTACTAGTACAACCAAATCGAACTACTAAAACAGCATAAAAATAAAATAGACATGAAAGGATATATGCTGCTTCAGTCTCTCTCCATCACTCCTCATCTGTATCCTCCTCTATCTGCTGCACTCCTGAACCTCCAGCCTGCTGCCATCCATACTGTCCAACATAGCCATAACCACTTTGTCTTCCCCACTGATCGTACCCCGGGTACTGTCCATAGACGTACGGGGTCTGCTGCTCACCTCCATACTGTGGTGGAGGAAGTAACCTGGAAAAAGGTGGAGGAACCTCTAGGCTCACACCTGCCATCATATACCTGAGCATGTCATCCTGGCGGTGGTGGCTCTGCATCGTCCACTGGTGATCAACTCTCATCCTGTTTTCCAACTGATCAAATCGCTGCTGGGTCATGTCATACGCAGCCTCAGGAGTGAACGGGCTAGGTCGTGATTGCCTAAGTGGTTGCTGTGGAACTGAGACCTCACGCCTCTGCCGAGGTACCGGCTGACGTGGCGGAGGAGCGCCCTGTGATTGATTCCATTCCGGCGGGTCCGAAGATGTTAGAACACCCGCTAACTGTAAATCCGCAACACTCCAATAAACCGTTGGAAAACTCACATGCATCTGTTCCACCTTATATTTCGTGAGAGCCCGTACATTCCTTGCCAACCTAGCTATGTAAGGCCCAAGATCCATTGCATCCCGTTTTCCTCCCCTACGAGGTCGATTGCACGACCATGCGAAGAAACTTGCCAAGTTCCAATTCCTTTTTTTCCACCATACACATCAACGCAAAAATATCCAACCAATTTGCCTTATTCTCACCCGACTTTCTCGCCACACCCGTAGTCGCCAATACCTTCAGAATATACCTATGTATCGGATCGCGAACCGATGTGATAAGGTTCGTTTGGGCGAACTGTTGAGTCGCACTTGTTTCCCAAAATCTAGCCAAATCCGTCGAATCCAAACACTTCGGCCGAGGATGATTGTACACACCCCTTAAACCATTAACAAACTCATCTGTCTGCACCTCCTCCTCCGTGTAAAAACCCAAAACCACTCCAAACTGAGCAATACTCATCTCATACAAATTCCTGCCCAATGAAAACGAAACCGCGCTTTCTCAGCAAAAGTACCTTCCTTGTGATGAAAGGTACAATGGAACTCAAGTGTCAGTTCCGTATACTGCGGCCAATCACAATCCGTTGCCGCTCTCAGTCTTGGCCCCAACAACTCTGCTACACGATCACTAGCTCCCATGCTTTGCAACCACTCCCAATCGATCGTGCGATGCTCCAACATTTGAGTTACCACATATTTCTTTAGCTTTACCCTTTCTTCACTATCCTCTTCAAAATCTAAAACCGGGTGATCAACTATCCTCTCAACTCGAGAGTAAACTCTTCTGTCATTTCCACGATACTTGATCTTCCTTTTTCTTGGGTTAACCGATGAGCCTTCACCTGACATGTTTCTGCAAAACAAGAAAGATTTGACACGAAACCAATGCAGAATGTTAGTAATCACAAACTATTTTTGGTGTTTTTAATTATTATTATTTTTTTAATAGAATAGCCGTATAGCATTTTATTCACGGCTAATTCCGAAAACATGGGTTACTGTTTACAAAAGCTTAAGTTACACAACATTCTACCCGAATGGAGATTGAGTACGGGCAAAATGTTGTGAACTTGTACGTGCATATTAGTAAACCCGACACTAGACTCAAAGTACTACTCTAAGAAAGCTACTAGACTCAACAACTCGAACGACCTAAGATTCAATGTACACTATCTCCTCCCGACACTTTAATTGTCCTCAATTAAGCATAAGTGCCAAAATATCACCACACTTGAGGCTAAACAAGTGAGAGTTTGAACCTTTTAACCCGTAGGGCAACGTTTTGTGCAACAAAAGCCGTTTAGAAAACTAATTCGACTTGCAAAAATCAGTTCAAAAACCTATTTCTTTTAGCAAAAACTTCTTAGTGTTAGCCAAACAACCCCTTGTAGTTCAAACATGTTGCCTAGATGTCCACACATAACTCACAAGTTTCAAACAACCCCAAGTAAACCAACCCGAACCATCCGCAAACCGCATTCTATGTAAACATCCCAAACAAAACCACCCGTATACCACTAGCATCATCAACGGCTCAAAAATCCCAACTTTAACAAACTACCTAAACCCTAGACCTAAAACATGACTGACCCGACACTACAAATAAGCAATAATGGTACCTACTAATGAGAAATCGCAGAAAACATACCTTGGAGTCGGATTTAGCAAGAAAAATGAAGCCTTGAACTTGTGGTGCACGAGTTTGTCCAAAAATGCGAAGATTTATCGCGATGTCGGGTGAGATTGATGGTGGGTATTGTGGGGAAAGTGATTGTGGTGATTTAGGAAGAAGAATGGAGTGATTTGGTGGAAAAATGAGCAAGATATGATGATTTTCGTGTTCTTGCGATTAGGGTTTCGTATTAGAGAAAGGGAAAGGAGATATGCAGCGAACAGGGTCAAAAACAATACTTAAACCGACTCAGGGGGGCCTCGCGCGACGCTTGGGGTGGGGGGGGGGGCGTCGCGTGACGCGGCGCTGCCAATTTTAATTTTTTTTGAACCTTTACCCTAGACGTGACGCGAAGGGCCCAGGCGTCACGCCTAGGGTCGTTTTTCACAGAAGGTTTCGAAAATTTGTGTTGTTCATGCCTTAGAATTTTTTTCAAAGCCTTTCCCCACCATCCAAAACTCCTAAAATTTTTTCTAAGTATCAATGAAACATACCTGGGACCTCTTTTCTCTTGATTCTTCCGTTCCATAGCGGTGACGAAACCTGCAAAAATCTCAACGACACAAAACAAACACCGAAAATCTACGAAAATACTTGTTAGAACACGAAAATACTCAAACGAAAACACTTATACAAACAATACAAAATGTACACTTGGGCGTTCACCCAACACACTAATTGGCGGCTTTAGGTGGGATTTCGAGAGGAATTTCCTCCCGCTCATCCTTATTTATCGCTCCTTCAATGTACTGTTTCAAACGATGGCCGTTCACCTTCCAAGTACGGCCATCCTTCTCATCCATGATTTCCACCCGCTCCATACGGAAACACATAGTGAACCATAAAAGGTCCCGACCACTTCGATTTCAACTTACCTGCAAAAAGCTTCAATCTTGAGTTGTAAAGAAGCACTTTGTCGCCCTTGCTAAACTCCTTCTCTTTTCTCAACCTTCTATCATGCAACAACTTCATTTTCTCTTTCATTCCCAATGATCGAGCATACGCTGTATCCCTAAGCTCTTCAAGCTCATGAATTTGAAAGAAACGCTTCCTAGCGGCTTCGGTCATGTCTAAATTAATGGTTTTTAATGCCCAAAGCGCTCTATGCTCTAACTCTACGGGAAGATGACAAGCTTTTCCATAGACGATCATAAAAGTTGTGGTTCCTAAAGGTGTCTTGTAAGCGGTTCTAAATGCCCAGAATGCATCGTCTAGCTTGTCCGACCAATCTTTCCTATTTTTACCCACCGTTTTCTCTAAGATTCGTTTAATACCGCGATTTGCATTCTCCACTTGTCCACTTGTTTATGGATGATATGCGGTAGACAAACGATGAGTGACACCGTAGCGTGCAAGCAACTTCTCCATCAATGCATTGCAAAAGTGAGTGCCACGGTCACTAATTAAGGCTTTAGGAGTACCGAATCGGGAAAAGAGCTTCTTGACAAGTTTCAACACTACTCGGGCTTCGTTTGTGGGAAGAGCTTGAGCCTCAACCCATTTGGACACATAGTCAATCGCCACGAGTATGTAACGGTTTCCTTTGGAGTTTGGGAACGGTCCCATGAAGTCGATGCCCCAAACGTCAAAAACTTCTACTACTTGTATGGGGTTTTGAGGCATCTCATCTTTGGCGGAAATATTGCCGGTTCGTTGACATGCATCACACATCTTCACGAACTCCTCGGCATCTCTAAGAACGGTAGGCCAATAGAAACCACAATCGAATACCTTTTGAGCGGTGGCGTGTGCACCATGATGTCCTCCCGTGAGACCTTCATGCACATGCTTTATGATGTTCCACCCCTCCTCTCTCGACACACAACGTCTAAGAACTCTATCTCCTCCTATCCTAAAGAGAAAAGGATCATCCCACACATACTTCCTTGCCTCACTAATTAAACGCTTCTTTTGTTGTGTGGACATCCCCTTCACAACACTGCCACTAGAGAGGTAATTTGCTATGTCGCAAAACCATGGCAATCCTTCTTTCTCAGCCTCAACAAACTCTATAGACTCGTGAGGGAACGTGTCTCCAATCTCCTCCTCATGAATCTCTTCCCTCTTGGGATCCTCTAGACGCGATAAATGATCGACCGCCACATTCTCGGCCCCTCTCTTGTCCCTAATCTCAATATCGAACTCGCTAAGCAAAAGAATCCACCGAATGAGTCGGGGTTTAGCGTCTTTCTTTTGAAAAAGAAAACGTAATGCGGAGTGGTCGGTGAAACCAATTGTCTTGGATAAAACGAGGTACGAGCGGAACTTATCAAAAGCGAAAACTATGGCTAGAAGCTCTTTCTCCGTGGTAGTGTAGTTCTCTTGAGCATCATTGAGCGTCTTGCTCGCGTAGTAAATGGGGTGGAAGTGCTTATCCTTTCTTTGTCCTAATACCGCTCCAACGGCATAGTCACTCGCATCGCACATTAGCTCAAGCGGCAAGCTCCAGTCGGGCGAGATAAGAATAGGTGCACTTACCAACTGTTCCTTCAAGAAGTTGAAGGCCTTAAGACACTCCTCGTCGAAGACGAATGGAACATCTTTCTCTAGCAAATGGGTCATGGGGCGGGTGATTTTTGAGAAATCCCTAATGAAGCGCCTATAGAAGCCCGCATGCCCTAGAAAACTCCTAATCGACTTAACACTCGTGGGTGGAGGTAACCTACTAATGGTGTCTATTTTTGCACGATCTACCTCAATACCCTCTCTCGATATCTTATGCCCTAACACTATACCTTCAGTCACCATGAAGTGACACTTCTCCCAATTTAGCATGAGCTTCGTCTCTACACACCGCTTCAACATCCTTTCCAAATTTTTCAAACACACATCGAAAGAATTACCATAAACTGAAAAATCATCCATGAAAACCTCCATGGAAGTCTCTATCATATCCTGAAATATGGCGACCATGCAACGCTGAAAAGTAGCTGGAGCGTTACATAACCCGAATGGTATGCGTCGGTACGCGTAAGTGCCATAGGGGCATGTGAAGGTGGTTTTATCCTGATCCTCCGGTGCTATGGGGATCTGGAAGTAACCCGAAAAGCCGTCTAGAAAACAATAGAATTGTTGACCGGTGAGACGCTCCAACATTTGATCTATGAAAGGCAATGGGAAGTGGTCTTTACGGGTGGCATCATTCAACTTTCGGTAGTCGATGCACACGCGCAAACCCGTGACCGTACGAGAAGGGATAAGCTCGTTCTTTTCGTTCATGACAACGGTCATCCTGTAACAACTCTCACTAAAATTAATACTTAGTAGGTTAATTATCTATTAAGGAAACCCTAATTGAGAAACCCAAGTAATTCTGCATAAACCCTAAAATTTTCATAACAATCGGAATCAGGATCAGGGCCCCTAAAACTCAGGGGGTAAACCCTAGCTGGTGATTATCTTCAATACTTGCTGTAGAAGTTAAAATTCGTTTAATTGTGACTCACCCAAGCTACCTGGACAC
This sequence comes from Helianthus annuus, assembly GCF_002127325.2. Lineage (NCBI taxonomy): Eukaryota > Viridiplantae > Streptophyta > Magnoliopsida > Asterales > Asteraceae > Helianthus > Helianthus annuus. The sequence goes on along the minus strand of NC_035444.2, from coordinate 33,226,652 downwards.
GAACCTACCCTACCCTAGAATTGTCATCTGTCGCGACACGCGACAGGACTTATGTCCTCTGTTGCGACACGCGGGGGGAACAAAAATTCAGTATAAATAGGTGGGGTTGGCACTTGAAGTTTACTGTTCGTTCGACGTACAAATTCATAATATTCACTGAGTTATAGTTCGATTACTACACAACACACACTAATCTCGAAATGCTGCCGCAATCAGGGTAATAACTCGATCGCTATTACGATTCAACGTCCGATCGATTGAAACTATCCAACGATTGTTTAAGTGCTGCTCAAATTGAGTTTATACTTTGTTATTCATCGTGATTTCGACTTGAATGTTTGAGTGCTGTTCGAACTCGGACTATACTTTGTCATTCGTTGTGAATCCGCTGAATTGTTAAGTATTGCACTTGTAAATCGTTGTGAGGGTTTAATCTCGGGAATTGTCGTAACTGCTATATTAGTTACTAACCCGTTTGTGTGTGCATTGTTATTTAAATTAGGTTAATCAAGGCTAATCAGTAGGCTTATACTCTGCTCGTTAAATCTGCAATGTGATTCATTCTCTTTTTATCAACTGTTTTACAAAACTCCAAGTTATTTTCAAAGTTATAATTACAGGGATTAAGTCTTTGTAATCACCAAATTACAGCCGGTATGTGGGGCTTTGTATACATTACTTGATAACCGTCACTATTGGACAAAGAGTTAGCCAATGAGTGATATGACCATAGTCACAGACACCATCGGGCAAAGAGGCTACCGATGGATGTTCGAGTGACAAGTACTGTGGGTAGTTGGTTTGATATCAGAAACATTGTAATCGCTCTTAATACTTTAATTTATAACCAATGTGTCATTTTTAGTAAAATGAATGATTCACTCAGTATTTCCCATGCTGACAAAACCTTTTTCAAACATGTTTCAGGTGATCTGTTGTGAGCAAAGAAAAAGTGCCGTGGAGCACTACAAGCTTAGAAAAGTGGCTCAATGTAAATAAATAAAGAAACATGTTTTGAGAAAATAAAGATTTCCCAGTGAAATCACCTTATTGTAAATTATGGGATTTATCCCTATATTATATATATACGAGCAGTTTTAATATTTAAAGATCCTGTTTTAAAAAGACTTCCGCTGTCGCCTAAAATAAATACCACGGGATTCCTGCCTCGCGGCCCTGGACCGGGTCAAACCGGGGCCGAGGGCCATGACAGGAAAAGGTGGTATCAGAGCCACTGATTTAAGCTTAATATTGATTTTTAGCCTATTAAAGTAATTAAGAAATACTTAGGAAATTTAATTGCTATTCTGTGAATATATGTTTTATTAACTGATTAACTATTGAGTTACAGTATGGGTAAACAAAAGCTTTCTGCTATCTACCACAAATTAGATACTGCACCCACAGAAAAAGGAACCTCTTCCTCAAAACGTCCAGCAGATCTGGAAGAAGGGATTTTTGTCCGTAAGGTAAATTATGAAAATCCTCTCACCCCAGATAAAAGAAATTCGATTCTTATGAAGGGACAGGAGAAAATAAAGAAACCCCAAGACAAGAAAGTGATGTTTAATCCAGAAATTCAGGAATTAGGCAATAATCCACCTTGGGAAGACAAATTAGATGAAAAATGGGCAAATCTTTATATGTTAGCTACCGTAGCAGAGAATGCAAACCTCTAATATCAATAAGCCTGGTGTAGTAGAAAATTACTACCCAGTAAATAAATAAATCCTAGTGTGTTCTCTTTCCTGTTATCTTTTGTACAAATTAGTATGCAATAAAACTTTAATGTTTACTTGTAAAACTTTGTTCCAAAGTTTTAACTTAGCATTTTTGTGCATTTTGCATATATGCTATCCAACATGAATGAGATATCGGAAGCATTTCAGAATCTCAACCTCTACCCAGTACCAATTGAAGTCTCCCACGACTTTACTGGTTATATTGCTGACATAGAGGAACCTCTGGAATTCCAAGCTCCACCGCTGGAAAAAGCAAAACCTAAAAAGAGAAGAAGATATGTAGGATGGAGGAAAGTGCGCAGAAGAAAGCCAGCCACTAGGAAACTCCCCAAAATAGAAAACCCTATAGACAAAGGAAAAGGAATTGAAACCGGAGAAAGTTCTAAGCCAGCAGAGATAGAAATAAGGAAAGATTCTAAACAAAAAGGAATAGAAATTGGAGAGAGCTCTAGACAACCTGAGGAAATCACATTTCAAGACGAAATAGACCGTCTACTGGCAAATTGTGATGTCATTAGCCCTATCCATAATAATCTATATCCTTACCCGGCCGAAAACCAACTTCCTGTAAATCTGGAACCAGCTATTCCAGACCCACTAATCCACACTCGACCTTTAGGCCAAATGGAAGAATGGTGGACGAATGACTGGCAATTCCAAAATATGATCAACAGTCCTTATTCCTTCCTCCCACAGTTTAATCCAGAACCTATCCCCAATCCTCCAATGAGCAACGAAAACTTAGCCGAACTTCGTCAGTTTGGTGAAGAGCTGATAGGTACAGGGAATAGGATCCGAGAAATGGGGGAACAAATCTCCTGGAAATACGACGAAAGGGAGCGTCACTACTAAACTGTCAGTTGACCAAAGAATAGTGGGGTTAGGAAGAATGTCTGTATAATAACAGTAATAGTAAAATATAACTTTGTAAAATGGGAAATAAAACATTGTAAGATAAACAGTGTGTATGGATGCCTATATAATCTATAAAAATAGAAGTCGAAACATCGACAATTTTGACTATATATATGTGTGATGTGAAAAAGATTTATGTGATTACTTACCTTTGTTTTAGTTATAATCATTTGATACTAATAGTTATATCTATAATAATTAGCAGATGGAAAACGCTAGTAATGAACCAGTTAATGAAGGGAATCAATCTGAGCAAAATCAGGAAAACCAATATATGACTAGACAAGATATTGAAAATATCATCACTCAAGGGATAGCTAATGCTATTCCTGCAATCATGGCTGCTGCTCAGAAACCTGTTGAACCGCAACAAATTATCCCTAGTAAACGTAGATAGGAAGACAATTTTAGTCATAGTGTAAATGGAGGCAGCAATCATGATGATAATAATCCACGACAAGCTCCACTTCTTAAGAAAATGAAAGCTGCAACGCCTGGTTGCACTTACAAAGAATTTCTTGCTTGCAAACCCGCTGAATTTGCAGGTAACGAAGGAGCAACTGCAGTACTGCGTTGGTTAGAGAAAACCGAAGCAGTAATTGCAATAAGTAAGTGTGTCGAAGAAGATCAGGTTATGTATGCTTCAAATCTGTTCAAAGAAGGGGCGCTAGAATGGTGGAACACGGTATTACAAGCAAAAGGAAGAAGGATGGCTTATGCTATGAGATGGGAAGAATTTAAGATTCTTGTAGAAAGAAAATATTGTCCTGAATATGAAAAGGAACAAATGGCAAATAAGTTCCTAAATCATCGTATGACGGGTGTAGATTGTCGTGGTTATACTTCGACATTCTTTGAATATGCTAGAGTGGTACCAACACTGGCTTCGCCAGAACCGGTACTCATTTCCCATTATGTTTGAGGATTAATTAGTGAAATCCGTAACATCGTTAAAGTTGCGAGACCTCGCACTATTGACGATGCTGTGGAATTAGCTAATACCCTAACTGATGAACTGGTACGTGCAAGAGAAGAAGATCGAAAGAAGGAATTGGCACAAAAGATTACCCAAGGATTTCGTTTGGGTAATAATAACAATAGGTTTAAAAAGAGAGGAATGAGGCAAGCCGCAAATCCGCTTTTTTGCAGAAATTGTAGAAAGAATCATTTTGGAAGGTGCAATGTAACCTGCAACTTTTGCAAAATGATAGGACATCGCGAGGAAGATTGTAGGAAAAAGACCAGGGTCTGCTATAATTGCGGAGAAGCTGGGCATTTCAAACCCGAATGCCCTATTGGTTAAACCAGCAGATAACAAAGGCAAACCAACTGACGGAGCTACTAAGAAAAATGCTAGAGCATTCCAGCTAACTACCCAGGAAGCAGAACTCATCCCAGATGTAATAGTTGGTACGTTCTTAGTTCACGACGTTTATGCAAAAGTATTATTTGACTCTGGTGCAAACCAAAGTTTTATCAATACTTCATTCTGCCAAGCTCTTAATTTACCTTTAACCACCCTTAGGCAAATTTTTACAGTCGAAACGGCAGATGGGAATTCTGTTAACGTAAATAAGGTTTTGCAAGAAGGAAAGATAGAACTGTTAGGCCATAAGTTTTCTGCAAACCTGTTACCTATGAAGTTAGCCGGATTCGATGTAGTGTTAGGAATGGATTGGTTGATAGCCAACCATGCTCGGATCCTGTGTGATAAGAATTCCGTAGAAATCTGTACTCCCATAGGGAGGTAATTTTAATTACAGGAGATAAACCACGAAAGCCACTGAAATTCATTTCAGTAATGAAGTTGGCTAGTTATTCAAGAAAACAAGAAATGGTGTATATGATTTTGGTAATCATTAACACTAAAAGTAAGGAACTCCAGGACATCCCTATAGTTTCAGAATACCCAGACGTCTTTCCAGAAGAATTACCTGGGTTACCACCCGATAGAGAAGTAGAGTTTAGAATTCATCTAATTCCGGGTACTACACCGATAGCCAAGGCACCTTATCGACTAGCACCCACCGAAATGCTAGAATTGAAAAAGCAGTTAGATGAATTATTAAGCAAGGGATTTATACAACCTAGTTCATCCCCTTGGGGAGCACCAGTGTTGTTTGTGAAAAAGAAAGATGGATCGATGAGAATGTGTATCGATTATAGGGAACTAAGTAAGGTTACAATTAAGAATCGGTACCCATTACCTAGGATTGACGATCTTTTTGATCAACTTCAAGGCGCTAGGTATTTTTCTAAGATAGACTTGCGCTCCGGATATCACCAGCTAAAAGTACAAGAAGAAGACATACCTAAAACTGCTTTCAGAACTAGGTATGGTCATTATGAGTTTACAGTCATGCCCTTTGGACTAACAAATGCCCCAACAACATTTATGGACATGATGAATCGGATCTGTAAACCATATTTGGATAAATTTGTAATCGTTTTCATCGACGATATACTTATTTATTCCAAAAGTCAGGAAGAACATTGCAAACACCTACATGCACTCTTAACTTTGTTAAGAAAAGAAAAACTTTACGCCAAATTCTCGAAGCGTGAATTTTGGCTGCAAGAGGTACAATTTTTAGGTCACATGGTGAATCACGAAGGAATTCACGTAGATCCTGCTAAAATAGAAGCAATCACCAAATGGAAGGTTCCGCAAACAGCTATGGAAATTAGAAGTTTTCTAGGCTTAGCTGGATACTACAGACGATTTATTAAGGATTTCTCTAAGATAGTTGTACCTATGACTAAGTTAACGTGTAAAGCCGCTAAGTTTGAATGGGAACATAGACAAGAAGAAGCTTTTAAAATTTTAAAGCACCAATTGACGAATGCTCCAATTTTAGCCTTACCCGAAGGAACAGAAGATTTTGAAGTATATTGTGATGCTTCAAAATTAGGATTCGGATGTGTGTTGATGCAACGCAAGAAGGTAATTGCGTATGCCTCCCGGCAGTTGAAAAAGCACGAGGAAAATTATACGACTCATGATTTAGAATTAGGAGCCATAATTTTTGCCCTTAAAATCTGGAGACATTATCTGTATGGAAGTAAGTTTACTGTTTATACAGATCATAAAAGTTTAAGGTACATATTTGGGCAAAAAGAGTTAAATATGAGGCATAGAAGATGGATGGAAATCCTAAGCGATTACGACTGTGATATTCAATATCACGAAGGAAAGGCGAACGTAGTCGCAGATGCCTTAAGTCGTAAGTATCAGGAAAAACAAAAGCGAGTCCGTGCTCTTAGATTAAATCTACAAATAGATTTAAGGGAACAATTAAAGAAAGTTCAGGAAACAGCAATCAAGGACGATGCTGAAGGAATGAAAGGTTATATAAAGGAACTAGAGCAAGGAAATGATGGAATTTGGAAATTCCACAAAAAACGAATTTGGGTACCTAAGCAAGGAGAATTAAGAAATAAGATTTTAGAAGAAGCTCATAAATCTAGGTATACCATACATCCAGGAAACAATAAGATGTACCAAGATTTAAGAAATTTCTGGTGGATAGGAATGAAAAAGAATATAGCTGAATACGTATCTAAGTGTCTTACTTGTTCACAAGTTAAAGCCGAACACCAGAAACCTTCCGGACTACTACAACAGTTAGAAATGCCTATATGGAAATGGGAACTCATAACAATGGATTTTGTTACTAAGTTACCCAAAACCAAGAAAGGTAATGATGCAATTTGGGTAATTGTGGATCGATTAACCAAATCAGCTCATTTTCTACCAATGAAGGAAACCTTTAGCATGGAAAGATTAGCCAAATTGTATGTGGATGAAGTAGTATCTTTACATGGAGTCCCACTCTCCATTGTATCAGATAGGGATAGTCGTTTCACTTCCCATTTCTGGACTAGTTTCCAGGAAGCAATGGGAACTCGACTCAATTTGAGTACTGCATATCATCCTCAAACGGACGGACAAAGTGAAAGGACGATACAAACCTTGGAAGACATGCTTCGAGCATGTGTAATTGATTTTGGTGGTAATTGGGACAACCACTTACCCTTAATTGAATTCTCCTATAATAATAGTTATCATTCAAGCATCGAAGCCGCTCCATTCGAAGCACTGTATGAACGCAAGTGCAGAACCCCAGTTTGTTGGGCAGAAATAGGAGAAAGTCAATTATCAGGTCCAGAAATTGTGCAAGAAACTACTGACAAGATAACTTAAATCAAGGAAAGATTAAAGACTGCTAGAGATTGTCAGAAAAGCTATGCAGACAACCGCTGCAAACCACTAGAATTTCAAATCGGAGACAAAGTACTCTTGAAAGTCTCTCCTTGGAAAGGAGTAGTACGATTCGGTAAGAAAGGAAAGCTGAGTCCAAGATACATAGGACCATTTTTAGTAATACAATGAATAGGACCAGTTGCTTATCGCTTACAACTACCAGAAGAATTAGCTGGAGTACATGATGTATTTCATGTATCCAATCTCAAGAAATGTTTATCTGACGAATCCCTGGTAGTACCTCTTCAAGATGTAGAGGTAAATGAAAAGCTGAAATTCGTAGAGAAACCACTACAGATAGAAGATAGAAAAGTAAAGTTTCTCAAACACAAGCGACTAGTGCTAGTCAAAGTCAAATGGGATTCAAAGAGAGGACCAGAATATACTTGGGAGCTGGAATCAGAAATGAAGCGGAAATATCCTCATCTATTTTGAATCTCGAGGACGAGATTTTTCTTAAGGTGGGGAGGATGTAACAACTCTCACTAAAATTAATACTTAGTAGGTTAATTATCTATTAAGGAAACCCTAATTGAGAAACCCAAGTAATTCTGCATAAACCCTAAAATTTTCATAACAATCGGAATCAGGATCAGGGCCCCTAAAACTCAGGGGGGTAAACCCTAGCTGGTGATTATCTTCAATACTTGCTGTAGAAGTTAAAATTCGTTTAATTGTGACTCACCCAAGCTACCTGGACACGAACCTACCCTACCCTAGAATTGTCATCCGTCGTGACACGCGACAGGACTTATGTCCTCTGTCGCGACACGCGGGGGGAACAAAAATTCAGTATAAATAGGTGGGGTTGGCACTTGAAGTTTACTGTTCGTTCGACGTACAAATTCATAATATTCACTGAGTTATAGTTCGATTACTACACAACACACACTAATCTCGAAACGCTGCCGCAATCAGGGTAATAACTCGATCGCTATTACGATTCAACGTCCGATCGATTGAAACTATCCAACGATTGTTTAAGTGCTGCTCAAATTGAGTTTATACTTTGTTATTCATCGTGATTTCGACTTGAATGTTTGAGTGCTGTTCGAACTCGGACTATACTCTGTCATTCGTTGTGAATCTGCTGAATTGTTAAGTATTGCACTTGTAAATCGTTGTGAGCGTTTAATCTCGGGAATTGTCGTAACTGCTGTATTAGTTACTAACCCGTTTGTGTGTGCATTGTTATTTAAATTAGGTTAATCAAGGCTAATCAGTAGGCTTATACTCTGCTCGTTAAATCTGCAATGTGAGTCATTCTCTTTTTATCAACTGTTTTACAAAACTCCAAGTTATTTTCAAAGTTATAATTACAGGGATTAAGTCTTTGTAATCACCAAATTACAGCCGGTATGTGGGGTTTTGTATACATTATTTGATAACCGTCACTATTGGACAAAGAGTTAGCCAATGAGTGATATGACCATAGTCACAGACACCATCGGGTAAAGAGGCTACCGATGGATGTTCGAGTGACAAGGTAGTTGGTTTGATATCAGAAACATTGTAATCACTCTTAATACTGTAATTTATAACCAATGTGTCATTTTTAGTAAAATGAATGATTCACTCAGTATTTTCCCTGCTGACAAAACCTTTTTCAAACATGTTTCAGGGGATCTGTTGTGAGCAAAGAAAAAGTGCCGTGGAGCACTACAAGCTTAGAAAAGTGGCTCAATTGAAATAAATAAAGAAACATGTTTTGAGAAAATAAAGATTTCCCAGTGAGATCACCTTATTGTAAATTATGGGATTTATCCCTATATTATACATATACGAGCAGTTTTAATATTTAAAGATCCTGTTTTAAAAAGACTTCCGCTGTTGCCTAAAATAAATACCACGGGATTCCTGCCTCGCGGCCCTAGACCGGGTCAAACCGGGGCCGAGGGCCGTGACACATCCCCCCCTTCTTGGGGACAACCTGAGTGGGACTAACCCAAGGTGAATCGGAAATGGGATAGATTATCCCGACATCTAGGAGTTTAAGAACCTCCTTCTTCACTACATCTTGCATGTTGGGGTTAAGCCTTCTTTGGGGTTGCACCACCGGTTTAAAATCATCCTCCATGAGTATCCGGTGAGTGCAATAAGAAGGGCTTATGCCCTTTATGTCGGACAACATCCATGCAATGGCCTCTCGATTGGCCCTCAAAACCTCTAACAACCTCAATTTCTCACTTTCCTCTAACGCGGATGAAATAATAACGGGTAGCTCGGAACCCTCCCCTAAGAAAGCATACTCTAGATGAGATGGAAGTACCTTAAGTTCTAAGGGTGGGGGTTGGGTGGTATCATCACTAACCGCTAACACATTGGGGATTAAAGGAATCCCCTCCTCTTCAACTTCAACTACACTCTTCACCTCCTCTTCTACCGTCTCTCCTACCACTAGGTCCGCACCACTAATATATTCTAAGCAATGATCGACACATGAGATGAACGAATTCAAGAAGTAGACGGAATGGCAAGGACCACTATAGTCATCCGAACCACTCAGGTGGTTCATGGAACGGTCTATCTCAAACGTAACTCTCTCCTCACCGACCCTAAGGGTGATCTTACCATCGTAAACGTCTATGAGAGCTTTCGCGGTACGTAAGAAAGGACGACCTAGTATAATGGGAACTCTCTCATCCGCTTCCATATCAAGAATTACGAAATCGGCGGGAAACACGAATTTGTCTACCTTAACTAGCAAGTTCTCAACTATACCCCTAGGGTACTTAATGGACTGATCGGCTAAGGACAATGTCATTCGGGTAGGTGCAAGCTCTCCTAGGTCTAGCTTCTCATAAAGAGAAAAGGGCATCAAGTTGATGCTGGCACCTAAATCGGCCAAAGCTCTAGTGTTGGTGTTGCTACCGAATAGACAAGGAATGGTAAAAATACCAGGATCGGTAAGCTTTTCGGGAAGCTTATTTAACACAACGGCAGAACATCCCCCATTCAACGGGACGTTAGATAACTCTCCTAACTTCTCTTTGTTCCTAAGGAGATCTTTCAAGAACTTCGCGTATTTAGGCATCGATTGTGGTGCCTCTATAAACGGTAGATTAATCTTCAATTGCTTGAAGATGTCTAGAAATTGTCTGTATTCCCTTGAGTATTTTTGGTTCTTAAGGCGTGAGGGAAACGGAACATACGCATGGTTCACTAAAGGTGAAGGTCTAACGTCTATAGGGGTATTCTCAACTTTCTTCTCACTTTGAGACTCACCGGGCTGTGCGATACTTGTTGGGCTTAGCCTCTTTTGCACTTTGCCGGGAGCCTCCATTTCGATCTCCTCATCTATCACATCTCCCTCTTCATCAACTACTCTCTCCTCGACTCTAGGGTTTCCTACGGTCTTGCCACTACGAGTGGTAATGGCTTTAGCATGGGCATTGGGATTGGGTTGGGTGTTACCTGCAAACTGACCGGGTAGCCTCTCCTCTAATTTTCTAGACATATCCCCTACGACTCATTGAAGGTCTTGGAATGAGGCTTGGTGGTTCCTAAGCATGAGATCGTGTTCACTAAGGGTCTTTTGAGTGGTTTGGTCCCTAACAATTAGTTGACTCATCATGGACTCCATCCTTTCTAAACTACCCCCTAGATCATAGTTTGAACCTTGACCTGTTTGACCTTGGTTTTTTGACCCCCCATCCTTGACCTGCCCATTGAACCCTTTGTTGAACTGCCCACCTGAACCCCACCAAAAAGTGAATTTTGGCCCCTATTTGGGTTTTGAGCCATTTGAAAGCCATGGGGTCCATTTGAGCGAAACGTGCCATTATTATTAAAGTTATTATTATTATTTCGCGAACCCGACCCAAAATTATTATTACTACCAAAACCGCTAGGTTGACCTCTACCAAACCCTCCTCCTACAAAATCGACCTGCTCCTCACCAACAAGTAATGGACACGCATTCGTGTCGTGACCCCCTCCACAAAACTCACATTTGTCTACCTTAGCCTTGATTTCTTTAAGTTCCCTAGACATGTTTTCCAAAACAGAGGCTAAACTAGGATCCATTGTGACATGGTTCACCCCTCGGGCGGGTGCACTAGTAGTTGTGTTGGAACCACCACTTTGATACCTCTGATCGGATCGTGATTGGAATTGAGACTGAGCAAATGCCTCAAAACGCTCTAGATACTCAGCAACTGTAAGAATACCCATCATATGCCCCCCGCATTAGTATCGAACCTATCACGAGTCTCTTGGGTGAGACCGTTGTAAAATTTCTCACATAAAGCCCAGTCGGAAAGACCATGCTGGGAGCAACGAGCACACAGGTTTTGGAAACGCTCCCAAGCAAGGTAGTAAGGTTCGTCGGGCTCCATGCGAAAAGAGTGGATTTGGTCTCTAAGACGTGAGGCTTTAGCGGGCGGGAAATACTTATTCAAGAAGGCTTGACGAAGCCCCGCCCAAGTGGTAAAGGTGCCGGTTGGTTGAGAGTCCAACCAAGTAGCCGCACGGCCAGCTAGTGAAAATGGGAAAAGCTGTAAGTAGGTGGCATTATTGGGTGCACCGTGAAGGCTAAAGGTAGCTACCATACGAGAGAAACGGTTGATGTGGGCCGGGGCGTCCTCATCGTCTCGGCCATGGAATTGGATGGTATTGGTGATGGCTTGCATGGCATAAGATGGAATCTGCCATGAGTTTTCATTGACTATGGGTGGAACGATGATGGGTGAAGCGAGGCCGGTGAAATTTGGGTGGCTTGCTGATGGACGGTTTGCCTAGGGTTTGCCATTGGTTCTAAGTTTTCTGGATTACTAGAGGTACTAGAAGTAGGACTATCGGGTGGGGAAACCTTGGGTAAAGTTTTAGGTGAATGGTTTGGCGAAGGTGGTGGTGTAGGAGGTGGGGTGGGTAACGGGGTGGAATCGAAATTGGGGAACCGAGTAGAGGATGAAGAAGTAACCTGAGGGCCTTGGCCCAATTGAGATGATGACTGCTTGACTGGTGGTGGTGGTCCGTGCGAGCGCAGATGTGGCATCCACTACAAGCAAAAACCTGAACACAAGAAAAGCAAACAATAGTTACTACGACTCAAGATGAAAATAAAAGACACAAAACAAAGTAAACACGTAGCACGTATTTGTCAATGAAGTCTATCAAAGCTAGTGAACGCGATTGCCAAGAGTCCCCGGCAACGGCGCCAAAAAACTTGATGTGTGCTAAACAGACTATAAAAATTAACCAAATTAGACTCTCTAAACTAGACACTACAAAGCTTTAATTCTAGACTCGACCTAAAACCACACAATCGGCAAGTGTACCGATCAATGTAGTATAACCTAGGAAGTCCGGATATCGAACCACAGGACTCTATGTATCACGTAAATTAGACTCTAACAGATGCTGACAGACACGACTTAACTTGTTTATTTGGTTTAGGGGAGGGGGGTTACGGAAAATCTAGGAAATCTATATTACTACTAAATTAAACTAGAATTAGACTAAACACGAATTAAGACTGAGGACTTTCCTTATATGAGAACAAGGCCACCTAGACAAGAATCCTGGATCGTTTTTAAGAGATTACCGATTAAATTAACTGCATGAATTATGGAACCGGGATCGTATGATACTAAACCTATTAAGAACCAACTAAGCCCCTCGACCCTTCTCAAGGAGACACCTGTGGAACTACCTAGGCCGTTAATCCTACCGGTTATTATACGTCTTCCCAGTTGTCTAATTATTGTGTAAGTACCCTAATGTGACCTACTCTTTCCCAATCATAGATCTAGGGTAGTTTGGAGTAATTAGTTTGATTTGATAGACTAATAAAACCGACATGTAAACCAAGACATGACCTTTTCCAAGGACTATCTAAAGCAATTCGCCGGGTAAGACCTACCAATAGCCCCTCACTTCCCAGGTATTAGGACTAGTAGAACACTAAGACTTAGCAAATTATTACCATTTACTTCTAGAGATTACCGGCCGATTCTCCCTAAAGAGTTAAGGTTTTCTAACGTGATATAGACACTCACCGAAATCCTAAACCCTAATATGACTCTATGTTATGATATAGACCGTCACTAAGAATCATATGAAGCAAATAATAACAGTAAACTGAATCAAAGCACGCATATACATCAAACCATTAAACCAAACCGTTTACTAAACACAATTAGTTCATAAGAATCATGCAATTAATAAAACCGGTAAAATCTTTACATCAATCCATTCATCAAGTCTAGGTGGCTTAAATGTTTAGCCAAGCATACTAAAACGTGAAAACAAAACAAAGATGTCTAACAAAGGATTCATTGTAACAAGTTCTAAAGAAAGAAATCGACAAAACAAGGGATTAGAAAACCCGATAGATCCTCCGATTCTTCGCCCTTGACTCGTACCAATGATTCCAAAGCCTTGAGATCTCCGATTATGCGCCAAGAATGCTCCAAGTTCGCCCAAAAAAGTCTCAAATTCGTAATTAGGGTTATGTGTTGTTTTCTTGGGAATCATTCCTCAAAACCCTAGATGCTAACAACAATTTTACGAAATAGAGGCTAGGCATGGCGCGAGGGGGGCTAGGCGTCACGCGGCGCCCCCCCTCTCCTGAATATATTATTTTTTCTTGATTTCAGCTTTCCGATTCGCGTACGGATCCCGTTTTTCTTCCAAACTGCTCGTTTTGACTCGTTTTTAATCACTTTAAGCTACGGGACCTGAAATCAACGCTTAACGTCAGCAGTATCTAAATTCTAACCTAAACTAGACTCAAAATAACCGAAAACTGACCAAAATATACACTATAAACATATGTACTTTGCAGTATATCAGCGAACTTCCAGCCAATTCTAAGTCCGCTGTTTGATTCAAATGACTTCTGCAAGTCCGCTGTTTGATTCAAATTACTTCCGAAGTTCGCTGTTTTATTGAAAGGACTTCTGAAGTCCGCTGATTGAATCCTATAACCTTATTAAGATCGTTGTTTCATCGTTATAACTTGCATAAGACCGCTAATTTGTTTGTATATGATAAATGCAGAAATTTAAATAATTTAAATTATTTCAAATTATTTGTTTGGATGTAACTAGAATGTAACCCTCCAAATATGCATTTCAAAGCTGCATGTAATGACGAAAAGCTGGTTTGCTGGTTGGAAGGCAACTTGTGTGGCATAACAGTCAAAGTCTATCTTAATCTTAGGAAATGAAGGGATTATGTGAGAAACTCTTAGCAAAAACTCAAACTGTGGTATGTAAAGATTTATGGGCATTATGAGTGTCTTTAACCTTGAGGGAATCATTAAAATGAAAGATTTATGGGCATTATGAGTGTCTTAATTTATTTTTTCTTATATGATTACATATCTCAGGTCCACATAGTAATCATAACCCTCGAGATTATCAGGTCGAAAGATTTCTCACTATATATTTGTCACATTTTATTTAATCTAATCTTTATGATAATCCAATTGATTATGTGTAAATAACAAGGTTAGATGTCTATATTGTACAGGTTGTTCGGGAAGATAATGTTGATCCTGACAACATGACTTATGAGGTTTGATATGTTTATTCTTTAATAATTACATTTGCTCTCCACATGTGTTTGTGTATGTAATGGTTATTCGTATTTTGAAATGAAAGTTTAAGATTTGTTACAAATGATGCCATCCCAATTGTAGGAACTGCTCGAGTTAGGCAAGGATGTTGGAAGTCAAAGTCAGTGTCTATCTCAAGATGCTATTTCCACGCTTCCTGTTTCAAAGTTCAAGTGTGGTTTCTTCTGGAGAAAAAAATTAAAAAATGAGAGGCAGTCAGAAGTTCATTTTTATAATTCTCTCAGTTTAACATACGGCTGTCAGTCGTGTCGTGTTTAAAAATGTTGTGTGCATACAGCCTTCCGTTGTAAATAGATGAGTGATTACTTGGTTCTGGATGTGAATCAACCCATTAAAAGGAGTTAGGAGATGGCGTCTTCTGATGAGAAAGGCCTTTATTATCAACGGCAGAGTGTCGAATTTGTCAGGAGGAGGATTCCATTGATGCTTTGGAGACAACCGACACATGGTTGCAATGGCAGTCTTAAGGTAATTAATGTTGGTTTTTTTATTCCATGGTTTATTATGTGCGGTGGAACTGGTGGTTGATAAGTTTGTTGTTTTTTGTAGTATGCTCACAAGAAGTGTTGCGACTAAAAGGACTACATAACTTGTGAGATAATGCCATCATGTATATTATCTAATCAAATGTTTAAAACCAACATTGTTTTAATTCAATGTTGAATCACTTTTGATCACTGAAGTAAACCCTTAATGTTTGATATTTTATATGATTTATATGATAACTAACTAACTAACGAGGATCTTTTGAACGAGAAATAGCTCAAAAAGCATTCTACTTTATGTTGATTATATCTTTAAACATGGGTTAAAATAAAGAACCCTAATCATGTTTATTCAATCATAACGTAAATATAGATGCCAAGTTAGAGATACTTACTTGTAGGGATGATTATCTTTGAGGATAAAGATGAAGTCATGATTCCCGTTATGGTACCTTGTGTTGATGGATCACACTAGAGAGAATTGATCATGGTGTTCTTCTAGAGAGTTTTGATCACCACTTATCACCAATATATAAAGATCAATAAATAATGATCATGAATGGTGATCCGTTATAAAACTCTATGTTTTCTCTATTAATGGTACCTAAAGGGAAATCATAATTTCCCCTTAATACTAATCAATAATTACAATTACTACCATCAAGTAATTGTCGGGGACTAGTTATGTCATATTGGTAATGTTACGAAATGATCCTTAAGGCCACATCAACGGGTTATTTCTAACATTCTCCCACTTGGCCGAGTGATCATTTGTGATAAGTATAAGTAAGTTTGGCCAAGTTAAAACATTAATCAATGTTTCAAATTGAAATTGCAACAGAAAAATACAGTCATTGATTTACTGTCAACTCAAAACCCCCATTAATCATGTTACAACCCCAAATCAAAACATACGTAAATTTAAGACCAGAATGACTGAGGTAAGCCCTTTGAAATTAATTTGTATAATTATTGTCTATACGTCATCAGGTGCACATACGTATTTATAGACAAACAAATTTAGTGAGGAAAAATAATAACTAATCATTCATATGTACGATATGCTATTATGTAAGGCCTTTAGTAAAACCTGTCTTTATTATGAGCTCTTAAAAAGACTTTGGGTGTAGACCTTAGTTATCGGATCCGCAAGCATATCATGAATGTAATGTATTCGATACAAATAATTAGTTTCCTCTTCTTGTTCATAAACGAACAATAATTTGTATCGAAGTTTAATGCAGCACCTCTCGAACTGTTACTGTTCGAGGAAATAAGGTAGCTGACTTTTCACAGTAAGTCTTCAATATAGTATTTATATGGAGTTCATAAGTTTATGAGTCCACTGATAAGTTTTCAACAACACTTAGTGACAATTGCGTTGTTAATTAACAACATATTATGTCATTATAATTTATGTTGTTTTATCAGTTTCTTATGACTCCTCCATGAGACAATTATATCTGCTGACGTAAGGATATACCCCGAAATTGACATTCAAAGGAAAAGTAATTAACCTGTTTGAGTTCTCACTTCGTCTTACAGTCTTTCTCGTTTCTAAAGATATCGTAAGATGCTTCACAATAATCTATAGTGGTCTAATGTTCATCAATGTGAGTAAAATCTAAATGAGTATAGACTTGAACCTTCGTAAGGCTTCTAATTAACGAAGAATAAGGAAGTAATCTCATTTATCATTTTATCCTCTTAATGAGAGCAATATTGTTTGTTACATATGTAAGGGCCCACTTTAGAGTAGAGCTTATGGCATGAAACTAATGCCCCAATGGGTCTATCTCGGTATATTTTGATATCTCTCACGTAAGTGGTATTTCCGAGATTCATTATATCAAAATATTTGTGAGAAATTATTTGACTTATGTAACATATACTTATCAAAAGAGTGTCATCTATATAAGGATAAGTTTACATTAATTGCTCCCACTCATCCTGAGGTTGGTACACATAAATCCACTTAATTCGTGATGAAAAGAATTGCATTAAGATTTCGTCACATTTTGATGTTTGCTTCAACCCATATATGAATTTCATCGACTTAGAAACTAAGTGTTCTTGACCTTTCAGTTTAGAACTTTCAGGTTGTTTTGAACATGTAAGTCTTTGTTTAGGGAAAGTTGTTTTAATATCCATTTAATGTAGCTACAAAAGATTATAAGCTACAAGAACAACAATGATCCTCAAAAAAAACTTTTGCAAAAAGGTAAGATGATTCTTTGATAACAAACATTATTCTAAACAAAAAATTAATTTTACTAAAATAATTTTTATTCCATTTAGAAAATTGATTAACGCAAATGGCTTAATTAGGAAAGGTAGAATCAGTAAACTTTCCAATATCCATTTCAACTTCAGTCAAGTAGGATACATAATCATCAAAGTTAAACCTATATAACCTCCGTAGTTGATTATTGGGTTGTATAATTAGTTTCAGATTTATGGATTAACTCTTGATTAAGTTTCTATCGCTTTCAAGATTCTAAGTGTGTAAGAGTTGGTGGAGTATGGTGTACAAGAGGTGTAATCGGAGTAAAAATTAATAAGTCTCTTCCCCCCGCCTCTTGTACTTCTTGCAAGTCCCTATAAGGACTATTACTGCTCCCACTGACTTAGAAATCTTTAACAATTTAGCATGCTTATGGTCAACATTAGGAGACCAATAAATTCTAATAGAGTAACAAATTAATGAAGTTACTCCTTGTACTTTCTCTGTTTGAGGATTCCAATTATGGCAAGAAATCTGATTGTGCCCACGTCTAAGCAACAATGAAACTTTTGTTAAAGTAGCAGTATATTCTTAAAGAGAAAAGTTGTGAAGGAGCAGTGTCTTGCAATGTTTTAAAAACCGGTTCAAACCGGCCGGTTGTACCGGTTAAACCATTCGGTAAAACCGGTTAAACCGTCTGATACACCCGGTTGAACCTCCCGATACACCCGGTTAAACCGTTTTTGAGTCAAATCCGGTACGGTATAAAAACCGGATTTTAAAACATTGGTGTCTTGTACAAGAGGTACAAATTGATGTAACAACAAGCTTTCACTCCCCTACCTCTTGCAACTCTCGCAAGTTAAGATAAAGACACTTAATGCTCCCACTAACCTTTTAGATCTCTAGGAATGCTACAAGATGAGTTTCAGTGATGTACGTGTTGTGGGAACCTTTCATATATGTTAGACTTGATTTCCTTAATGTCCAGATGTTATAAAATATTTGAGGACATATTTAGAAGGAATCATAGTATACATGAATTAATTTCTTTAATATCTTTATTCATATAAGACATATTAAATACAAGTAAATATTATGATAAATGAATTATGTCTGAATATTCCATTTTGGGATAAGTTCCAATGAAATATAACTTCTAATGGAACTTAATTTATTCCCTTAGCCATTTAAATATTAAGGCTTATAACACATGCTCATAAGTCACTAAGAATGAGATTTGATAATATTTCATCCTTCATTAACCTAGTCATGATTTCTCATGAAATTTGGTCTTAATGGATGGAATTTGTAAGTCTCATTTTTCTTTTGTTAAATTTTCATTTTCATGATAACAAAAGATTGTGAAAAAGTGTAGCATCATCTAGTGCTATCTTATAAGGTTTCTATCCAGATTGAGATGACAAATAATATGAGAGTTTAAGGTAAGAGTGACTTTGTTTTAACCATGCAAACCTCACAACTGTCATAATGTAGCTTTCATATTGATACTAAATTCTGAATAATCTACAGAATATATAAGGTATCATAAAGCCTAATTATAAAACAGTTTATTATGGTTCTTATAGTCTTAACATAAAATTTTGCCACTAACTCTCATATTAATTATTTGTTGATTTCTGGTAAGGAAACACAAAGAACTAGAGTCAACTCGTCATGTGTTGATTGGAATATCATCATTAGCAGACTTAAATATCATAAATTTCTGACTACTTATCTTAGCCAGCTGTTCCATTGAATAATGGATAGTCTCGATGCTCATGTCTGGTTTAATGACACAAATTTGCAGCGAGACTTTCCTTTTGAAGAAACTTATAGCTGGAAATAGTACTTGTACACTATCGCTGAATCTTAAAAGTATCCTCCTTTAAGGTTTAGTGGCGGTGAGATGAACAGCATCTAATTTTCCAGTTTCATGCATTCCTTTTCCTGTACATATGCTGCTAATCAACACACTCGTTTTCCTTTGGTACTCTTGAGTGGTATAGTTGATTCTTAAGGCAACTTATGGTATTGGTGGAAAAGTTATATGTAATGCACCGGAAAAGTGTATTGATTTCCATGTGTAAACCTTTAAATTATGGGTCATGGTATTGTACACCATGATGTACTCGCATATGCCACTAAATTTATAGTAAGAATCTAGAGTAATGCATGCATCTTAGGAGTTATTTTGATTCTTCCAAAAAAAAAAAAAACAAATTAGTCTTCGGAAATTTAGAATCTAGAATAGCTCACATGATAGCAATAATTAAGTTAGTTCTTGATTATCATAAGAGATATAATGGTTGACTTATCCCACTAGTCATACTCTAGTTGTCTTCTGGAAAACTTTTATCAGAAAAGAGCAGTAGGATTATCATATCTTAAGAAATAATCAACAAAATAACAAGAGCAAATTTTGTAGAAACTCTTTAGTAAGCAAAACATTTTAGGTTTTGAAATTAGAGTGGAGGAAATAGATGAGATACAAACCTAAGAAGAAGCTTGGAGTGATTTACATTATGGGGTAATCAAGTAAGGCATAAACAAATTATTATATTGAAGATATAGTCTACTATAACACCAAAATAACAGACTAATTTAAGATTCTACCTGAATTTTGGCTTCGCTTTGGCTTTGACCAAAATTCAGACATTATGAACGTACATAAATAACAAATTGTCTTGATGTTCTATAATAAATCTGGCTTCGCTTTGGCTTTGACCAAAATTTATGCATTATGAACATACATAATAGACTGACTTATTGTTCTACATGAAATTTGGCTTCGCTTTGGCTTTGACCAAATTTCATGTATTATGAACATAAATAAATAAAACCAACTTAATGTTCTGCCTGAATTTTGGCTTCGCTTTGACCAAAATTCACGCATTATGAACGATATAAAATAATAAACCTCGGCTTAATGTTCTACCTAAATTTTGGCTTCGCTTTGGCTTTGACCAAAATTCAGCATTATGAACGATATAAATAATAGACCGTCTTTAGTGTTCTACATGAACTCTGGCTTCGCTTTGGCTTTGACCAAAATTCACATATTATGAACACACATAAATATAGACTGTCTCAATGTTCTACATGAACTCTGGCTTCGCTTTGGCTTTGACCAAAATTCATGTATTATGAACACACATAAATAATAAAGTAAAGCACATAAATATAACATAACACCTTTGGGCCAGAAATGAAATATTTATGTAAATTAGGCTGATAATTTATTATGTGCATCATCAAACAATTCGTTGTTGGTTTCATTATCCAACAATACACATAATCACATAAAATGGTATAAATTAAAGTTGGGCCATTCGCAAAATAAGAATCTCACATAAGAGTTGCATATAAAGGGCTTTAAGTGTACAAACATTTAGGCACAAAATCAACTATTCAGTTCATGGATTATAGTCTAGAATTTCTATAATCAATTCATTAATTGCAATCATTAAATTCAAACATTAATTCATGAGGACTTTGTAACCGATTAATTCAAGAATGCATGAATACATAATCAAGTGCATTGAAAAATTATTAATTATAAGTTCATCCTCATTGCAAAAGATTTTAAATTGCATTACTTTCATTAATCCAATATTACATAAAACTCTCATGTCAAATCAATGGAATTAGTTGTAAAATAACTCAAATAAAACATTTATGAATACATAATCAAATTTGTAACTGATGGAACCTATACTTGAATACATAATCATCTATCATGACTTAAAAAATAAAATTCATATCATCAACCAAATATTCTGTTGATTATTTAATACACAATTTCATGAATTTAAAATATCGTATGGTGTCATTTTGCATGAAACAATTCTTGACTAAATTATTGCAAAATATGATAACCAATGCTATATCATTATTTGATGCCCATAGTAAAGGCAAAATAACTATCCATAATATCAAATTGATGATTAGACGTTTCAACATTAAGTTGATCATTGATGGTCATTTATGGAAAAATAATAATCAAGTTGAATAAATGATTAGATTAATTAAGTTTGGGTCATGGAAAATAATTTTGATTCATGGTAATGAGTAATGAATTGAAAAGGAATTGAGTTTTAAATCACTGTTGATTTTATCAATAAAAGAAGATAACAAACGACAACAATGTCAACCATAGTATTTCCATTGTGTACTTTTGAATCCCATGATTGGATTTTATTAAATACATTCTTCAATTTCATACCCTTATTCATAAAAAATGATTCAACAATTATTTTGAAGAAACTAATCATCAAATCACATGATTGAATAGATATAATCGACATTGCTCTGATACCACATGTTGATTATATCTTTAAACATGGGTTAAAATAAAGAACCCTAATCATGTTTATTCAATCATAACGTAAATATAGATGCCAAGTTAGAGATACTTACTTGTAGGGATGATTATCTTTGAGGATAAAGATGAAGTCATGATTCCCGTTATGGTACCTTGTGTTGATGGATCACACTAGAGAGAATTGATCATGGTGTTCTTCTAGAGAGTTTTGATCACCACTTATCACCAATATATAAAGATCAATAAATAATGATCATGAATGGTGATCCGTTATAAAACTCTATGTTTTCTCTATTAATGGTACCTAAAGGGAAATCATAATTGCCCCTTAATACTAATCAATAATTACAATTACTACCATCAAGTAATTGTCGGGGACTAGTTATGTCATATTGGTAATGTTACCAAATGATCCTTAAGGCCACATCAACGGGTTATTTCTAACACTTTATGCATCTTTTTGCTTAAAGTTGTGATTTTTTGGTGATCTGTCATTACATGCAGCCTTCTAAAACGATGAAACCGGTGAATGACCCAGATCTGATCTGCTTCTTGGTCATAATGATGGAGATGTTGATGATCCCAATATGCCAAAGTAAGTGCATTTCTTCAAAATGATTTTGTAATATATTTTCATAACTTGTGCTCATCAATTAAAAACCACTGTTGTCGATACATCTGTTGCTACAGTGGTTGATGCATCTGTTGACTTTGGTCATTAGATGGATGAAAACAGATGTTTGAAACCACTGTTGGGTTAAAACACTGTTTTGTGGATAAAACAGTGGTTGCTTTTTTTGCAAACAGTGGTTTGACTTTGGTCAAACAGACTTTTGAACCACTAAGAATCATAGTTTTGCAAACAGTGGTTTGATTTTGGTCAAACAGACTTTTTTTGAAAACAGCGGTTTGAATTTGGTCAAACAGTGGTGATATATAGTCGGCGTATTGTTCGATAGATTGAATTTGTTATTTTGTTGATTGAATTTGTTTGATAGATTGAAAGATAGGATGATATACACTTAGGATGTTTGAAAGTTGATTGAATATGTTATTTTGTTGATTGAATTTGTGTGATAGATTGAATTTGTTGATTGGCTTTGGTCATCCAAGTTTTTTGAAGTTGATTTCATTATTTTGTTGATTGAATTTGTTTGATAGATTGAATTGAAGGATGGGATGACAGATAGTCGGAGCAAAAATTAAGTAACTAAAAAATTTACAAATTGTTCATATAGTTGACTTTCAAAAGTTGACTTGGGTCACTGTTTCACGATAACAGGTAACTTTGTTCATATAGTTGACTTTTGAATGTGAAAGCTGATATAATATTAAAATATATAATATGAAACATACAGATGAGATTGTGATAGCTTTGGCAAACAATTGCTTACTTACGAGGTCTCTTAATCTATACGACTGTGAAAGTATCATGGATCGGGCAATGTACGCTTTGGTCCATAGCTGAGTAAAAAACAAAGATGAAGTATTATGGGAATCGGTTAAAACCCGAGGCGAGGAAAAAGGCCTCATGAACCTCAACATCAGTTTCTGCAAGGCTGTAATGCCACGCACAGTTCAAGCTCTCTGTCGTTCGTTTCCTACACTTCATACGTGCTTACGTAGGCCTTCTCCATTATGCATGGCTGCAAGAAGTTAACCTCGGTCCATTGCGCTTGTGCTTCTCAACCGCATCATGTCGTTCGCCCCGCTTAGTCTAATGGATGGACAATTCGTATCAATCATGTGCTTATAGTTGGATTACTTAAAGATTACTGGATGTTGGTTCTTTTTTATATTCTGAAAATATGATTTATCATGAGTATGCCATTAAAATAGTTGAAATAATTAATCAAATATGAAAAATCAGCTTTATTTAGTTTTTATAAATGATTGTATCAAATTACTATTAAAACCAACCTAATGTTTTTATTTATCATCTTATAAATACTTGATTGATTTCATTATGGTTGAAATTCATTTTTTTGTCCAAAACTTTCCTGGACAGTGGTTTAACAAAACTATTTTGCCCAAAAGCTTTATGTTCATTTCCTGGACAGTGGTTTAACAAAACTACTTGATGAGCATGACACTAAGGAGCTTAAGTTGAAATGGTTAAGGCATCAAATTGGGTTGGTTAGTTAAGAGTCAGCATTCTTTGTTAAAAGAATTCAAGAAAACATAGGTCTATCTGATGATAGGTTGGTGAAGAAGAAAAGAGAAATAGAAGTGAAGTAACAATCATGAGAGAGATGGATTGGTTATCTTCTCCAACTAACTACATGGTTCAGTTTCCAGCTAAGCAATGCAGGCTTGATGTTTATATTATCTATAATAGATAACAAGTATTCGAACAATATCTATATAACTATCTATACTTTCTATTAAAATGTGTTATGCATGGTTTTCTAAGAAACGACCCGTGTTTGCACACGGGTCTTACCGCTAGTATATATAATAATAATATATATAATAATGGGCATAATAAGTGTATAATAATAATAATAATAATAATAATAATAATAATAATAATAATAATAAACCTTTATTAGCTGATGTAGTGTGTGGTACGATAAATGAAGATCAAACACGTTGACTCAACGAATACCCGTGTAGTTCTTCCCCAACCCCCAAATTGCAACCCAAAGGCCACAGAATTTGAAGTGAAAATTCGATAGTTACAAAATTCAAATCTGATTCTTTCAATTACTAAAGGGACTAAATAAGAACAGAAATTCGAAATGGGCCTAAAAAAGATAACGGGCCAAACACACGGCCTAAAACAAAATGCCCAAAATAGTCCAAAAAACATAAAAATGTAAATAAGTAATGGAAATAAGCGTTTTTTGACCCGGACGACGACCCAAACTGCCGTAGGCTGTTTGCAGCAAGATGGAGTTCGTTCTCACGTTCGTTTCGCCTGGTCGCACGCCCAAAACGGACCTCCGTAGCCCAAGTTAAAGCCATTTTAGTGAAGCCCCTTTTGTTACGCGGTCTTGGGCCTCCAAATACAAAATAGCCCGTTCCTCCACACTTGGGCCCGCATCATTAGCTCATTTGAATATGTACGTGATTCAAGAACGAGTAACTTTGAGCAGTTATCATAACGGTTAATTTATTTTATAAAAGTTCCTAAAAATAAGAATTGTAAGAAGTGTCAAAGAACCTAAAACCTAAACACGCTACACTACCCAAAACCTAAACACCCATCCCCACCCCACCACCACCCAAAATGGGCGGGTTCGCCCGTCTCCACCAAATCAAGGCCAACATGGCTTCCGCGCCTTTCCTGCCTACTGAAAGGGATGTGAATGATCGTGACAGTTCTTAAAATCCTATTAAGTCTATTAGATATGTCACTGAAAGAAAGTGATTATGTTCCCTCTCTTTTTTTAGGATTCCGAGGATAGGCCGGCCCATCCTAACATGAGAAGCCGGACGATGAAGCCTCCTCTTCAGATAAAGATGTATCCGACGCAACCCTCCCGACAATAAAAACTTGATCTATTTATCTTTTTTTTGCGGGTTCGGTCAGGAGGGACAAAAGAGAGATGCTTTCTATCAGTCAAAAGCAGATACCCCATGCTCTTACGGTCCGCTTACCCCCCCCCCCCCAAAAAAAAAAAAAAAGAAAAGAAAAAGAAAAAACCTAACCCCTCAAATTACAAATGAATATAATCCTCTCTCTCAAAGTATAATGTACTTCAAGGCTTAACCTACATTAACATACATGACAAAAAATATAACGTGCGTTATTATCATCGAACGTGCGTGATTATAGTCCCATACGTGATTATACCTCTGATCCAACGGTTACCATTGTCTTCTACATGATGTATGATAAGGCTTTTTGTATGTTAACCTTACTCCTCTCTCTCTCTATATATATATATGTTTTGTTTTAGTTATAATAGAACAATTAACCATGGTATCTGGCAACATAACTTGATCCATAATCCACGATATGCTTCTTTTGAAATTCCCCGATCATCTCTTTATGTTTTTCTATACTCAAATCATCGTTTCCTTATTTCCTATGCAATCTACTGAACGACTATTCGTTACTAACTATTTAATAGTTTTTTTTATTTAACCCGTATAAACTAAATAGAAGAAGATGCTTTAACAACAGGACTCTTCAATTTAGGAAAATTTAAGAAGTACGGTATCCTAAAACAAATACAAGAAAGTCAGCAATATAAAAAAAATTATAAAGTTAGCTTGCGCCCGGTTAAGATAACATTGTTTTCGAAGGAACACCCAAGTCAAACTCTAAAGTTAGTGTGCATCCAGTTAAGACAACATTGTTTGGCCAGAGTAGAACAACAGAACTCTCCAATTTAGGGAATGCGGTAGGCTAATACAAAAATTCAACGATCTAAAGAAATTTATAAATTATACAAACTCCTCACATGAAATTTCGGCCATCGATTTTACAAAATGTTTATCCACTTGAATGTATTTTTAGTCCCATTTCTTTCTAGGAAATAATACAAATAGAAAAAACCAAAATCCTCGCATGAAATTTCGGTCATTGATCTTACAAATGTTTATCCACTTAAATATACTTTTTCCCATTTCTTTCAGGGAAATAATACAAACAGAAAAAACCAAAAAAATACTACCCCATAAAGATCACATAATCTCATAATGTATCAAAGAAAAAACACCAAAAATGACAACTATTCCAGTGACGAAGATAAGCTCTTCGGAATGTTCTCGGCCGGTGCCAGTGATCGCAATGGGCACAGCTACAGAATCAAGCATTGCTGGCATTGAAGTGGTGAAACCATCGATTCTAATAGAAGCCGTTAAGTTGGGTTATCGTCACTTTGACACAGCAGCAATATACCAAACTGAGAAACCTGTTGGGGAAGCCGTTGCAGAAGCTCTGAGATTGGGTCTCATAAAGTCTCGATCAGAGGTTTTTATAACCACCAAGCTGTGGTGTAACTCTGCTGACCGCCATCTTGTTTTACCAGCCCTCAAGCAGAGTCTCAAGTAAGTCTTAGGGTATACGGAGTGGTGCGGTAAACGTGTTCGGCAAGGGGGTTTGCCACGCGGGAAAACCGCTGCAGATCCCCCTTTACCGCTCGGTTTCGTTAATCAGCGGTGACCAAATGCGGCTGGGGGGAGGGTATGAGTGAGAGAGGAGGTAGTGTGGGGTGGGGTTCATTCCAATCTCAACCAATCACACATGTTTCTTTTTCTTTTAAGTTTACCACTTCATCAAGTTTCTAACCATTGCCAACACTTTTCAGCATAGTTTAAACACTTTTTACTGATTGACGTAGCGCACTCTGATTGGTTGATTTTTTAGTTTGTCACTCTCAAGTGTGTAACCACTCCTTATACCCTTAACTCTTAATAATTTTTATGGGTTGATATCAAATTTTTTTCCCGAACCAAAAGATTTTAAGTACCAATTAATTCGGTACCGACTTTTGACGCCTACCGATTTTTACCTTCATATAGTACCGGTACCTTAACCGGTATTTTCAGTACCGGTACCGATTCGGTATGGGTTGGCACCGAACTCAACCCTATCCTTGAAACTAAAAAAATGTTGTTGTTCGTATGGTACTCGTGATCACGGATGAGCAAATAGTATAAGGTAGCAGTACCGAATTTCCCAAGCTAAAAGATTTTCAAAATCATTTCGGTACCGACTTTTGGCATTTTCTGTACCAGGCAGGAGGTGCTGGTTTTTATCTTCACGTACCGATAACGAACCGGACCATGCCAGTATTTTCGATACCAGTACCGGTTGACACCATACATATGAAACTTAAAAATGGAAAAAAATGATTATAATATTAAAACAATAAAAGTATTAGAAACCTTTATATATTATTATAATTTGAAAAGCATTATTAATTGGCTTCTATTATTAATAGACAGGGCATGTGTCTGATATAATTTCCCAGTTTATATATCTGAGTAGATGGAAAAACTTTTGGATTGATGTTGGGTTCAATCCACGAATACATCCCATTTAGTACACATATGTATATGGATATTATACAACTGAGCTGATATTTGAAAGCCCTTTTTTAGTTTATGGTAATATATTAGCTGTAAAAGCTAACACTTACAAACACAATTGAAGAAAGGCATTAACTTCACTAATGTAGGAATCTGGGACTAGAGTATGTTGATTTGTATCTTATACATTGGCCATTTAAAGCGAATCAAGAGAAATCCGAACTCCCTATCCCAAACGAGTGCATAGCCGCTATCGATATAAAAGCAGTCTGGGAAGGCATGGAGGAGTGCCAAAACCTTGGACTCACCAAATCTATTGGTGTCAGCAATTTCTCTGCTAAGAGGATCGAACAAATTCTTTCCTTTGCCAAAATCCCTCCGGCTGTTAATCAGGTAAACATCCACTCATAATTAACTAAATAACAAATAGCGTTCAAGCCACGCTAGTAACAGTTTTTTTAATTTGATTTGAAGGTTGAGATGAACCCACTTTGGCAACAGAAAAAACTCAACAGATTTTGCAAAGAGAATGGCATCGTTGTAACTGCTTACTCCCCGTTAGGTGCCACTGGCAACAATGCATGGGGACACAACCGTGTCATGGAATGTGATATTCTTCAAGGTATTGCTGAGTCCAAAGGAAAGACAGTGGCTCAGGTACTCTTATTTTCCAACTTCGATCCACTTTAACATGGAACATTGAGCTTAAATTGAAGTATAAGTCACGTTTTAGTTAAAGTTGTAATTTTAATTCAAGATAAAAATGATCATACACTAATTATGAAGTCAAAAACTAATAGTTTCAGATCGATCAAGTATCAAGCGTCTGACATTAGAGTAACAAAAGCACATGTACTGAAGTTTTAGTATTGACATTTAACATGCAGATTTCTCTAAGATGGTTATATGAGCAAGGTGTAATTATTGCAGTAAAGAGCTTCAACACAGAAAGGATGAAGCAAAATCTTGACATCTTTGACTGGTCATTGACTGAGGAGGAATTGAACAAAATTGACCAAATTCCTCAGCGGAGGCATCTTTATCTATTTGGATTTATAAATACAGAGCATAATGATTTGTTGGCTGAAATTGATGCAGAACTTGGCTAGAGAAATAATATGATCAAATAAAGAGAATGATATATTACATTGCATGTAAACTAAACTATAGTATAATTATGATCTATTTATCAAGATTAGCTTAAATGATTTATGTGTGTAAGATCATGGCCAATGCATTAAGCTTACGTGGATTTAGCATTTGAGAGGGAATGAATTGGAGAGTTTTCATTAGAGTGGAATGTTTTTGGGAAGAATGATGCATTTTGTGCGATAGTTGAACCTTATGGTTGTTTTGTATTTATTTTATTCTTTTCTTGTTTTAATCTATTTTAATATGCATAAATAAGTTGTACATGTAGAATTTAGTGACTTGACTTGTATATCATTTTTTTTTTCATTTCAAATATAGTAATTACACAAAATAACAAAAAGATTTAATGTGTTTATTTTAAAACATAAGTTTATTTATGCTACTTCAACAAAAGATAATACAAAAGTTTAAGATACTTATATATTAATGTTCATGTTTAGAAGTTTAATATTTTGTTTTTATAACTTTCTATGTAAATAATGCGAAAATAAAGACAATGTATATTGATAGAACTAACTTAATTATTAAAAATAAATTAAGAGTGGTGATGATGTGGAAACATAAGTATTGATAAAAATGTTTGTAGGATTGGCCAGAAAATGTGTATTTTTAGTGTATTTGTAAAAATCCGATGTCAGCTTACTAAGCACGTTTGTGAATGCATTTATCATCTTGTATTGGTGATGATCTAAGTATTTGTATTAATACTCGAATAATATACAGTTGATATGACAACGTCGCGTAACGGCTAACTACATTATTACGACGGGAACACAACCACCTTTATCTGCGGCTAATAATCTAAGTATAAATCAATGTATCAAAGCCAGATTTGCTTCCAATTCCACAACAATTAAAATCGTATTCGAATCAATCCAATTGGTATATAATTAATAAATTTGGTGGATTAGGCAATGATACATAAAGCGTAGCCTCCTTGTAGAGGTGTCAAGTTTTATCCTGAGCTCACCTGTGTTTTCGTCCCACCGTGTGTTACGTCAGAGAGTGTTTATCCACTTAAATATATTTCTAGTTCCATTTCTTTCTAGGAAATAATACAAACAGAAAAACCAAAATCCTCGCTTGAAATTTCGGTCATTGATCTTACAAATGTTTATCCACTTAAATATATTTTTAGTCCCATTTCTTTCTAGGAAATAATACAAACAGAAAAACCAAAATCCTCGCTTGAAATTTCGGTCACTGATCTTACAAATGTTTATCCACTTAAATATATTTTTTTGTCCCATTTCTTTCTAGGAAATAATACAAACAGAAAAAAACCAAAAAAATACTACCCCATAAATCCCCAGAAGATCATATAATCTCAAAATGTAGCAAAGAAAAAACACCAAAAATGGCAACTATTCCAGAGACGAAGATAAGCTCTTCGGAAGGTGCTCGGCCGGTGCCGGTGCCAGTGATCGCAATGGGCACAGCTACAGAATCAAGCATAGCTGGCATTGAAGTGGTGAAACCATCGATTCTAATAGAAGCCGTTAAGTTGGGTTATCGTCACTTTGACACAGCAGCAGTATACCAAACTGAGAAACCTGTTGGGGAAGCCGTTGCAGAAGCTCTGAGATTAGGCCTCATAAAGTCTCGATCAGAGGTTTTTATAACCACCAAGCTGTGGTGTAACTCTGCTGACCGCCATCTTGTTTTACCAGCCCTCAAGCAGAGTCTCAAGTAAGTTAGGTTTAACTCTTAATCATTTTTTATGGGTTATAGATATCAAATTGTTTTTATGCATATAGATTAAAATTAATAAAGATATATAGTAATCGAGACATGCTACATCCCACATGTATCCCCGTGTACGATCTTGAGCAACATGAGTGAAATGGTAACCGATAACGGCCCATAAATAAAATATGCATATAAAGTATGATAAGTAGTTTTGGTCCTTCTATATTTATAGCAATTGTTTGTCCTTTGCGTTGTTTGACGAAAATAATAAGATGGCAAAGTTTCTGTTTTTTCTTTAATTTGTCATGGTTATAAATTTAAGGGAATTCTATTGGCGCATCGGCCAGCCAATACGCACACTTTGTTTTTTCAATACGGGGTCGTATAGGCTTACACGGGTCGTATAGGTTCAAAAGTAAAAATGTCAAATTTGCAGATGTAAGTCCTTGTCTAGTGGTTGGCTGATACGGGTCGTATAGGTCTATACGGTCGTATTACATTGGTTTTATTTTTACAAATTTTTTTATACATTTAATCATGGTTTTAACAAAAGTTTAATACCATAAATCTTTTACTTTTTAAACAAAAAACATTTTTAAAAATTTATCATGTAGTATAGGTCGGGTACACTATACTATAGTATCTATTTGTTATAACCGTATTATATGTCACACTTATACTTTAATTTATTATACTATACTACACATATACTATATTATACTACAACTACAAACATATACCAGATCTATACTACAAATATAGGCTTATACAGGACCTATACACACCTATAGTTTATTATAATATACTATACTTATACTATTGTATCTATGTTATAATACGACATGTAACGACAAAATACGTCAAGTAATGATACGGTACGACGCGTAAAGATACCATTCAGACATTGTATAAATCTGAATCATTGACCAACTCAGATTAGATGTCTTAACCATTTAGACTTTGTATAAATCTTAAGCATTGAGAGACAAATGTCTGAACCATTCAGATATCTGCTCGTGAAACAAACAGTCTGAACCATTAAGTGCTGAACCAGTAAGAGATTTGAATCATTAAAAGGTAAACAAACAGCCCCTTACCCTCATTTTAGGAGTGTATTTATAAATTAAAAGGAAAAAAGTTCTTATTTTTTTGGTATGTTCAAATGTCCCTACCTCATGAATTATAATATAGTATAACTGATATTTGAAAGCCTATTTTTTAGTGTATGGTAATATATTAGTTGTAAAAGCTAACAATTACGAACACAACTTAAGCAAGACATTAATGTAGGAATCTGGGACTAGAGTATGTTGATTTGTATCTTATACATTGGCCATTCAAAGCGAATCAAGAGAAATTCGAACTCCCTATCCCAAACGAGTGCATAGCCGCTATCGATATAAAAGCAGTCTGGGAAGGCATGGAGGAGTGCCAAAATCTTGGACTCACCAAATCTATTGGTGTCAGCAATTTCTCTGCTAAGAGGATCGAACAAATTCTTTCCTTTGCCAAAATCCCTCCGGCTGTTAATCAGGTAAACATCCACTCATAATTAACTAAATAACAAATAGCGTTCAAGCCACGCTAGTAACATTGTTTTAATTTGATTTGAAGGTTGAGATGAACCCACTTTGGCAACAGAAAAAACTCAACAGATTTTGTAAGGAGAATGGTATCGTTGTAACTGCTTACTCCCCGTTAGGTGCTACTGGCAACAGTGCATGGGGGCACAACCGCGTTATGGAATGTGATATTCTTCAAGGTATTGCTAAGTCCAAAGGAAAGACAGTGGCTCAGGTACTCTTATTTTCCAACTTTGATCCACTTTAACATGGAACATTGAGCTTAAATTGAAGTATTAGTCACGTTTTCTTCAAAGTTGTAATTTTAATTCAAGATAAAGATGATCATACATTAGTTATGAAGTCAAAAACTAATAGTTTCAGATCGATTAAGTATCAAGCGTCTGACATTAGAGTAACAAAAGCACATGTACTGAAGTTTTAGTATTGACATGCAGATTTCTCTAAGATGGTTATATGAGCAAGGTGTAATTATTGCAGTAAAGAGCTTCAACACAGAAAGGATGAAGCAAAATCTTGACATCTTTGACTGGTCATTGACTGAGGAGGAATTGAACAAAATTGACCAAATTCCTCAGCGCAGGCATGTTTATCTAATTGGATCTATGAATACTGAGCATAACGACGTATTGACTGAAATCGATGCAGAACTTGACTAGAGAAATAATATGATCAAATAAAGATAATGATATATTACATTACATGCAAACTAAACTATAGTATAATTATGATGTATTTATCAAGATTAGCTTAAACAATTTATGTGTGTCAGTATTTCATGTATTTATATTTATGTGTGTAAGTATTTATATACAGTTGATATGGTGGTTATGTTAACGTCGTGTAACGGCTAACTAGGTAATTACAACGGGAACACAACCAACTTTAACTGCGGCTAATAATCTAAGTATATATCGAAGTGCCCGCCCGGAACTTTGTTCAGTACCAAGGTTGGTTATTCATACTCAATCCTTTGCAAAATTAATAATCAAGTTTGATTAAAGATCAAACTTTATGATCTCTAATTCCCTATTTATCATTCGATTTCATTTTTATTCTTCCGCTGCAATTCTTTTTGACATTAAACTGGTATCAAAGCCAGATTTGCTTCCAATGGCGCGAAATTTACACAAAAGGGAACGATCAAATCACACTATGTACGACCAAAGATTGTGCTTTTACTGCATGGAACCAGGTCACTTGATTTAGAAATGTCAAGTGAAAGAAAGGGACGAGGCATCATTATTAATTCGACAAGTAATTAGCACCGATACCCAAAAGTCACAAGAAAGAAATGACGACTACATGGAGGAGTATGTTGTTGAAGGTATTCATCATGGAGAGTGGCCAAAAAGCTTGTATGTTAAGACACAATTTAAGAATAATTTCTCAAGAAATCTGTCTCAACTCTCAATATCACAAGATCAACTCTTCTTTTGGTGTTGAAACCAGATTTAATTCGGAAATTATGTCCATAAGAGGAATAGGATGGATTTTGTTATCATCAGATGACAATGTCATCGATGAAAATTACAAGTGTGTTTTACACACAAGATTTGGATAGAAATATTCAAATTAGATCAACTTAGGGGTTGTCTGGCAACTTCGTGCTGAGCTATTAAAAGTGATAGTCCCGATTTGATCTTGTTCTTTGTGATTAAAGTTCGACAGAACACAATTATCTACTTAGAACGTCACTCAAAGTGAGGAATCCATCGAATAACGTGTGAAATTGACACAAGAAAGCTAAATAAACGTTCTTTGATTACATAAGAAATTTTGGCAAACTTTCCTTACACTTGACCTCCTTTCAAAAATAGATGGGTGAGGTTATGAAATTTGGGCACATCACACTTGTATTTATAGACTCTACACTGACTAGCGCATCACCAACCACACATCACACCTGAGCAACATTGATGCACTGCACATGACTCATGCGATGCGCATCACTTCATGTGCTCTTACAAACATGAATTAAAACATAAAACAAAACAACACAACAACTTTGCCATACATACATAGACTAAAAACAAAAGACGCAGGCATTAGACATTTTGCTCCAATAGACTCCTCCTTGGATGATGCTGCAGTCTTGTCTCTTGTTCAGTCTTCAACCCATCCCGAAAAACTTCTTTCATCTCTTCCCTTGACTTTTCAAAACTCTGCTTCGGAATTTAATTTGTCTTCTTTGGCCATCTGAAATCATACTTTATGTTCTTTGCCGACTTTCTTTTCGTCTCTATTCTTTCCTTTCTCTTTGCTTGCTTCTGCTTTTCCTTCTTCTCTAATTTCTCCACCTGGTCTCCTACAACCTTCCCGAGTGAATGTCTTAAGCAAAGCAGATCCATACGTCTCTTTGAAATTGCAATGCTATATTAATATCTCTTGCATCAAAGTTGATTTGATTAAAGGATAACACTTCAATATCATTCTCTGACATGTTAATATCTCTTGCATCAGAATCCACAACAGGTCATAAATTTCTATCGTTCTCCGGTTTATTACACCTTCACATAGAACAATTACTGCCTCACCGGTCTTTTCATTGTAGTACTACTGTTGGGTATAATCTTGATGGTCGGGTCAAGTCGGGTCAGTTATTTATTAATGAGTATTTTAGCTTGTTTTTAATTAGTGATCAAGTAATGGTAGAAAGTCTTAGGTTGACCGAATTAGAATTAGTAAAATAGAACGTTGGAGAGTGGCTTTGAACTTAGGAAAGTGTGTGTTTTCTTTTACAAAAACTCTCGATTATATCTCAGTATATTTTGTTCCTTTGTAAACTTACTTAAATAATTGTGAGTGTTTGTTGAGTGCTTGAAGGGGCCTGAACCAACAATTGGTATTGATGACGGGGGTAGCCCAAGATCAAATAAAATGACTTAAGTACACACACGTCCGAAAGGTTAAATGGTTCAAAGGTTAAAAAGTTGTGAGGTGGGGAAAAGCAATACGGGAACAGTAACCAGTCACATCCCTGGATTGCTTCACCAACCCACCAGCCGTAAAAGCAATGCAGGTCAGCAGGAACACATGCTATTATCCGGGGGACAAAAGGCTTCAACCCCCGAAAGGGTAAGCCCCTCACTGCAAGTGAGGTCACTAGTCAAAAGCACTCTTCTTTGGGAGATATCTTCTCCTATATAATTGACACTTCATTTACTGAGTTGAGACACTCCGGACCAGACTTGTTTCCTTAAACTCTGGTCATTCACATCGTGTACTTGCTCCATGCAAGTTACTCCCACTCACATCCAACTCACACATATTCTATTTGTTTCCTCATCCTTTTCTAAACACACTTCAGAGTAGGATCTTCAACAAACAACAAAAACAAACTAGTGAACCTCCTTCCACGTCTTGCAAACGTGGGGGGATCCCACGACCTGCGTTAGGCAAGGTTAAACCCTTTAACCCTTTTACCTAACCATCCTCGCTACTACGTTTGGTCTATTATTTGTTGCTTCAACAGGTATCATAGCAAGGTGAGATTGGAGGGCCGTTTTGAGAGTCGGTGGCGAGAATGAGTGCAGCCCTTTCGCTGTAGGGCAAAACGCATCAGTAGGAGGAACTGAAGATGAAAGATAGGGAGATGCAAGGGCTAATCTCTAATCTGATGAACAACAGAAGAAAGTAACCGGATAGTGAAGAAAGAGCCTGTAGCCAGAAGGAGATACCGGTGTAAGAAAGACCGTTACCCGAGAAGAAGAACGGAAGCCGTGACAGACCAAACGGCGTGACCGAAGACCGAATTTGTTCTCTTCACCGGGAATAAAGACCGAAGACCGAAGTAGGTAACCGAGACCGCGGTTTGCCTAAGAAAGAAGACCGATAAGCTGCAACAAAACGGCGGCTAAACTAGACCGAGACCATGGGTGTGACATTGACCGAAGGTTCGCACCATCATAGACCGAAGAAAGCTTTTATCGATAGAAAGATTAGACCTAATGACCGAAAGAAAGACCGTGATTGTGAACAAAGACCAAGAGTTCACATTAGACCGAGTTGTGAACCGAAGGCCGAAAGTGTTCACGTTAGAATGAGAAAGACCGAACCTGTGCGGTTCATCTAGAAAGAGGAAGAACGGATCATAATGGTTCGAATAGAAAGTGAGGCTAGACCGACATCAAGATTAAGGGGGTGAATGTTGGGTATAATCTTGATGGTCGGGTCAAGTCGGGTCAGTAATTTTATTAATGAGTATTTTAGCTTGTTTTTAATTAGTGATCAAATAATGGTAGAAAGTCTTAGGTTGACCGAATTAGAAGGAGTAAAATAGAACGTTGGAGAGTGGCTTTGATTTAGGAAAGTGTGTGTTTTCTTTTACAAAAACTTTCGATCATGTCTCAGTATATCTTGCTCCTTTGTAAACTTACATAAATAATTGTGAGTGTGTTTGTTGAGTGCTTGAAGGGGCCTGAACCAACAACTACCACTTGAAGTATCCATAGATATCTTATTCCATTTCACGAAAAGGTACCATTGTCTTTAGCTTGTACTTAAGTGCACCAATGGTTTTCAAGTTTCTTTATCAATCTCTGTAGCAGAAATAATTCTTTTAGTATGTTGTGGTTTCCAGTTCTTCCACCTTGTATGGCTTTCATATTTAATCATCTTCAGAACATGTTGATTATAAGCATTCGTCTTATAATTGATCATCTTCAATCTACAGATTAATTAAAACCGAAGTTCAATTCGGTTATAATTCAGTTAAGGAAATTCAATAACCCAAGCTAGAAGTTATGGCTAGGGTAATAACTGAACTGAACCGCGATTTGCACACCACTAATATCTACTTCCAATCAAAACGGCTAAGTAATTTGAACACCCACTTTTTAATCTTTATCTCCTAATTATCCACAACCATCCATTATTGAAACAAACTTTTGCATTATGATAACTTCAAGTCGGTCCCTTAATTAATATGCCCAAGAGGCAACATGTCAAATAATGCCTAATTTGTCATTTGTTTCAACTGGATAGAGATGAGACCCATCTTTCTCATCGTTCTTAAATTTTTTACTTCATAAAAAAAAATTTATTATTTTTCGATGGTCAAAAAGATACAATCTCCATGATTACATTCAACCTATACATATATATCATGTTATATATATACTGATTGCAAGTTCCTAATTAGTATGATCTGGTTAATCTTTGAAAACTTTAGAATTAATCGGATTTGATGGGTTGCATTTATTCCACTGTTGCCAAACATACCCCTGGGTATGAGAATCCTGCTCTCTTAGCTGACGAAACCCTATGTGAGTTCTCAAATTTACCCACTTTATATATCTTTATTTCCCATGTTGAAAACATTCCTATATGGTTTGGTCTTACTTTTTTTAGTGTAGAAAGCATGTATAAGGTAGAAAGATTGTACTCAGAGAGAGCTCCTTAATCTTTACATGTACAAAACCTTTTCATTGTGCAGTCACAATGATTGAAGTTGAGGCTTTGTATGAGCTTTTTAACAAGTTAAGCAGCTCAATCATCGATGATGGCCTCATTCACAAGGTATTATTGAAGTGACTTTTTATTTGGATCATCATTTTGCATAGCAGCTGCGAATCCCCATATTGTTATGTTCCGCGTTAGAGATATTGTGTTGTTAAAAGTATAATGTGACTTTAATGCCATCAAATATTGTGATTTGGACACATTAGTTGTGGATAAGAGGAGTACTCCATATTTAAAGTATAACTTGACTTTAATGCCATAAAATAAATGTTTGAGTTCCATGTGAGCACTAGTAGATATGAGATGTCGATGTTACAAAAATAAAATTAGCAACTTGCCATTCATTTAACCTGAGTTAAGTGTTTTTTACTCCCATTTCTCATTTTATCAATCAATTCCCTTATCAGAAAACTCATCGAGCCAGTTGTATTAGACTTGATTATAATTCTAATCAGTTACTTAAAAAACTTCCAAGCATCACTTTAGTTTACATCACAATGACTCATAGTAGATATAAGTGCTATCTTGTTTGATAGTTTTATATCCAGGAAGAATTCCAGCTTGCACTTTTCAGAAACAGAAAGAAGCAAAATCTATTTGCCGACAGGGTATGTGAATGTCATGAATAAGTATCATAGAGCATGTAAATCTCCTAAAATGATTGGTTAGATTCAAATACAAATGAATATAAACTCTATTTTGTAAATATTCGATCTGATCTGATCTGTTCGATGTGAAACATATTGGAGTTATTCAGGGGCGATGCTTTGAAGGGGCCGGGAGGGGCGCCCGACCCCCCGAACTTTTCGGCCAGTAGTGTTATATATGTAGTTTTCGTATAGAAAATTTTGGGTATATATGTTTTCGACCCCCGGTTCTTTAGAAATTTTTGGGTATATACATTTTCGACCCCCCGTAAAAAATTTCAAGCTTCGCCACTGGAGTTATTGAATGTGAAGATTTTGATCGGTCATTAGGCGTTTTCCATCTGAATGCACCAGTAACAGACAAAATCACATGTGAGTTTCCTCAATCAACATGTTTTGCTGTGTAGATTAGCATGAATTTCTCTGGATCGACAGTTGTTTTCAGGCTATATGATCTCAGAGGTACCGGTTTTATTGAGAGAGAGGAGGTTAGTAATATGCACCTCTTATTCTTAAGACTGTTTTATACTAGCAGGTGGTATAGGGACGCGACATGTACTTTTAGGTGTTTTTGTAACCTCTTGTACTTTTTAGGCACTTCGTACCCCTCTAAACGAACTCGGCAAGCTCGTTTGGGTGGCAAGCAAACCACATAGAGTTTGGTGAACATGTAGTAAAGTTTATTGAAAAACTCTATGAAGTTTGCTTGCCACCCAAGCGAGCTTGCCGAGTTCACCTAAACCGGTTGTGAACTACCTAGAAGTACAATAACTTCCAAAAAAAACCTGGAAGTACTAGTTTATAAACAATCTACTTATGTAAAAAAAATCATTCTTGAAGATGACGTGAATGATCAACAAAAGAAAATTGAATTTCTATTTTAAATTGTTTTGTTTCCATGCAATAGTTAAAAGAGATGGTACTCTTACACGAGTCAGATTTAGTGTTGTCTGAAGACATTATCGAAATGATAGTCGAAAAAACATTCAGTGATGAAGATATTAAAGGAGATAGGAAGATAGATGAAGACGAATGGAAGCAATTTGTGGCAAGGAATCCGTCCCTCATTAAGAACATGACCCTTCCTTACTTGAAGTGAGTATGACATGTTTCTTGATGATTTGCATAATCATTTATATATTAATGTAATCTCTTCAGGGACATAACGTTGGCATTCCCCAGTTCTGTATTGAGCTCTGAAGTAGAAGACGCGAAAATATGAAACATAGAGTATTGAGAACAGAAGTGATTCGATACTTCTACACGTGACTTTAGTATGCATGTGAACATTGGAGGTGATCAAGGATTTGTGCAAGTCTTTGGTTCAGTTTGTTATTCCCGTACTTCCTTTTGTTCTGGAATAAGTTTGCTGATAAAGGAGTTGAGTAGTCATATTCCTTTGGTAGTTCACGTTTGCTTTTTCCCTATTTAAGGTTATGCAATTGTTGCTTTATGTATTCAAAAATTTCCTGATTAATAAAGAGATCTCTCTCTCTCTCTCTCTCTTTTTGTTGGTATCTTTTTCGCAAGTTTATTCAAACTTAGTTGCGTTATGTCTATAGATCTAATACTGATATGCTATCAGGTCTAGAAGCCGATCTCTGAGAGTTGTGTGATTCTATCTAGCACCATCCATGGCAGAACATATAGATCGATCCAAGGAGACCATGAATTCAACCCATCAATCAAGAACAAAATAACAAGAACAAGATGAAGGGGATAAACCCTAATATGCAATTGTATTGAAACTGAACAATTGAATCTAATTGTTACAAGGTACAAAAACAAACTGAAAACCTAATCCAATTTATACATACTGAAGAGTTGCGTCTGAACCGTTGTGTCTCCTCATGAAACGACATGACTCTTCATGAATCATCGCGACCCTTTCCTCCATTCGACGTGATGTTGTTCTGGCGCCTTTTCTGAACGGCGTGTCTCTTAATACGTCGTATCGTTTATACTAATTACACTTATGCCTGAATCTTTTAATCAAACTTTGATCAACAAGACTTAGACAATTAAAGTCCAACAGTTCACCCTTAATTGTTTAAGTCATGTTCTTCCAATCTTCATGCTCTTTTATGGGCAATCTCTGAACCCAATGTCTTCAACCGTATGCGGCTTCAGGATCAGCTTCTTAGGAGACTTGTTAATTGCTGATTTCCATGAATGAAGGATGATGTCCCCTACGCTACTTTCTTCGCATTGTCACTGCCTTGGCCGCTCTTTCCTCCATTCAGACTCGCACCAACATGCTCGGTTCGCCCGATGATTTCATGTCTTCCCTCATATGATTCTTCCAAAACGTGAAACCCTTGCCTTGATTAAAGAATTGAATCCATGATCTTGATTCTTTGATCCTTGGCTCTGATACCACTATAGATCCCAGGAGACCATGAATTCAACCCATCAATCAAGAACAAAATAACAAGAACAAGAAAAAAGGGATAAACCCTAATATGCAATTGTAAAGAACTTGAACGATTGAATGTGATTGTTACAAGGTAGAAAATCAAACTAAAAACCTAATCCTATTTATACATACCGAAGTGTTGCGCTCTTCACAAAACGACATGTCTCTTCATGAATCATCGCGACCCTTTCTTCCAATCGACGTGATGTTGTTCTAGCGCCTTTTCTAAACAACGTGTCTCTTGATACGCCGTATCCTTTATACTAATTACACTACTGACCCGAATCTTCTAATCAAACTTTGATCAACAAGACTTAGACAATTAAAGTCCAATAGAACAGGCAAGCACGCACGCTTCCCACATCATCAACTCAAATTCAAGTTTTCACATGAGAAGGTTACGATCACTGGAGCATCAAAATGAAAACTATCTTGAAGTCTAGAGACCTATGGGAGCTTGCTAAAGAAGATACTAATGAACAAGAAACAAATCTGGGTCGTCTCAAGAATGTAAGAGAGATACTCAAGCAATGGCTCTTATTCAACAAGTCACATGTGACCATTTGTTTTCCTAAATTGCATATCAGCTGAATATACAAAAGAAAGCTAGGTGATTCTCATAATGGAGTACCAAGGAGACAATAAAGTGAAAGCAGCGAAACTTCTATTAGGATTAACGAGCAAACACACACATAATTAGTAAGGATGAACACAAGATTTACGTGACTCAGTCGCGATCTGCAACCTACATCCACGGGGGGAACTAGGGTATTCTTTTATTTGGGTGTTAAACATTACAAGCACAAGAGATTATTTTTATAAAGTACACAATTACAGTTAAAACCCATAATTAAAGAATAAGCTCGTGGCCGACTACCCTTACTATCACGCCACACCTACTAGTGTCGAGAAGTCTACAACCCAACAATCTCCCACTTTGAGGCTTCAAAGACATGATCAACTACGCTCCACCGTACTTCTACAACCTGTCAACGGAAACTCTAAGCTCCAAATCTAGTTGCCACCTGCCTTCTCATTAATTAACTTAAAGGCTCGTTGAAGCTCCCACTGCACTTCAGCTTATCTGTCACTACTTCTTATATGTTCTCTGTCCCTTCCGGCTCCCGCGCTCGTTGCACGTACTTATCGGTTATTAACCAAATTCGGTGAACAATAACTAAATCGTTAACCTAAACCAAACCGAAAACAGATGAAACAGAACCAGATTCGGTTATTATTATTATTATTATTATTACTACTACTACTACTACTGCTACCACCGCCACCGTAACCACTACTACTACTATTAGTGCAACCATCGATGTGTGACCTATTTTCAGAGTTTTTTTCTCAAAAGGGTGTTGGTGAAACAAATATTTACCAAAATGGGTGATTTGAAAAATATTTACCAAAATAGGTATTTTTTATTTTGATTTGATTTTTTTTATCTTAGCTTAAAAAAGAAATAGCCGCTCCTTTTGTTCGTTCGCAAATTTGAATCTGGTTTAATAGGTTTGATTTGGGATCCTCAATCACGGGTTCGAAGGTTCGATTCAGGTTCAACCGGCTTCATACTTTCAGTCAGCCCCCCTGTTTCACTTGCTCGATCGGTCCTTCTATAACAAATTTGATCCAGTTCTTCAATAACAGGTCCGATTTTAATTCTTCGATCACAAGTCCGATTTCCATTCTTCAATCAATGTTTCAATGTTTCGGTTCTTCAATTACAAGTTTTATTCCGGTTCTTTAATCACTATTTCGAAGGTCCGATTCAGGTTCGACGGGTTTCACACTTTCAAGCAATAGGCCCCTTGTTGATATTTTTTTTCTTGTTGGTTGTATGGATGAACCTTGATTTACTAGCATCACAATGATCAGGCGTGCTGACATCAAGTAGTAAGATAGGATGCTTTATTTCTAGGGACTTTGAATTTTTTTTTTGATGATCATCCACTGCACCTCATTTTAATCATAGAGCGACGACTTTGATGATATTTATTACTCCTACAGAAACACAAATCAATGGATCATTTGTATGCTCCTGGTGCACCGTGCATGTTGTAGTTTTATGATATAAAATCAGTTTTTATTAACGAATCATGGATTAAACTCATGGTGCATATTTGGTTAAGAACTTTGAACATCTAAATTGATTAAAGTAGTGTATAATGGATCTTTGTATGCTCTTGAAGAAAGAATGTATAAAGTTTATACAACAATGATAAAATGAATAAATGATGCTACTATAGAATACTGCAGATTATCTATACTTTAGAGATCGAGAAAGATTGCAAATTCGAAATCCCTACAATACTGCTGAAGTAACGAAACTAAAACTGGGATTTGAGAATGAACAGAAGGAACAAGCGGTTTAGAATATGAAAGAAAGAAACTGAATCAATGTTTTTTTCGAGAAAGAAGTGTCTATTTTTCTTTTTTAGCTAAAAATTATGTAAAACGCCTATTTTTGGTAAATATTTTTCAAATCACCCATTTCGATAAATATTTTTATCACCAACATTCTTTTGGGGAAAAAAACTCCTTTTTCCATCGGTATTACCATGTATAGATTTTAGAGTAAGTGAGATCTACAATGGGATCACTTGTGTAAATTTAAGTAACAAAAAAAATAATGAAGACTAGGGGTATGTTTGGCAAAAGTAGCTGGTGGCTGGAAGCGGGTATCTATAGCTGATAGCTAGTAGCTGTAGCTTTTTAGATATATATTTGGTGTTTGGCAGAGTAGTTGGAGCTTTTAATAAAATTTATAAAATGACCAAAATGGATATAATTAAAAAGTTAAAAAGCTTATACATTAAAAAGTTCATTATCTTTAAAGGTTAAAATAATCATTTTTTTTCTAAAAACTTGTAGCTCCTTCTAAACGCTACTAGTAGGAGCGTTCAACCAAAAGCTTCAAGCTTCTAACCTAAAAGCTTCAAGCTGCTTCAACCAAACAAGACTTTTTATTGAGTATGAGCTTTTTCTTAAAAGCTTAAAGTTAGAAGCTCCTAAAAACTCTATGCCAAACATACCCTAGATGCTAAAAGTACAAATGTATGGGTTGGTTATGGGTTTGAATTGAACCAAAACCAAAATTCGGTTTTCGTTTTACATTTGGATCTGAATAGTTTGGGCCAGGAACATTGACCCAAATTAAAAAGTTAGGCCCTAAACTTTTGTTCAAACGTAACAGTAAATATGGGTCTTAAACATTTGACCAAAACTAATAGCTTAATTGAGCCATAAATCTAATAAAAAAAACAGTTAAACTAGTTTAGTGTGCTTTGGTTCAGTTTGGTTTTGGCGGTCGGGTTCGGTGCGGTGTGCTGTGGTTCGGTTTTGGAATTAGGTATAACCAAAACCAAACCCTAAATCCGAACCGTCGATTATTAGTTTGGGTCAGTTATCTAGGTTCGTTTAGTCGGCTATTTTGATTTATTTTTTTATTAATCTTTCTTTTTTCTCAGCTCTACTTGGTTGGTAGATAAACGTGGGATGGGGTGAAGCAGAACACCGAGGGGGTTAAGTCTTAAGAGGTATAATATATAGCTTTTAAGTGTCTCAATTCAAATCCACGACTTAAGGTCTAGTCCGGTCAAACTAACGGTATTTGAACAACACTGCATTTTGGTTTTAATGCGGGAATCTTATCTTTAGACCATAGACTTTACCGCTAGGGTTCGTGTAGTTCTGCAATGATTCCTTGCAAGTCTTTATGATGATCAGTTATTGAACATTCATTCCTACACAGATAATATATGAATTTCATTTGACTATTAGGGTGTGAGGGGCAATGCAAAATGTGTTGGATTTATATGTACGGGTTCGATAAGTCAACGCTGCTGACCGAGCTATGACCCGTAAGAGTTACACCTTGGGCAACGAACATTAAATCCACTTAACTTGGTTAACTGGTGACCACGAACAATTAACCGAACGAAATATATAATTATCTAGAATAGTTAT
The DNA here is from genome assembly GCF_002127325.2 of Helianthus annuus. Classification (NCBI taxonomy): domain Eukaryota; kingdom Viridiplantae; phylum Streptophyta; class Magnoliopsida; order Asterales; family Asteraceae; genus Helianthus; species Helianthus annuus. The sequence goes on along the minus strand of NC_035444.2, from coordinate 33,182,212 downwards.
ATATCCGCGAGAAACGGGACTAATTATTTATACGGGTTATAAATAATATAATGTTTAATTACTTATTTAATTAGACTTTGTTTTTCGGGCTTCGTATCACATTTGGGATTGTACTAGATGTGTTGGGCTTTAGTAGCCTAAGAGATAATTAGGGTTATTGTAGTTAACCTCAATATATATATTAATATATATATATATATGGTTTTCAATCACTCCTAGTTGTGTGATATGCTACTGCCGTAAGAGATCAAAGAAAAAAAAAGGTGAATTCATTTTTTTGATTGTGTAAGACAATCACAACAGAAAAAGGAAGTTGCCGTCAAAACGAAATACGGCCACCACTTTGATATTATAGTGCTGCCCTATTTCTTTTTCTTTGTATTGTGACGACCGGCCAAGCAAAAGCCGCCGCCGCTCGGTTCGTGTTCGTGTCTAGCACTCGTTCGTTGTATCTCGGTGTCTCACACGGTTATTATTAACCAAAAGGGTATAATTTTTCTCATCGGTAGATTAATTATTTTATGTATCGTATTTGCATGTTTGTAACCATGATCCTGTTCGATTCACTTTTGGTGTTGATTAATATATTTATTCCGTTGCGTTTTCATTAATTACATATTTAATTAATAAAATATGTCAAACCCGTTTTGATAAAAAATAAAATTGACACCACTGAATCCCAACAGTGGTATCAGAGCCACGCTTACAACATGCAAATCGGAACCGGTCCTTTTAACCGGTTATAGATCTCAAACTTTAACTTGTTTAAAGTTTCAGATCTAAATATTTCTTGGGCAAAAAGTTATTTGGTCAAAAGTTTTATTTATTTTTATTTGACCAAAAGATTGCCCACTTTAATATGATTGTGTTGAATATGTAAATCTGCCCGACCTTGTACTTGTATTTTTGTTATTGTTTTGTTTTATGGTTTTGGCCCACTTTGTGGCTCAAAGTTGTAATCGATTAGGGTTTCAATTTTGTTATATTTTATATTATAATATAAAGTTGAAGACCCGAAGACAAAACATAAGACATTACAGGAATCAAGGAGCTGCTGAAGACAACTAGCTGCACTAGGTCCATCCTTGTGGTTGTTTGTTACCCCGTGACCCAGTTTGGTCTTGCTATTTGGCTCTAGCAAAATCAAACAAAATGGCCTAAAGATTTACATATTTATTTTTGCTATTATGGTTGCTTTAATCATATAAGTTGTTATATTACAACCAACCTAATACCAAACTTTTAAAAGGTGTTTTAAAATGTTCACAATCAATTATAACAAGTTCTAAATTGATTTTTACAACTTGTAAATATTTGTGATAAAACAAATAGTTTATTTTAAAATAAATAATAACCATTAGAGTTTTTGAAATTTAACAAGTTTTAACCTTCTAAAACTCATAACTTAATAGTTTTAAAACTATTAACTTTTAAATGGTTATACAAGTCGCGACAAACTTAGTTTTAATAGGTTATTTAAAATTAAGTGTCCTGAGAGATGAAAGGGTTCATCAAGATGTCACGACTAAATATGTACTAAAATTGGCTCTTACGGCCCTATTTGGTAAATATTAAATTAACCCATAATTAAAATCAATAGTCTATGCCATCCTATCACAAGCTACACTTGAAACGTAAAAGCGAACCATCAGTGTTTGGAGCCACAGCACCACACTTGATGTCTAGCATATCCTTCCAAGGTGCAAGGGTTTCGTTGACACATCCGGCCCTTCCACAAGTACCTCTTTTAGGACGACTATTACTTTTTCTTTTCTCACCACATGCTCCAGCTGTCTCGAAAGTAAAAAGTCGGCATAGATGAGGCTAAACGTATCAATGCATAGACAAGAGTTGTCTTAGCGGCCTCATACTTGAGAGTTGTGCAATTCTCACAATTGACACTCGTTGTCAGTCTGCCTAGTCACTTACTAGAGTGCATGCCACAGCTGCCTTTACTACTGACATAGCCAGATTCTCATTCCTTGTTCTAATTACTGTAATGGGTCATTAATTAAATAAGGAAATATACATCGAAAATACTAATTAAAATCTCTTTGCTTATGTAACAGATGTCTAATGAAAACAACTCCTTCGTTCTCAAGTCTACACTTGAAAAGGAAAAACTTAATAACACCAACTTTCTCGAATGGCACCGCAATCTGAGAATAGTTCTCAAGATGGCTAAAAAGCTATACATCTTAGATGGCCCAGTCCCTACCGAGCCTGAAAGTAACACTACTGCTGCTCATAAGGCACTGGAAAAGCATAACGAGGATGCCATTGAGGTAGCCTGCCTTATGCAAGCCACCATGTCTCCTGAACTTCAGAAGAACATGGAAGATAAAGATGCTTATGACATGATCCAGCAACTGAAAGGCATGTTTCAGAAAAAAGCCCGACAGGAGCGATATGACACCATGAAGCAGCTCATAAGCTGTAAAATGCAAGAAGGATCGTGTGTCAGTACTCATGTGCTTAAGATGAAAGGGTACATTGACCAGATGAACAAACTTGGTTATCCCCTGCAAGATGAAATGGCAGCGGACTTCATCTTGAACTCTCTCCCTAGCTCGTATGACCAGTTCATTATGAACTATAATATCAATGCTTGGGTAAAGACTGTGCCTGAGCTACATGGTATGCTCAAAACGGCCGAGATGAACATTCCACATAAAACCAACCAAGTTCTGATGGTCAAGTCTGGTGGTGTTAAGAAGCCCAACAACAAGAAAAGGGCTCATAACAGCAAAGGCAAGAAAATGGCTGTTGTTGCTGCCAAATCTGCCACCAACAACAAGCAGGTTGCTAAACCACCCCCTCCTCAGGAGCGTCAGTGCTTTGAATGCAACCAAATGGGGCACTGGAAAAGGAACTGCCCACAGTATCTAGCCAAGCTGAAGGCGAACAAGGCCAATAACATTGGCACTTCTTCAGGTATTCTCATTTATGTTATTGAGCTTTTTACTGTCTCTAGCAACACATGGGTATTTGATACCGGGTGTGGTTACCACATCACTAATGTTTTGCAGGAGCCTGAAAAGTGGAGGAAGCTGAAACAAGGCGACATGGAACTCATTGTTGGTGATGGGAAAAGAGTGCCCGTTCTTGCAACTGGCAAATTTCATTTTTCATGTCCCTCTGGCCTTGTAGTTAATTTAAACAATTGTTTGTTTGCACCTAGTATAACCAGAAACATTATTTTGGTTTCCCTTTTGTTTGAACAAGGTTTCAAGTACGTTTTTAATGGTATTTCTATTTCTGCCTACTTGAATGATGTCTTTTATTTTGAGGCTAAACCTCGAAATGGTATTTATGAGATTGATGTTCAAACATGTAATAACATATATCATCTTTCTAAGCGTAACAAAGCTGGTATTAATGAAACCTTTCTATGGCATTGTAGACTTGGCCACATAAGTAAGGCACGCATAAAATGGCTCCAATCCGAGGGGATTCTTGAATCCACTGGACAGGACTCCTTTAATGATTGCGAATCTTGCTTAGCTGGCAAACTCACAAAGCATCCCTTCACTGGTGTTGGTGAACGGGCCAATGGTCTGCTAGGACTCATTCACACTGATGTATGTGGCCCTTTCAGAACCATGACAAGAAACCATGAAAGATACTTCGTTACTTTCATCGACGATTATAGTCGATATGCTTATGTCTATCTTATGAAGCACAAGCATGAAACTTTTGAAAAGTTCAAAGAGTTTCAAAACGAAGTAGAAAACCAACTTACTAGAAAGATAAAAATACTTCGATCAGATCGAGGTGGCGAATACCTCAGCTTAGAGTTCCTCAATCATCTCAAAGAGTGTGGAATAATTTCAGAACCCACTCCACCGGGCACACCCCAACTTAATGGCGTGAGCGAGAGGAGAAATCGAACCCTACTTAATATGGTTCGATCGATGATGTGTAGAACTAACTTGCCTCACTCCTTTTGGGGTCATGCTCTTATGACTGCCGCCCGCATTGTCAATCTGGCTCCGACTAAAAAGGTAAACAAAACCCCATATGAGATATGGCATGGGCGTAAACCCAATTTGGAATACCTAAAAGTTTGGGGATGTGATGCATACATCACAAGTGATGCTGATGATAAGCTCGATCCTCGAGGCGAAAAGGTTGTTTTCGTCGGATACTATAAAAGAAGCGGATATTATTTCTACCATCCTGATGCAAATGTTATTTCCATCAAAAGGAAGGGGCACTTTCTCGAGGAAGAACTTCTTAATCGAGGAACTGGAAATAATGTGGTTGATCTTGAAGAAATTCGAGAACCAACAACAAATGCCGATGAAGTCGGAACGTCTGAACAACAAGAAATTGCTGCTGATGAATCAGACATGAACACAGGCGTTCGCAGAAGTAGCAGGACTCGTAAAGAACCTGATAGATACCTTTGGCATCTCGAAGGTGCTGAAGTCTTGGTAGTAGATGAATCTAATGACGAACCTACTAACTACAAATCTGCTATCTCAGATCCTGAATCTGCGAAATGGTTGGAAGCCATGAACGCTAAGATGCAATCTATGCGTGATAATCAAGTCTGGGACTTGGTTGAGCTACCCCCCCCCCCCCCCGAATCTCGGGCAGTAGGGAGCAAATGGGTTTTCAAGAGAAAAACCGATATGCATGGAAATGTACACACCTTTAAAGCACGGCTAGTTGCGAAGGGTTTCACTCAAACTCAGGGTATTGACTTTGATGAAACCTTCTCGCCCGTTGCTATGATCAAATCGATCAGGATATTGCTTGCAATAGCCGCGTACTATGACTACGAGATATGGCAAATGGATGTCAAAACCGCTTTTCTTAATGGGCATCTCTCTGAAGATGTCTATATGGTTCAACCAGACGGTTTTGTTGATCCAAAATATCCTAATAGGGTGTGCAAGCTGAATAAGTCCATTTATGGACTCAAGCAGACATCTCGTAGCTGGAATCTTCGTTTTGACCAAAAGATCAAAGAATTTGGTTTTGTCAAAAATGAAGATGAGCCTTGTGTTTACAGAAAGGCTAGTGGGAGCACTATATCATTCCTCATCCTGTATGTGGATGATATACTGATTATTGGAAACAGCGTCCCTATGCTTAACGAAGTTAAACAATATTTGGGAACTTGTTTTGCAATGAAAGATCTTGGAGAAGCAGCTTATATTCTAGGAATCAAGATCTATAAGGATAGATCTAAGCGGCTTCTTGGGCTAAGTCAAAGTACATACATAGACAAAATGATGACATGTTTTAAGATGGAAAACTCCAAGAAAGGAGGTGTTCCTATGATTAAAAGGACTGTGTTGAACAAATCGCAATCTCCTTCAACGGACATTGAAATTAAGCGAATGGAAGGAGTTCCATATGCTTCAGCGATTGGTTCTATCATGTATGCTATGTTATGTACTAGACCTGACGTCTCACATGCTTTAAGCATGACTAGTCGTTATCAGCAAGCCCCTGGCATCGCCCATTGGATTGCTGTCAAGAACATTCTGAAGTATCTGAGAAGAACTAAAGATATGTTCTTAATGTTTGGAGGAGTAGAAGAAGAGCTCACTGTAAGATGTTACACTGATGCCAGTTTTCAAACTGACCGAGATGATTCTCGCTCACAATCAGGATTCGTATTCACTCTAAATGGAGGAGCTATCTCATGGAAGAGCTCCAAGCAGAGTGTGGTGGCGGATTCAACCACTGAATCTGAATATATAGCCGCATCAGATGCTGTAAAGGAGGCTGCTTGGATGAAGAAATTCATAACCGACCTCGATGTGGTTCCAAGCATTAAGAAACCCATCGAGATATTCTGTGATAACACAGGTGCTATTGCTCAAGCCAAAGAGCCCAGGTCTCATCACAAGGCCAAGCGCATTCTAAGAAAGTTCCACTACATACGGGAAATTGTGGAACGTGGAGACATCGTGATAAGCAAAGTGGACACAGATCAAAACCTAGCAGACCCGTTTACTAAGCCCATGACTCAGGACAAGCATGATCAGCACATGGGTGCTATCGGGCTTAGATTAGCTAGGAGTATGTTTTGATTTAGTATTTGGATGTACGAACTTTTAACAGTTGTACTTTTGAATTCAATTTTGATTTACTGGTTAAATGCAATTTTGAATCTTATAACTGTGTTCGATTTTAATACGTTTAATCCATGAATCTTGCATTCTAAACTATCCGTAGTCGGTCAGATTCGTGGGAACGATTCTGAATTAAGACTATTCTGACTTTGGACTCAAGGAGTTGACTTCCAAATTCACAGACCTCATTGAGAATGACGTTGGATGTAACTCGCATCAAATCATCTTCATGGATCTTAGTCAGATGATTTGATATTGGTATACTCATTTAGTATCCTTTGACCTGAGATACATATTAGAGCTTCCGTTTACCAAGGATTATTCTTTGATTACTGTCAACCGCTGTCGCGTAACTGCCAGTCATAAAGGCTTTAATTGGGAATGGTTCTGAAGTTCAGTGGGAGTTGTATGTAGTCGATATGGGATTCTGTACTCTTACATGATATGTAACAGTTAGACATTGTGGCGCCCTCGTTGATTCAAACTGGTGAAGTGTAAGGCCTTACCCAAACTTACTGTGTGTTTGTTCGGACCACTTTGACTCTTGATCGAGAACAATAATAATTGAACACCATATGAGAATGAATTTAATCCATGTCTCATTGATTCAATTTATGTCTTTTACAGAAAGGATGAATGACAACAATTACGATAAGTCTATCGTCTTGCAATAGTAAGTTGTTACTAATGGCAAGTTATTTTGGTTAATGACTTTAAGTGTCATACCTTGTTGGGGGTAGCCATGTGCAGCTAGAGCGCCGCTGACTGTCTGCGTTGAGGATTTTATCGAAGGCCGTCAAAGTGGGAGATTGTTGGATTTATATGTACGGGTTCGATAAGTCAACGCTGCTGACCGAGCTATGACCCGTAAGAGTTACACCTTGGGCAACGAACATTAAATCCACTTAACTTGGTTAACTGGTGACCACGAACAATTAAAAGAACGAAATATATAATTATCTATAATAGTTATATATCCGCGAGAAACGGGACTTATTATTTATACGGGTTATAAATAATATAATGTTTAATTACTTATTTAATTAAACTTTGTTTTTCGGGCTTCGTATCGCATTTGGGCTTGTACTAGATGTGTTGGGCTTTAGTAGCCTAAGAGATAATTAGGGTTATTGTAGTTAACCTCAATATATATATATATATGGTTTTCAATCACCCCTAATTGTGTGATATGCTACTACCGTAAGAGATCAAAGAAAAAAAAAAGGTGAATTCATTTTTTTGATTGTGTAAATCAAAACAGAAAAAGGAAGTTGCCGTCAAAACGAAATACGGCCATCACTTTGATATTATAGTGCTGCCCTATTTCTTTTTCTTTGTATTGTGACGACCGGCCAAGCAAAGGCCGCCGCCGCTCGGTTCGTGTTCGTGTCTAGCACTCGTTCGTTGTATCTCGGTGTCTCACACGATTATTATTAACCAAAAGGGTATAATTTTTCTCATCGGTAGATTAATTATTTATGTATCGTATTTGCATGTTTGTAACCATAATCCTGTTCGATTCACTTTTGGTGTTGATTAATATATTTATTCCGCTGCGTTTTCATTAATTACATATTTAATTAATAAAATATATCAATTAATTACATATTTAATTAATAAAATATGTCAAACCCGTTTTTATAAAAAATAAAATTGACACCACTGAATCCCAACAAAATGAACCCATATGAAGTTATGAACCCACTAATAAGAGAGTGTTATCTCATTTTTATCCAAATTGAATCCGATGAACTAAAATTGTAAGGTGCATTCCAAAAGTGAACCCGAATCCCGTCTAGAATTCTCAAATTGTTGTTCAACGGTCATTATCTTCGGATTCCATCTCGGGTTCACCATCAAGAATTCTCATCCCAAATCTCATCCCGTGTCATTTGCAGGGCCAATCCCGCCCAACACGATGAGCCCGTACCCCTTCACCCTTACGTTCGTATTTCATAGTTTAGGTTTAAGGAAGAAGATCGATTTCCTAAGTCCAGGCCTTATACAAAACTAAAAGATAATAAAATTGGGCAATAACTTTTATAGGTAGAGGATCCTGTAAAAAGTGCTCAAAGTGTGAGAAGTGTATTATAACACTATATATAATACTATATAACACCCTATAAACACAGTATAACAATATGTAACACCATATAATACCATATAACACTTTGTAACACTATATATCATTATATAACAAATATAACACTATAGGTTGTCTGATAGCATGTCTATGATAGATGTATAGTGTTATATTTGTTATATAATGATATATAGTGTTACATAGTGTTATATGGTATTATATGGTGTTACATATTGTTATACGGTGTTTATAGGGTGTTATATAGTATTATATATAGTGTTATAATACACTTCTCACACTTCTCACACTTTAGGCCCTTTTTACACTATCCTTACCCACTTTTATATTACACACAAATTATATGTTATTCCATTTTTTAAAGAAGAATCCTTTAGATCAATATATTGAGTTGATATTATATATATATATATATATATATATATATATATGGGGATGGTTCAAATGAAAACCACTTTTATTGTGAAAACTCGAAAACTAACTAAAAAAGCCTAAAAAACACACAAAAAAATTTTTTTTCAATTTTTTTTATAAAAGTCACTGGTTTTTATATATAAAAAAAAATTTTCAAAAAAAAAAATATTTTGTAGTACACATGTGTAGTATTACACATGTGCACTACACAAAAAAAAAATTATATAAAAAAACCTGCGAAATTTGGTTTGCAAAAAAAAAAATAATAAAAAAAATTTTTGAATGTTTTTTTGGCTTTTTTAATTAGTTTTCGAGTTTTCACAATAACTAGTGATTTTCATTTGAACCTTCCCTTATATATATATATATATTGTTGTTGAGCAACCATGAATAGTAACCTTAAATTTATAATAATATATAGTTTTTTTAATATTTATTATTTTAATATTATACTACTTTATTATTATATTTACTTTTAACATATTTTCTTTTTTTTTTCTAACGACATTTTTTTTCTAACGATATTTTCTTTTATCATTTACTTTTTATTTTTCGTAATTGTTTTTTTTTTCTGTTTTTCAAAAGATATTGCCTTAATCAATTAATTTAATATTTTTAATAACTTCCGTACGCTAATTTAAAAAAAAAACTTAAGCATGTTTATTTTTCCTCTGGACATTTGATGCGGGAATATCAAGTGTCGACTCAATTATGTAATGAATAAATCCACATTTAGTGTTCATTAAGTTTTGTTTTAATTTATGTCCATTGAGTTGATCATAAAAACTCTATATAAGTTCTCATGTAATTTGTATTGGGGGGTAGTTTTTGAGTTTTAAAAAATAATTGATTTTTCACTTCAAATTCCGTGCCTTTTGGGTGGAATCGTGGGGGTTGGGGAAGAACACACGGGTATTCTTTGAATCAACGTGTTTGATCTTCGTTTCCGTATCACGCGCTACATCAGTTGGTATCAGAGCTAAATTCCTGGCTCAAAATGGCTTGTGAGAGGGATTATCGCTTGTACCACACTCTACCATGTTTTGATGAATACGAGGATGAGCAATGGTATTCTTGGGCATGCGACGATGATTCGGGTGGTACTAGTGTGCTCACCATTAGACATGACCACAAAAAAGAGACGACGATCATGGTAGCCGGTGATGACGAATCAAGTTTCAAAAGTCATAGCGTTAAGGGTGATGGTCCTACTATGGTAACGGGTGGTCCAGCGGCTACATTAGGAACTCAACCTGTTAGCATGAGGGGCTTGCAAAAAAATTTCATGAGCAAAGCAATGAAGTCGAAGGCATTAAGAAACACAATAGATTTTGGTGCTTCTCAAATTTACTTTTGTACAGTTTTAAAAGGTAATTTTCCAACAAATAGTTTTGAGAAAATTATTTTGGATGATGAAAACCATGGTATACAAAATTCTCATGCTGTAAAAATCTGGTACGAGGTTCTATTTGAAAATTTGGTTGATGGCCAGATTGTGGAGGTTGGAGAAGCTATGTCGTCAAAAGATGCCCCTCATATTGATCAAAATGAAGAAAAAGTTGTTAAACTTGATGGGTATTTTGTAAAAAAAAATACAATGAGGTCCATGGTTTACGACTATATGGTTATTTAGTTGGAACTATATTAATTGAGAGGGCCAAGACAATAGCGAACAAGAAATGGTCCTATGCTCCGTTCGACCCAGGTGGTATAGGTTCAGAGTCAAATGAGATAACCCATGAAGTAGAACTACTTGGGCGGGCCTTGATAATAATCGAAAAGAATCGGATTGATGTTCCTTTCGATCCAGGTGGCTTTAGCCTGGGACAAAACTCGAGGTCGAGTTTTTCCAAAGGTGGGGAGAATGATGCGGGAATATCAAGTGTCGACTCAATTATGTAATGAATAAATCCACATTTAGTGTTCATTAAGTTTTGTTTTAATTTATGTCCATTGAGTTGATCATAAAAACTCTATATAAGTTCTCATGTAATTTGTATTGGGGGATAGTTTTTGAGTTTTAAAAAATAATTGATTTTTCACTTCAAATTCCGTGCCTTTTGGGTGGAATCGTGGGGGTTGGGGAAGAACACACGGGTATTCTTTGAATCAACGTGTTTGATCTTCGTTTCCGTATCACGCGCTACATCAACATTCCAATATAAGTATTTTTAAAAATGAAGTTGTATTTAGAATAGAGTATTTATTTTGTATCGTTTTTTACTATACGATGATAAACTAAACCGTTTCTGCTGGATTGGCTTTTGAAACAACATGCTATAATTTCAATTTCAAATAACATTTGTTTAACATTATCATTTGTTCTGTTTCGCTGCAACGCGCGACACCAATAAAATCTAGTTCAAATTAATTACAATTTATGAGATATTTTTAGAACAAGGACACACAATAATTGTATACTATTTATATACCCACCCATAATAGGACTTGAACTTCACCATTCGGTTGTGGGAGGTCATTGGGACAAAGGTCTTGGCAGTTGCATGGTTGAAATATTAACATATTGTAACACATTTAACGAAAAAAAAAAAGCTTATAAGGTGTACATATTAATTTAATTAGTATGATTTACGCATGCTTTTACTTACAGTCATAATTTAAATAAATTCCTGTCATATATTGTAACTTCAAAAAAAAAAAAATTGCAAACCTGTTAAATCTAGAAACTTTTTATAAAAGGCACCTATCATATTGCTTTTGGTTCATTTCCTTCTGCTCTATGTCACTATATGCAAGGTTGGCCCCGAAAATCCTTGAAAACTTTTGGGCTCGGGCAAGTGTAAAAACGGACCCCCTATTAGGTCAATTTTAATGGGTTTAAAATTTAATTGGGTTTAACTTTAAACTATTGAGCCAATTTTAAACTGATTTCAACTTTACTAATAGGGTATTGATTAGTAAAAGAGTAATCAGCTTACATTAAAATGAGTTTTAGTGTTGGGCTTAAATAAATAAAATGATAATGGACTAAGTATTGAACTAAGTATATAGATTTTTCTTTTTAATATATATATATATACATATATATATATATATATTTACCGGTTATTGTACAATAGGGGTTAACGTACGCTGCGGACGAGATTGTTTTTCAACGTGCGAGTTTTTGCTTCAATATGCGATTTCTGATATAATACAACATGCGAAATTGTTTACCACAACATGCGATTTCTTCATATACACAAACATGCGATTTCGCAGCTTTTGTATACACTAACATGCGATTTCTTCATATACCACAACATGCGATTTTCATTTTTTGTAACATAACGTGCGATTTGCCATCGCGTACGGAGCGTACGTTAAGACATTTTGTACGATACACTTATATATATATATATATATATATATATATATATATATATATATATATATATATATATATATATATATATATATATATATATATATATATATATATTTATGTATATAAGAAGTTCGGTACTCCTGCAATACACGGGTTAAACAATACAAAATATGTAACTAAAATCTCTATAAATAAAACAATGATAAATAGAATTATGTATTACATTAACTTAGTACAAAACTAAAATAATTACAAAGTAACTACTTATTAAGTGAAAATAAGTTGACAAAGGAAATGTTACTTTGCTGCTAATTAATAGGTGAGACATTAAAAAGTAAACAAAGATAGTATTTTCATAGACATAGGTTAAACAATCAATAAATACTTGTTAAATCGTGTATTTTTAAAAATGATTTAAAAGATTATGTTATGGTAATAAATAAATTTTAAATTGACTGATTGTTAGGTAAGAAAACTTACAAATTTAGAAACTTAAGTATACTTTCTTTTAAAACAATAGATAATTACATCAATTTCTTGTATAAAGAAAAGAAGTTGATCTAAGTATTTTATGAACAAAACAGAAGACATATGTCAACATTAATTATAGAATACAATTATTTTGCAGAAAATAAAGAGGAGTATGAAAAACAACCATGTGACAAGTTATTTTTATTTATTAGGTAAGTGTATATATATAAAATCATAAGAAAACTATTTCTTTGTGAGAAAACTATATTAGACGATTGATACTCGTGTTGAATTTTTTCAAGGATTTAGTTTTTAGGTTTAATTTTTAGAGTCTAAGGATTAACTTTTAGGGTTTTGCTTTAGCTTTTAGTTTTTAGTTATTATGCACTATCCTTTAGAGTTTAGTTTTTTGGAGGGTGTAAGGTTTATTTCTTAGGGTTTAGGGGGATTAGGGTTTAAAGTTTACAGTTTAGTAATTGTTAAATAGAGTTTTCTGATTACCTCCCCCAGCTACCATGGCTATGTTTTAATGATTCATCCATAATCACCGATACATAATTCCTTCTGTGATATTTTTGTGTCGTTGGAAGTCAACATTGTAAAAGTGTATGTCTTTACTTGCCTAAAACTAAAATGGGACACGAAGTAGTTTCTAAGGACATGTTGGCAGTAAATCAACAAAACTAAATATTTTTTATAAGAATTACTAAGACCAACTTCAATGAACAGCATATAAGAGTGAAAAATAAAACAACAAAATTTGTATATTGCCCAAGACCATGATAACTTTATATTGTCTAAGCAAAGGTTTGAAAATGTATAAAAACCTCAAAGAATTGTTTATTCATTGTCTTATTGATTGCTTATATGTAAAACATACTCAATTTTCAAGAGAGCACACATTCTTCTAACAGTTAACAGTTGAGAGGTGATAACAGTTGTTCGAGTATCAAGTAAAACACTCGCTTTTTCCTGTCGTTGTGACACATTATGGTTATCAATCCACATTGATCGCGACCCAGTTGAACCATGTGTTAAGGGGGCTTGGATGTCCCCTTAAGATCTTAACATCTATACTTTAGTAGTCTAACACTTATAAGCAAAGGCTATTTTTTTAGAAATTAATGTTGTATATATTGAGCAAAAGATGAAAACCGGATGGAAGAAACAATGATGAGGAAAACAAACAACTCCAAAGACATAATCTTTCTTTTACTTTTGTAAAGTAAGTATTTGGTATTTGTTCACGTTTCACGAAAAGGAAAAATAGGAAGAGTCAAGAGTGGAATGATTGAGGTCTGTAGTTTCTCTAAATTAATGAAATGGAAAAGTGCCCCCACCTGCTGAGATGCTGACTGGCTCTTCCTCTGATTCTCATAATTCAAAAAGTGAGTGCCCCATGAGAGCCTACCACTGTGCACAGCGAGAAAAGAGAGAGGAGGGTATTTGTGTTTGTGCATTGTGTTGTATACATCCATGAGAGCGACGAGTGACTGCCTAAAAACCATTCAACTGTGGCACTGAAAAACATGGCGGGTTTGTGCAACACATTATTATAATAATAAAATATTACTTGAGAGAGAGAGAGAGGTTGCATGTAGTAAAGGCTCTGCATTGCATCTTAATGCAATATAATGTTCACGTGACAGCAAAGAAGAAATCAAATAACAATAAGACCTTTATCATTTATATGTCATAATGATCATGACAAAGTAACGAATCTGGCCCTCGTATATTCTTGATAAAGTATTTTCATCATTTCTCTCTTTATATGTGACGTTCTAAAAATACTCCGTAATATTTAGCGTAAGAATTGTACCAGGTGATAAAAGAATATGTATGGAAAGACATTTTGTAATTATGATAGTTATTATAACTATTGTACCTCTCAAAATGGGCGTCTTTAAACAAAAAAAAAAATCCATTCCTTTCGACTCTCCAAGTTTGATGATTTAGTTTTGGACGAACTCTTGATTCCAACACTTGCTTGATTGTCGTTGTTTGATTTAGTTCAATTTCATAATCGATTAATGTACGGCTCAGTCGGTTATTATTGTACGCTTTTAGACAATGGTTCTTATTTATTACTTTTGTTCAATTCAAGGTAACAACTCAAAATGGGTGTCTTTAAACAAAAAAAAAAAATCTGTTCCTTTCAACTCTCCAAGTTTGATGATTCAGTTTTGGACGAACTCTTGATTCCAACACTTGCTTGATTGTCGTTGTTTGATTTTGTTCAATTTCATAGTCGATTAAGGTACGACTCAGTCGTTTATTATTGTACGCTTTTAGACAATGATTCTTATTTATTATTTTTGTTCAATTCAAAATAACAACTTTGTTAGTATATAATCAAGTGATTCTATATAAATAAAATTAAATAGTGATATAATAGATAATAATAAATAAAGATAAACACTCATTTTAAGAAATATTTTTAAATCATCCTATTTCTTAAATATTTTCTTCATCAACACTCTTTTAGAGAAAATATACACATGTATAAGGCGCATGTAAAATGGTTTATTTTACAGTACGAATCAAAGGAATAAAACAGTTTATTTTACCGTACGAATCGAAACTAGGGATACATGGATTAGTATACTTCTACAACATTAGTGTATAAATTACCTAACATATCAGTTTTATATGTATGTAATATAAAACGTATAAACGTGTGTACCTATTACAACACTTAGTCCAGTAACTGCATAACATTTATTGAAGTAGATGACATGATTGGTCAAGTTCTTGTTTATGGTGTATATTACTGATGGGTTTACGAGTTCTGAGGAACTCGTGAATGATGGAGAGAGATCGAGAGGGACAAATTTGATTAGGGATGTTCTGTTGTGTAACATTTAAGGGGTGTTTGGGATTGCTTATTTTAGTGACTTATTAGCTTATTGACTTTTTGAAAAGTTAAAAAGTGTTTGGGTGAAACTATTTTGTGAGGGGAAAAGTCAATAAGTCACTTCATTGTGACTTATTAACTTTTCCAAAAAGTTATAAGTTGTTTTGAAAAGCTAACCCAAACATGGCCTTAATCTCTCTAATTTTCTCCTTATATAAAGATAATTTGGTCCATCAACAACTACCAACTAATATATTAATAAGGTATAGAGTAAATTGTCATTTTAGTCTCTGAGGTTCGTCCTAAATTGTCATTTTAGTTCAAATAGTTTTTTTCCTCCTATGGGTCACGAGTTTTCCATTTTTTTTTTGTCATTTTGATCACATTGCCCAATTCAGTTTATTTGTAAACGCTAAGTCAGGGCTTATCTGTTATTTTACCTATTTGTTTTGTTTTTCTTTGTTATTTACTTTATTTACTTATTAAAAAACCAAAATATTTTTTTATTATTACATAACCTACCCAACCCCCATTATCTCTCTCTCCCTCTCCTTTCAGTATAAACACCCACCATAAACCACCACATCTTAACACCCACAACTATCGACCTCCACAATTGACTTCCACGACCGACCTCCACCACCGTCACCCTCTTCACCGTGTAACCACCATCAGCCGCCACCCACCTCTACCACATCAGCCGCCACCACATCACCCGCCTCCGCCACCACCTAAAAATCGTCGGACCACCATGCCAGAAATCAAGAAAAAGTTTGGATTTGAAGTCGAAAATCAAAAACGAAATTTGGATCCATGACCACCACCATCGTCATGGATCTGGACTCAAATCAAAATCGGCAACTAGCCCCACCACCACCTCTTCTCTCTACTTTCTCTCACTACCTACGAAACCCTAGACCACCGTTTCCCACCCTCTCTTCCATGTAACTGCATAGACGTTCAAACACTCTGCACAGTCGTTCCAGCCGCTTTTTCAAGCCCCTAAGGTTCCGACGAAGTGTAGCCACCGACGAATCAAGGGATAGTGTTCTAGGTCTTTAATTAGTCAAGAATAATGTGTGCTGGGAATTGGTGAGTTGTAGTGGCTGGTTGTTTGAACAAGATTTGTATTTTGGTTTGAATGGTGGTGCTGATGGGGGTCACGATGGGCTATGGTGGCAGGGAATTTGAACAAGATTTGTGGTGGTGCAAAAGAATTACAGAGAGAGGTGGGTGTTTATACTGAAAGGAGAGGGAGAGAGAGGTAATGGGGGTAGGGTAGGTTATGTAATAATAATAAAAATATTTTGGTTTTTAAATAAGTAAATAAAGTAAATAAAAAAGAAAAACAAAACAAATAGGTAAAATGACAGATAAGCCCCTGACTTAACGTTAAAAATAAACTGAATTAGATAATGTGATCAAAATAGCAAAAAAAATAAAAAACTCATGAACCCAGAGGAGAAAAAAACCATTTGGACTAAAATGGCAATTTGGGACAAACCTCAAGGACTAAAATGGCAATTTACTCTAAGGTATAATTTAATATTTTGATCAGTTTTATATAAATGATTAATGATGGAGTATAATAAAATATATAATTCATATTTAATCTTACATTATCCCCCTTGGCCAGTTAATTATTTATTATGAGAATTAGACAAGCCTGTTGAGGAGCTGATACTCATGTTAGCTTTAAACCAAAACCGGTGCAAAGAAATATAACCCTTGAGTTAGGATTCAACTCAGAACCCCCATTAATCATACTACAGCCCAATTTAAAACCTAAGCAGTTATGATCAAAATTTTATAAGTAAGCCCTTTAAACGTTTGATTTGTATTCTTATTTGTGTATTTGTCATTACGCTAGCAGAACATATTTAGAGACATACAAAATCAAAACTAAGATTAATTAAAATGTAAATAGCTACAATTTGCAATTAAATAAGGTCTTTAGTAAATCCCATATTCGAAAGATGTTCTTCGAAAACTTTTGGTGGGAGACCTTATTCATCAGATCCACAAGCATATTCTTAGTACTTATATACTTAATACAAAGATTATTTTTCTCAACCTGCTCACGTACGGACACGTACTTTGTATCAAGATATAAACCAGCTCCAGTTGAACTGTTACTGTTTGAGAAACTAATGGAAACTGTATTATCATAGTAAAGCTTCAATGGTCTAGAAATGGAATTAACTACTTTGAGTCCAGTGATCAGATTTTTAAGCAACATTCCTTGGTAGGTTATGTTGTAAACACAACAATGTATCTTGCGTCATTGTGAAAGTTGTAGTTAACTGTTGTTTATGACTCTTCCACTAAGTGGGTCCACCTACTAACATAAAGATATAGCCCGAAGTGGATTTCTTGTCATCTTTGCAGTTAGCAAAGTCAGAATCAGAATAACCTACCACTTCTAAAATATCACTTATTCTATAAGACACTTTATAGTTTTTCATCCCTTCAAGATATCGAAGTACTTTCTTAGCTATTTTCCAGCGATCTGCGCCATGATTAGTTTGATAACGGCCTAGCATTCCAACAATATAAGCGATATCTGGGCGAATACAAACTTGAGCATACATCAGGATACCGACTAGTGATGCATAAGTTATCAATCTCATTTTCTCCTTTTCAACCTCTGTTTCGGACATCGGAATAAACCAAAAAACGTATCCCTTAACTACCTGAGCGACAGATGGGTTGCACTATTGCATGTTGTAACGAGTAAGGACACGATCAATGCAGACCCTTTTGAGATAATCCTAAGATCCTTTTGTGTCTGTCTCGATGAATTTTGATGCCAATAATGAAAGAAGCACATCTGAGATCCTTTATGTCGAAGTTATGCGAGAGTAGACAGTTCGACTCATGCAACAAATTTAAACTATTACTTGCCAATACAATGTTATCTACGTAAAGGACAAGTAAAGGAAAGTTGCTCCCACTAATCTTGAGGTAGGTGCATTGATCCACTTGATTCTTTGCAAAACCTTGTTTCTTCATGACCTTATCAAACTTGAGATACCCTTGACGTGATGCTTGTTTCAACCCATATACAGATTTCTTATACTTACAAACTAGATGTTCTTGACCTTTAGGTTTAAAGCCTTTAGTTTGTTTGATGTACACATCTTCATCTAAGTTTCTGTTAAGGAAAACACATCCATCTAATGCAGCTCTAAATCAAAATGAGCTACTAGGGCCATAACGATCCTTACTGGATCTTTTCGAGAGACAGGTGAAAAGTCTCTTGACAATCAGTTCCATCTTTCTTAGTGTATCCCTTTGCAACCAATCTTGCTTTATAGCATCCAACATTCCCATTCAGATCCAGTTTCGTTGCTCATCATTTGTTGCTTTATTCAATTTAGAAGACTGATCGTTGCTAAAAGCTTCAATGTAAGAGATAGGATTATTAATCTTTCTGGCATCCATTTTAGCTTCAGTCAAGTAGGTCACATAATCATCGCAATTAGTAGGCCTTCTTGGCCCAGATACCTCATGAGTTGATTATCGAGTTTAGTATTATCTTGGTTTTGAGCTTTTGATGTGCCTTCATTATGTGGTATAATGGGTCCTAAGTAAAGAGGTGGAGTTGATGCAGTAACATTAGGTGTAGTTGTTGCATCGGGTACAAGAGGAGTAACCAAAGTTATAATAACCGACGAGTCTCCCCCTCCTTTGCGTCTTGTACTTCAAAATTCTTTATAAGGGTTGGTACTGCTCCCACTGACATGGGAAGGACAATAGAAATGATAACCCTGTGAGTTTTCAAGATACCCGGTAAAGAAGAAGGTAACTGTTTTTTGGTCAAGTTTCCTTAGTAAAGGGTTATAAACTTTTGATTCTGCAATACAGCCCCATACTTTCATATATCTATCATTCAGTTTCCTTCCTGTCCAAATAAGGAGTTTTAGGGTCAGACTTAGAAGGAGCTCTACTGAGTATATGAACGACTACTTTTAATGCATCGGTCCAGACGAATAAAGGTAAATTAGTGTTGGCTAACATACTTTGTACCATGTTCAAAAAGGTTCGGTTTCTCCATTCAGTGACACCGTTCTACTGAGGTGTACTTGACATGGTGTATTAGTTCACAATCCCCTGGCCCTTACAAAAGTCATAACATGGGCCAACAGCCTGACTCACATCAACATGTCTTCCATAATATTCATCTCCTCTATCTTATCTCATAACTTTAATTAATGACCTAGAAGTGTTTCAACTTCGGCTTGATAATCTTTAAAAGTTGTAAGTGATTTAGATTTTTCCTCAATGTGATACAGGTACATATAACATGAATAATCATCAATCAAAGTTATAAATGAAGTATTCCAGTTATGCCAGCGATGGGGTAAGGACCAGTAATGTCAGTGTGAATGAGTTCTAATAACTTTGAGCTCCGAGTGGCTCATTTCTTATTTGTTGATGTCATTTTACCTTTAAGGCATTTAACACATGTTCCAAAGTCAGTGAAATCAAGGGAAGCTAAGACTTCAACCTTTACGAGTCGAGTTAACCATTCTCGAGAGATGTGGCCTAAACATTGATACCACAACATGGATGAAGTCTATAAGTCTCATTTATGTTTAATCTTTGTGATTGGTTCATCAATATTATATGACAACAAAGATTTGGAAAAATTATTATCTAGTTCTAATCTATATAGACCACCATCCAGAATGCCAGTACCATACACTTGCGAATCAAAAGAAATAAAAAGCTTACCGTGGCCTTGAGAAACATTAAAATCGTCTACGTCTAACTTTGGTCATGATAGAAGATTCCAAATAATCTCAGAAATATATAAGATATATAAAGTTTAATGCATAAACCATTTTTCATAATTAAATGTAAGGTTCCCACATACTTGACTTCAAGTTATTTATCATTCCCCATTTTTTTGTGGTTTTTGGTTTCTTCCCAGCTTTTGGATTGTAAGGAATTCCTTGGTAGAATTAGTCACGTGAACCATAGAACCAGAGTGAAACCACCAAGTATTAGCTAGAACATTTAAATTATCAGACTCAAGTATCATATATAGATTATTACCTTTCTTAGCTAGCTACTACTTAAAGTCAGGGCAGTCCTTCTGCTTATGTCTGTTTTTTACAGAACTTGCAGTATGGCTTGCCAGTGGAGATCATAGAGCTGAAAGGTGTACTTGGATTAGTCTTTTGGACTTTGGTAGCTTCCTTTCTGGGAAAATTGTTCTTCCTCTTCTTGAAATTTAATTTGAGGTGCAAGGTAAGAGACTTTAGTCTTGTACACACATAGCGATCAGCTCACTCATCGTCCATTTGTCCTTCTGAGTGTTGTAATTGATCTTAAAGGCTTCATAGGATGCCAGGAGAAAAGTCATGATGAAGTGCACGAGAAACAATCAATGATATCCATGTTCAGTCCTATTAACTTATTAGCCATGTCATTCATTGTCACACCCCAACCAATGGCGGAAACATCGGGATGAGACGAAGTGTGAAGATTGCTCGAGACATCATAACGCTAATAATTGTGACAAGTATTTAACATTTCATTTCTAAAGAATCAAGTACAAGGTTTTGAAACAAAGTATAACAACATGAATAATAAAATGATACAATACAAATACAATTCTTTCTAAGTGGGTATCTAAGCATCCTACTAGATTCCATGCATCGTCAACATCCACCTGTAACATGTTAAAATAAAGTTCAATGCAAAAGCAAAGGCGAGTATACAAGTTTGATACGTACATAGCAAAAGATAAGTTTTGAACAATTCCTCATAGCAAGCATGTGATTCAAGATAAACGTTTAAACATGGCATGTGTCTAACATATCAAACCAAGGAAACGCAACTTGCTCATGACATAACCAAAGTTTCAGTAGAGGCGGGTCGTTAATCCTATAGCGCTACATATGTCAAGGTTTGGCTCGTACGAAGTTAATGATAAGTTCAACACATAAGAATCACCCAAATTTAAAGTATCAAGTCATCACATATACAAGCATGTTATAGGAATGTTCATGTGTTTAGACAAAAGTTCATGTGTAAGTTTCAATAGGTAAACATGTTACACCCCAAAAGTGGTAAAAGTAAAAAGGGGGAAAGTACGAGTATACTCACAAAGTTTGCATATGTTTTCCGATTATCCAATTGTTGACGAGTTGATGAGGTTAGAAGGTTGAATGTGTAGGGTTAAAGTTCATGTATGCTTAGAGTCGAGATTCGGTATTTAAAAACAACATAAAAGTAAGATATGAGAATAGCATGTGAAAGTAATCATCTTCAACCCATAACACTTGTATGACACTTGGTAACCACAAGGGTTATGATAATATTTTCATGAGTTGAACACCCATAAGAATCACAACAAGGTTTAGGTCTTATGTGATGTTCTACTACTTTAACATATAAACATGAGTTCAACATTAAAGGTTCGAATGAGTGTATATATATATCTAGGTTAAGTACTACATATTATTTAGTCCAATAATTCAAGTAGGAGGTAAAAGATTAGAATCTTCATTTAGGCACCTTGTGTTATCATAGATGTCATGTATGGGGTAGGAAGGACATGCTTCCATTTAGGAACCCCTTGAATGTTCACCACTTCACTTGGTGTAACAACAACCAAGGAGGGTCACGAACTAGAGTTTGCACAATAACATAAACAACCTAACTATTGAGAAATCATCAAATCATGTGAGGATTGTATGTAGGACAACCCAAGTTGTTCCATAATCACTCATGTATCAAAGGCTATGTTTGACATGATTTGTGGGTTGAAACCCTAAACAAAACACCAAGTTTATGAGGTTTAATCCTCTGATTTTAAATGTCTCAACCTTGTTTTTAAGCTTAACCAACCATGGGATAAGTTGTAAGCATTAGGACATAGGTATGAGATGTGTTGAACACAAGTTACATAGGTTTAAACAAGTTTTTGATGAACATAAAAACAAACATAAAGTTTATGGACGATTTCGGGGCATTTCCAGGTCTGATTTCTCCAAGGAGAAGTCTAGGAATCGAACCCCATGATTATACAAGCAAGTAGGAAAAAGAATCGAGTGAATCGGATAAGAATTGAGTGAGTTATGCTCATTTTCGTGAAGGGGTGTCAATCTACTCGAACCCTTGCTTTCAGCTACGGTTTGGTGGATGTTTTGTGAGTTTTTAGGGTTACAAAAGTGGTAGGGAGGCTGGTTATAAGTGGTATTTATAGGGGGAAGGATTAGGGTTTCAATGGGTTGGGCTTTGGAAGTGTTTAGAAGGGGTTACACCTTGAAACTAGCCCACAAAACCCAACTATATGGGGCTGAATTTTGCTGAATTGGGCTGCCATATTTCTTTATTTTTTTTATTTTTTTAAAACATTATAATGAGTAATTTAGTTAATTAAGTTGTGTAATAATATGCAACAATGTTTCCCCTAACTTGTAACAAGGTGAAATATGAAATAAAACATGATTTAACTAGGTAAAAAGTGTAATGTACAAGTTTTATTTACGAAGCAAGTTCCGTATTTTACAACGATTACGATGAAAGAATGGTTATAAGAACACAAGATTTCCAAAGATAGAATTTCACGTAAGGTTTCTAAATGTAGGATGTTTGAAAACGCAGGGCGTTACAGTCTCCCCTCCTTTAGGAAATTTCGTCCCGAAATTTATTCAAGAGGAAGGCTTGAAAGAGTTTTTGGCATAAAGGTGATCATTAAGAATTGAAACTTGGGAAGTTTGAAAGTTTTGAAAAGTACCAAATTTTGGAGAACGTCAAGGTAGATTTGCAAGGGGAAGTTTTTAAGGATAGTATAAAAAAATCATACTTTCGTAAAACCTGTTTATTGAGAGGAACGAAAAGGTTTGTTACTTTAAATAAAGCAATAGAGGTATACTAAGTATAGTTTCACAAGAATCAAGAATAGGGAGGCTATTTTATAGGTAACGAGGTAAGTTAGGACTCAAATGTTTAAAAAAGCTGGATTGCGAACGAGTTTTGTATAAAATAATACGAGTATAGAATGAACGAATGACTCTTAAAGAGTACAAGTATGTGAATAGCATAAGTGTTGGATAGATGAACGTAGTGTGTTAAGGATGAAGTCTCGTCATGAATAATCGGATATAATGCGTTTGTGAGTTGCGTGAAGTTGTATTAGGTCCAAAAGGTCTGCAACACACTGAATTTCTCATGGCACGTTTTACGAAAGTTTGGTAACATGGTGAAAACACTTATATATAGGAAGTACCAGCGGCGTATCCACCATGTTTTAACCACATCACGTCCGTTTCGTTACTCGGGGTCATGTTACGTTCCGTGTCTTACCATACACAGTAGTACACTCTATGGTTCTCATATGCCTATCACTATAATCCCGTGTGCACCTGCGATTATACTGATCGTCGCATGATCCACATAGCTTGTACTAGTTATGTATGAATCAAGGTATACATGAATTTGAAAATAAGAATGTGTACGTAGAAGAATGTCGTATGTAAGCATGTTTATGTTTAAGCATGTATGGGACCCACGTAAGCGAATCCCTCGGATTACGCTCGCGTATAGGTACGAATGTACGAATCATGAGTAAGGATGAAAGTATGAGCATAAGTTCAAGTATGAATACGCATGTATGTATGAGCATAAACATAAAACGTGTAAGTTGTATGTGTACAAGTAGAAGCGTAAAACGTATAAGTAGTATGTGTATGAGTACAAGCATAAAACATATGAACATAGGTGTAGGTATGAAAAATAAATATTGCGTATATGGTGTACGTTGAGACATTGCGGAGAAAAAAAAAAGTTAAGTATGTAGATACGAACGATATAAATGATGTTATCGCGAGATATCGTCTAAAATGTGTATGATGATGTGCATGTATAGTTGTTTAAACCAAACGTTGAGTTTGTCGAATCAAAATTAGATTGAGCTTGGTTTGAAAGGTAGAATATAGTTTGTATATGTAAAGGAACATAAAGTACTCATTGGTCATGCTTAACGTATTTTGTAATGATTGAAATGCTACTTTTGTTTAAAAAAAAAAAGAAGTTCACGTATGTTGAAAATTGTCGGTCCCCATGAAGTCTTCTAGCCCACGTGTTTTGAAATTTGGATGACGAGTTAAGCGTTGTAGAGAAGGTTTTTTTTTTTTTTTTTTTTTAAATAACGGGTTTGTTTCATTTGCATCAAAACATGAAATTTTGAACTTTGAAAGTTCTTGTGAAAACGTCGGCCCTTAGAAAAGAAATTTAGTAAAAGAACTTAGTGATAGTTTAAAAATAATTTTAACAAAGGATTTATTGATGTTGGAAAGAGTATTTGGTAAAACGATCATATAACAACTATGAGGTCTTATAAGTAATTGAGAAAGGTTAGTTTGATTTCGATTAAGAGTGGAAGTCTCTAGTATGATGATATAATGTGAACGTGTTTCAGTTAATAAATCAGATGTGAAGTTCATGGGCAAGAGATTCATTAGACCGATTAAATTGATAGGTAGCATTTCGTAAGGTTTGGAAATTCGTGTAGTAAAACGGTAAAGACATGATTAAGAATCTCGTGTATATGATTTGAGTGAAAATGGATGGTAGAATAAGAAGTACGTTTGATAAACAATGTATTTTGAAATCAGTATAAGTAGGTATTTTGAATAATGATAAATGATTTAGGTATAAAACATGATCGGGTTTGCATAATAAAATATTTTGAAAGAGAAGTTTTGGGTAACGGTCACCTAAGTAAGGGAATCACCCCTAACTCGTTGGTGAGGTCGTTTTAAGGGAAGAGGGTGGAGTCAATCGTCAAGGTAAGGAAGTCACTCCAATCTCGATGATACCTCTCCACTAGTTGTTACAAGGAATATGAATTTAAATTATATGAAAATCATGCATATATAAATGTATCGAAAAGGTTCGATATGTTGTGCGTGTGAAAAGAGAAATCAAAGGTAAACTCGAGGTTGAAAGATTGCATCGTATAAAATGAACAATAGAAACACATGTTTGACCAAAGTTTGGAGTGTTCCAAACGGAACTTTGACTAACCAAAGTGGTCGAAAAGTCTTTTGAATTTGAGGAGCATGCTTTGGCCTAATAGGTAAAATACTCTCGCCGACAAGTCGGTTAACGGTATTTACCCTTCCGGTTACTACATGTCCCAAATCAATCGAAATTTCGAGACTTGGCGGGATTTATGAAAAAAATCAAGGAGTGGAACTAGTCGACAAGGTGCGGGTTTCACCCCTATCTTGACGATTTCGTATCCTAAGTGTGGTTGGTACTCGTCGGGTCAAAATTTAAATTTCGACATGTTGACGAGGGTCCACTAGAATTTGAAATTTGAGATTTGCCATTTAGATGTGGATTTCACTCCTAGCTCAATGGCGATATCTCGTGTAAAAAAAGAATAGGTAGATTGAGAGTCGTTCACCAAATTGTGGGTTTCACGCCTATTTTGGTGAATTCGTCTCGAGTGTTTACGAATTTAGAATAGTCGAGTAAAATGCATGAGGGAAAGAGTATGTTAAAGGAATAAACAAACAAATTTAAACGCACAATGAAGCATATTAAGAATACCACATAATGAATGGGACAATAAAACATGTATTAGCACATAATAAAGCAAATATAGCATGCCAAGTGTTAACACATAAGCGACATATATGCTTAAAAGATAAAAAAAAAGGAATAAATAAGAACAAATAAGGTAGCATGCAAGTAGTTTCAAGCAAACATAAGAATAAATCTCTAAAACTATAGACTAGGCTAAAGAATTCCTACTTTCCCTAATTCCCTATAGTTATGGCTCTGATACCAATCTATCACACCCCAACCAATGGCGGAAACATCGGGATGAGACGAAGTGTGAAGATTGCTCGAGACATCATAACGCTAATAATTGTGACAAGTATTTAAATAATCATTTCATTTCATTTCTAAAGAATCAAGTACAAGGTAAACAAAGTATAACAACATGAATAATAAAATGATACAATACAAATACAATTCTTTCTAAGTGGGTATCTAAGCATCCTACTAGATTCCATGCATCGTCAACATCCACCTGTAACATGTTAAAATAAAGTTCAATGCAAAAGCAAAGGCGAGTATACAAGTTTGATACGTACATAGCAAAAGATAAGTTTTGAACAATTCCTCATAGCAAGCATGTGATTCAAGATAAACGTTTAAACATGGCATGTGTCTAACATATCAAACCAAGGAAACGCAACTTGCTCATGACATAACCAAAGTTTCAGTAGAGGCGGGTCGTTAATCCTATAGCGCTACATATGTCAAGGTTTGGCTCGTACGAAGTTAATGATAAGTTCAACACATAAGAATCACCCAAATTTAAAGTATCAAGTCATCACATATACAAGCATGTTATAGGAATGTTCATGTGTTTAGACAAAAGTTCATGTGTAAGTTTCAATAGGTAAACATGTTACACCCCAAAAGTGGTAAAAGTAAAAAGGGGGAAAGTACGAGTATACTCACAAAGTTTGCATATGTTTTCCGATTATCCAATTGTTGACGAGTTGATGAGGTTAGAAGGTTGAATGTGTAGGGTTAAAGTTCATGTATGCTTAGAGTCGAGATTCGGTATTTAAAAACAACATAAAAGTAAGATATGAGAATAGCATGTGAAAGTAATCATCTTCAACCCATAACACTTGTATGACACTTGGTAACCACAAGGGTTATGATAATATTTTCATGAGTTGAACACCCATAAGAATCACAACAAGGTTTAGGTCTTATGTGATGTTCTACTACTTTAACATATAAACATGAGTTCAACATTAAAGGTTCGAATGAGTGTATATATATATCTAGGTTAAGTACTACATATTATTTAGTCCAATAATTCAAGTAGGAGGTAGAAGATTAGAATCTTCATTTAGGCACCTCGTGTTATCATAGATGTCATGTATGGGGTAGGAAGGACATGCTTCCATTTAGGAACCCCTTGAATGTTCACCACTTCACTTGGTGTAACAACAACCAAGGAGGGTCACGAACTAGAATTTGCACAATAACATAAACAACCTAACTATTGAGAAATCATCAAATCATGTGAGGATTGTATGTAGGACAACCCAAGTTGTTCCATAATCACTCATGTATCAAAGGCTATGTTTGACATGATTTGTGGGTTGAAACCCTAAACAAAACACCAAGTTTATGAGGTTTAATCCTCTGATTTTAAATGTCTCAACCTTGTTTTTAAGCTTAACCAACCATGGGATAAGTTGTAAGCATTAGGACATAGGTATGAGATGTGTTGAACACAAGTTACATAGGTTTAAACAAGTTTTTGATGAACATAAAAACAAACAAAAAGTTTATGGACGATTTCGGGGCATTTCCAGGTCTGATTTCTGCAAGGAGAAGTCTAGGAATCGAACCCCATGATTATACAAGCAAGTAGGAAAAAGAATCGAGTGAATCGGATAAGAATTGAGTGAGTTATGCTCATTTTCGTGAAGGGGTGTCAATCTACTCGAACCCTTGCTTTCAGCTACGGTTTGGTGGATGTTTTGTGAGTTTTTAGGGTTACAAAAGTGGTAGGGAGGCTGGTTATAAGTGGTATTTATAGGGGGAAGGATTAGGGTTTCAATGGGTTGGGCTTTGGAAGTGTTTAGAAGGGGTTACACCTTGAAACTAGCCCACAAAACCCAACTATATGGGGCTGAATTTTGCTGAATTGGGCTGCCATATTTCTTTATTTTTTTTATTTTTTTAAAACATTATAATGAGTAATTTAGTTAATTAAGTTGTGTAATAATATGCAACAATGTTTCCCCTAACTTGTAACAAGGTGAAATATGAAATAAAACATGATTTAACTAGGTAAAAAGTGTAATGTACAAGTTTTATTTACGAAGCAAGTTCCGTATTTTACAACGATTACGATGAAAGAATGGTTATAAGAACACAAGATTTCCAAAGATAGAATTTCACGTAAGGTTTCTAAATGTAGGATGTTTGAAAACGCAGGGCGTTACATTCATCATCATGATGTGCTTATGAATGTCGCTTTATCCATCATATTTAGTAGTCACCAGCTTGAAAATAAGAGTACTAGCATGCGCCTTTGGACCTCCCTTTAAACTGCTCCTCCCAGAAGCCAAATAGGTTTTAGCATCTTTAGAGTTTGGAATGGCTCCTCTGATTGCAATGTTTATGGATTGCATCATAAACATGAGACACATGTGATTGCACCTTGTCCACTTTTCTAAAGCTATCTACTGAGCAAGTGTGCTTTCAGGAGTAAGTGCGGCAGGTTTAGCCTCTCTTAGTGCGTAGTCAAAATCCAGCAAATTAAGAGTAAGCATGAGAAAGTCCTTCCAGCCAGCAAAGTTATCACCGGTCAATGGTGGAATCCTGCAACTTGGAGCTGAGAGTGGAAATTTAGATGAGAATGTTAAGATACTAAACTAGAAGTCATAATGTGATCTAGGGGAAAATAAACTAATTCACACATAGGTAAGGACCATTTTAATTATGAGGTTGTCATATAATATATATATATATATATATATATATATATATATGGGGCCGCTAAAATGAAAACCACCCCCAGTTGCGAGAACTACTCTCCACCAATCAGATAATAACAACCAAAAGGGTAATATAGTCATTTAATCAAAACCATCAAATCATCTCTCTTTTCTTTAAATTCACTTTTTAAAGTCATTTCAATTTCACTCTCTTCAAAACCATCAAATCATCTCTCTCTCTCCTCTTTAAAATCTCTTTTTAATCAAAACAATCAAATCATCTCTCTCCTCTTTAAAGTCTTTTTGTAAAAAAAAAAATTGTAAAAGATTTTTGGTAAAAAAGTTTTTGTAAAAAAGTTTTAAAATCGTAAAAAAAATTTCGTAAAAAAACGTAAAAAAGTTAAAAAAAAAAACGTGTGTGAAAAAAAAAGTTTTTGTTAAAATTTTTTTATAAAAAAAATTGTAAAAAAGTTTTTTTGTAAAAAAAAGGTTAAAACCGTAAAAAAGTTTCCGTAAAAAAAGTTTAAAACCGTAATTTTTTTTTAAAACGTGTGTGTAAAAAAACGGCGCGTAAATACGGGGCGAAAAAACAGGGCGTGAAAAACGGCGCGTAAAAAAACAGCTCGTAAAAACTAGTCGTAAAAAGCTGCTCGTAAAAAAACTGGGTGATAAAACGGCGCGTAAATATAGGGTGTAAAAATAGCGCATTAAAATGGGGCGTAAAAAACGGCGCGTAACACCGGGCGTAAAAAAACACCGCGTAAAAAACTGGGAGTAAAAACGGCGAGCGAAAAACGGAGCGTAAAAAAACATCGCGTAAATACGAATCTTAAAAAACGGTGCCTAAACAAGGGGCGTGAATACGGGGCATAAAACGCCGCGTAAACGGGACGTAAAAAACGGTGTGTTAAAACGGGGCGTAAAAAACGGCCCGTTAAAAAAAAGACTCATGGAAAAGTCGGGTGTGAAAACGACGTGCGAAAACGGCGCGTTAAAAAATGACGCGTGAAAAGCCGGGCGTAAAAACGGTGTGCAAAACCCGGTGCGCAAAAAAAAATTGTTTTGTTAAAAAATCTGAATTTAGAATGGTTTTTAATAAAAAATATCATATTTAAAAAAAACAAGTAATATAATAATACCAAAAAAGTAATAAAACACAATTAAGACAAAAAGACAAAAATGAGTAAATTTACTAAACTAAACTTTTGGATTAAAATATTAAAAACATAATAAGACAAAAAGTATTTAATATTAGTTTTAATTACTTTTAATCTCATCCATCCATTTTGAAGATCTAATGGTTGAAAAAAGGTTCTCTTGGTTTTTACAACTGGAGGTGGTTTTCATTTTAGCGGTCCCTTATATATATATATATATATATATAGGATAGGAGTTGGCCAGAAAGTCCAAATTTCCTAAAAAGTGTAAAAAGTCATCAAACACCATAACGTCAACTATAAAACACACCAAAAACTCAAAAATAATATGATGAAGATTACTAAAACATCATGTATGTGGGTTTTGTGTTGTGTTTTAGATGTTAAGGCTCTGATTGTGGAATGACAAATATTATTGTGTTTTATGTTGTTTAGCATTGTGTGTTTTATATTCATAGTTCTACGATGGTGTGTTTGAAGTTTTTATGGACTATTAGAGTTTGAATATGGTGTTTTAGTAATATTCATTCTATTATTTGTGAGTTTTAGGTGTGTTTTACGCCTGAAATTATTGTGTTTTATAACTTTTTACACTTTTTAGGAAAAACACACTTTCCGTAGGATCCCTACTCTATATATATATATATATATATATATATATAGGTTGAAGATCATGCGAGAACCACCTCTTATTGCGAGAACCGCGAGAACCAATGTGAACACAACCAAAAATGCCTAAAAATAGCAAAAAACCACACAAAAAAAATTAATATTTTTTATATAAAAATCGCTACTTTTCGAAGCAAAAAAAAAAATTAAATTTTTTTTTTAAATTAAAAAAAATTTTTTTGCCACTAAAAGTAGCGATTTGAGCATAAAAATATTTAAAAGAAATTAGATTTTTTTTAGGTTTTTTTGGGAGGTTTAGTTTTTAGCATTTTAGCTTGGGGGTGGGTTAGGTTTTTTTTGGGGGGGGGGGGGGGGTGGGGGAGGGGGTTTAGGTTTTGGTTGGGGGGGGGATAGTTTTTTTTAGGTTTTTTGGGGGGTTTTAGTTTTTAGCATTTAGCTTGGGGGGGGGGGAGGGGAGGGGGGGTTAGGTTTTTTTTTTTTTTTTTTTTTTTTTTTGGGGGGGGGGGGGTTTAGGTTTGGGGGGGGGGAGGGGTTAGGTTTTTTTAGATTTTTTTTTTAGGGTTTTTTTAGCTATTTTAGGTTGTGTTCACATTGGTTGTCGCAGTTCTCGCAATAAATAGAGTTCTCGAATGAGCCCCTCCCTATATATATATATATATATATATATATATATATATATATTATTAACATCTAAGTAATAGACTAAGTTAATTAAAATTTCTACTTAAATAAAAACAAATCATTTTTGGGCAGAGGTGAAATCATTTAAGTATGTGTGCAAAACAATTATAACACATCACATTTGGGTTAAAGTGAAACACTCATGCATATTCGACACAACTAACAAAAAGCTTTTAATTAGACTTGAATGATAAAATAGATGTAACAAATTACCTTTGGAACCTAAGACCTCCCTCTCCCAATGTGTTTAAAGTTTTTTCTTTTTGTCAATGGACCACCACCAACTATTTTAGATATGTGTAATATAAGTGTTTAATAAATATTGATGTGTGTAGGATAAAGTGTATAATAAATTTCGATATGTGTAGCATAAATTTAAAATGTGTATGATAAAATGTTTTTACCTGATTTGTGAGAGAAAAATAATTAATGAAATAAATTATAAACTATTTATTATTTATAATTATTGTGCCCTTTCTTCTTTTTCTTTTCACATTAATAAAAGTCAATCTTTACATAATAGAAAGTCATTATTTGATCATATGATTTATAAAACCTTTCAAGTATATAAAAGTTCTTTTACTTTAAAAAATTGATTAAATTAATTTAACAAGAAGGCCAACTAGCTAGACTAATTTGTTGTATGTTCTCTTTGTCATATTTCATTTCATATTCTAGTAGGTAGTTTTCATCCACGCGTTGCGATGGAGAACTAATCTTTTTTGAAAAGCAAAAATACTCATAATAATTAAAAGTATAGTTATTGATAACGATTTATGTTTCGGTTACAAATTTACAGTACAATAAGATAAATTAATATTATTTGAAACTATATATAAAGTGAAAAAACATGTAAAAAATCATGACGTCACAACCAAAATTCGTTTAAAATTTAAAGCGGTAACTTTTTTTAAAGTTCGGGGTTATAGTGTAATGCGGTTTTAAAAAAGTAAAAATAACTTTATTAAAGTTCATGAGACGTGTGATAAATTTATTAAAACTCAGGGAGAATGTAAATTGGTATAAAATACTTAACAAAATTTGAAAGGGTCAAAGTGTAAGAATCAAAACCTTTGTGGTTAAAACATAGAAAAAAGAAATAATAAAGTGTCTTGTAGGATGGTTACGAATGCCAAAAAAAAAATTAAGTAAATTACATAAATGCCATAATAAAGAAAAGTTAAATATATGAATGTAGATGATATTATTGTAACTAAAAGCAAAATGGAAGCAGAAGCATGTAAAATAGCACTATGATGTGTTTTAATATGTATTGTAAATGTAAATTTTTTTCTTCCAACTTTCTTTTTTTTTCATTTCCCTTTTGATATTTTTTTCAAATAGAATTTTAGTTGGGATATTAGAGTTTTTATAGTTTTCTGTTGCTCGTATGTAAAAAACCATGATAAAAATTTGGATGTAAAAAACATTTACATCAATGTAGAAAACATTACACTTGTTTTTCGCTTTTTTCTGGTCTGGTAAAACGTTTTTCGAATGTAAATTCCAGATTTACATTAGGTTTTAGAGAAAAAATAGATGCAAAAACGTTATACGTTCATGTAAAAGTTATTTATATTAGTGTAAAAATGGAAAATTTTGTTTTAGAAAATATTTACATTAGTGTAAAAAACGTTAACTACCTAGGAATTTTTTTTTTTGATTTGGGTGTTTGTGTTCACGTGGAAAATGTTGATAAAAAGGTGGTAAAAATCGGATGTAAATAATCCTTACGTTGTTGTAGGAACAATAGTTTGTTTTTTGTAAGTTTTTTTTGTCTTCTTTACAAAAATTATTATATGATTTAGAGCATTCGTATTAGATTATTTAACCATATTTATATAATTACGTTAAAACTCGCTACTTTTTTCCTCCCTTTTTTCAATTAGATAATATTTTGTATATATTTATTATTATTTTTTCTCTCTCCACCACTTACAACCACCTTTAAAAATACTAAAAAAAAATAAGGGGTGAACAGAGTTTCCCATATATTTACAGATAAATGACGTGAGCAAGAGTGTGTATATTTTTATTATATTTTAAAGTACTTTTTACTCATTTATCAAGCTTTACATTTATAAAACACGATATAACATTATCACTCTCTACAAAACGCTAGGGCAAGTGCACACATCGTTGGCGTAGTATAATGATGGTAAGATACCGAGGTCGTCCAAGGACACAAGAGCTTTTAATACCGGTTTATCGTCAACGTCTACTCGACCCAAATTTTGAGAAAGGATTTTTAATAAGTGAAACAAAAAAAATAAACTAAATTAATAAAAGAAACAAATAAACAAGATATAATCACTTGGTTCTGACTCATCTTTCATGTATCCTTTGATGATTTCCCCACTTTAGGTTTTTTAAGAGATTATCATGGTTATAGTGGTATGTCCCTCTTTTGGAGGCAATGCTACCCTCGGCCATATTGGTCTGAGTCAGCAGAGATACAGTCCTGCAAGGCCGGAATATTGAAAGATAATTAAGTAAGTTATTAATGCAAAATGTGGCATGTCCTTCTTTGGAGGCAACGCTACCCTCGGCCATATTGGTTTGAGTCAGCAGGGAAACAGTCCCACAAGGACGGTTTAAAGTTTTAATAGTAGTTTGTTTATAAGGGATTCAAGCCGTTTTTACTTCCCCCGATTTGATGCTATCTATCTCAAAGGAAGTCTTAATAAGCTTGAATCAAGTCCTCACGGGATCTATACACTAAACAAGGTAAGAACTTTACCCAAACCACGCTTCTAACCCCCTTCCAGGCAGTTAACTTGCTTTATATAGACCGTAAAGACACGAATGAGTGAATTAACAAAAATGAAGAGATGATAGGATAAAATTTACTTTCAATATAAAAAACTAGTTATCAAAGTCATTAATACAAACTCAATTAAAAAGTTAACCAAAGGTTGGAAATCAAAAGTAATACATAAAGATTTTGTTTTCACCAAGTGATGTAAGAGATTAGCCAAGCATGGCCATAGTTTGACAAAGGCTCTTACGATCAATCTTGAATCCCGCGACTACTACACACTCTAACTCTAATGATTGTGGTAGATGATGGTGGTGGAATGATGGCAAGTGTGAGAGAAATGGTTTGCCAAAGGATGGATTGTAATTGAACTAAGCACCCTTATTTATAGTTGGAAACATAAGCTTTACACTGCCCTATGCCCAGTGGGCACGACCCCGTGTCCCCTTCTTTTCTGTCTTCATTTAATGAGTTGTGTCAGTCCGGATGCTTGCACGACCCCGTGTGTCAACGCCACGGCCCAAGATTTGTATATCTGGAAGTTGACAAGGGCCCGTGTCCATGGGACACGACCCCATGTCTCTTGTCTGCTTCTGTTTGTCTTCTTCTTTCTAGAATCTTGAGTGGGGCATGACCTCATGCCTTGGTGGCATGACCCGTGCTTGTTTTTAGATTTGTTGTTTTTGGTCTTGGGGTGAAGTTTGGAGGGTCGGTACGATGTATCAACTTTCCTTCTTTTATATTTATGCTGGTTTTTGCTGTAAATTTGTTCCTTTTGTATATTTAAGCTCTTTCAATCTTGAAAATCAAAAGTATACAAAGAAACGCATTTTTTCCAACATTAGTACTAGAAATGATTGATTTTATACCTTATTTAATATAATTTATATGTTGCATTTGGTGCATATCAATAAACTGTAACATTCCCATATATTTTCTCTCTCATCCACTCACAATCATTCCTTATGATATAACTAAACTCACTCACATAAATTTAAGAGATCCATTGTGAATGCTCTTACAACGTGTAAATTTTGTTACATACATGTAAAGTCAATTTTGTACACTTTTTCGTTTTTTTACATTTTTACCTAGAAATACGAATGTGTCGTGATTTTTTAACATAATTTTTATATGGTTTTACGTTGTAAATTTTTTACACTAGGCAACATAATTTTTCGAATGTAAATTCCAGATTTACACTAGATTTTTTGGAAAAACTGGATGCAAAAACATATTACGTCGATGTTAAAAATTGTTGCGAAACATTTGGGTTTTGTTTTCTAGATCTGGTTTTTTTTTTTTTTGTTCAAAACGGTGTAAAAAATCCGATTTAAATAATATTTAGATTAGTATAAAAATCGTTACACTGGAAATACGAATGTTGTGACTTTTGAACATAATTTTTTATATAATTTAGAATGATGTAAATTTTTTACATTAGGCAAGATAATATTACTCTAATCACACATTTTGAAATGTATATTGTTTTTAGAGTAAACTACCAACCATTGGGTGTCAGCCCAATGGCCACCAGCCCGCATTCTAACCCGAAGGTGGCGGGTTCGAGTCTTGCTCGTTCCCAATGCCCCTGCGGTAGCGGATTTACCCCCAGACTCAGGCTTGCTGGGTGGCGGTCTGCGAGGTGGGACCACCTCGGCGGTTGGGAGGACCGTGGAATATCCCCCCCCCCCCCCTAGAGTAAACTACCAAAATGGTCCCTAATGTTTGGTCACTTTTGCTACTTTAGTTCAAAACTCAAACACTTTGAATCTGGATCCCTGTGATTTCAATTTTGTTGTCATTTTAGTTCAAAAGCAAAACCTGGTCAGATTTTTCAGTTAACATCCGGTTTTTTTGTCTTTTCCCTCCCTTTTAATGAAGGACAAAATGGTCTTTTAACTATATATAACCCAACCCTATCATTTTGTTCTTCTTCTTCACCTGCCACTACCACCACCCACCTCAACACCACCACCACCAGATGAGTGCCACCTCCACCACCACCTAAATCATCTACCAAAGCTTTGAAACAACACCCACTTTCACCATCTTTTGAAAAACACCATAACTTGCAGAAAACCTACAAATCAAACCCAATATCCATACTGCTTTATCACTTACCTAATGAGAAACCCTTAAGATCTTCTTGGGCACCGTCGTGTGATCCACGAGCTTCCCGCCCCTCCGCAAACCAACTAATCTGTTTAGTGCCACCAGCATTAGCTCACATCCCTGTTGGTCCGAGCTATTGATTAGAAGGTCGATAAGTACCCAAACCATCCCTGATTCGGTTGTTTTTATTCGGTTTCTACCCACATTGATTGATCTCAAAGATGTAGTAAAACGAATGGAGTTAGGGTTTGGTTTGGGGATTTGGGGGGTTTTGAATTGGGTTAGTGGGGATTTGGTGAAAAAGATGTAGTAAAAAAGATGGCGTTATGGTAAGGAAGTTAGGGTTTGAAATTGAGGTGTTTAGGGTTTCTTGTTGCAGATTTAAATCGAGGTAGAGAAAGGCAAATATGTTCCTATGTTCATCAATTTGAGTTTTTTTTTTTTGCAGATCTAGAGCAGTATGGAGGTGGTGGTGGTTGCAGGGTGTGTAGGTGAAAAAACCATTTTGCCATTCATTAAAAGGGAGGAAAAAGAGAAAAAAAGTTGGATGTTAATGAAAAAATCTGATGAGATTTTGCTTTTGGATGAAAATGGCAATAAAATTGAAACCACAGGGACCCAGATTCAAAACGTTTGAGTTTTGGACTAAATTGGCAAAAGTGACCAAACCTCATGAACCATTTTGACAGTTTACTCTTGTTTTTAATATTTACATGAGTTTTTGTTATAAGTGTCCCTTTTTTTTAACGTAACAAGTATTACATAAGTGTAAATACGATATTACACACATGTAGTATCCATTTACATAGATGTGCTGGCCCTTTTTTGGGCCGAAGATGATGATGACCAAGAGAAGGAAAAAAGTTCGGATGTATATCTTTCTTGTTTTGTTTATATTAGATTTTGAATATTATTGTTACTACATAATGTAATTGTAAAATAAAATAATGAAAATTATGGATATTGGTTCTTTTAGAGTTTCTTATATTTTTATAAAATAATACATAAATACTTGATTGACATGACCTTTAATAGTGGAACGAGATTGTAATGTAAAAATTATATGTCTACTATTTTGGGTACAACTAAACTATTAAAAAACTGAGCAAATAAGACAAAATCGAAAAGCTAGATCAAATCTTGGTTATTCATCTGTTGAAAATCAAAGGCTATAATGAGTTTTTATGATTTTTACAACTCATAAAAGTTCTCATTTTACCCAATCTCTCTCTCTATATATAGAGACACACATGACACACATATTTGTGTGTATAGGAGGATCAAATCTATACTTTCTATAAAAAGAGAATCAACAGTGACATAAGAAAAGCTGATGTGCCAGCCATAGAGGCTGTCGAACAATGTTTTTCTTATGTCATTATTGTATCATAAAACTTGATATTAAAACACTTTAAAATTCAAAACTCTGGTCCACATTCAAATTTCAAATGTCTGCCCACATACAAAAGGGCAAAGGTTTGTCATTATTGATCGAACGCCTTTCTTCTTCAAACATTTGCCCATCATTCAAAATTCAAACCTGTGACCAGATTCAAAATTCTGGCTACAGATTCAAAATTCAAATCATATACGTATAAAAAGTTCTTTTTAATTTCTCTGAGCTTATCAACTCTCAACTCTCTCTTTCAAACTCACTTTCTCTCTCTCAAATCCAAGTGTGTAATATACGTTTCCACAGCTTAATTTCTTGAATTTGATCTCTTTATGTGTATATATATCTGTAGTTTGTTCAATTTTTCGGTTTCTGAAACCCTAATTTCGGTTTGAAGGTTTTGTGGTTGGAGATGTGCTTCGGATTCGTAACGTAGCTCAGCTCCCATGGCCTCCACCACCGACGCCGCAGAGTCTCCGGCCGCCGCCATGAACTCTGACAACAGGTCAGGAATTACTTCCATCATCCTCGTTAAATATGTGTTGAATTATCAAAATCAAATCTGTTTATGTGTATATATATCTGTAATTTGTTCAATTTTTCGGTTTCTGAAACCTAATTTCGGTTTGAAGGGTTTGTGGTTGGAGATGTGCTTCGGATTTGTAACGGAGCTCAGCTCCCATGGCCTCCACCACCGAAGCCGTAGAGTCTTCGACCGCCGCCATGAACTCCGACAACAGGTCAGTAATTACTTCCATCATCCTCATTAAATATGTGTTGAATTATCAAAATCTGTGTTAGAAACCGGTGAGACAACCAATTAATCAGATCTTTGGAAGAAGAAAGGCGTTCGATCAAATTCAAATCATCATATTCGTTCACAATCCTGCTGCCAGAGTCCTCCATTCATTGGAGCTTTCGCAACAGAAGAAATCATGTGTAATTCTCTCTCTCTCTCTCCCTCACACACACACACACACACAATTAGATAACGATTCGAATTGCGAGTAAAATTGTGGAGGATTTGAAGCAAATTGATCGTTTCGTTGTTAGTTATTGAGCAGTGATTATACACATAAAAACACGCAGTTAATTCATATAAATGTCATGTCTACTAAACGACTCGAATTCCGAGTAAAATTGTGGAGGATTTGGAGCAAATTGATCCATTCCGAGTAGAATGGATCAATCGATTGGAGCTTTCGAAGCCACAAACTCATGCAAAAACATAGAATCAAACAATTCATTGTGATATTGTACATGAATCAATCAATTGATCTAGATGATCTTAACACGGCGTAATTGTTGTGTTTTTTTTGTAGATTTATCCGATGGGAAATCTGATCTCATACGGTACCGAAACCGCTGGAGTTGATTGCCGATCTGTCTTTTTCAGGTATGTTTCGGTTATCTATTTATGAATTTATGTTAAACTAATGCTTTGAAGAATACTGCTAATTAATCAACAAACTGTTTTTACATTAGAATGGCTCAATAATTTTGTTGTGGTTGTCTCATGCTAATGTAATTCTACTTTATATAATGTGACAATTAACAAAATATTCATGTAATATGGCAGTTGTGTGATTTAGGTATCAATCTTGCCACAACAGATACTGTCATCATATTTGATTCGGACTGGAACCCTCAGAATGATCTGCAGGTTTGGGACTGTATGATATCTATCTCTATTTTTAGATTGCATATTTGATGGATGTTCGTTACATACTAATTTCATGGCTTTTGTTAGGCAATGAGCAGAGCTCACAAGATTGGACAACAAGAAGTGTTAATATTTATAGGTTCGTGACTAGCAAAAGTGTTGAGGAAGACATCTTGGAACGTGCTAAAAAGAAAATGGTATATAACCTATTGGTTATTTTGTAATCATTTAACTGTCCATTGTATCACTTCTCAGCTCTGTTCTATTATGAACTCAGCACATATTTAGCTGATTACATAACTGAATTATCCGAGGCATCGATTAAAGAACGCGTTTTTTCGCCATTGCTTTATCCGGTGCTTCCATCATTACCTTGATGAGGTAACAAATGATATTTAAGTTAATATAATCAGCTGTTGATATGTCAAAATATACATGTGTTATATAGTTTTAGGTTAAAACAAGATTTTGTTTAGTGATTTTCAGTTGTCCTTATGTTGAGTATGTAGATCTAGCTTCTAATTGTTGATTAGTGGCAGTGATTAAGTATAATTTATGAGAAAAAGACCATATGTGGTTGTCGAAAACTTGATAGTAATAGTGACAAAATATTATTTTAGAAAGATCTGTTGGAACTTGGAACTTCTTTATAGGTCGAGTGAAGATTGATTCTCTACTCCTTGAGCAGAAGCCAAGAGCAATTACTTTGAAGCATCCAAAGGCTAGATGTCAGAAAGTATTGTGATTTGTCATCCATTTGAGATGTTGAGCACAGACGTAACTCTTATATCAGAGGTGCAATTGCTAACACTTGTGGCCGATATTGGCTCAATTGCTTTACTCAATCACCATGAGGTAATCACACATGTGTTTTTATTACATGTTTCTAAACCAGATATAAAAACGAATAACTAAAGAAACTGCAATATTTCTCTTCATTTTTATCGGTTTTGGCATTTTTATCGGTTTTGGTCCTTTTTGCAGAATGAAGAACAGGGTGTTTGTTGAGTAGAATTTCTGCAAGTTGTTTGCAAGAATGATGCGGAATTGGTGGTGAAGAAGCTAATATATATTACTATCACGGTTATTAAGCGTTATTATGTGGTTAGCTTGTGTTGCAGGTTAATGTATCTATTTCTTCAAAGGACAGTTCCTGTGTCGACATTGCACATCGGTGTATGGCAATAGAGAGTGATGGATTTTGACCAAATGAACTTGCCGATGGTGGTGTTCTTGTTGCAGTTATTGCAGCTGGTGTCAAAGGTTTGTGTAAATCAACCCAACTATAAGACTAAACAAAATCAACAAATGAACTTGCCGATGGTGGTGTTCTTGCTGCAGTTATTGTATTTTTTCAACTTGTCATACCAGTTTCTGTTGAATTAACGTTAACGATTAATCTTAATGTTTATCCTTGTCAGGTTGTGAATGATGGCCATGAAGAGGTTTGTATTTTTTCAACTTGTCATACCAGTTTCTGTTGAATTAAAAGCTATGGCTCTCTCTCGAGATTATTAAACCAAAAAGTTCTAATCTCGGATGGGGAAAAGGACACTATGCTACTTGTAAAAATGTTGAGGTAAAATTATTATTATTTGATGGTTTTTGTTATGGAACAAAGGAAGTAGTAATGTTCAGTGAACATGCTGGTCAATTTGACCGGTACGCATTAGTCAACATTGTGAGTTGATTAATCTTGTGGTGAGTTTTGAATGATATATAAGAATGGGTAGAACATTTTGTTGCTGTTAATATTTTTGTGAAGTTTTATAGTATTTTTTTAATAACTAACGTGTTTTGCACATTTGCTTTTGCGATAAAACGAATCGGAGCGCTACAAGCTTTTTAAAACCATGTACTTGAGTTCGTTGTTTATGTTGGCCTTCTAAACATCTGTTCTAAACATCTGTTCAAAACATCTTTTCTAAACATCTGTTCAAAACATATGTTCTAAACATCTGTTCAAAACATCTGTTCAAAACATCTGTACAAAACATTTGTTCTGATTATAAGATCAAAACACCTGTTCTAAACATATGTTCTAAACATCTGGCCTTCTAAACATCTGT
Organism: Helianthus annuus; assembly: GCF_002127325.2. NCBI lineage: Eukaryota > Viridiplantae > Streptophyta > Magnoliopsida > Asterales > Asteraceae > Helianthus > Helianthus annuus. Next base: position 33,140,981 of record NC_035444.2, on the reverse strand, counting down.
TCAAAACATCTGCTCAGCATTTTTTAGTTATGGTAAGTGTTAAACAACGTTTTTTAGCGATGTTTGAAGAGGTTGCACACGGAGTGAACTAGCAATGTTTGAGGAGGTTGCGTCCGATGAAATCATTCATCTTTCGTGATTCAGATTTTATTATTGTCATTGAACATCCGATTAAATTATCTTATTTTGTTAATCAGTTGGTGAATCAGCTCAAGATGTTAGATGCAAAATGCAAGAGGACATTTTAGGTATTTAATCTTTTCATAATCTCGATAACTATAAATTTTAGTACTCTTTGTAAGTTGCAATGATATTGTTTCAGGACACCGAATTTAAAGAATGGAAGCTGGTGATTCAAGAAATAATCAAGTTGGACACATATAAGGGGACACACGTATAGGTGCATTCCAAGTGTTTGATAAAATGTTTGTTTGAATTTTGAAGGTTCACCAAATTGGTAAATCATCTTAGGTAGATTCTTTGAGAGGGAACCAACTGCAATCAAGAAGTTGGTTTTGTGTTCTTTCAAAGGACACAAACAAGCACCTCTTTGCATGAATTTGAGAATGGAAAGACGGTTGATAGGTGAGATAATAATATTTTTCCATATATACTTGGCTGATATTTTTTTCAATGTTTTTTGTGTGGATATAAGAGCTGCTAAGGAAAAGCCAGTTGCTTGACTTGCATAATTTATGTGTCTATTAAATTGTTTAGAAAGTATCTAAGGATAAGTCAGTTGCTTGACTTGCATAATTCATGCTTGACTTGTATTTAATGTGGAATATTGGTTTACAAACTTTAGTTTCATTAATAATCTACTTTCAGTTTAGGAGGATGTTATGCATTTAAATACATGTTTCGATACTAGCACTAAAATTTGGTGATTTTTGGTATCGATATCGGTAACAAACTCATCCCTAAGATGCATATATCTTCTTTTGACCAGCCTTTTCTTAGACCATATGATTTAAATTTATGTCTTTATGTTTGTTAAAGGTACTGCAGAAAGTAAAGTATTAAGTTCAAAGAAGTTGCATCCAGTAATATGTGATTCACATGTACACACCATTCGTTCCATTATGTCTATATGTGATTTTCTAAAAAACAATTTGGTCATTGAGTATACTATCATCACAAGTGGTTTTACTTAATATTATAATTGAATGCGTTGTGCACTGAATCAACAGAATGTGTACTCGCTACTCACTACAAATGAATATCAAGAATGGGTTGCTGATGTAAAAATTCTTGTGCTTTTTCTTGAAAGCGTCCAGGTACGTTCTGAGCTATTTCATAAATTTTATCTTTTTTGTTTGGATTCGAATATGACGGTTGTTTAATTTACAGTGTTAATGATTCAACCGGTAGTCGACAAACCCTAAGTCTTATTTGAATAAAATTCGAATAACGAATTCAAATTTCAAACAATTGCATCAGTTTTGAATTATTTGTATTTAAATTTGTTTGAAATAAATCCGAGGTTCAATAATAACAAACTGAATAACCCAATTAAAATAGAATTATATACTATTTACTTTTGTTGAGTAAATTTTCAAATATTCTTACACATTTACAAAACACTTCCAACAAGGTTTGAGAAGCATAGAGGACTTGATTTAAATTGATTTATAAATCTTGATTCGTATGTGTCACACCCCCAAAATCCACTCGCGGAGTGCCACCGCTTGGAGGCGTGACATGACCAGGATCAAGCCACCAATCATATTGAACATGTAAATAAGTAGTAATCGTTATTCAACAATACGAAAGGTGTTTTCAAAACCAACATAATCAAGTGTAGCGGAAGCATAAATGTAAAAACCCAAACATAAGTATTAAGTGTGTAATGTCATAATCATTCACGATCCATTGCCCACAACAACCTGCTCCTCCTTGTGCAAGCTCCATAAGTACCTAAGGTCCTGCAAGGCATGTAGCAGAGAGTCAACAACTAGTTGAGCGAGTTCACAGTGTACAGTTCAGTAATTGTAATAGTATGAGTAGCATTATGTTCGTTCGTTTAGTCACGTATCGTATTAGTTTCCATCGCGGGCCCTCTCGGCATGTATGCGAAGATTTGGGGAAATACTCCCAAATATCCTAGACTATGTATATTTGTATCGCGGCCACCCTGGCATTACTTGCGAAGTTTTAGTATTTATAGTTCGCGGCCTTCCCAAGGCATGTGTGCGAATGATTAGTCATAATATCGCGGCCAACCCTTGGCGTGTATGCGAAGATCAGTTCAATCGGTATACTAGTCTAGCCGTATCTTATCATTTCTCTTCCTCACCCGAGGACCATATCATTAGGTTCTATTAATTAAGTATGTACGAATAAATCATCCAAATCCCATTCCCACCCTGGGAACCCCATGCCTTGGCTGTGTGAACTCACCTTGGTTTGCTCGGTATGCTAAGTATGCTCAAAGTAAATCAATCACGTCCTAAAGTATGCACGTATACACAATCAGTTTGTATTCATGAAGTTGGCACGTAAGTATATTCATAGTAGACATCGCATCAGTAAACACCGAGTATCACATTGCACGTATTCGTAATCATACAAGTACTGTTTTATACTTAACAGCAGTTAAATATCTCAGTTAACTTTTAACAGGATTAGACTGAGTTACTGGACAGATTATACATTTGGCGAAACACATTGTTGGCGAAACACACTTTGGCGAAACACTTATTGGCGAGACACATTCTGTTTCGTCAACCACCCTTGGCGAACCACCCTTGGCGAAACAATATTCTGTTTCGTCGTGATCCCTTTGGCGAAACACATTCTGTTTCGCCGAGAATTCCATTTCGCCAACCAGTCAGTTACGTCGACCAGTTAACATCGTTCAGCAGTTACACACGTAAACCCTAATCATCTACAACCGTTACACATCAAATCATACGATCATACTATCATCATCAATCACAGTTCATTATGCAGGAATCATAGAGAAATCATTCAGAAATAATCATTCAACAAAATCATCAATCACAGTAACTTAGTTCTCATCCCTAGCACTCGATCAACAAGAACATCTAGCCCCTATGCATACTATCATGGTTTCGAGTTCAATAACAGATTCATCTCACCAGTTAACCCTAAATCATACAATCATGTATTCACAGACCATCATGATAATCATCAGCAATACATAGATCAATAATCAATAGTAATAGTAATGACTAACCGGAGAATTAAACGATTAACACGAATGGAACGGGTGAATATCCAGATGATGGGGCTGCCGACGTGCTCAGGAATGCCTCTAGGGTTTCAGTTTTGCTAAGGGTGTGAACTAGAAGTCGTTACACGTTATTATACTCGTATTGACGTAATGGGCCCTTTGTGGGCTTTGGCGAATCTGGGCTTCGGCGAAACACAGTTCTGTTTCGTCGAAAATGTCTTGACGGAACGAGTTCTGTTTCGTCGGGATGTTCTTGGCGAATCAACTTTCGTTTCACCGGGTTCATTCATGTGTTAACAGTTTAAGGTTTTCCATCAGGTTTCATGTTATACAATCAAACACATAATCATGCAAACACAATACGTTTCATTATAACACAACATGTATCGTTACAAGCCAAGCAAGTCAAACCACTAGACTGTCAAAGTCAACGTGCATTTAATGCGAAAGTGAAAGTCGGAAACTCGAGTTGTCACATTATCCCCAACTTGAAAGAAATTTCATCCCGAAATTTAGCATGCGGTTACTGAGGAAGCTAGGTAAGTTGTATCGTTTACTGGTTTTCCTGGGGTGTCACATCATCCCCCCGTTGATTTGGAATTTCGTCCCGAAATTCTGCAGTAGTAGCTTCAGCCTCAGCAGTGGTTGCATTGGTTCCGAATAACTGGGGATACTTGAGTTTCATTTGATCTTCACGCTCCCAGGTGAACTCTGGGCCGCGACGGGAGTTCCAACGAACGCGAACAAGAGGGATTCTCGTGTTCTTGAGGACCTTAACATCCTGGTCCGTGATTTCAACAGGTTCCTCGACGAACTGCAACCGCTCGTCGATAGTGAGCTCCTTCAAGGGAACTATGAGGGTCTCATTTGACAGGCACTTCTTCAGATTCGACACGTGGAAAACATTGTGAACTGCACCGAGTTCAGCTGGTAGGTTTAGCTTGTATGCCACTTTGCCAATCTTCTCTATGATCTCGAACGGTCCGACATACCGCGGATTTAGTTTGCCTCGCTTGCCAAAGCGAACCACACCCTTCCAGGGTGAAACTTTAAGTAAAACCCGGTCCCCGACCTGAAATTCCAATGGCTTCCTACGCTTATCCGCGTAGCTTTTCTGACGGTCGCGCGCCGCCGCCATGCGTTGTCGTATATGTGCAATCTTTTCCGTGGTGTCCACTATAAGCTCTGGACCCGTGATCTAACTATCCCCCACCTCTGCCCAACAGAGAGGTGACCGGCATTTACGCCCGTACAATGTCTCGAATGGAGCGGCTTGTATGCTGGTGTGATAACTGTTGTTGTACGAGAATTCCACTAAAGGGAGATGCTTTTCCCAGCTGTTGCCAAAATCGATGACACATGCCCGAAGCATGTCATCTAAGGTTTGAATCGTGCGTTCAGACTGCCCGTCCGTCTGAGGGTGATATGCTGTGCTCATGTCTAGCCGCGAGCCAAAAGCCTTGTGCATTGCTTGCCATAGTTGTGATGTGAATCGTGCATCACGATCCGAAATGATAGAGGTGGGCACCCCGTGCCTTGAGACTACTTCCTTTACGTATAGGTCTGCTAATGTGGGGAACTTGTCCGTTTCCTTGATAGCCAGGAAATGAGCAGACTTGGTGAGTCGATCCACGATCACACAAATCGTATCGTTCCCACGCTGGGATCTGGGTAGGCCTGTAACGAAATCCATGGAAATTTCTTCCCATTTCCATTGCGGTATCTTGGGTTGCTGAAGTAGGCCTGAAGGTTTCTGGTATTCAACTTTGACTCTCGCACAAGTCAAACACTTGCTGACGTAAGTTGCGATAAGAGCTTTCATGTTTGGCCACCAATACGTTGTTCTGAGATCGTGGTACATTTTATCCAACCCTGGATGTACCGAGTAGCGAGACTTGTGCGCTTCGTCCATCACAAGTTCGCGTAGACCGCCATAAAGTGGGACCCAAATACGCCCCGTTACATAGTAAGCACCGTCTTCCTTCTGTTCTAATCGTTGCCTTGAGCCGCGTAAGGCTTCAGCCTTGACATTCTCTGGTTTTAATGCTTCCACCTGAGCATCACGTATCTATGCAGGAAGACTGGACTGGATAGTAAGCTGTAGTGCTCGTACACGCCTAGGTGTAGTATCTTTCCGACTGAGGGCATCAGCCACAACATTGGCTTTGCCTGGATGGTACTTGATGGCGCATTCATAATCATTCAAAAGTTCGACCCATCTTCGTTGTCGCATGTTCAAATCTTTTTGCTTAAGGATATGCTCGAGGCTCCTGTGATCGGTGTAAATAGTGCACTTGGTACCGTACAGGTAGTGTCGCCATATCTTAAGCGCGAAAACAACAGCTCCCAGCTCTAAATCGTGTGTCGTGTAGTTTCGTTCATGAACCTTGAGTTGACGAGAAGCGTAGGCAATAACTTTATCCCGTTGCATCAATACACAACCAAGACCCTGTATTGATGCGTCACAATACACCACAAAATCGTCCGTGCCCTCTGGCAATGAGAGAATAGGTGCGCTGCAAAGCCTATCCTTTAAGTACTGGAAAGCGGTTTCCCGGGAATCTCCCCAACGGTAGGTGACACCTTTCTGTGTCAGTAATGTAAGCGGCTGTGCGATCTTCGAAAAGTCTTTGATGAATCGCCTGTAGTAACCTGCCAAACCCAAGAATTGGCGTATTTCTGTCGGCGTACGCGGTGCAAGCCAGTTCCTGATCGAGTCTACCTTAGATGGATCAACATGGATCCCATCCTCGTTTACCACATGGCCTAGGAAATGGACTTCTCGAAGCCAGAAGTCGCATTTCGAAAACTTAGCGTACAGCTGTTCCTTCTGAAGGAGTTCCAAAATAAGTCGTAGATGCTGCTCGTGTTCCTCCTGACTCTTGGAGTAGATCAGAATGTCGTCAATAAACACTAACACAAATTTGTCTAAGTAGGGTTTGCACACCATGTTCATAAGGTCCATAAACACGGCAGGCGCGTTCGTTAACCCGAACGGCATGACAAGAAACTCGTAGTGGCCGTAGCGAGTTCTGAATGCGGTTTTGGAGACGTCCCCATCCCGGACTCTCAACTGATGGTATCCTGACCTCAAGTCTATCTTGGAGTAGTAGCACGACCCTTGCAACTGGTCGAATAAGTCGTCTATGCGCGGAAGAGGATAACGGTTCTTCACCGTCACCTTGTTGAGTTCCCGGTAGTCTATGCACATCCTGAAGGTACCGTCCTTCTTTTTCACGAATAACATTGGAGCTCCCCAAGGCGAAGAGCTTGGGCGAATAAAGCCCTTTTCCAAGAGCTCTTGCAGCTGCTTTGACAGTTCTTCCAGTTCAGTTGAAGCTAAACGATACGGTGCTCGAGCTATGGGTGCTGCTCCTGGAGCGAGCTCGATTTGAAATTCGACCTGACGATGAGGCGGTAGACCAGGTAAATCTTCAGGGAACACCTGAGGGAAGTCGCGTACAACTGGAATGTCTTCCAATTTCTTTTCTTTCGTCGATGCGTCTGTAACGAGTGCCAAGATAGCGGTGTGACCCTTCCGCAAACATTTCTGAGCCTTCAAGAAAGAGATGATGCCAACCACAGCACCACTCTTGTCGCCTTGAACTTCGAGAGGTTCCTTGCCAGAACGAGGAATGCGAACTATCTTCTCCTTGCATAAGATTTCCGCCTGGTGTTGGGATAACCAATCCATCCCAATGACAATATCAAAGCTACCCAAAACTATGGGAATGAGATAAATATAGAAAGTCTGACCAGCGAGGATAAGATTACAACCCTGAACTATGTGTGGCCTCTAGACTTTTACCGTTAGCTAACTCTACGACATGCTTGGCGTTTAAGGAAGTAGGTGCACGTTTTAACATTTGGCTAACTATCAAAGTCATATAACTTATATCCGTACACGAATCAAACAGTAACATAAAAGTCGTCGAAGAGGGACTTACCCATTACTACGTTAGAATCATCTCTTGCATCACCCTGACCCATCCCGAACACACGGCCATGGGCGTCATTGCTTCCATTGTTTCCTCCGTTGCTAACCCCATTGTCGTTCCTGCTTCCATGGTCGTGGTTCTGATTCTGGTTCCAGTTCAGCTGTGGATAGTGTCTCTCGTAGTGATCTTTAGCACCATACTGAAAACATTCTCTAAAACTTTGCTGCTGCTGAGCCTGTGGAGCTTGAGGCTGTTGTTGTTGTTCCTGACTTACAGGACGTGAGTTTCGGCAATCCTTTGCTTCATGACCTATCTTGAGACACCTCTGGCAACGACCCTTGTTGCACCGGCCACTGTGGTGTCGGTTACAATTGTTGCACCATGGGTGAATTCCCTGATATCTTTTCTGCCCGCGACTACCAGAAGGCTGCTGGCTGGGGCTCTGGTAATCATCCATCTTTCGCTGCTGCGCTCGGGACTGAATCGTAGCGGAACCCTTGCTCAGGTTTCCATCCCACTTGCGTTTGTTGTCACTAGAAGCACATGCTGTAGCAGCTCTAACACGTTTCGGTAGTTTGTTTTGTTCTACGGCCTGGTTTGTGAGACGATGAGCAAGCCGAGTGACTTGCTGGATAGTGCCAAGATTAGCTGCGGTCACATGGCCCTGAATTTCCGGCACCAGACCCTTAAGGTACAACTTGATACGTTTGGTGGGAGGGTCTACCATAGTGGGACACAATGTGGCTAATTCATTTGATCTCCTCGTATAAGCCTCAATTTCCGACCCCGTCATCTGTAATTTGTGAAACTCCACCTCTAGTTGGTGGATGTCGTCCTGACTGCAAAACTCTTCCTTAATTAGATCCTTGAATTCGTTCCAGGGGGTGGCATTAGCAGCTGCCAGCCCTAACATTTGAACCTGTGCTTCCCACCAGGTTAATGCAGCACCTTCGAGTGTTCCAGTAGCAAACTTTACTCTACGAGACTCAGGGCGATCATGCACCTCGAAGTCAGTTTCGAGCCTCTCGAACCAATGGAGGAGGCCTACAACTCCCTCAGTACCACTGAAGGTACTAGGTCGGCAATCCATGATCGTGCCTACGGGTGACTGAGCGTTCTGATCTGCTCCTGCCTGTGCGGCTGCAAGGGCCGCAGCAACTCGTTCGTTAATTAGAGCCGTCAACTGGGCTTGAGTCATGTTAATATGTCCAGACATGATCTTCATAGTAAAAGTAGCGTAGGTGAGAATGGTTCGCGAGTAGCGCGATGACAGAAGAGTGTAAGCACATAAGTATTCTCATGTAATAGAGTCATGTGTATCCAAGCATACTACGAGCAAAGTTCTATGTAGTTCTAACATGCAGGTAATAAACATACACCATATTACCTAGGATGTTGAGTCTTGCACGTGGAGCGAAGCGTCGTTGTGGATCATTGAGAGCACTGTTCTGGTTATAGTCTGGCTTTAATAAAACATTTTTCCATATTAAAACCTAGTTCTCTATAACCAATGGCTCTGATACCAATCTGTCACACCCCCAAAATCCACCCGCGGAGTGCCACCGCTTGGAGGCGTGACATGACCAGGATCAAGCCACCAATCATATTGAACATGTAAATAAGTAGTAATCGTTATTCAACAATACGAAAGGTGTTTTCAAAACCAACATAATCAAATGTAGCGGAAGCATAAATGTAAAAACCCAAACATAAGTATTAAGTGTGTAATGTCATAATCATTCACGATCCATTGCCCACAACGACCTGCTCCTCCTTGTGCAAGCTCCATAAGTACCTAAGGTCCTGCAAGGCATGTAGCAGAGAGTCAACAACTAGTTGAGCGAGTTCACAGTGTACAGTTCAGTAATTGTAATAGTATGAGTAGCATTATGTTCGTTCGTTTAGTCATGTATCGTATTAATTTCCATCGCGGGCCCTCTCAGCATGTATGCGAAGATTTGGGGAAATACTCCCAAATATCCTAGACTATGTATATTTGTATCGCGGCCACCCTGGCATTACTTGCGAAGTTTTAGTATTTATAGTTCGCGGCCTTCCCAAGGCATGTGTGCGAATGATTAGTCATAATATCGCGGCCAACCCTTGGCGTGTATGCGAAGATCAGTTCAATCGGTATACTAGTCTAGCCGTATCTTATCATTTCTCTTCCTCACCCGAGGACCATATCATTAGGTTCTATTAATTAAGTATGTACGAATAAATCATCCAAATCCCATTCCCACCCTGGGAACCCCATGCCTTGGCTGTGTGAACTCACCTTGGTTTGCTCGGTATGCTAAGTATGCTCAAAGTAAATCAATCACGTCCTAAAGTATGCACGTATACACAATCAGTTTGTATTCATGAAGTTGGCACGTAAGTATATTCATAGTAGACATCGCATCAGTAAACACCGAGTATCACATTGCACGTATTCGTAATCATACAAGTACTGTTTTATACTTAACAGCAGTTAAATATCTCAGTTAACTTTTAACAGGATTAGACTGAGTTACTGGACAGATTATACATTTGGCGAAACACATTGTTGGCGAAACACACTTTGGCGAAACACTTATTGGCGAGACACATTCTGTTTCGTCAACCACCCTTGGCGAAAAACCATTGGGTGTCAACCCAATGGCCACCAGCCCGCATTCTAACCCGGAGGTGGCGGGTTCGAGTCTTGCTCGTTCCCAATGTCCCTACGGTAGCGGATTTACCCCCAGACTCAGGCTTGCTGGGTGGCGGTCTGCGAGGTAGGATCACCTCGGCGGTTGAGAGGACCGTGGAATATCCCCCCCCCCCAACCACCCTTGGCGAAACAATATTCTGTTTTGTCGTGATCCCTTCGGCGAAACACATTCTGTTTCGCCGAGAATTCCATTTCGCCAACCAGTCAGTTACGTCGACCAGTTAACATCGTTCAGCAGTTACACACGTAAACCCTAATCATCTACAGCCGTTACACATCAAATCATACGATCATACTATCATCATCAATCACAGTTCATTATGCAGGAATCATAGAGAAATCATTCAGAAATAATCATTCAACAAAATCATCAATCACAGTAACTTAGTTCTCATCCCTAGCACTCGATCAACAAGAACATCTAGCCCCTATGCATACTATCATGGTTTCGAGTTCAATAACATCAGTTGATTCATCTCATCAGTTAACCCTAAATCATACAATCATGTATTCACAGACCATCATGATAATCATCAGCAATACATAGACCAATAATCAATAGTAATAGTAATGACTAACCGGAGAATTAAACGATTAACACGAATGGAACGGGTGAATATCCAGATGATGGGGGCTGCCGACGTGCTCAGGAACGCCTCTAGGGTTTCAGTTTTGCTAAGGGTGTGAACTAGAAGTCGTTACACGTTATTATACTCGTATTGACGTAATGGGCCCTTTGTGGGCTTTGGCGAATCTGGGCTTCGGCGAAACACAGTTCTGTTTCATCGAAAATGGCTTGACGGAACGAGTTCTGTTTCGTCGGGATGTTCTTGGCGAATCAACTTTTGTTTCGCCGGGTTCATTCATGTGTTAACAGTTTAAGGTTTTCCATCAGGTTTCATGTTATACAATCAAACACATAATCATGCAAACACAATACGTTTCATTATAACACAACATGTATCGTTACAAGCCAAACAAGTCAAACCACTAGACAGTCAAAGTCAACGTGCATTTAATGCGAAAGTGAAAGTCGGAAACTCGAGTTGTCACAATATGCTCTTGTGTAGTTTTGTAAATACTTCAAGATTCTTTCTTTTATTGTTATTTTTGTAAAAAGTAAAGATTTTTTTGTAAAATTACTAATCTTGAACTTGTAGGTACTTCAACATCTTTTGTTTAATCCCTCTCTCTATCCTATGATTAAATAGGTTATTATTTGTATTGTAGCTGGAAAAAATCGTTGTTTAATAAAATGTGGTATGTAAAATTTCTAAAAACTACCCGTGTTTGCACACGAGTTTTACAATATCGTAAACTAAAAATTACAATATCTATATACCTATCTATACTTTCTATTAAGATGTGCTATACATGGTTTTCTAAAAACCACCCGTATTTGCACACGGGTCTTACTACTAGTGATTAATTATAAAAGTAACCACGTTATGATAATGATAAAACATCAATAGCTGCAGTGGCGGAACTAGAACAAAAATTCAGGGGTATCCCAAAAAAAAAAAAAAATTTACCGTGCAATCGTACAATATTAAAAAAAAACAACAATACATAAAATAAAGTAAAACAAATACCTAATAGATTTGTCCTCTTCTTTTTTTCATAGCTTGAATTCCGGACCGATTCGATTGCGTAAATCCGACTTCACAAGCTTCAATTTCGAAAAACATCTTTCAACGGTTGCGGTTGCCACCGGTAAAAGCAAAGCTAGCTTAACTACCCGATAAACTGTAGGACAAGAACTATGCATTCCCGTTTCAACCATAACACGCGCAAGATCACTTATTCCATTCAAGTCTTCAAAGTTATCATCATCGCTTATTGTGTGACGAAATGACTCAATATCACCCAAAAGACTCCCTATTTCTTGTGTAGTAAAATCATCCGGGTACATCTTAGCAAACGCTAATATCTTCGATGGGTCAAACTTAGATAAACCGTTAGAAGGATTTAAACCCGACATATTTTTTTATCAAACTAGTTGTTACCTCACTAAATCGATTTCCTAGTTCTTGAATTTGCATGTCCACAACCTCATTAAAAATGTCTACTTCAAAATGATGTCGATTTGTAATGACATTCTTTCGGTTTCTTGGATTACCATAACTTTCCGTCATGTCAACATTGTAATGTCATATTTTTTACAAAAGGAAGTCACTTTTTCCAACATCGGCTCAAACCCAATTAAAGCTTGTTTTTTGGATTTTGGTTTCGTCATCACTACAAAGAATTCAAACAATAAACGATCAAACTAACAACCAATTACCAATAAGTAACAATATTCATAAAACTAATCAAACTGCCATTAACAATAAGTAACAATATTCATAAAACTAATCAAACTGAAAGTCTAAATATTCATAAAACTAATCAAATATTCAAACTGAAAGTCTAAACAATCAACTAACAAACCTAAATACCTAATCAAACATTAATATTCATAAAGTGATAAAACTAATAAAACTTCTTTGTTCGTGACCTTTGATTATCTGCAAGTGGAAAAAATCAAAGGGAAACTAATCAAAGTGGTAAAACTAATAAAACTTTAATATTGAAAAAATTAAAGGGAAACAACCAAAAAACAAACCTGCAAGTGGAAAATAATCGACAACTGCAAAGATGAAAGAATCAAAGCGAGACTGTTCTGTGTTCGTGTTCTGTGACTTCTGTTCGACTGTTGAACTGTCGAACAAACCTACAAATCTTCGAGTTCGACCGACAACAGCAGTTCAACACTTCAGCCAAGCCAATTCTGTTCGATTGTTGAACTGTTCCCGTGTTCCGCCTGTTTGTTCGTGACTTTGATTATCCTTGCATAATAATCTGCCGCCCAATGTTGTTGGGTTATTATTTTGCTATTTGGGTTAACTAGTATTGGGCTATCATTTGATTATTTGGGCCAACATAATCAGAATAAATTGGGCTTATTTCAGTTTGTAATTTTTTTGAGGGGTGTCATAGTAATTGTTGAGGGGTGTCCTTAGTATAAAAAACGAAAAAAAAAACTTTTTTTACACTAGCGGATAAAAGTTGAGCCGTAGCCCGGGCTACGCCTCGGACCACATTAGGTCCGCCCCTGAATAGCTGACTATCCTAATATAAAAAAAAAAACAAAAGATACAATAATCTTTCTATACTAATAAACAAAAATCCTTTTTGGACATGTGTCATTCTCTGGTAATTTCTTACTCTTATTTTTTTATTTATCTCTTTTATTAAATAATAATAATATTAAACATCAATTTAACTAAATCTATTTATCTCTTTTGTTTACATAATCTGAAATTGATTTCTTTTTTAACTCTAAAGTTTCAATCTTTTGCAATTTAAGTCTAAAGTTTCAATCTTTGATATTTTAACCCCTTTGATTAATTTGATTTTTCACTTCTAATTCAAAAGTTTCCATCTTTTGCAATTTAACCCCTTTAATTTTTTTCACTTTCAACCCAAAGCTTTTCATCTTTCGCAATTTAATCTCAACACTTTTTTTACTTTCAACTTTAGTCTTTTATATACTTTTCATGCCAAGTGAGGCTAGCTTACTTGGTAGAGGCTCTTGTCTCTTAGTGAGAGGTTTTGGGTTCAATCCCAAGCAAGAGTGAGTTATTTGTAAATATAGTAGTGGGAGAGTAATGTTAGCCATTAAAAAAAATATACTTTTCATCTTTCATAAGTTCTCCGTACGTGTCATAAATTGAAAAGTTACATAATTAATCTCCATTTATAAATATACGGAACATGATCTTAAATTGCATATTGAGGATTATAATTGATATATATATATATAGGGGGCTGCTAGAATGAAAACCACCCCGAGTTGTAAGAACCGCGAGAACTACACCCCACGGAGCGCCGTTCGCCATGATTTTTTTTTACAAGTAGATGTGTGTATTATAAACACAGCCGTAAAAAATCATGGCGAACGGCGCTCCGTGAGGTGTAGTTTTTTACACCACAAGTTTGGTGTTTTTAATTTTTTTTTCTTTTTTCTTTTTTTTTCACCAAACTTGTGGTGTAAAAAACTACACCCCACGGAGCGCCGTTCGCCATGATTTTTTACGGCTGTGTTTATAATATACACATCTACTTGTAAAAAAAAATCATGGCGAACGGCGCTCCGTGGGGTGTACTTCTCGCGGTTCTTACAACTCGAGGTGCTTTTCATTCTAGCGGCTCCCTATATATATATATATATATATATATATATATATATATTGCATTAGAATTCTAAAAGAAAAGATATTTGTTTATACCCTAAGTTATAATTAACGATAGTAATTACTATAAGACATCTTACATGCTTATATAGCTTCTTCGTATCAGAATTCAAATATCATTTCTGAAACAATACCAAATTTTTAAATCAAAGTTCATATCAAATATTTGTTAATTTTTATTTGATTTACAATTAGTATTAGTATGCACAATGTATTAATTAAATAGAATATAATCAATAAATAGAGCTTAGTAAATATGAATCATATGATCACACTAAAAGTATATTTTTTAGAGTAAATTACGTTTTTGGCCCTTGTGGTTATATCACTTTTACTATATTAGCCCAAAATAAGATTTTTTAACATTTGTGCCCCCATGATCTCTGTAACTAACTATTTTGGCCCCTGAGTCTAACTCCATCCCTTACACTGGTTAAGTATTTGTCACAGGCAAGTCACATGATGGGTATTTTTGTAATTTCTCCTCCCCTTTAAATCTAACCCAGATCTTCAAGAACATCATCATCTTCTAACCTAGATATTCAAGAACACATCATCATCTTCAAGAACACATCATCATCTTCAAGAACACATCATCTTCAAACCCAGATCTTCAAAAATATGACCACCTTCAACCATCTTCATCATCCCCTAAACAAAACCCACATTTCAGTTTCAGATCTTCATGAACAACAACAAATCAAAAAAATATATTAACATCCCGATTGTTATAAATCTGAAGATTCCCCCAAATTAATTATTAACCCACACATCATCTCCGCTACTTTTAACATCCCACACATCATCTCCGCTATAAATCTATAAATCTGAAGAACAAACAAAACCTGAAGAACAAAAAACCAACACATCATCTCCGCTACTTTTAACATCCTGATTCCCCCCAATTAATTATTAACCAACCCAATAATTTGTTTAGTGGGACTTCCATGGCAACATCAATGTCAGATTATTCGTTTCAAATCCTTGATTGTTGGTTATGACCAAATCGATGGCCTGGAACATCAAAAGTAGATTTAGGATTACTTTTTTCAAAGAGTGAATTACGTGGTTCTGTAGTTATTACCGAATCGATGGTCGGCAACATCAATAGAGACGGTTACAGAGAAGTAGGAGAGAGATTGACGGTGGTTCTGTAGTGGTGCTATGGAGGCGGCAGTTCGGTGGTGATGTTGTGACGGTGGTTCTGTGGTGGTGCTATGGAGGCGGCAGTTCGGTGGTGGTGTTGTCCGTGGCGGTGGTGTGGTGCTCCCTTCTTCTTCGATCCTCTAGGGCTAGGGCTTTTGAGAGAGTGGAGAGGGAAAGGATAAAAGAGATGAAGATGATGTTGTGTTCTTGAAGATAAGGTCTGTGTGATTTGTAGATGATATGATAAAAATTAGTTTTAGTATAGGATGAGAAATTACCATTATACCCATCATGTGACTAATAATTAACCACAGTTTGGGGTTTGGTTAGATTCAGGGGCCAAAATAGTTAGTTATAGATACCATGGGGGTACAGATGTTAAAAAATCTTATTTTGGGCTAATATAGTAAAAGTGATATAACCACAGGGGCCAAAAACGTAATTTACTCATTTTTTATGTATACTAATGGATAAATCCGCCTATAAGAGAACAATTAAACTAAGCCGATAAATATTAATTCAAAACTTAACTATACCTCTCGGTATCATCAATCTCCAACTTTAAATCTTTATATTTTTTTTTAATATTTAATTAAGATTAACCCAACATATAAACAATTTATGAGATGAATATAATTTTTTTATTACTTAATATATGAAATTATATTTGTTCAACTGAATATAATTTTTTATTACTTAATATATGAAATTATATTTGTTCAACCCGTATAATAAACGAGATTTTTAAAGATATGTTGTATTACCATTTAGTACATAAATTACACTTATTCAACCCGTGTAATACACGGGATTCTAACCTAGTGATTAACAAACAAGCTTAAAGATCGATGGTTTTTGTTAACTTAAACACTTCTAAACTTACTTTTAAAAATTCATCAATGTTCACAACCATATTTAAACCACGAGTCACTAGAGAAAAATTATATTTACTAGAGACCTTGATGCCGATAGATGACTTAACTCTTTTTTCTTTTAAGATAAATGATAAATTAAATAATAGTTATTTTAATAAATAATAAGCTCAGATAAGACTTTATCACATTCCTAAAATTATTTGAGATACTAGGTCACTTTCTTATCATTGAATCAATTATCAGTCACATGAAACGGAAGTGTCATTGATTTAGATTGATCGTTGTTGTAGCTTGAGTGCATCTTCAGTTGTATCAATAATTTCTTTATTATCGGATTCACAATTTCGGCCATGTACATAAGAACTATATATTCTTCAAATTAATAAATATTAGATTATTGATAAATTTGTAAATATTCATTTATGGATAAAATTAATAATCTGCATGAAAATTCACTTTTCTGGGGCTGTTTCTTTTTTATGCATTTATGATATTGTCTTTAAAACAGTGGCGAAGCTTGAGATTTCTAATCGGGGGTCGAAAACATATATACTCAAAAAAATTATAAAATCAAAGGTCGAAAACGTATATACCTAAAAAATTCTATACGAAAACTACATACCGGACACTACTGAGCGAAATGTTCGGGGGGTCAGGCTCCTCACCCGGCCCCCACAAAGCTACGCCCCTGCTTTAAAAACAATACCTACTGAATTTGTTTCATAACCATCACGCAATAAAAACCCGACATTATAAAGTTGGCTATTAATATCTCAATCATAATCACCTCACCTCACTTAGTTAGATTGTAAGAAATCAAGTTCCTGTTATTGATAGGTTACAACTAAAAACTTAAATACTTTATTAGTCTTTCTTAAACTAAGTTATAGGTTAATTATAACCCTTGAAACTATGTGTAACAATCATCAATATAATAACACGCATGCAATAAGAAAACCTAAACGTTATGAAGTTGACTATTGATGTTTGAATGAAATCGCCTCACTTAGGTTGTTAAATATCGACTTCAGATGGATGGTAATTAGGTTAAAATTAAAAAATAATTTAAATTTGACTTTGTAAAATTTAGTTGTTAACTATAACCTAAGGCCGGTGGGTGTGTCTTAACGCCACCCCGTCACGTCATCGTTCATAGCGCCTCGAGGGCGCCATCAGCCACACCGCGGCAGCGAAAGGGGGGCGCCATCTTCAGCTCGCCAGCACGTTAACAAGAGGGAATTGCTTTGATCGAGGGGTGTTTGGTCAAAGTTACCATTGTAACGGTAACATTCAATTAAAAAAAATTAATTTTGAACTTTATAAATTTCAACTATAAATACCCCACCTTTTCCATAATTTTTATCCCTTCTACCTCAATCTTTATACAAAATCTCTACACTTTTTTTATACAATCACACAATGTTTCCCAACAACCAAAACGTGTGGTTCGAGCGATGTGGACGTTATGACCCAACCCCTCGCCGACTATAGATTGTATCATGGGCATACGTTTACGATGGTAAATTCGTGGGAGCTTCTTCGCAAATCTCTCAAGTGGCATCTTGTACCGTCATTCGACCCAACCGCCCATAGGTCAAAGAGGTCCAAATCAACATCCACTACCGAACCATCCGAGTCCGATGCTCGTACAACAATTAATCTAAACGACGATTTCGACGAATTTGAACAACTGCAAGAGCTGCCACGACCAAAGGGTAGGGATAAAAGTAAGGCAGCGACACGAGCACGAGATCAGTCTTCTTCAACGCCATCGGATGGCCCGTCAAGGTTGGACAAGTTCGAGACAAGTCTCAACAAAATAATCTCGATGAAGGAAAAAGAGCCAGAACTAAAAATGGAGAAACAAATCCAGAAAGACATGGAATTTCTCGCAAAAGACTTTTCACATCTAGCAGAGGAAGACCGAGTCATTTTGGAGGCTCGTAAGGCACACATTCGAGCGAAATATATGTAGTTTTTATTTTCTAGTACCTTATTTTTTAACTTTGCATTTTTTAGGACTTTGTAATGTTTTTCTTTTATTTTAATGAAATTATGTTTTTTTTTTAATTTTCTAGTTATTAAAATTGGCTTTTAATTTAAAAAATAAAATATATAAATAAAAAAATAATTAGGTAATGATGATGAGGGCTTTATACCACACCCTGCAAGTTAAAGGAAGGGACCTTAAAGCCCCCTGTGTGACGTGGACATGACGTGACGCTAAGGTGGCGTGATAAAGCCCCTAGGGGCTTTATACCATACCCTCCGGCCTAAAAGTTCTGATTAGGACTTCCATTAAGAGGGTGTTTGGGATTACGTTTTGAAGTGATTATTTGATTATTGCGTTTGTAAAACATAAATAATCTAAAAAAGTGTTTGGACGAAAAAGTGATTATCTGTCAGTTTTGGAGAAACATGTACCTACATGCTTTTTCAAAAAGTAGTTTTGAAAACGCAAAATCTATTTTGAAAACGCATAATCTATTTTGAAAACGAAACATCAAACACCCCCTAAATAACCGTAATGATGTTAATGCATTTATGTATTTTTTTAGTGTAAATTTAATTTTTTTTATAATTGCATACAAGAATGAAAAATTACCAAGCCTCTTCATCTTTCTAATGTCATTTTTCTAATGTCTGGGATGATTATTCTGCAAATTTATTTTCTAGTCCTTTTATTGCAAACTGGTTGTAAGATTGATTAAAATTTATACATTTTAACAAAGTTTACTTGTTTATTATAAGAGTAAATTACGTTTTTGTCCCCTGTGATTATATCACTTTTACTATATTAGCTCAAAATAAGATTTTTTTAACATATGTGCCCCCATGGTCTCTATAACTAACTATTTTGGCCCCTAAGTTGTAACACCCCAAAATTTCATAATAGATTATTTGAACGTTTAAATGTTTTAAATGATTAGTTAAGTTGTAAATAAATAAAGGAAGTTTAAAAAGTTAGAAAATATGCAAAAATGACAACATAAGCAATTTTGAGGGGTTGAACATGTAAAATATGATAATAAGTATGATAAAAATAAAAACCCAATGTTTGGTGGGTGCGTGGGTCGCGAACAGAGGGCAGGGAAGGAGAAAACCCTTCTTCTTCAATTGAACTCAAGAATTCAGCAATTAGTGATGGTTTGGAACACAAAATCGAATGCATGAGTCCAAGTAATCTCTAATCTAAGTGTATTGAACATAGGGTAAGTTAATTTTATGTTTTGATGCTTCATGATTTAGTGGGTGTTGAACAATTTGTGAAAATTGTATGAAATCGAGTTGCATGTGAATTAGTATCATCATGTAGAATGTGAATCTTGCTCGAATTTGATGAAATTGAAGAACTTGAGTGAAACCCATTTTGTTCTAGTGGCATGGTGGTATGTAGTGATTTTATGATAGTGAAAGCTATGTGAAATTTAAGTATGAATGTATAAATACTAGAATATTGTTAGATAAACTTGAATGTAGACTAAGAAACTATGTGAAATTTGGTTGAATTGATCATTGTGAAAAGAACTAGTAGGTTATGCATATCATACATGTACATAGTGTCACGGCCCCCGACCCGGTTTGACCCGTTTCAGGAGCCGCGGGACAGAAATCCCGTGGTATTTAATTTAGGCGACAGCGGAAGTCTTTTAAAACAGGATCTTTAGTATTAAAACTGCTCGTTACATAATTTAGGGATAAAACCCAGTAATTTACAATAATGTGATTTCCATGGAAATCTTTATTTTTTTAAAACATGTTCCTTTATTTATTTACACTGAGCCACTTTTCTAAGCTGGTAGTGCTTTCTGGCACTTTTCTTTGCTCACAACAGATTACCTGAAACATGTTTGAAAAAGGTTTTGTCAGCGGGGAAATACTGAGTGAGTTCATTCAGTTTTTAGGAAATGACCCATAGTTAGAAATTACAGCATAAGAGCGATTACAATGGTTCATATCTTATTTTTATCTGGCTTTCTGTCACAATGGTGACAAGTCACAATGGTGACGATGGTCATACCACTATTAGGTCAATGAACTCTAATAGTGACGTTTCTCCCTAGTAGGTCAATGAACCTAACTGGGAGAAATAGTAATGTGCACAATACCCCACTAACCAATAAATCAAGATATCCACGACTTAGTCCCTGTAATTATAACACTTTGAAAATAATTTGGAGTATTGTAAAACAGTTGATAAAAAGAAGAATGACTCACATTGCAGATTTAACGAGCAGTGTATAAGCCTACTGATTAGCCTTGATTATTCCTAATTTAACAATAATGTACACAAAACAGGGTTAGTGATTAATACAGCAGTTACGATAACTTACAAGATCAAATTCTCACAAGGAATGACAAAGTGCAATACTTCAACTCATTTATCGAATTATCGACAAACGACAAAGTATAATGCTTCAACTCATTTATCGAACTATCGACAAACGACAAAGCATAACCCAATGTGGGCGGCACTTAGACATTCTTTGGATATATTGATCCCGGAAATGAATCGTAATAGCGATCGAGTTATTACCCTGATTGCGGCAGCGTTTCGTGATCGGTGTGTGTTGTGTGGTAAACGAACGATATCTCTGTGTATATTGTGAGTTTTTACGTCGTTCAAGTGCCCAATTTCAAGTCCCAGACTCCTCTATTTATACCTGAAATTTGACCCTGTCGCGTAGCGCGAGGGGTACCCCTATGGGCGTCGCGCTACGCGAGGGGTCACCCTACTTCATAGGGTAGCCCTTCGTGCATGTAGGCTGGATGAGTCGACAGTTTCTTAAATTTCGAATTTGACAGATAGTTATGAGGATAATCGTAACTAGGGTTTTGCCCCCCCTGAGTTTTAGGGGCCCTGATCCTGATTCTGTTTGTTCTGGAAATTTTAGGGTTAGTGCATAATTACTTGGGTTTCTTAATTAGGGTTTCCTTAATAGCTAATTACCATCCTAATTATGGATTTTAGTGACAGTTGTTACATCCTCCCCACCTTAAGAAAAATCTCGTCCTCGAGATTTACTGAAATAGATGAGGGTATTTTCACTTCATCTCTGATTCCAGTTCCCAAGTGTACTCTGGTCCTCTTCTGGATTCCCATTTGACTTTCACTAGCACTAGTCGTTTGTGTTTTGAAAAACTTAATCTTCCGGTCTTCTATTTGTAAGGGTTTCTCTACGAATTTCAGTTTTTCATTTATCGCTACCAGGGATTCGTCTGGGAGACATTTCTTGTGATTGGATATATGAAACACATCATGTACTCCTGCTAACTCTTCTGGTAGTTGTAAATGATAAGCTACTAGTCCTATGCGTTGGATTACTGGAAATGGTCCTACGTATCAGAGACTTAGCTTCTTCTCTTACCGAATTTATAAATTCCTTTCCAAGGAAATACTTTCAATAGCATTTTGTCTCCAACTCGAACTTCGACGGCTTTTGTTTATTATTTGTATAGTTCTTCTAACCGTCTTCAGCCTTTCCTTCGTGATACTAAATATCACAGTCGTAATCACCAAGGATTTCCTTTTCCTTATGTTTAATTCTTGTTGCTCAAATATGTATCTTAAATTCTTATGACCCATATGGATAGTAAGCTTGCTTAGATAATGTTTCCTAATCTTAAGGGTAACTTGTGGTTTCTAATTTTTAAGCTTACAAGTGGTAAGGCTTTCTTCGTGCTTTTGCAATTGCCTTGATGCATACACAATTACCTTTTTGTGTCGCATTACCATACATCCAAATTTTTAACTTTGAAGCATTTACCGTATACTTTAAAATCTTCTGTTCCTTCTGGTAAGGCTAGGATTGGAATATTTATTAATTTATGCTAGAGGGTTCTTTTTGTTTAGGTTCTTATTTAGAATTAACTGTGTTAACTTAGTTAAGGATGTATCTATCTAAAAAAAAATCCTTGATAAACTGCCTATAGTATCCGGCTAAATTTATAAAATTCCTACTTTCCATTTAAAGATTGCGAACTCTTCCATTGTTATCTTAGCAGGATCTAAGTGAATATCTTCATGATTTATCATGTGACCTTACGTGGTTTATTTCCTATAATCATAAATACTTCTCCGGCGGGTACCTGGATTTTCTATAAAGTTCATGTCACAGAGAATTCGAGTAGGGTTGGCTACTAACCAATCTATTTCTCTCACAACATCAAACTCGGCTAATTTCATAGGAATTAGGTTAGCGAATAATTATATGACCTGAGAGTTCTATATTTTCCTTTTTGCCTGTTTTGAGTGTAAAGATTTGTCTAAGTTAAGAGTTTGACAGAATGAAGTATTTATAAAACTTTGGTGTGCGTCAGAGTCAAATAATACTTTTTGTGTAAACGTTGTAACCTAGGACGTACCGGCTATTACATCTGGAATGAGCTCTGTTTCCTGAGCAGTCAATTGAAAGGCTCTTGCATTCCTTTTTGCTTCTTCTGCAGGTTTGGCTTTAGTATCAGATGGTTTGTTTAGTTTTGGACAATTTGGCCTAAGATGTCCAGTTTCTCCACAGTTGTAACAAACTGAAAATTTCTTCCTTCTGCAGTCTTCTTCCTGATGCCCCGGAATTTTGCAAAAATTGCAGTATCCTTTGCATCTTCCAAAATGCTTTCTTTTGCAAAAATTGCAAAATGGACTAGTAGAAGATTGCCCATTCCCTCCTTTCTTAAAATCGTTATGGTTATCCGAACGGATTACCTGGGTAATCTTTTGGGCTACTTCCTTCCTTCTATTTTCTTCTCTTGTCCGTACTAGTTCATCAGTCAGAGTATTGGCTAAATCCACCGCATCATCAATCGTGCGAGGTTTCGCAGCCTTGACGATGTTACGGATTTCAGAAATCAATCCCCAAATATATCGAGAAATAAGTACTGGCTCTGGCGAAGCCAGGGTTGGTACTACTCGAGCATATTCGAAGAATGTCGTAGTATACTTTCGACAATCTACATTAACCATTCGGTGGGTTAAAAATTTGTTTGTCATTTGTTCCTTTTCATATTCGGGACATAATTTTCTTTCTACCAAGCTTTTAAATTCTTCCCAGTTCATAGCATACGCCATTCTTCTTCCTTTTGATTGTAACACCGTATTCCACCATTCTAGCGCTCCTTCTTTAAAAAGATTTGACGCGTACATGACCTGATCATCCTGAGCACATTTACTTATGGCAATTACTGCCTCAGTTTTCTCTAACCAACGTAGTGCCGCAGTTGCTCCTTCATTGCCTGCAAACTCAGATGGTTTACAAGCAAGAAATTCCTTGTAAGTGCAACCAGGCGTTGCAACTTTCATTTTCTTAGGGAGCGGCGCTGGTTGTGGTTCATTGTCATGATTAACATGATCATTGCCTCCGTTTACGCTATTACTGAAGTTATCTTCAGAAATACGTTTGCTAGGAATGAGTTGTTGTGGTTCTATTGGATTTTTAACAGCAGCAACGATGGCTGGAATAGCGTTGGCTATCCCTTGAGCTATCATTGTTGGAATAGTGTTGGCTATCCCTTGAGCAACGATATTTTCTATATCCTGCCTAGTCATTTATTGATCCCCCGGTTGTTGCTCAGAATTATTAACTGGTTCATTATTAGCGTTTTCCATTTGATAACTAATTTATAGATAAATAATTAGTATACAAGAAATAATCCAATATCATACTTAATTGCACCTAATTACGTATACGAACAAAATTTATAAATTTTCTTATATTTCATGCTTCTATATACAATCGTTTTATTATTTATCTTACACATACTGATTTTACTATTACTATTACACAATAACAGTTTCATAAATCCCCTATCCTTTTGTCAACGATTTTCTAGTAACTGTGTTCCCTCTTATCATATTTCCAGGAGATCTGTTTCCCAATCTCTTGGATCCTATTCCCAACATTCATTAGATTTTGGTCAAAGTGGCGGAGTTCAGTTATATTCTTATTACTTATTGGGAAATTTTGGTAAAGGTTCTAGATGGAACTTGAGGAAAAAGCTTATAGGGATGGTTTTGTAACTGTATTTCATTAATTAACCATTCGTCTATTTGCGAGTGGATTGAAGGGTTTGGAATAGCTGGTTCTAAGTTCATTGGTAGTTGTGTTTCGAGAGAGCGATTAAAAATAGTTTCATTAACAGGCTTAATAGTATTATGGCTTGCCATTATAGAATCTAACTTTTCCTGAGATGGTAACTTTTCAATTTGCCTGGAACTTTCCCCAATTTCTATTTCCTTGGGCTTGGGTTTCTTGGGAGGTAAAGCATTGAATTCTATAGGTTCTTCTATATCTGGTATATACCTATTGAAATCTCTGGAAACTTCTACTCTTACTGGATAGAGATTTAAATTCTGAAGGGCCTCAGACAAGTTACTCATGCTGTTTAGCAAAAATAGACATAGTCAGAATTCATAAAATTTATAGAAGACTTTTTAAATATTAGTTCCTACTGGGTACTATTGAAATTTACATCACACGAGGTTTTATTTGTAAATTTTATGATTTTCTTGATAAGACTTCTAGACTGTAGATAATAAAGGTACTAATACTTGAGTCAAATTATTTAAGAATTTGCATTACTTACTACATTGACTAGCATATAAAGATCTGCTCATACTGTACAAAATTATTCAGATAATAGAACACATAATCACAAAATAGCAACTAAAAAAATTAAGTATTTTCTAAATACTTAATTGGCTTAAATCGGTGGCTTGAGAAGTGGCTCTGATACCACCTTATTTCTGTCACGGCCCCCGACCCGGTTTAACCCGTTTCAGGAGCCGCGGGACAGAAATCCCGTGGTATTTAATTTAGGCGACAGCGGAAGTCTTTTAAAACAGGATCTTTAGTATTAAAACTGCTCGTTACATAATTTAGGGATAAAACCCAGTAATTTACAATAATGTGATTTCCATGGAAATATTTATTTTTTTAAAACATGTTCCTTTATTTATTTACACTGAGCCACTTTTCTAAGCTGGTAGTGCTTTCTGGCACTTTTCTTTGCTCACAACAGATTACCTGAAACATGTTTGAAAAAGGTTTTGTCAGCGGGGAAATACTGAGTGAGTTCATTCAGTTTTTAGGAAATGACCCATAGTTAGAAATTACAGCATAAGAGCGATTACAATGGTTCATATCTTATTTTTATCTGGCTTTCTGTCACAATGGTGACAAGTCACAATGGTGACGATGGTCATACCACTATTAGGTCAATGAACTCTAATAGTGACGTTTCTCCCTAGTAGGTCAATGAACCTAACTGGGAGAAATAGTAATGTGCACAATACCCCACTAACCAATAAATCAAGATATCCACGACTTAGTCCCTGTAATTATAACACTTTGAAAATAATTTGGAGTATTGTAAAACAGTTGATAAAAAGAAGAATGACTCACATTGCAGATTTAACGAGCAGTGTATAAGCCTACTGATTAGCCTTGATTATTCCTAATTTAACAATAATGTACACAAAACAGGGTTAGTGATTAATACAGCAGTTACGATAACTTACAAGATCAAATTCTCACAAGGAATGACAAAGTGCAATACTTCAACTCATTTATCGAATTATCGACAAACGACAAAGTATAATGCTTCAACTCATTTATCGAACTATCGACAAACGACAAAGCATAACCCAATGTGGGCGGCACTTAGACATTCTTTGGATATATTGATCCCGGAAATGAATCGTAATAGCGATCGAGTTATTACCCTGATTGCGGCAGCGTTTCGTGATCGGTGTGTGTTGTGTGGTAAACGAACGATATCTCTGTGTATATTGTGAGTTTTTACGTCGTTCAAGTGCCCAATTTCAAGTCCCAGACTCCTCTATTTATACCCGAAATTTGACCCTGTCGCGTAGCGCGAGGGGTACCCCTATGGGCGTCGCGCTACGCGAGGGGTCACCCTACTTCATAGGGTAGCCCTTCGTGCATGTAGGCTGGATGAGTCGACAGTTTCTTAAATTTCGAATTTGACAGATAGTTATGAGGATAATCGTCACTAGGGTTTTGCCCCCCCTGAGTTTTAGGGGCCCTGATCCTGATTCTGTTTGTTCTGGAAATTTTAGGGTTAGTGCATAATTACTTGGGTTTCTTAATTAGGGTTTCCTTAATAGCTAATTACCATCCTAATTATGGATTTTAGTGACAGTTGTTACACATAGTGCTTAAAATATCGTACGCACACCAAGTGTTCGACGAAATGCCTGAATGATAAATTTGAAATTTCTGGATGAATAAGGTGGTCTACATTGTATAAGAAAAGTTTGAAGTTGTTATCTTGTGAGATATGTTATGGATGCGAATGATGCGTGAATGTAATTGTTATGTAAATGAATGGCGTAATCTAAAATGAGAATGGATTATGTGTATAGGATTGAAGGTAGAAGGTAAAAATCTGTAGGCAAGAACTTATTTGATATGAACTATCTAATTTATGTGTCATGTACGATAGTAATGAAGTATGATGATACATATCCTATATATGCGCTAATAAACTAACGAAAGTCAAATATTCCACGACTTGAAAGCCGAATGAATAAATGTATGTAAGCTAACTGTGTTATGAATGTGACGACATGTACGGATAGGAGTCATGTCAAGATGGATACAAGCATGGGAGCGCCACAGGTCGAAGGTAAACACGGAAGCTATGTACGAATTTGGATGCACGAGGTAAGTAAAATTCCCGGACACCCTCTTTAGTAGAAAAGGAGATTTATTTGTATGATAATTGTTAGAAGTTAAGTTGAAATGTGTTGTTGATGATATATCAAGTAAGTAGTATTAGGTAAGTGATTTTCCAGAATCACTTCTTAGTTTATTTAAGCGAGGTTATGCGCTAATTATTTAAGTATGATAATCGGAGTCTAATAAGGTTTGGTTATATAGAAGTGAAGGTTCCGTTAAGTAGACCAAACGGGTCAAAATAAAGTAAAAAAGCAACCCGGGTAACGGGAGCGTAAACTATATGAATTATGGATCCGGGTAATGGATTACAGCTTAGATATGTTAAGAAATGAACCCCAAGCAATTAAAATGAGTTTGGATAGGTTTGGATGTAAAATGGGTGAAAAATTAACGTGCAGAGCTGACACGGTCGGGTGAAGGTTCTGTGAAAAATATATGTTTACTTGACACGGTCGGGTGGACACTTGACACGGCGGGGTGAAGGGGCTGAAAAAGAAAAAAAATATAATTCTTGTGTTTAATTCTTCTGTTTAAATGCTTTGATTTCTAATCGTTTGAATGAAATTGTATGATTAGTAAGGATGCACTTTAGACCTCGGAGGTGTAAGGAAATTTTACTAATAAAGTTCAACTACGAATAATTGATATAAATGAATGAGTTTAACATATACTGGGAATCGGGTTCATAAACTCATTGTACGGAACTCCGGATAATGTAAAAGTGTTATATTTATAACGTTCATGTAAGTCTTGAGTATAAATATATGAGTTGTTTGTTAAAAACATGAACGGGTCGAATAATTCATAATTGAATATTAAGCCGAAAGAATATAAGTTAAGAATTCCCTTAGTCCGGATGTTAGACATTGAGTCCATATAAAAGAGGACCAAATTACGGTCATGTGGGAAGAAACGGGAGGTTAAACGGGTGGTCGGTTTGAAAGATATGCATGTTTTTGTACATTATATGCTGAAAATTATAGCTGGGCGAATGCAGCAACAAGAAAATAACTTTATGTCAAAACCAGGTCGTCGCGCTACGCGACCATGATCTGATCTTAACGTCGCGTCACGCGACCTTTGTCGCGGCCCG
The DNA here is from genome assembly GCF_002127325.2 of Helianthus annuus. NCBI lineage: Eukaryota > Viridiplantae > Streptophyta > Magnoliopsida > Asterales > Asteraceae > Helianthus > Helianthus annuus. The sequence goes on along the minus strand of NC_035444.2, from coordinate 33,113,106 downwards.
CGACAGAAATGGAGCAAGCTCTCGCGGCCCGCGAGAGCTGATTTAGCTGGCAACTTGTTTGAAATTGTTGTTTTAACCATGGAACTTGTTTTAATTGGTTTTCAAGGCCCCATAACTAATGATTAAGATGGTTTTCGAATATAAGTAAATATTATGGGTCTCCGGACAGTATAAGGATGGATTTACCTTCGCGTTAGTGAAGGAAATCTATAGGCGAACGTGTTTAGGAACAAGTAAGTATGTATGTCTATATGTATAAAACTTATATTATGGAAAGCCGCGAACATGACATGTTAGTATAAGTAGATAAGAATAAAAGTGGTAAGCAAGAACTCATAGGTTTGTATGCGTGAACGAATGTATGTAAGTATATAGATGTATATGATCATATGTACGTATATAGGAATGCATGCATGAATGAATGTAAGTTGCCATGAATGTACGTAGGAATGGTTTCAATACGATTAAGTATTGACGATTACTAATGATGTGCCATGAGATTTGAAATGTAATGCAGGTATTAGATTGTTGGGTTCATGAGGAATGGAAGCCGAACTTAGACAACGAATTTCAAAGGACAATCGAATGAATCCAAGTTCATATTGTGGAATGTTATAAGATTTTCAAATTATATATATAGTTTAATGTTGTATCGTGATGTCAATGATTAACGGATAAGTTATATATGATGTCCACACGTACCACACGTATTTCCTCTACGCTAACAAAGATAAGCTGACGTAGATTGAGTCGAGATGCAAGGATTGTACGGAAAGAACGGTCACATAGTTGAATTATGTAACGCTCGAAGTGTTAATGAAACGTGAATATAGTAAATTCCTTCTACTGAATGTTTAATATTTTTTTTTTGTAATTGAGTCTTCACGTAAGACTGGTAATGAGTTGTCACACCCCGATATTTCCACGTATTACCGGTGGGGAGTATCGTGACGTAGTTGATATCATCATAGTCAAACAACACAAATTTAAATGCACAGCGGAAGCAGAAAGATAGATTCATTTCAACCAAATAGATTGTAATATTAAGTATCACAAAATAGTTGAAACAGATCCACAGGCGGATCGAATAAAAAGGAAAACTGTTCAACAGACTTTGACATCTAGAGTTTGCGAGACTTGATTACTGATGCCTGGAGTAGCCAGCCTATTACGTATAGTACCTGCACTTAGCCTTTTTGGAAAATACGTCAGTTTACACTGGTAAATACAACTTAACTGACTCATTTTGAAAATGTTTAAAAATTGATTTGAATGCACTTATGAAAAAATATATTTTCATAACTTGGGACAACTATTTAAAAATAATCTTGTATACAGTTTTACTTATTTGTCGTCCATCAGGGCCGGTTTGTAGGGCCGGACAAGATTAACTGATATGCCACAGGTATAATGCCCACAAGGTTAATTCCTTTAAGTGGATTACCAGTTTTTACATAATGCATCTGTCAGGTGTACGCCTACACCCTGTTCTTAGGTCGTGGCCATTTCTTTGAATGATGCCAAGGATATCCGGGACATGGTCATTTAACCCCCAAAGGCCATACACCAAATAATACATATTAAACGGGTCATGTAAATACATTAATCACAATCCGATTTAAATGACTACACACCCGACCAAGCGGTACTTTTATAGTACCGTATCCCAAGCCCGTATAGGGAAAATAAGTTAAGAGTATTTACCTGAGCAAAGTATAAATCAGATACAGCAAGTGCACGTAGCTTTTACTGGGCTCCTAATCTGGAACGAACGTTTTTAATAACCTATTAGAATCCTAACGGGTCTTTAATTAAGCTTAGACTTAGACCGGTTAGTTTTCAAAAGGAAGACACGGTTCAAACGCATGATAAAGCGAAGACCGGTTTAGAATGTGGTTTTGACCAGACAAGCTTGGACACTTGTTTAATATGGGTAAACTAAACACATTCTGGATTTTGAGATGAAAACGATATGGTTTGACCCGTTTCGACTAATATATGCAAACTAGTTACATAAGCCGATCCGAACGCGAAAAGGCGTAACGGGTAACCAAATGAGTCATATCCAGGTTTCCTAAGCTAATATGCCTTAAATATGTTGTGACATAAGTAAGATATCTTCTATTATGCCCCATATGAATTTAAACTCAAATTATGCCCCGTAAGGGCATTTTGGTCATTTAAAAGGTTATAAAAGAGTTTAAATATAATTCTGAGTTTCGGGTTTGATGTAATCAGTAAAAATACTTAGTTTACTAAGTTATAACAGTAGGGTATAACCTATATGAGAAATTTATCATTTCTAACCATACTATGCACCGAAGGGGCATTTTGGTAATTTCACCTAAGGTTTAAAGGTCAATTCTGGAAATCTGAGTTTAAAACTTTTGCTTACTACTAAAGAATAAAAATTTACTTAAAACCACTGTAGGTATCAAGTCTTATATATCTAAAATGGTTTGAATACATACTATGCGCTTAAAACGCTTAAAAAGACGATTTTAGGCGATTTTCGGGTTTATAAGAAAAGCTGATATTTTTATTATTCCAGAAGGCTTAAAATATTCTTTTTATCATATTGGATCAGTAGAAAAAGGTTTGGTATCAAAAGGATTGGTAAAACTCATTTTATAGCCTAAAAGGGCAAAACCGACAATTACCGGATCAAGCTTAGAACTCTATGTTATGCTTAGCCTAAAAATAAATAAAAATAAATAAAAATCTCCAAAAATCCCAAAATATTATTTTATATCAAAAATTTTGGTATAAAAAATCGGGTTTAGATAGGCTATACGCTAATTACACCGTTTAATTACTAAAAAGCTTTCAAATTACGCTAATGAGCATAACTCTTAATCTAGACCTCAAACTGATGTCAAATTTTAGGTACAAGCTTATAAATCAGTAACTAAGGTGTCCATTCTTTTACATTTTTAAAAATCACATTTTAAGGTCATATGGACATAATAGTCAACATTTAAGCAATTAACGGAAACATGCATGTGAATCGGATAACTAATGAACCAAGTTGTATAATCACAGAGGGTTATACTTATATGAAACCTGGTCCTAATAAGGCTCTAAGACATTTCTAAACTATGCTCTAATGGGTCAGAACTGAAAGTCAAAGCAAAAGTCTACTTTTTCGACTTTCGGTTCCGAACCGAGCTTAAACTGAAAATTGTCGAGTTGAACATGTCTAGACATGTTCTTACATTAATTACCAAGTTATATTAATGACAAAACAGGTTGCATAGCTTCTACATTGCTAATTATGCATTAATTTGAAAATAAGCTTTCTGTTGACTTTTTAAGATTAACTTGACTCGACAATTGACCTAGTTAGAATGGGAATCAGAGGGTGCCCTTTTAAGGGTTTATTGCCCACATAATTACCAACTCATAGGTACTTTCAATTTGGAATTTGACTGGACAATTTAAGGTTAATGACGAAGTCAAACCTTAATTACGACGGATTGACTTTACGCTAATTAACTAAGCAAAACTGAATAAAGGAAGGTTAATGATGCTTACCAAGGTCCTATGCACGACTAATGATCACTAGGAAGGGTGCTTGAGCTCCAGGAACCTCCAGAAGTGAAGTTGTGAAGATATCAAGTGAATGAGCAATTGGACAAATGAACTCATGGCCCTTATATAGGTTTTCTAGAGCTCTAAGATCATTTCAACAAAGTCTATGTATGTTCCCTGATTATTCCAAGTGTCCCTAGGCCCTTAAAAACCATCAAACAAGCCCATAGAATCGAAAAACAAGCTTTTAAGTCGGTGCAACTTGCTAGAACCGGCAGCTGCCAAGTTTTTCTGCATCTGGGCACCTCAGGCGCCCCGCGTAAGGATCCCAGGGGGTTTACGCGCCTAATATGAGGGTCATGTCCGGTCAACAAAGTTTCAACAATTGCAATTTAGGTCTCTGGTCCTTCTAAATGTGGTTTTAACTTCGAATTTTGCATATTTAACCCTCTAAATTGACTTTTAAGGACCCAAAGTCATAAAACAACTTTGCTAAGTCCCCGGTTATCCATATGATCACCGAAAAGCCATAAATTTCAACGTTGACGCTTTTAACCCCTCGGATACGAATATTGTCATAACTTTCTCATACTTTATCGAAACCTTGTGAAATTTTTATCACTTATTCTAGTGAGCATAATTAATCTTTACAATGCTTTGGGTTTGCTAAAAGGTCACTCAGAGGTATACTTTAAACATGTTGACACATTTAACCCCTGTAGTTTGTAATTCCTCACTTTCTTTCACAATTAGCTTCGTATGATCCATGATTTATTCGTTTAAGGGTATAAACATCATGTAGGGTTATTGAAAGATATATTTATCCATTATTGACACTTTGAACCCTTATATTCACATACTTTCTCTGTTTGTCAACTTTAGTCCCTCTAAAGTATTCTTTCACACGTTCAAAGCTTATGACACGTGTCAATACATTATTGGACATGAATTTTCGAGGTGTTACATCCTCACCCCCTTAAAAGAAATCTCGACCTCGAGATTTACTGAAATAAATCAGGGTATTTTTCTTTCATTGTGGATTCTACCTCCCACGTGTATTCGGGACCTCTACGGGCATCCCATTTAACCTTTACAATAGGCACATGCTTCCTCTAAAGCTTCTTAACCTGTCAATCCTCAATTGACATAGGTTTTTCCACAAATTTCAAGCTCTCATCTATGTGCACATCTGTATGTGGTATAACTAGTGATTCATCTGCTAGACATTTCTTCAGATTGCAGATGTGGAATACATTGTGAATACCACTGAGCTCTTCAGGTAAGTTTAACTTATAAGCCACTGATCCTACACATTCGATGATCTCGAATGGTCCTATATACCTTGGGCTTAACTTACCTTTCTTACCAAATCGCATCACCCCCTTCCAGGGTGATACTTTAAGCAAGACTTTATCACCAACCTCAAACTTTAGAGGTTTTCGCCTTTTATCAGCATAACTTTTTTGCCTATCTCTAGCAGCTTTCAGGCGGTCACGAATCTGGACAATCTTGTCCGTCGTTTCAAAGACTATGTCAGGTCCTGATAATTGAGCTTCCCCTACTTCTGCCCAACAAATAGGCGTTCTGCATTTCCTACTATATAATGCCTCAAAAGGCAGAGCCTGAATGCTTGTATGGTAGCTATTGTTATAGGAGAACTCGATCAATGGCAGGTGGTTATCCCAACTACCACCTAAGTCAATCACACATGCACGAAGCATGTCTTCCAAAGTTTGGATGGTACGCTCACTCTGCCCATCCGTCTGAGGATGGTAAGCCGTACTAAAATTTAAGCGCGTGCCCAAAGACTGTTGGAAACTTTTCCAAAAATGTGATGTGTATCTAGTATCCCTGTCAGAGATAATAGATGCTGGTACGCCATGAAGCGATACAATCTTATCCACGTACAATTGGGCTAACATGTCGGAGCTATAAGTCTCCTTAATGGGTAGGAAATGTGCTGACTTAGTCAGTCTATCTACTATCACCCATATATTATCATTTCCTTTCTTTGTCTTTGGCAACTTGGTGATGAAATCCATTATCACCATCTCCCACTTCCATGTGGGAAGCTCAGGCTGTTGTAGCAAACCTGACGGCTTCTGATGTTCAGCTTTGACTCGCGCGCATGTCAAATATTTAGCTACATAGGCAGCTATAGACTTCTTTAAGCCTATCCACCAGTAGTTTGCCTTCAGATCCTGGTACATCTTATCAGCTCCAGGATGAACGGAATATTTAGAATTATGGGCTTCCTGGAGGATAACATCCCGAAGTACTCCATAGGCTGGAACCCATATTCGTCCATTTAACTTTAGGATTCCGTCCTTGCCATAGGATAACTACTCCTCAGTTACTCCTAGCTTTTCATCAGGATAGTTAGCTTCCAAGACAGCTTCTTTCTGCGCAGCTAACAACCTTTCATTCAAATTATTCTTTATCTCAATGCTCTTGGCATTGATTCTTATAGGCTTCACTCTTTCCTTTCTACTTAAGGCGTCAACGACTACATTTGCCTTGCCAGGATGGTATCTTATCTCACAGTCATAATCATTCAAAGTTTCCATCCATCGTCGCTGCCTCATGTTTAAGTCCTTCTGATTAAACCAATGTTGAAGGCTCTTGTGATCTGAATAGATCACACACTTGGTACCATACAAGTAATACCTCCACAGTTTTAGTGCGAATACAACGGCACCCAACTCCAAGTCATGGGTGGTGTAGTTCTTCTCGTGCACTTTTAACTGACGTGAAGCATAGGCAATAACCTTGCCTTTCTGCATAAGCACACATCCCATACCTGTATGTGATGCATCACAATATACTACAAATTCGTCAACTCCATCAGGTAACGTCAACACAGGGGCGTTGCTTAACTTCTGTTTCAGAATATCGAAAGATTCTTGCTGCATAGGCCCCCAATCAAACTTGCTATTTTTGCGGGTGAGAAGAGTCAGGGGTGCTACAATTCTTGAGAAGTTTTCAATAAATCGCCTGTAGTATCCTGCCAGTCCTAGGAAGCCGCGAATTTCCGTAGGCATCTTTGGCTCTTGCCAATTCATGACAGTTTCAACCTTTGCGGGATCTACTTGGATACCACGCTCACTAACAACATGTCCAAGGAATTGGACTTCACGAAGCCAAAATTCACACTTTGAAAATTTGGCATAGAGCTTTTCTTAATGAAGAAGTTTCAGAATGCAACGGAGATGCTTCTCGTGGTCAGCTTGGCTCTTCGAGTAAATGAGAATGTCATCGATGAAGACGATGACGAATTTATCTAGATAGGGCTTGCAGACGCGATTCATGAGATCCATGAATGCGGCAGGTGCATTAGTGAGCCCAAAAGGCATCACTAGGAACTCATAATGACCATAGCGAGTCCTAAATGCAGTTTTGTGTACATCTTCATCTTTAACCTTCAGTTGATGATAACCTGACCTTAAGTCGATCTTAGAGAAGTAGCTTGCCCCTTGCAATTGATCAAACAGATCGTCGATCCTGGGAAAAGGATACCTATTCTTGATAGTGACTTTGTTAAGTTCATGATAATCGATGCATAGACGCATCGATCCATCCTTCTTTTTGACAAACAGGATTGGTGCTCCCCAAGGAGACGAACTAGGTCTAATAAAACCTTTGGCTTGCAAATCATCTAGTTGTGTCCTCAATTCCTTCATCTCTGTTGGTGCCAACCTGTAAGGCGCTCTTGCGACAGGCGCTGCTCTAGGGATGATGTCAATTCTGAATTCTACTTGCCTATCTGGTGGTAAACCAGGTAGTTCTTCAGGAAATACTTCAGGGTATTCAGAAATGACGGGAATATCTTCAACCTTAGGCTTCTGCTCATCAATAGTTACCTGTGCCATATAGATGACACAACCCTTCTTCAGACATCTGGATGCCTTGAGCATAGACACTTGCTCAGGTAGTCTATACTGGGTATCTCCCTGAATGGTAAGTGGCTCACTAGACGGAGTCTTGATCACCACTTTCTTCTTATTGCAGACGATCTGGGCTTGGTTATGCGATAACCAGTCCATGCCTATAACTATATCAAAACCGGCTAACTTCAAAGGAAGTAAGGACAATGGAAAAGAGTGGTTCCTAATGGATATAACACATCCATCTAACACAGTTGTTGCGGTTTCTATGGTTCCATCGGCTAATTCCACCTCATATTTCACACTTAACGTTTTAACAGGCAATTTCAACAATTCACAAAACTTATTGTCTACGAATTGACTTATCAGCTCCTGAATCAAAAAGTATTCTTGCATAAACATCATTTATGAGGAAGGTACATGTGATCACATTGTCGTCCTGAACAGCTTCCTTTGCATCCATCTGGAAGACCCTTGCATTGGTCTTCTTGGCTTCCTCAGGCTTTTTAGCGTATTTAGGGCAGTTAGTCTTAATGTGCCCTTTTTCATTGCAGTTGTAGCACGTAGCATCTTTAATCTTCTTGCAATCAACAGTCTTGTGCTCGTTAGACTTGCATAACCCACATGCAGCTGGTCCTGACTGAGACTTGGACTCAAGCCTGCATTTTCCAAAGTGGCGTTTTTGGCAAGTCGTGCACTTTGGCTTCTCCTCTGTTCACTGATTACCTTTGTTGGACCCAGACTCTTTCTTGTGGTCCATATTACCTTTGTGCTTCTTCTCAGATCTTCGTGAGGTATCATCCTCACGCTTCCTCTTACTCTCATCAGAGTTCTTGAGCGATCTTAGCCTGACCGCATCTAAAGTGAGGGACAAAGATAGATCAGCTGCCGACCTAAAAGTTGCAGGTCTTGAAGCCTTAACATTGGCTTTGATTTCTGGGGCTAAACTCCCAATGAAGCGAGCAATCCTTTTGGGTTCCGGGGTTACCAGATATGGAACCAGTCTAGACATGGTATTGAAACTGGTGAGGTAAGCTTGACAATCTAAATTCTTCATTACCGATGATAAGAAATCCGATTCAATCCTTTCAACCTCATGCTGCGGGCAATAATTCTACTTAATGAGAGCAACGAACTGATCCCATGACAGATTGTAGAATGGGATCTTCCCAGCAGCTTGAATGAGAGACTTCCACCATGCTAATGCCTCTCCCTTGAATGATTGAGACACATACTTCACTATATCCCTTTCAGCACAACCGCTGATGTCAACTACTGTGTCCATCTCATCTAGCCAGGTCATACAATCAATTGCCCCTTTCTCCCCACTGAAATCTCGGGGTTTGCAGGAAACAAAGTACTTATAGGTACAAGACTTGGTACACGGTTCATTATCGAACACTATCCTTTTGGATGGAACACTGTGTTGGTTTGAGGAATGTTGAACATCCTCTTTCTTGGGTTCATCTTTCTTAGAGGGTGGCTTGCTGTGAGCTTCTGAATGAGTTTTAGGGACATATTTAGAGTGGGGTATCGATGAGGTTCTACTATGAGTCCCACTAGATTCCCTGAACTGTCAGTCTACTGCCTTAGATACAGCAGTGTCAATCAGCGTACGGAGCTCTTCTCTTGTTATATTGATCCTATCATTATCGTGGTTTTCCACGGGATGACTGTTTACTTCCTCCGACCTAGTCATGTAGTTTAATTGCTACATAAAGTCAAATAAAGACAAGGTTTATATAGAAGCTTATACAGTTTTATCGTTCTTGACGATTTATTAATCATGGTTTTTAATAGCCATTTTAGTTAATTTGCTAAACATATAATTATTCGGGATCTTTATCATAACCCTAAATTATAAGTTAATAATAGAACAAAAGGCCTAGTCACATGGACAAGTTTAGTTTATAAGCCCAGATTTTATGGAATCGAGACGTTAAGGCTAGAATCAAAGTTCATTACCTTTCTTTGATAGAGAGTTGTAGGCTACCATTGTCTTTAGTCTCAGAGGACGTCAATTATAGCCCGTAGGCACTTCATCTTTAGAGGGATGATTATTTTAATACGGAAAATTGGAGTAATCAAATTTAAGAATGACTGATGCGATTTTATCAAATCATATTTTGTCAAGAATGCTAACATGTTTTCAGATGTTCACAAGGATTTGAATCTTTTGAATAGGTTCTACTATCTTGGCCATGTCTGCAACGACACATAGACTAGGTTTTACCTTTAAGATTCTTTTTAATATTTAACGCACACCAATCCTAAATTGAGATGTTAACAAGGATCTGAATCTAATTGAGGAACTACCATCTTGGCCTTGTCTTAAGGTGACACATGGCTAGGTCTTGTCCTTTTTAGATTTTGCCATTTCATTTTAATGGTAGATCTTATAATAGGAATGTTATTTTAAATTTAACCATTCCACTAAAATTTAAACAAGTACATGGTTGCCCTAAACGGGACTTCTAACTGAAATGACATGCCCATGCAGGGGCTAATCAGAAAAATAACAAAGGAAACAAATAAAGGACAAAATAAAATGAATTAGGATTAGTCCTATGTTCTTTGTCTAGACTCGAGAATCAAGGAATGTGCAATTGTGTAACCGAGATTAAACACAAAAGGCTAGTGTTTAATTCACTCAGTGTTGGCTCTGATACCAACCTGTGACACCCCGATATTTCCACGTATTACCGGTGGGCCCGGTGGGGAGTATCGTGACGTAGTTGATATCATCATAGTCAAACAACACAAATTTAAACGCACAGCGGAAGTAGAAAGATAGATTCATTTCAACCAAATAGATTGTAATATTAAGTATCACAAAATAGTTGAAACAGATCCACAGGCGGATCGAATAAAAAGGAAAATTGTTCAACAGACTTTGACATCTAGAGTTTGCGAGACTTGATTATTGATGCCTGGAGTAGCCAGCCTATTACGTATAGTACCTGCACTTATCCTTTTTGGAAAATACGTCAGTTTACACTGGTAAATACAACTTAACTGACTCATTTTGAAAATGTTTAAAAATTGATTTGAATGAACTTAGGCAAAAATATATTTTCATAACATGGGACAATTATTTAAAAATAATATTGTATACAGTTTTACTTATTTGTCATCCATCAGGGCCGGTCTGTAGGGCCGGACAAGATTAACTGACATGCCACAGGTATAATGCCCACAAGGTTAATTCCTTTAAGTGGATTACCAGTTTTCACATAATGCATCTGTCAGGTGTACGCCTACACCCCGTGCTTAGGTTATGGCCATTTCTTTGAATGATGCCAAGGATATCTGGGACATGGTCATTTAACCCCCAAAGGCCATACACCAAATAATACATATTAAACGGGTCATGTAAATACATTAATCACAATCCGATTTAAATGACTACACACCCGACCAAGCGGTACTTTTATAGTACCGTATCCCAAGCCCGTATAGGGAAAATAAGTTAAGAGTATTTACCTGAGCAAAGTATAAATCAAATACAGCAAGTGCACGTAGCTTTTACTGGGCTCATAACCTGGAACAAAGGTTTTTAATAACCTATTAGAATCCTAAAGGGTCTTTAATTAAGCTTAGACTTAGACCGGTTAGTTTTCAAAAGGAAGACACGGTTCAAACGCATGATAAAGCGAAGACCGGTTTAGAATGTGGTTTTGACCTGACAAGCTTGGACACTTGTTTAATATGGGTAAACTAAACACATTCTGGATTTTGAGATGAAAACGATATGGTTTGACCCGTTTCGGCTAATATATGCAAACTAGTTGTTAGGATCGGAGGCTGTCATGATTGTGTTTGTTTGTGTAATTTGAACAAATCAATAGAAATGAACAGAGTTTAAGTGCAGCGGAAATGAACAACAAACTTTGTAAACTCAATCAAAGAGAGAAATAGATTTGATAAACACATGATTTGTATTAGTCGAAAGATTACAAAGTCAATCAAAAGATTACAAAGCATGCTTACAAAACTAAACTCCCCCTCAGCCTGATGCTCCAAGGTTGATTACACAAGATGAAAGGATTGTACTAGAGGAGAAGAACCCACTCAGTCAATCAAATGTAACAGTACAGGGTACTGCTCCATTTATAGGCAAACCAAACCACTGAGGCATCTCAGCTGACGTCACCATGAAAGCGACATCTAACAAACTAACAAACTCTATCTACTGTTCTATAACTACTGACCATACAGACACTGATTGCATTCTAAACACTGATGTATAAACACTGATTCTTCATTCCACTGATGTAGTCAACCACTGTTGTTTGAGCATTAGTGCTTTCTTCAAAGGATGATCAGACCTTGAATGGGCAGTGCTTTAATTCTTCAGCAGTGCTTGGATTCCGTCAGTAGATTGAGCTTCAGCCTTCAAACTTCATCAGTGCTTTGGCTTAACAGTAGTTTACAGGAGCAGCAGTTGTTGATAAGGGCAGTACTTGGAGCATATCAGATGTTGGAGTCACTGTCAAGAGGAAAGCTTAATGTAAACAGCTACTTATGACTAATCCACTGTAGTGATCCGGTTTTGGCTTTCATTATATGTTCCTCTGGTAGGGTTCAATCCCAACAATCTCCCCCTGGAACAGATAATGCCAGAACCCTTCATTATTCTGGATTTTTATTTCTCATCAGAAGTTCCTTAACTTGTCTTTTAAATTCTTCTTCAAAGTCCTTGGAACTTGAGTCATCCTCATCCCTGCACAGTGTAAGTTCAAGGAGATCCTGCAAATCTTCAACACCAAGACCTAGTGCTTCTTTCCTTGATATGTACTTCACTTCACCATTGGATCTGAGCAAGGTCAATACAAGGGTCTTTTGATCAGACATCCATTTTAGTATTTTTGAATCCAATGGGTTTCTTGGGAGAGATTTATTCACAGATGAGTTTGGAGATATTGGTCTTGTGAAAAGTTGTGAACTTTCAGCAGACATTTGTTTGAAGGCCATTTCGATGACATCATTTGCTGCAGCTATATCTTCTGCAGTCTTCTTTTCAATCTGCTCTTGTCTCTTCTTTTGATCTAGCTCAATGGCTGTCATGTCTGCTGAAGTGTTTGGTGATGCAGGTTTAGTTAATACCTTTTTGACAAGGTTTTGAAGTTTCACTGAGCTATCCTTTTTTAGATCCATTTTCTTGATGGCTTCTGTAAAGTACTCAGCTTCCTTTTCTTTTTCTTCTTCACTGGTCAACAGTTTTCCTTTTTCTTGGTTTTTCACAAGGATAGGGTTATCTGTTGATGTGATCAGTGGTTTAAGAGCACTAATCTGCTGTTCTAGCTTTTTGTAGTCAGGCTTCTTTGGAGTGTCTGAGACTGTTATCCTCCTTTTCTTAAGCCTTTCATAAGCCTTATCGGTATACTGCTTTGTCCATTTTGCTATAGCTTCAGCAGTATCCACCTTAGCATCCACCAACTCATGCTTCTTTCTTTTGTACTCAGATATAAGGTCAGCAATGAGCTTTTTGTATTTGTTCCAATTTGGAGCTGTCTTCTTCTTTCTTGGATCATTTTTAATTCTTTCAGTTCTATTTGCCTTATGCTTTAAAGCAACTATTGGCCATTCTTCAAATTGTTTTTCTTCAGCTGGATAGAATTTTTCTTTCATGATGTATGCAAGATATTCTTTTCTCATTTCTTTTCGTAGATCTGCCTTTTCTTTGCTCAGATCTTGTGCAAAGTCTTCCATCAGCTTGACTTTAGTGAGCAAGAATTCCAATTTTTCAGAAATGGCTTCGTCACTTTGACCTTCACATTCAATATTGGCTCTTATCTTAGCCTGCCTTGCTTTGAGCTTGAGATATTCATCCATATTTTCTGGGACTATGAAGCCTATGAGAGAAGGAAATCTTCTTGTTGAAGGATCATCCTCGGTGTAGAATTGTCTCATCTCATTTTTTACAGCTTCCAGTTCCAGTGGATATTTTGCAGCAATAGGATCATATTTGTCCTCATTTGCCTGAGTAGTTTTTGGAGAAGGGGATTTTGGTTGTGATGTAGAAATGTTGAGAGCAGTGGTGGATGGTTGACAAATAGCTGTTGGAACAACTAGTGTTTCAACTTCTGTTGTCATTACAACTACTGATGTGTCAGCAGGTGTCTTCTGCTTTTGAGCAGGTGTTGAAATGGCAATGGTTTGAGTGGTGGAAAGTGTCTGACAAACATGTGTTGAAACAACTGGTGTCTCAGCCACTGTTGTCATTACAACAGATGTTGTAACATCTGTTGTCTTCTGCTTTTTGGAAGGAGGAGATGATGGGGTGGCTGTTTTTGGTGGTGAGTTTGGTTTTGGTAGTAGTGATGTGATCATAGATGATGATGGTGGTAGGGCAGTGGTTGTGGTGGTGTGTGGTGAGGTGGTGTGTGTTGATACAGCAGCTTTGGTCTGGCTATCTTTTTCAGGTTCAATATAGAGATACCATCTTCAATTCCCTTCTTCTTCCACTTGATTTTCTCCCCCTTTTTGGCATTATCTGGAAAGGGTTCATTCATGAAAAGGACAGTGGTGGAACTTTTCCAGTGGTACTTTGGATGTGAGCCTTGATAGCTTTGATATCTGACTGAGTATCTTTAAACCTTGACTCCACCATGTTTGTCAGCATTTGTACATGTATTGCATGCTGCTGATCAGCCATTTGTTTTTGTTTTTCAAGCAGGGGTTGGAATACATTCCATAGCTCATTTGCAGCAGGTGCAGGTTGTGCAGGTGCTTGAGCTGGAACAGCAGTGGATTGTGCTTTTTGAGCTTTTAACAGCTGTTTCACCATATCCTTTATTTCAGCAACTAAAGTTTCAAGATTTTCAACTCTGCCCGTTAATTCCTGATATTTTAAATCATCACCCAAGTTAATGGGATCATCTGATTCCCCACCAGCAGTGGTTGTACCAATGTGTGACTTAGGAACTGAATCCCAAAAGTCATTCATTGATTCCCCTTGTTCTTGGTACTAGGGACTTCTTCCTTCTGATTCCCCACCAGCAGTGGTTGTACCAATGTGTGACTTAGGAACTGAATCACAAACTCACTGGTGGTTCTCAGTGGTGCTATTGAAGAAATTGCCTTCAAGGGAGTCTTATGAATGTAACCACTGTCCAAATGTAAACCAGTGGGTTCAACATTTGTAGTGGCTGCTCCACTTGAACTATTGAAAGGAGTTGTAATTCCTGCAGTGTAACCTCCTCAGTTGTTGCTGGGATAGCAGAGGTATAAACATCAGACCCAGACACTTGTGGGAGTATACTCTCAGTGATAGGTGATTGAGAGGAACTGGTTTGTGTCTGAGCTATATCAACTGCATGCAACAAAGGTAGCATGGATTGTGGTAATGTGAGGGGTGAAGATAAGGGCGTAGAAAGAGACATGTCCTTGGGATCAGGACTGAGGAAGATGGATCCAAGTGGGTCCAGAGCTTCATAATATGGGATCCCTGTGTTTACAACCTGATCCTTTTGTGAGGATGCAAGAGGAGTTTGAGGCAAGGGTGGAGATCTTTCTTCCATCTGATGTGAGGAAGTAGCAGCAGTGGTTATTGGTGACATTTGTGTTGTCACCGGCAGTGGCTCTGGGATCTCATCTTCTAGAGGGTCCTTTGTTTTGGGTTTGGGGGGCTTTCTAGATGTTTTCTTTTTGGTCTTTTTGGTAATAGCAGGTGTGGGTTTCAAAGCAGTGGTTGTGCTGCTATGATCACCTGGAGCAGTGGGCTCAGCAGCCGATACCTGAGGAGCAGTGTCATCTGCTAAATTCTGCTCAGGTACCTTTGCTTTTGTTTTTGAAGGTGTTAACATTCTTGAGAATGTCTCAGGTGTTAAACCATTTATTTGAAAGTAGGTACCTTGTTTGAGCAAATTTTCATCTTCTTTTCCAAATTTTTGTTCAAAATAGTAGCTTAAAAACCTTGGAAAAAGCAAAAATGATTTGCTATCAACATTTTTTACCAAGTCATTAAAGATCTCCTGGGAGTAATTATAATTTTCATTATTTAGAATAGCATATCCCAGGCATTGGATCTTTAATGGTATTTCGTTAAAAGCAGTTGTTTTATTTGAAACACACATCAAAAGAGTGTGAAATAGAAACCTTGGTGCAGAAGGGAAATCGCCTTTTTGTAAGGTATCACTTTTTGGTTGTTCTGCATACCCCCTATTCAAGAAATCATTTTTCAACTCAGTTTTAGAAAAAGAAGTTTTACCTTTCTGATCATCGAGTTTAAAGACTTCCGAAATGGATTGTGGAGTAATTTGAATCGCTTTGCCCTGTATAGAGGAGTTAATGGCTATGGCGATGTTATCTTGTTTTTCAAGGATAGCATTATTCCAGAACTCTCTCTGGGTTTGTTGGTAAATGGGAGCATCTGCTGTTAGCAAAGTTTTGTACTTTGATGCAAATAAAGTGTCGATGATGGAATCGAAGGTGTTGGTGGTAGTGGGTTTTGTGAGTAGACCCAAGTAGTTGTGAGGGGCTTTGTATGGTATTTCGATGGGTTCAGCGGCCATTTGAGTGGCGTCTTTGGAAGCAGAGGAAGAAGATGATTTTGATTTTGATTTCGATTTTGATTTTGATTTCGTCATTTTGATGAAGAAGATCGAAGAATGATTTTGGAATGAAGAGTGGGAAATTGCTTTGAGAAGAGAATTTTTTTTTTTGGAATTCAATTCGACAGTGAAACCCTTTTTGGGGTTTTGGTCAGGGTTTTATTTAGGGAAAAAGTGAATGTTGATGTGGCAGCGGTTACAACGATCTGATGGCTAAAAACTGAACACGTGCCAACCCCTGATGAAAGATTAAATAATGGAGGACAGTTGTTTTGAGAACCACTGATGTACCATCAGTAGTTACAATGGTAACAAATGAAACAGTGGGTGATTTTTACCATCAGTGGATGGCATATCAGTGGATAGAACACTGATTTTGAACAACAGTGTTTATCAAGAATATGAGAGAGCAGGGGTTGATTTTCAGCAGTGGACAGACTTTAGAAAGCAGATGTTTGAGCACAACAGTAGTTAAGGGTAAAGAAATGGTAAGGATTTGAAAGACCATTAAATCAACAACTGTTAGTGCAACAGTGTTTGAACTTCTGACAAATAAAATTTGAGCATCTGCTTGTTCAGATGAGAGAATTGATTTTGTCTTGTGTAAACACAATATCATGTCCAACATCTGCTAATATACATCTGCAGGAATGCTATACTTAACAAATTACATTTTAGATGCAAATTATCAAGTTTAATTTCTCAGCAGTTTTTCCAGGAATTTATGTTCTAGGTTTTACCACATGTTTTTGAAGCTTTTATAAATTTCTGACAGTGGTTTAGTATCCCAGATGATGAAAACCTTTTTACTAAGGCTACTCATTTTCTATCTAATTATTTGAATTAGAACATGAGTATCTCAGTATTTTGAAATCTGTTAGCAATCTATCTTTGATCTGTGATAGAACAAACTTGAGGTTGATATGACCTTGACACTAGTACCTTTTCCTTTTGATCAGTTTTTAAGGATAATATCACCAACAAAAATAGAGGTTCTATATCCTGACAGGAGAAAGATACTTTTACTATAAAAAATAAGTAAAAGTACAAAATATATTATTTTAAAAAAAATGAATAATATATCCTGTTTCATTTGAGAAGAAAAACACCTTTCAAAAAAATTGAAGGTTATTTTGAAAACATCATCAAAAGGATCTAGTAATTCTCCAAATAGGCTTATAATCACATCATTCTCAAGTTTTAAGAAAATGGTCAATGAGTTGAAATACATTGTAGTTACCACTGATTGGAACCATCTTCTTATCAATTGATTGCAAAGTCCTGTTTTATGTTCAATCACTGGTGATACTATTTTTACTTGAACTTCCTTGAATCAATGAATGCACATAATTGTTTGATGACCATTGTTTACCCAACTTTAGACTCATAAGTGTTTTATATTTATACTCTTTTCTTTTGACTTCAAAAGTTTTGAGATAAACACACCTTTGAGTTTTGTTATTTTCTTCTTCCCTTTTTACTCTTCCCATTCATAAGTACTAGAATACTTACTGGGAGGTTTTTATTGGAAATATACTTAGACCAGAATCATTTTACAGCAATGTTTGGAGAGACTTGGACATTTTTGCACATGCTTATGTCAAATCTCACATCACATATGATTTAGTCTGTTTTTAATATGATTTTCTCGATGTGTTCTTAACAGAGTTGATCTGATCCTTTTTAACAGGATTCTCAACCTGTTTTTCAACACATAAGATGTAATAACTAAAGTTTTAATTTCCCTCCTTTTATGTTAACAAAAACACTATTGTTTTTATGAACCTAGGTTTTTGTTGACAGGAGGTTCATACCTTAGTATTAAACACGATGGAGACAGCACAAACTTCATATTAACACTTGAAATCAATTTTGTAAAGGAAGTGATTATACCATAGTTATCAGACATAATTTGAGATCTGAGCACTATAGGTGTTTTATGCATGATATCACTTGTCATGTGAAGTTTGTGTGTCTTATGACATCTTGGTTGTTTTATAGAGTATCTGAATAATCACTTTGAACATGATTTCTCGTTACTCTGTTTTTCAACTAAATACAATCAACCTTAGTATCAATGAATTTTGAGCTGAACTGTTATGTCAAATTGATTGTTAGATCAAATTTGACCGTCCGAGCTCTGATACCAAATGTTAGGATCAGAGGCTGTCATGATTGTGTTTGTTTGTGTAAGTTGAACAAATCAATAGAAATGAACAGAGTTTAAGTGCAGCGGAAATGAACAACAAACTTTGTAAACACAATCAAAGAGAGAAATAGATTTGATAAACACATATTTGTATTAGTCGAAAGATTACAAAGTCAATCAAAAGATTACAAAGCATGCTTACAAAACTAAACTCCCCCTCAGCCTGATGCTGCAAGGTTGACTGCACAAGATGAAAGGATTGGACTAGAGAAGAAGAACCCACTCAGTTAATCAAATGTAACAGTACAGGGTATTGCTCCATTTATAGGCAAACCAAACCATTGAGGCATCTCAGCTGACGTCACCATGAAAGCAAAATCTAACAAACTAACAAACTCAATCTACTGTTCTATAACTACTGACCATACAGACACTGATTGCATTCTAAACACTGATGTATAAACACTGATTCTTCATTCCACGGATGTAGTCAACCATTGTTGTTTGAGCATCAATGCTTTCTTCAAAGGATGATCAGACCTTGAATGGGCAGTGCTTTAATTCTTCAGCAGTGCTTGGATTCCGTCACTAGATTGAGCTTTAGCCTTCAAACTTCATCAGTGCTTTGGCTTAACAGTAGTTTACAGGATCAGCAGTTGTTGATAAGGGCAGTACTTGGAGCATAACAGATGTTGGAGTCACTGTCAAGGGGAAAGCTTAATGTAAACAGCTGCTTATGACTAATCCACTGTAGTGATCCGTTTTGGCTTTCATTATTTGTTCCTTTGGTTGGGTTCAATCCCAACACTAGTTACATAAGCCGATCCGAACGCGAAAAGGCGTAACGGGTAACAAAATGAGTCATATGCAGGTTTCCTAAGTTAATATGCCTTAAATATGTTGTGACATCAGTAAGATATCTTTTATTATGCCCCATATGAATTTAAACTCAAATTATGCCCCGTAAGGGCATTTTGGTCATTTAAAAGGTTATAAAAGAGTTTAAATATAATTCTGAGTTTCATGTCTGATGTAATCAGTAAAAATACTTAATTTACTAAGTTATAATAGTAGGGTATAACCTATATGTGAAATTTATCATTTCTAACCATACTATGCACCGAAGGGGCATTTTGGTAATTTCACCTAAGGTTTAAAGGTGAATTCTGGAAATCCGAGTTTAAAACTTTTTCTTACTACTAAAGAATAAAAATTTACTCAAAACCTCAGTAGGTATCAAGTCTTATATATCTAAAATGGTTTTAATACATACTATGCGCTTAAAACGCGTAAAAAGGCGATTTTAGGCGATTTTCGGGTTTTATAAGAAAAACTGATGTTTTTATTATTCCAGAAGGCTTAATATATTCTATTTATCATATTGGATCAGTAGAAAAGGTTTGGTATCAAAAGGATTGGTAAAACTCATTTTATAGCCTAAAAGGGCAAAATCGACAATTACCGGATCAAGCTTAGAACTCTATGTTATGCTTAGCCTAAAAATAAATAAAAATCTTTAAAAATCCCAAAATATTATTTTATATCAGTGGGTAAAAAGTTTGGTATCAAAAATCGGGTTTAGATAGGCTATACGCTAATTACACCGTTTAATTACTAAAAAGTTTTCTAATTACGCTAATGAGCATAACTCTTAATCTAGACCTCAAACGGATGTCAAATTTTAGGTACAAGCTTATAAATCAGTAACTAAGGTGTCCATTCTTTTACATTTTTAAAAATCACATTTTAAGGTCATATGGGCATAATAGTCAACATTTAAGCAATTACCGGAAACATGCATGTGAATCGGATAACTAATGAACCAAGTTGTATAATCACAGAGGGTTATACTTATATGAAACCTGGTCCTAATAAGGCTCTAAGACATTTCTAAACTATGCTCTAATGGGTCAGAACTGAAAGTCAAAGCAAAAGTCTACTTTTGCGACTTTCGGTTCCGAACCGAGCTTAAACTGAAAATTGTCGAGTTGAACATGTCTAGACATGTTCTTACATTAATTACCAAGTTATATTAATGACAAAACAGGTTGCATAGCTTCTACATTGCTAATTATACATTAATTTGAAAATAAGTTTTCTGTTGACTTTTTAAGATTAACTTGACTCGACAATTGACCTAGTTAGAGTGGGAATCAGAGGGTGCCCTTTTAAGGGTTTATTGCCCACATAATTACCAACTCATAGGTACTTTCAATTTGGAATTTGACTGGACAATTTAAGGTTAATGACGAAGTCAAACCTTAATTACGACGGATTGACTTTACGCTAATTAACTAAGCAAAACTGAATCAAGGAAGGTTAATGATGCTTACCAAGGTCCTATGCACGACTAATGATCACTAGGAAGGGTGCTTGAGCTCCAGGAACCTCCAGAAGTGAAGTTGTGAAGATATCAAGTGAATGAGCAATTGGACAAATGAACTCATGGCCCATATATAGGTTTTCTAGAGCTCTAAGATCATTCCAACAAAGTCTATGGATGTTCCCTGATCATTCCAAGTGTCCCTAGGCCCTTAAAAACCATCAAACAAGCCCATAGAATCAAAAAACAAGCTTCTAAGTCGGTGCAACTTGCTGGAACAGGCAGCTGCCAAGTTTTTCTGCATCTGGGCACCTCAGGCGCCCCGCGTAAGGATTTCCAGGGGGTTTACGCGCCTGGTATGAGGGTCATGTTCGGTCAACAAAGTTTCAACAATTGCAATTTAGGTCCCTGGTCCTTCTAAAGGTGGTTTTAACTTCAAATTTTGCATATTTAACCCTCTAAATTGACTTTTAAGGACCCCAAGTCATAAACCAACTTTGCTAAGTCCCCGATTATCCATATGATCACCGAAAAGCCAGCATTGATGCTTTTAACCCCTCGGATACGAATATTGTCATAACTTTCTCATATTTATCGAAACCTTGTGAAATTTTTATCACTTATTCTAGTGAGCATAATTAATCATTACAAAGCTTTGGGTTTGCTAAAAGGTCACTCAGAGGTATACTTTTAACATCTTGACACATAACCCTTGTAGTTTGTAATTCCTCACTTTCTTTCACAATTAGCTTCGTATGATCCATGATTTATTCGTTTAAGGGTATAAACATCATGTAGGGTTATTGAAAGATATATTTATCCATTATTGACACTTTGAACCCTTATATTCACATACTTTCTCTGTTTGTCAACTTTAGTCCCTCTAAAGTATTCTTTCACACGTTCAAAGCTTATGACACGTGTCAATACATTATTGGACATGAATTCTCGAGGTGTTACATGAATAAAGAAAGAAATTTTAAGGCTCGTTTTTCCGCTGCGTCATTTTTAAGATATTACGTATTTAGGGCGTTATATGAGTCTAACCAAACCCCAAACTCTGGTTAATTATTAGTCACATGGCAGGCACATGATGGGTATAATGGTAATTTCTCCTCCCCTGAGATCTATTAAAAACAATTTAATACCCATTTACACCAAAAAAAAACCCCTAAATTCCCATCATCTTCTTCAAGAAAACCCTCAATCTGATAATATAAGGCACATAAAGGTCAAAATGTGGATGAGGTGTTGTCTGATGATTACTACAAACAGGAGGAAGATCAAGGTGATGCCTTGCGCCACAAAATTTTGAATAATACCGATGGCTATCCTTCAAAATCGCAGTCGAACCTGACTGTAGCTGCTTCCAATAACATCGTGCGTGAGAAGAAGTCAAAAGCTTCATATGTTGAAGAATATGAAGACAATTTTGTGGATGAGGACGATGATGTTGATGGTAACTCATGCGCCTTATATTATCTTAGATTGATATGGAGTTTTGGACTTTGGTTAAAAAGTGAATTTCACCTGTCATTTGCATATTCACTCTCCCTAAAATACAACTTGCTTTCTTTGAATTTCTGTAGAAGATGACCCTGATGATGTGGATTTTGATCCAGACTTTGTCACTACAAGCGTTGGAGAGAGAACAAGGTTAATTAATTATGCCTTAATTTTAGCTGTGTGGTTTCTAGACCTTGATAATTCGGCTGCTGATACTACTCATTGGTTGTTTTTTGGTTATATTATCAGATTGGGGTTTTCTTGGAGAAGATGATGGGAATTTAGGGGTTTTGTGGTGTAAATGGGTATTAAATTGTTTTTAATAGGTCTAAGGGGAGGAGAAATTACCATTATACCCATCATGTGCCTGTCATGTGACTAATAATTAACCAGAGTTTGGGGTTTGGTTAGACTCAAGGGCTAAAATAGTTAGTTATATAGACCATGAGAGCACATATATTAAAAAATCTTATTTTGAGCTAATATAATAAAATGATATAATCACATAGGCTAAAAACAAAATTTACTCTTATTATAAATAAAACTTGATAACTAATGATCAGCACTTGTATTAAGTTGTATGTTTTTTTACACAGAAAAAGAAAACTATGTATATTTTTATTTGTCTGAAAGTGAATAATTCACCAAGTTTTATGTCGGTCATTTAAAGATGACTATTTTTGTCATTAAAAATCTCGAAATTAGGTAAACAAATTAAAATGTCAAGTTGACAAGATGTTATGCCATATTTTTTTTATTATTTGAATTAAACATACAACCAAATGACTTGTATCCATGTTAACCCAACAATTTGATCTGTTTTATCGGTTTTCATGTTACGGATATTCAAACAAGATATCTAAGAGGCAGTTTCGCAAATTCTGAATGAGTAAGTGATAAACCAGTAAGAGTTCTGAACTATTAAAATCCAGTATAATGTTTAACCGTTCAGAGGCTAATGTCTGACCAATTCAGATAAGAAGTCTTAACCATTCAGACTCAGTATAATGCTTAACCATTCAGAGGCAAATGTCTGAATCATTAAATGCTAAACCAGTAAGAGGTCTGAACCATTAAAAGCCTCATTAAAAGCTAAACAAACAACCCCTAAGTTTTCAATACGCACAAAACACAAAATTAGTTAACTCTCCTATTTGAAATGATTAAGAACGTAATTTAATTAATATTTTTATATAGAAAAAACCAGAAATTACGTAGCAACTAGCAAATTAGTTAGTAACTGTTTTTTACAGAACTTAATGAGAGTAGAACATGTTACTGTTTTGGATTGTCGAGACAAATCCTGAGAGAAACGTTAGCACAGTGAGCCCACCTTTTACCTGCTCCTTTATTGTGTTTCATTTTTTCTAGCTCATTATGGCTTTTGGAGAATTTTTCTGGTACATAATTTCGGTACATCTGCGCCTCGTACATTTTTTATTGTTTTTCCTTGGTCTATTTGAAGACTGAAAATGTACAAAAAAACATTTTATAATTTTAATATCCACAAAGTGGCTTACAACTATTATACAAATGAAATCTCTGAGCTGTAATGTTTTTTGTTTTTTAACTAGTTGGTACTCTGCCCGCATTGCGGGGCGATGGCCGAATAATTTTCAATCAATTAAAAAAACACTATTATAGTTTTGTTAGGAAAAAAAAACTAAAACGATGACAAGACCGTAGTTCTGAGCTCAGGGCAAAACTGTAGTTTGTCAGGATTAATGAGCGAGTGTTAGGCAGCTCCTTGTCATGGAAAAAAATTAAATCCTGTCAACCAATTAAAAAAACACTTTTATAGTTTTGCTAAAAAAACTAAAACAATAGCAATACTATAATTTGAACTGAGGGCAAAGTTGTATTTGTTGACTTGGGTAAAATCATAATTTGCCAAAAGTTAAAGTGATGGCAATACTGTAAATTTGAACCAGAGACAAAATCGTAATATAACTTTGCACTAAGGACAAAATCGTAATTTTAAGCTGGGGACAAAACTACATTTTTAATTTGAACTGGGGCAAAATCAAAATTTTGAACTTAGGGCAAAATCGTAATTTTGAATTGGGACATAATTTTAAACTGAAGGCGAAATCATAATTTTTGAAACGGGACGAAAATGCAAAATTGTCATTTTTAGTTTGGGGCAAAAGCAAAAATTTATTTTAAACTAGGGCCAAAATTGTAATTGTAATATGGGGATAAAATCATAATTTTGAATCGAGGGCAAAATTGTAATTTTAAGCGAGGGACAAAAACATAATTTTATTTTGAAGTGGGGGCAAAAACGTAATTTTATTTTAAATTAAGGACGAAACCGTAATTTTAAAACGAATATAAAACAATAAAATGGTTGGTCTAATAGGGAAGTGCTACGCGGCTACGTGCCACTATTCCCCTAACTTGTTTTTGTATATGTAGGAAATAGACAGGCTTAGAAAAGAAATGCATTAGGGGAGTGGGGGTGGTCCGTGATGGACACTCCATCACGCGTGGCCAGGTTTAGCACACCGCCGCCACCAACTTCATCACTCGTGAAAAAAAAAAAACGTGTGGAGAATATAACGCGTTGTAATTTGCACAATTTGAACGTTGGGCTTGATTTTTGACCCTTTTTTAACGGTAAACTTAATAAAAAAACTTTAAACCTTTTATATATATATATATATATATATATATATATATATATATAGGGTAATGCTAGACAAAAAACCCTTAAATTTTTAGAAAACTCTGGAAACTCAAATCTCCTCCCATTTTACCCAACCTCCCGACATTTTTTTTTTTTGAAAAAAATAACACATGTAATATATATGTTTTAAAGTGTTTTGGGCCAAAAAAAAAAAAAAACAAAAAAGCGCCGAAGGGATTTTTAAAAAAAAAATAAACAAATTTCTGCAATGTCCGGTTGCCTAACATGTGTTAGGCACAAAAGACAGAAATTGCTAAATTTTTTTTTTAAATCATCCATTCGGCGCTTTTTTGATTTTTTTTGGCCCAAAACTCTTAAAAACATGTATATTACATGTGTTATTTTTTTTCAAAAAAAAAATGTCGGGATGTTGGGTTTTCTAGGGTTTTTTATATATATAGGGTTTTCTATATAGCCCTACCCTATATAGGGTAATATATATATATATATATATATATATATATATATATAAGGTTCATGCGAGAACCACCTTTATTGCGAGAACCGCGAGAACCAATGTGAACACAAGCTAAAATAGCTAAAAAAACCTAAAAAAACCCTAAAAAAAACCTAACCCCCACCCCCCCCCACCCCCCAAAAACCTAAACCCCCCACCCCCCCCCACCCCCCCAAAAACCTAAACCCCCCCCAAACCTAAACCCCCCACCCCCCCAAAAACCTAAACCCCCCCCCCACCCCCCCCCCAAGCTAAAATGCTAAAAACTAAACTCCCCAAAAAACCTAAAAAATCAAAAAAAAATCAAAAAAAAATCTAAATTTTTTTTTTAATTTTTTTACTATTTTTTATGTTCAAATCGCTACTTTTAGTAGCAAAAAAAAAAAAATTTTTTTTTTTTAAAAAAAATTAAAAAAAAAAAAAATTTTTTTTTTGGATACTAAAAGTAGCGATTTTTATATAAAAAATAGTAAAAAAATAAAAAAAAACTTTTTGGGTGTTTTTTAGATTTTTTTAGGTATTACTGTTTGTGTTCACACTGGTTCTCGCGGTTCTCGCAATAAAGGGTGGTTCCTAACGGATCTTTGTCCTATATATATATATATATATATATATATATATATATATATATATATATATATATATATATATATATGGGAAAGATAAATCGAAAACCCACATGAGTTGAGAAAACCCAAATAAACCCTATGTAACATTTTTATTTTTTTCTAAAAAAATAGGGAATGTAATATAAATGTACACGGACCTATTTATGAAAAAAAAAATGAAAAAAACGCTTACTATTTTTTTTAAAAAAATGTTGAAAATTTGTATGTTACATTTTTTTGGACATATTTATTATGTAACCTGAAATTTGTAACATTTAAAAAAAAAAAAAAAACTACTCGGTGTTTTTTTGTGTTTCTTTTTTAAAAATGTTCAAATATATGTATATTACATTTCCTATTTTTTTTAGAAATGTTTCTTGAGTTTACATTGGTTTTTTACAAAGGTTTTCTGAGTTTTCTCAACTCAAGTGGGTTTTCGATTTATCCTTCCCCTATATATATATATATATATATATATATATATATATATATATATATATATATATATATATATATATCCATTTCTAATCATTTAACCCACACCAAAACCCAAACACATTTCACACAATCTACATTTTTCTCAAATGGAGTTTCCTACGGATTCGACGTTTCCGATGGATAGCGATACCGAGTCGTCTTCCGAAAATGAGACGCTTAAATATTTTGTGTCGGTGTATAACGAACTTGATACTAGTTCGTTCCGCCCAAAGAAGAAGATGGTAGATCGTGATCGTATACATGCCAACGAAGTGTTAATGAACGATTATTTTATGGAAAATCCGCTCTACAATGCCGAAACGTTTAGAGATCGGTTTCGTTTACCAAAAGAATTATTTTTAAAGATTGTTGGAGACATCGAAGCAAGCGAGGAATGGTTTCAAGAAGGTTACGATGCGAGGGGCAAACCAAGTTTCACGGCGATACAAAAATGCACGTCCGCCATTCGCCAACTAGCGAAAGGTAACCCTCCCGATCAATATGATGAATACCTAGCCATGGCGTCCAGAACTTCCGGTGAATGTATGCATTTTTTTTTTTGCAACGCGGTCATTAAGTTGTATGGTAAAGAGTTTTTACGTAAACCGACGAGCCACGACATCTCACGTATTCACGCCGCACATGAGGCTAGATGGCATTTTCCAGGGATGCTCGGTAGCATCGATTGTACACATATCGAGTGGAAAAATTGTCCAAGAGAGTTGCGAGGGGCGTATGTTAGGGGTGACATCAAAAGACTAACCATCATACTAGAAGCGGTGGCGTCTAATGATTTATGGATTTGACATTCATATTTCGGTGTTCCGGGTTCAAACAACGACATCAATGTGTTGCACACGTCGCCGTTGTTTCAAACCGTAACGGATGGTACCGCACCCTTCTGTCCATTCTATGTTAACGGACGATATTACAGACGAGACTTCTTTCTTGTGGATGGTATCTACCCATCATGGTCTGTTTTTGTGAAAGCTCCCTCATTTCCTGTCGAGACTAAAGAAATATTGTTTAAAAGATTGCAAGAATCGGCAAGAAAAGATGTTGAGAGGGCTTTTGGTGTTTTAAAGGGTAGATGGGGTATACTACACCGACCAGTTCGTGCGATGAACAAGAAATCCATACATAGCATAGTATATGCATGTATCATATTGCACAATATGATAATCAAAGAAGACAGACGTGCAATATCTCCGGATTGGGTGCCGGATCCTCCTACACAAGTTCAAGTTCCACAAAATATCCAACAAGACTTGCGTGATGAACAAACACACTTTCAGTTGAGATACGATTTAATCAAACTAGTAGGTTCTTTAGGTTTGGAGTTTCATGAGTCGGACGAGTAGTAGAGTTTTTTAGTATTTTTTTTTAAATTGTAGCCTAAAATATTTCTAGTATGTTAAATTGAACTAGTATGTTTTAATTTTAATGAAATTTATAATTTTAATGTTTTATTGTTAATTTCTAATTTAAAAAAAATTAAAAAATTTTGTGAGTGATGGAATTCCATCATTAGTGATGACCACCACCATTAAAAAATGCTTGTAAGTGATAGAATAGTGGTTGCTCACATGACGGAACATGATTGAATGTTTGTAAGTGATGGAATTTCATCACTTGTGACCACCCCCACTCCCCTTAGCTGTCGATTTTAGTGAGGTTTAAACAAATTTGAAGACATTTTAAAGTTTTCTTTAGTATGTCTCAACGAAAAGAAACCGAGCTCTTTGGTCATCTCTACCAAGTTTACATCAAAACGGGCTCCATCTCTGAACGTAAGATTGAATACAAAGAACCTTGTTTTATGCTTATTTATAAAAAAACCGGGCGCGTCTCTCATATCTGAATACATTACCCTCGATATCTTTGATAGAAACTCCACTAATTAAATATCAATAATTCAATATCTTTGATAGAAACTCCATTAATTAAATATTATCCAACAACTTGCTTACTATCAATTTATGGATAAAGATAAAATATAAATAAACTTAACGTATATAACGTATAAAATATGACAACTTGTTAGCATTTAGTTATATGGTTTAGCTTTATGGTTTAGTTTTTAGCTTTTTGTTGGATGGGGTGGGGGTTAGGTTTTTTTATTTTTTTTATTTTTTTTTATTTTTTTTTTTGGAGAGGGGGGGGGGGAGGGGGTGGGGGGGAGTGGGGGTAGGGGGTTAGTGTAATTTTGATAATTACCCTACAAGATCAAAATTAATCTACAAAAGATCAAAATTACTCTACAGTTATTTATTATTATTATATTTTTTTTTTTGGGGGGGGGGAGGTTAGTGTAATTCTAATAATTTCCCTACAAGACCAAAATTACTCTACATGAACATTTTACAAAATTACTCTACAAAAGATCAAAATTTTGATTGTTAATGATAATTACAAGAGGGGGGGGGGGGGTTAGTGTAATTCTGATAATTTCCCTACAAGACCAAAATTACTCTACATGAACATTTTACAAAATTACTCTACAAAAAATCAAAATTACTCTACAAGAGTAATTTTGATTGTTAATGATAATTACAAAAATGTCACCGGCTCCTTTTGTCCTTTTCATGCAATTCGTATATTTAGTACGTTAAGTTTATTTGTACAGTAACTTTCCTTATCAATTTATATAAGAACTATTTTTGTGATACAATTATATATAAAAGAAGGGAAGATCAATACTGATCCAAGCTAATGTGAGATATAAGCTTTTTGCTAACTTGCATTTTTTTTTTTGCTTTTTTTAGTTTTTTCTTTTAGTTTTTTTTTTTTAAAAACGTGCCAATACCATCTTGGATAAACTTTTTAACTTTTCTTTTTCTTTGCCATAAGGAGTACGCCGAAGGATTTTCTTTTTAATTTACTTTTTTTTAACGAACGCATCGATATTCTTTTGGACATATTTTTTTTTAAAGTTTTCCTTTGATATAAAGACTGCAATGAAACCAACCAAGTTCCTATCGTTTTGGTTTTCATTTACGTTTTTTTACCTTTGTTATTTAGCATATTATTTTACTTTATTATTATTTGATATTCAGAGTTGTGTTACTACGTAAATATCATAACACATTTAGATATCACTTTGTTTAATTTTCCGAATTTATTCATCCATTTTCATGGTGTGTAATACGTTTCGAATTCCAACAACGTCCGCGCAACAAGCGGGTGATTAAACTAAATGCATTCTAATAAATAGTTTTGCAATTGGTTGCTCTTTTGGGTTTAGTTTTATTCACAAATCGAACCGAAACCGTTGCAGAACCGTCGCATGTAAGATTAAATATATTATGATTCAATATTTAATCTAGTAGCCAATATAATCATTTACATTGTATAGATCAAAATATATAACAACCTATTAAATAATTAGTTGGTAATTGTTGATGGACCATATTACCCTTATTAACTAATTAGGTTTCCTGTTGGGTGCTTATATAAGGAGACTTATGTAGAGGTGCTAAGGTTAGACACATAACCTAATTATCCTAACATCAAAATCGCCTCTCTCTCCATAACCGAACTCCCTATTCGGTTTCATCATCACCATCATTAGTTTGCACCCTAAGGAGGAACCAGATCACACTGACAAACATGTCGAACTCAATGGCATCATCCCTCACTAGATTCTCCACTGCACTGTCTGCTGTAACATGTATGTTTTCATGTTTTCCATTATGTTTAAAACAGAACTGAACAACAAGTGGTATCAGAGCGTACGTTGATTAATCAGTTCTGTTCTCGTATCCATTAATTCTGGGATTGAAATCATGAAAACAGAAATTTTGAAAACCTTATAAACATCACAACCGGTTTCAAGTGATTCAAAATCACTGTTTAAATGATTATGTTGGTAAATAATATGACTCGAAACAATATGGGTAATTTTATGTCCGAAATCTGTTTAGAAAACATTAAATTTTTCAGGTTTCGGGTTCCAGAATAATGTTTTATTTTTATAGGGTTCATCATGTGTTCTTAGGAAAATTCGAAATTCCTTTATGTTTTGGAATGTAATTAGGATTATTGAGTGTTTTCTTGTTTTGATCCAATTTTATCTTCTAAGTTTTTTTGAAAACTGTTTATTGATAATCAGATTATAATTTTCGAAATATTTGATAAAATTAGATCAGTACTAAAATATACATCTCAAAATCCTTAAGAATTCGAATTTTCAGTTATGTTTTCACGATAACAGCTGTTTACAGAAGGTTCGAGATCATCCTTAACGAGTCGAGACCAAGATTTCGACTCGAGACCATAAGATTTCGACTCGAAATCATAAGGGTTTTCAGTATTTCATGACTCGAGACCAAGATTTCGACTCGACACCACAAGGTTGCGACTCGAGACCTCATTATGGAGTCAAGATCTCGAAAAACTCAGTACTCGAGACCTCGAGATTTCGACTGAGGTTGCGACTCGAGACCTTAATGACTCGAGACCTCATAAGGTTTCAAGATAAGTCGAGACCTGACTCGAGATCTCACTCGAGACCTCATAACTGAGTCGAGATCTCACTCGAAACCTCATTATTTTAGGCTGTTTAATGTGAACTAAAATTTAGCTCGGGGCTCTGCCCCGAACCCCGTGCAGGTGGTTTGCTATTAAATAATTGGTTTTGTAAATACTTAGTTAATTAATCAGAATCAGATAATGTTTTACAAAACCAAAATAGCTTAACTTGAATGGGCTTCTGATGTATCATTTCTGGCCAAAGCTAATTTGATACATCTACTTATCGTTCAAGTATTACGAAAGCTATGTTAGGTGTGCATTACAAATGTGAATGTCTTAATATCTGGCCAAAGCTGATTTAATTCTTTCATGTATAGCATACTTAACAAGTGCATAACTGAAGTGGTTGTCTTATTTCTGGCCAAAGCTGATTTGTTACAATCACTTTGCACACATGCTTAAATGATTACACTTCTAGCCAAAGTTGATTTGTCTTCGTTTAAGTAGAATTTTAACTAAGTCTATTATTTTGATGTTAGTAATAGACAATATCACAACTTCATAATTAAAATGATCATTATTTATGCCTGCCTTAGTATAATAAGCCCTTAGATCACATTAGGACTTCTTTCTTAGTATCATAACTTGCTCATCTTATTTCCACTATCAGCACCCAATTGCGGGATTCCACCTTTGCCTGGTGATAACTTTGCTGCATGGAAGGATGCTCTCATGCTTACGCTTGGATTGCTGGATTTTCATTATCCTCTAAGAGAGAATAAGCCAGCGGACCTTACTCCTCAAAGTTCTGCTGCTGAGCAGTTGACTCATGAAAAGTGGACTAGGTGTAACCGCATGTCTCTCATGTTTATGAAGCAGTCCATAAGCAATGCAATCAGAGGAGCTATTCCTGATTCTAAAGATGCTAAAACCTACTTGGCTTCTATGGAGGCACAATTCAAGGGGACGTCTAAAGCACATGCTAGTACCCTTATTCTCAAGCTGGTAACAACTAAGTATGATGGGAGGAGCGGCATTCGCGAGCCCATCATGATGATGAATGACATGGCAAATAAGCTGAAGGGGCTGGAAATGGATATCAGTGATGGTTTCCTCGTTCATTTCATTATTACTTCGCTTCCTTCGTCCTTTGAAGCATTCAAGATCAATTACAACACTCAGAAGGATAAATGGATGATGAGTGAGTTGGTCGCTATGTGCATACAGGAGGAAGAGCGTATGAGGATGGATCGCACTACTTGCAGGATCGTTTTCGGACCTGAACGAGTCGATCAGAAGAGTTAATACTCAAAACGAAAGGCGGAAACAATCGTAATGAGCTCAATTCAGCAATATACACACTTTAACTGTCGATTTTATTGATCAGATGACAATTTACAGTGAGTCGATACTTCGGCAGCACTTCGTTGCACAAACCGGAAAGATCTATCTAATTTCGCATGAAACAGGGTATTTATAGGCAACTAATTCTGTTTGAATGGGTTCCATGCGGAATTAGAATTCCATGCGGAATCTAATTCCGTACGGAATTACAAGCTTGGTCCATTCATGCGAAATTACTTTTTCATGCGGAATTAACTCTATCTCGAACTACATGCCCTGATCTAACATTCTAAGAACAAGACTCGATACAAGACGAAGTCGACAGACACATGCACTAACAGACTCCCCCTCGAATGTTGACGAGTCTTAAATGTCGAGTCTTCAACATCTTCAGTCTTTATCAGTCTTCGGGCTCTTCTTCGAAGTATCTTACATTGTAAAGCATCCTCAAATCTCTCTCTTCTTTTCTCTATCAGCACCAACAAACTCCCCTCGAACTTCTTTACCAGGATCTGAACTTTGCTCTTGCTTCTCTCTAATTCTCTTGATCAGATCTCTTTATTCTTTAAGTTCATCAGCATCATCAGCATCATCAGCTTGCGAAAACTTTATCTTCAGAATCGTAACCTGGCTCTTAGCATCTACAGACTCCCCCTTTCGATAAGCTGGGATCGCAGTCTGGCTTTCACAGGTTCAAGATCATGTCCTGGTTCATACTTTGCTCAGGATCAAAACCTGGCTTTCTCTAAAACACACAATCCTCAGGAATCAGAACCTAGCTTTCTCTAACTACAAGCTCCTCAGGATCAATTAATCCAGCTCTTACTCAAACCTGCACAATCTCTACCTCACAGTAAATTTCACAAATATAACATTTGATAAATTTATGCTTTCTGTCTACCACTTGCAGAAACAAGATCAATCAAAGAATAAGTTTTTCATTTAACAAACTCCTGACCACTTGTAGACAAAATCTTCCAAAATTTTTCTCATTTTAAACAAACTCCCCCTCAAATTAAGGATCATCATGATTAGCACCTGGAATTTTGAAAATCAGCTTTCCAACACCAGTTGTCGAAAATCTTTTTGAATTTTTCAAAAACTTTATGCTAAAACACACTAAAATATTTTTGGATTTTTGAATAAAATGAAATGCAATAAAGAAATATTTACATACAATATTTTTGTGAGTTTGTGTAAGAGGATCATATCAGTTTTTTTGAGACAAATCACCAACACCGTTAAGCTTTATTTCATTATAAGTTCTAATTAATTCACCTAGATTGTCAGTATACTGGTCCATTTAAATTTTCACACGAAGTTCAACTGTTTCGAGATACGAGATTAGTGTTTTAAGTACTTAAACTTATTCATGTGTCCCACTACTTGAATATACTCCCGTATCCAGATCCCAATATTCAATCTTACAGGTGAGTATACCTAGATGATATCTATTAAAGGGTTAAATGCGAAACCGTGAGAGCTCAGGTCAGAACTTCCGTTCAGTAGAGAGATGACGGCTCGACTTTTGGTGTGTTCCCTTTAGAGAATCTTTTCTTCAACAGCACATGATTAACATTTTTCAATGTTTCATCATTTTTGTACTGAGGGCAGTGCTATATTTCAAGCAAATGCAAAGTATTATACGGGGTCTAGGCCATTGCTTCCGCAAAATCAGAAGTCCTGGGATAATACCCCAGATATCACTGAGTATAAAGACCTAGTATCTCAGAAAGAGGGACCTTTCAAACAAGATTTCGGGGGTTACCCATATATCCAAGAAATGTTTCCCCACGATATAAGCAAGTTTGAAATTTATGTTTATATCTCGAATACAATCTACTGAATGTGTAAAAACCTACTGGCACATCCGTAGTGAGATTGTTTATCACATTTTTGACTTTCCAATTCTTTAGCGTCTTGTTATAGTCCACTGATGTACTATCATTTCCTCTTTTCTCAACAAACTCATTTTTGAATTTATTATGTTTTTGAATTTTTCAAATTTTCTAATGTTTTTGGATTTTCTGAAATTTTTACTCCCCCTAAAATGCAAACACATATAAAAAAATTTGAAAACAAACTATACAAGAAAATTGACAACTGTTGTGAATTGCTTCAATTCGCCATCCACTTGGCATAAACAATCAGAACTCCCCCTCTCAACAAATTATTTTCCCATTATGATTTCAAAACACTTAAGTCTGTTTTAATCAAAATGGTTTTTCCGGAAAATAAGTTTTGTTGATTTTACAAACCACTTGTAGGTTCGGGGTTCATCATATTGCTTTTCAACTACTTGTATGAAGATTACATCAAGTTCAAATTAATGACCTTGATTAATCACTTTTTCAGAACAAACCTCTGAATCTCTTGTAAGAACACAATCAAATCTGATACAAAGAATGATGCCGATTCCTGCTCCACTCTTACCAACCTGGGAGCTTCGGCAAGTCAGGTATTTAGTCAAAGAAAATATCCACCCAAGCCTGAACAGCCTTGGGTGATACCGAGTTACCAACACTCGGTTTCTTACCGTTTATCTTCTTCTCGTAAAATTCTTTAACCCCCTTGACCTTCTTGTCAATCATTTTTCCAAAAATATTTTTTACAGTGGGGTTAAAGGCTTTTTCAACATCAAATTCTTTCTTTTTAGAAAAAAATTGATTTGAAATCTCAATCTTTCCAATTTTCTTCTTAAAATTCTCAGCCCGAAGTGGTGGAAAATTCTCATCATCCACAACCGGAACTAATGTTTCACCTTTTGATTCAACCCGCGGCTCCTCTGACTTTGTGGAATCAGATTCATCGCCGGAAGATAGCTCCTCTAATTTTGATTTATCAGAATCATCGCTAGAGCTATCACCAGATTTCTTAACAACCCACTTTTGGGAGTCAAGATTTGCCCTTCTCTTGTAAAATCTGTTTGAACATTCACCAATTTCAAATTTTGAATTTTTGAAAAGTTTAGTTCTATCAATTGGTGGTTCAAACTCAACCACTTTCTCTTTTAGTTTAGAAACTTCATGTTTGATTTGAATTGCCTGTGAACATTTCATGGCAATATGACCATTTTTTCCACATTTGAAACAGGTTCGAGTTTCCTTCTTCTGAACAACAGTCTTCATCTCTTCTTGCTTCTTTGCAAGGAATTCTTTGTTCGTCTGCTTTCTGAACAACTTTTCTTTCTCTTCCTCAGAAGATGTACCTGAAACAAATGTCATCTTTGATTTAAAATCTTGAACATATTTTTCATTTTTATGATTTTCTGGTGGAATAAATCCTAAACCTTTCTTTTTGAAATTACCGTTATGGTTTGGTTTCTTTCGATAACCAGAACCAGAACTGTAACCTTTTTTCTTGTTTTCTCTTTGTTGAATTCTTGAGGTGTATTTTTTTAGGTTTATCAGTAAGATTTACATCTTTTATTTTAGAAATATTGATTTCTGTTAGTTTGAAAACCTTTTTTATCATTTCTGGTTTGACACCTCTTATTGGAAATTCCTCATTAGAATATAATTTGTCAGAATCATTCAAAGTATATGCAACTTTAAACGTTTCATCATCCAAATTAGATTTTGATAACAGAAATTCTTTATTATATACTCTTTTGCCTTGTTTTTCGGTTTGACTCGGAGTGTTTGACCCAGACTTTGACTCTGACATAGACTCCGACTTTGACTCCTCTGTTTCATCGTTTTCTAACACATGATCCACCACTTTCTTCATCAATTGAGATTGTTGATCAGTGTCAGACGATGTGAAAGTAACATCAATACTTTCTGGCAAATTGACTGAAGTATCAGACTCCCACTGTAAGTTTGTTGCCTTTTTGACTCTTTCTGAATTTGTATTTCTTGGCAAATATCCATTTTCAAGTGGGGGTGGACACCTGTTGTAACTGACACCTTGTTTCCTACCATATGTCTTTTCTTTAGTATCCTTCTTCTTTCCTTTTTTTCTTTTCAGGAGTCTTTTCTTCAGAAACCTTCTGTTCTTCAGTTACTTCATTATCTTCAAACGCCTTCATGCCTTCAATAGTTGGATAAATCCTGTCAATGACATAAGAAGTACATGAGTAACTTTTCAACAAACGATTAACTCTTTCAGTTTCAATTCTTTGTAATTCCAGTTTCTGTTCAAGAACAACACACTTTTCTATATAATTGTTCACAACTTTCTGCTTCGTCATGAAAGCTCCCTGAAGTGTCTTCATTGCTGTTGCTTATTCATCGCTTGTTTCATTGTACATATTCATTGCTTTGTTCAACACATCATAAGATTCCTTTAACCTATTCATGTTGTTGATCAACTCACTGTTTTTCTTCTTCATGATCTCACAGGTTTCACACTTCACAGGAATCTCTCTGGCATCAACATCTTCATTAATTTTGAACTTTGGAACTTCTTTAACTTTTCTTTTGACCACTGGAATTTCTTCATCATTACTGCTCACTGGTGTTTTGATCTTTTTCTTTTTCTTTTTAGCGTTATCATCTTCACTGTCGCTTTCTGCCATCATTTTCAAATGATCTCTCATTCTTTTTGCATAATACTCAGTATCATCATCACTATCTTCTTCAATTCTAGCAACAAAAGCTATGTGTACGGGAGTTTTGTTAGGATCATAATCATCCCAATTGAAATTTTCCCAACTAAACCCTTCAGGTAACTTTTCATCGTCTTGGTCTATCAAACAAGCTTTACCATCAGCTGAAACATATTTGTCCCAATTGAAACCTGTTGAAGCTTTTTGATCATCTTGATTCACCAGACAAGCTTTCTTTGAAGACTCTTCAATCACCTTTCTTCCATGTGCCATTTGAGATTCTTGTTGATTTGGTTGTTGAGCAACTTGATGGTAGATCGCCTTCCGGTAGTAATCATTGTTATTGAACGGATTTGAGCTCCACTTGCTTCTCGATTAGTGCACTCCCTCTTGAAGTGTCCTTTTTCCCTGCAACGAAAACAAGTGACTTTAGATTTATCAAAACCTAAAGTAGAAATATTTTCCTCACGTAGATCATCTCTTCCTATGATCTGTTTGAATTTCTCAGCTCTCCTCAACACACTTGCTAAACACCATTTTATATCCATCAATTCCATCTCTTCAGCATCTATTTGGTCGTAATCCTCTTTTGTAAGCATTGGATTCCCGATCCTTCCGGCTACAAAACTCCCATATGATTCTAAAACAGTCCCTAACAAAGACATGTGGCTTTTTGCAACTTCTTCTGTATAATCTTGATCATCCTCAAGATTCAAAACAATGTTGCACTGTAACTTCCTGCCATTCTTTGTTGTTGCCAAATTCGGATCAAATGATGGATATGATGAAACACTCGTTTTGCTGCTTGATCCTTTAGACGAACCTCCCAATGAACTTTTTACATTGAATGCTGTCTCAACCTTCGGTGACATGTTTGTCTTTTCATTTAATCCTGCTTTGTAATACAATCCAATATCTTGTTCACCATTAAACACTTTCATTCTTGAAATCTTTATTTGTTCCATTTCCTGTGCTTCTAACTTCTCAATAAACTTGCTCAGTGTTAGATTGTTGAATCCTTTTTTGTTTCTTAGCATCATCAAGTATGTGCCCCAAGTCTCATGTGGCAATGCATCAGCCAGTTTCTCAATCAACTCTTCATTATCTTTGTTAATGCTAACCCTCTTCATGTTTACCAACAGATTGCAGCATCTTTCAATTATCTGCTTTGTGCTTTCATTTTTCAAACCACGGAATAAATCAAACTCTTTTTTCAGAAGTGATTTCTTGTTTTTGATCATCTCTTGGCTTCCAACAAATTTAGATCGTAATGCTTTCCAAATCGAATATGCACTCCCAGTGTGTTGCAGTAAGACCAAGATATCCTCTTTCACAGCCTGTTGCAGTAAACTGATCATCATCTTTTCGTTTTTGTATTTCTTTTTCTCATCGGCACTAAGGTCTTTGATAGCAATCACCTCTTCATCATCATTCGTTGGTCTAACGTATTTTGTTTCAATGCATTCCCAAGCATCCAAGTAATTAGCTTGTACCCAGTTCTCAAACCGTTCCTCCCAACCCATATACTCCTCAATGTTCATGAGCTTAGGCGGTTTTTGCATCATCCCTGTTTCATTTTCCAACATTGTCTGCTGAGTCACAGTGATCGGGGTAGCAAAGGCATTATAAAATTCCTCTTCCATGTTTCGGTTTTCAAAAATTTCACAAACTGTCTAGTTCAAACGAAATTACTTTGGAGCGAAATTACACAGTTCCAAACGGAATTACTCTGATGCGGAATAACAATTCAAACGAGATTACCCATGAAACAGAATTACTCTAATATCGTTTGAGTTCAACAACCTTTCACACGGAATTATAATTCCGTACGGAATTATCAAGTGAGATTAGGACTTTCAAGTGGAAATACTAATTCCGCGTGAACCATCCAAACGGAATTACGACTTTCGAACGGAATTAGCTAATATCGCGTGAACTTTTAAACGGAATTAACCTTTCAAACGAAATTATCCACTAATTTCATGCGGAATCACGCTGACATCATCATCTCGATACGAAATTTGTCAAATTAAGTGAGTTTTAAGTCGATTTTAGTTCTGAAACTTTCTAGGGTTTGTTAAAACACTAAATCGCACATGATGTATGAAAATCAAAGCTTTTTACCCGTAAAATCAAGTTCAATTTGAAAAAGAAAATGTAGAAATCAGAATTTGCAGCTGAATTGGTATGAACTCTTCCTCCTGAGCTCTCATACCACTTGCAGGATCGTTTTCGGACCCGAACGAGTCGATCAGAAGAGTTAATACTCAAAACGAAAGGCGAAAACAATCGTAATGAGCTCAATTCACCAATATACACACTTTAACTGTCAATTTTATTGATCAGATGACAATGTACAATGAGTCGATACTTCGGCAACACTTCGTTGCACAAACCGGAAAGATCTATCTAATTTCGCATGAAACAGGGTATTTATAGGCAACTAATTTCGTTTAAATGGGTTCCATGCGGAATTAGAATTCCATGCGGAATCTAATTCTGTACGGAATTACAAGCTTGGTTCATTCATGCGAAATTACTTTTTCATGCGGAATTAACTCTATCTCGAACTACGTGCCCTGATCTAACATTCTAAGAACAAGACTCGATACAAGACGAAGTCAACAGACGCATGCACTAACACTACTGATGTTGCAAACTTCACCACCTCTAACTCTAAGAAGAGGAAGAACAATCATCAGAGGAAGGATGCTTCAAAAGTCCAAAGACCCAATCACAATACAAGTGCACCTTCCAGCTCTAAGAACTCCTTAGGCAAAATCTACTGCAAGTTCTGTAAAAAGACAAGACATATGCAGAAGCAGTGCCCTGACTTTAAGGAGTGGCTGGCTAAGAAAGGTAACGATTATTTTATGATACTTGAGTCCTATAATTTAAATGTTCCTGCTAATTCTTGGTGGTTTGATTCTGTTTCTATGGTTCATGTTACCAATTCAACTCAGGGATTCCTTACAATCCGGAAGATGGGAAGAAACCAAAGAACGCTTAGGGTTGGGGACGATCGAGAATTAGAAGTGAAGGCCATTGGAACATTACAATTATTTATGAAAACTGGTTTATGTATTTAACTTTATGATACCTTATATGTTCCTGAGGTAACTTAGAACCTAGTATCAGGACCAAAGTTAGACATGGACGGTTTTATTGTTTTCTATGGTCATCGCAAACTCTCTATCCTCTATGATTCTGTTCTTTATGGTACTGGTATTCTGGATGGTGGTCTCTATAGATTAGAACTAGATGATGATTTTTCCAAATCTTTGTTGTCATATAACATTAATGAATCACTCACAAAGATGAAGGAGAAACGAGACTTAGAGACTTCATCCATGTTGTGGCATCAACGTTTAGGCCACATCTCAAGAGAACGATTAAATCATCTCGTAAAGGATGAAGTCTTACCTCCTCTCCGATTACTCCTCTTGTATCCAATGCAACTACTGCACCTGAAGCTACTGCACCAACTCCAAATTTACCTCTACAGTCAGAACCCATTATACCTCATGACGAAGGCACATCAAACGCTCAAAACCAAGACAACGCTGAACCCGATAATCCACTCAGGAGGTCATCTAGGCAAAGAAGGCCTACTAATTGGGATGATTATTAAACCTACTTGACTGAAATGTATCCCGGAAAGCTCAATGATCCTACCTCTTACAATGAAGCCATTAGCAGTGATCAGTCTTCTGAATGGAATAAAGCAATGATTGATGAGCTTGAATCCATGAAGAAAAATGACATTTGGGATTTGGTAGAATTACCCAACGGTGTCAAACCCGTAGGATGTAAATGGGTGTTCAAAACAAAACTGGATCCGAATGGGAACGTTGAACGCTACAAAGCGAGATTGGTTGCAAAGGGCTACACTCAGAAAGAGGGAATTGATTATCAAGAGACATTTTCACCTGTCTCTCGTAAAGATTCATTAAGGACCGTCATAGCCCTAGTAGCTCATTTTGATTTAGAGTTGCATCAGATGGACGTTAAAACCGCTTTCCTTAACGGAGACTTAGACGAAGATGTTTACATGAAACAACCTGAAGGCTTTAAACCTGAAGGCCAGGAACATCTAGTCTATAAGTTGAAGACATCCATTTATGGGTTAAAACAAGCATAACGTCAATGGTACCTCAAGTTTAATGAAGTCATGAAAAAACAAGGTTTTATGAAGAATCAAGTGGATCAATGCCCCTACCTCAAGATGAGTGGGAGCAACTTTACTATACTTGTCCTTTACATAGATGATATTCTATTGGCAAGTAATAGTTTAGACATGTTGCATGAGTCGAAGCGGTTACTCTCGCATAACTTCGACATGAAGGATCTCGGAGATGCATCTTACGTCATTGGCATCGAAATTCACCGAGATAGACACAAAGGGATCTTAGGATTGTCTCAAAAGGCTTACATAGATCGTGTCCTTACACGTTATAACATGCAACAATGCAAACTGTCATGACCCCCGACCCGTTTTGCCCGGTTCGGAAGCCGCGGGACAGAAACCCGTGGTATTTGTATTTATATTGGCAGTGGAAATTTCAACATGACCATTTGTCAGAGAATAATATCAGAGTTATAAAGAAAACACCGAATTATTTTATTATAAATTTCGGGACAAACCCCGTATTTTACACAAAAGGAATTTCACTAGGAAATCCACTGATTACAGAAAACATGTTTATTTCTATTTACTGAGTCACTTTATTTAAGCTGTAGTGCTTCGGGGCACTTTTCCTTTTCTTCACAGTAAATCACCTGAAACATGTTTTAAAAAGATTTGATCAGCGAAAAATACTGGCGAGTGCATTCCATTTATACAAAAGACACATTGTTATAATATACAGTATTAAGAGCTATTACAATGTTTATATTAACCAGTTACCCCAAATCGGTATTTGTCACTCGACCGGATCTGTGACTATGGTCATATCAAACATTGGCTAACCCGTTATCTAATGGTGAAGATTATCAAGTAGTGTATACAAAACCCCACATACCGGTAGTAATTGTAGATCACAAAGACTTAATCACTGTAATTATAACTTTGAAAGCACGTAGGGTTTTGAAAGCAATTTGGTAAAAAGAGAATGACTCACATTGCAAATTTAAACGGTCAAGCTTGCCTACTGGTTAAGCTGGTAAACCTAATTAAGTATACAATGCAAACGAAACTAGGTTAGTAACTTAATTCAACATTTACGGTAATCGCGAGATCGAAACCCTCACGACGAATAACAAATTATAGCCCAATGTAAGCAGCACTTAAACATCCATTGGATTGATTTTAATCGATCGGATATTGTATCGTAGCAGTGATCGAGTTATTACCCCTTTATCGTAACAGAGTTTCGAGACTGTGAATGTGATTTTGAAAGAAACAGAGAATGGATCAATGTAACGAACGAAATTTTATGTCGTAACATGCAAACAGATCAAGTCCCAAGCTGTGGGCTTTATAGCTAAATTTGTCCCGGGCCGTGTGTCGCGACGGCCTCCGTTGTTCCTGGCGCAAGTCGCGGGGCTAGGCCACCTAGCCTTGGCCTGCTTTGTGTCGAATATAGCCCAGAAATGTTTCAAACTCGACCGATACGTTTTCAAAATTCCTATCGCGAGTCGCGGAACATTTTAGGGGATCCCCCCCTTAAGTTTTAGGGGGCCTTGTTGCTAGTTCCGTCCGCTTTTCCGTTTTGAATCGCACCATACTACTTGGGGGTTTCAATTAGGGTTCCTTAATGTACATTTTAGGAATAGGTAATAGAAAATTTTGCGAGGTTGGTTACATCCTCCCCACCTTGTTTAAAATCTCATCCTCGAGATTTACTGAAACAAGTAAGGATACTTTTGTTTCATTTCTGATTCCAGCTCCCACGTGTATTCAGGTCCTCTTTTTGAATCCCATTTTACTTTGACCAGAACCAACCTCTTGTGTTTGAGATTTTTGACTTTTATGTCTTCTATTTGAAGAGGTTTCTCAACAAACTTTAACTTTTCATTTACTTCTATATCTTGAAGAGGTACTACCAGTGATTCATCAGATAAGCATTACTTAAGATTAGACACATGAAATACATCATGTACACCGGCTAACTCTTCGGGTAGTTGTAACTGATACACGACTGGTCCTATTCGTTGGATAACTGTAAATGGTCCTACATACCTTGGACTCAGTTTTACTTTCTTACCGAATCGGACTACTCCTTTCCAAGGAGAGACTTTCAATAGTACTTTATCTCCAACTTGAAATTCTAACGGCTTACGTCGATTACCGGCATAACTCTTTTGGCGATCTCGAGCCGTTTTTATCCTTTCCTTGATTTGAGTTATCTTGTCGGTGGTTTCCTGCACAATCTCGGGACCTGATAACTGACTTTCTCCTATTTCTGCCCAACACACTGGAGTTCGGCACTTTCGTCCATAAAGTGCTTCGAATGGGGCAGCATTTATGCTTGTGTGATAACTGTTATTATAGGAGAATTCTATTAATTGTAAATGGTCGTCCTAAATTCCACCGAAGTCTATAACACAAGCCCTTAGCATGTCTTCCAAGGTTTGAATCATCCTTTCACTTTGTCCATCAGTCTGGGGATGGTATGCTGTACTTAAATTTAATCGCGTTCCAGTTGCTTGTTGGAAGCTTGTCCAAAAAAGTGAAGTGAAACGACTATCCCTATCTGATACAATGGAGAGTGGAACTCCATGTAGTGATACTACCTCATCCACATATAACTTAGCTTGTCGTTCCATGCTAAAGGTTTCCTTCATTGGTAAGAAATGAGCTGATTTGGTTTATCGATCCACAATCACCCAGATTGCATCGTTACCTTTTCTTGTTTTGGGTAATTTAGTAACAAAATCCATTGTTATTAATTCATATTTCCATACAGGCATTTCTAGCTGCTGAAGTAAACCTGAAGGTTTCTGGTATTCTGTCTTAACCTGTGAACAAGTTAAACACTTAGAAACGTAACTAGTTATGTCTTTTTTTCATTCCTATCCACCAAAAGTTATTCCTCAAGTCTTGATACATCTTGTTGTTACCAGGATGCAGCGTATACCTAGACTTATAGGCTTCCTATAATATTCTATATTGTAGATTTCCTTGTCTAGGTACCCAAATTCTTTTCTTATGGAATCTCCAAATTCCATTAGTTCCTTGTTCTAATTCCTTTATTCTTCCTTTCTTTCCTTCCGTATCATCCTTGATTGCTGTCTCTTGAATATTTTTCAGTTGTTCCATTAAATCTAACTGCGGATTCAATCTAAGAGCACGAACTCGTCTTTGTTTTTCATGGTACTTACGACTTAGGGCATCGGCTACTACATTTGCTTTTCCTTCGTGATATTGAATATCACAGTCGTAATCACTTAAGATTTCCATCCATCTTCTTTGCCTCATGTTCAATTCTTTTTGCCCAAATATGTATCTTAAGCTCTCATGATCTATAAAGACAGTAAACTTACTACCATACAGATAATGTCTCCAAATCTTAAGGGCAAAAATTATTGCTCCTAATTCTAAGTCATGAGATGTGTAATTTTCCTCCTGCTTTTTCAATTGCCTTGACACATACGCGATCACTTTCTTGCGTTGCATTAACACACATCCCAATCCTAGCTTAGAAGCATCACAGTAAACTACGAAATCTTCTGTTCCTTCTGGTAAGGCAAGAATTGGGGCATTTGTTAATCTTTGCTTTAGAATTCTAAAGGCTTCCTCCTGCTTGGGTCCCCATTCAAACCTAACAGTTTTACAGGTTCTTAGTTAATGGAACAACTATCTTAGAAAAGTCTTGGATAAAACGTCTATAGTATCCAGCTAATCCTAGAAAACTTATGACTTCTGTAGCTGACTTCGGGACTTTCCAATTTGTGATAGCTTCTATTTTGGAAGGATCTTCGTGAATGCCTTCATGATTAACCATGTGTCCTAGAAATCGCACCTCTTGTAACCAAAATTCACACTTAGAAAATTTAGCGTAAAGCTTTTCTTTCCGTAACAGGGTTAAGAGGGCATGCAAGTGTTCACAGTGTTCGTCCTGGCTTTTGGAATAAATAAGTATATCGTCAATGAAGAAAATTACAAATTTATCCAAGTACGGTTTACAGATCCTATTCATCATGTCCATAAATGCTGCAGGAGCATTAGTTAATCCAAATGGCATGACTGTAAACTCGTAGTGACCGTACCTAGTCCTGAAAGCAGTTTTAGGAATGTCCTTT
This sequence comes from Helianthus annuus, assembly GCF_002127325.2. NCBI lineage: Eukaryota > Viridiplantae > Streptophyta > Magnoliopsida > Asterales > Asteraceae > Helianthus > Helianthus annuus. Next base: position 33,068,317 of record NC_035444.2, on the reverse strand, counting down.
TCCTATACTTTCAGTTGTTGGTATCCGGAGCGCAAATCTATCTTAGAAAAATACTTAGCTCCCTGAAGTTGATCAAAAAGATCATCAATTCTTGGCAATGGATATCGATTCTTAATAGTAACCTTATTTAATTCTTTATAATCGATACACATGCGCATTGACCCATCTTTCTTTTTCACAAACAACACCGGTGCTCCCCAAGAGGATGAACTGGGTTGTATGAATCCTTTTCCTAACAATTCATCTAATTGTTTTTTTTCAGTTCTTACATTTCCGTTGGTGCTAAACGATAGGGTGCCTTAGCTATTGGAGCAGTTCCAGGTATTAGATGAATTCTAAACTCTACTTCCCTATCTAGTGGTAATCCAGGTAGATCTTCTGGGAATACATCTGGGTATTCTGATACTACTGGAATTTCCTTAAGTTCTTTGCTTTTAGTGTTAATGATTACTGAAAGCATATACACTATGCCTTGCTTTCGTTCGTAACTAGCGACTTTCATTACTGAAATGAACTTCATTGTCTTGCGTGGCTTATCTCCTGTAATCAGAATTATCTCTCCTGTTGGTGTACGAATTTCTACGGAATTCTGATCACATAGGATTCGAGCATGGTTGGCTACTAACCAATCCATTCCTAACACGACGTCGAATCCTGCTAAATTCATAGGTAGAAGGTTTGCCGAGAACTTATGTCCTAAGAGTTCTATTTTTCCTTCTTGAAGTACCTTATCTATACTGATAGGGTTTCCTTCTGCCGTTTCTACCGTATAAACTTGACTAAGTTTGGTTAAGGGTTGCTTAAGAGCTCGACAGAAAGAAGTATTTATAAAACTTTGGTTTGCACCAGAGTCAAATAATACTTTTGTATACACATCATGGACAAGGAACGTACTATCTATTACGTCAGGAATCAGATCCGCCTCTTGTGTTGTCAGCTGAAAAGCTCTTGCGTTCTTTATTAGTTCCATCAGCAACTTTTGCTTTGTTATCAGCTGTCTTGACTAATTTAGGGCAATCTGGCTTAAAATTCCCTACTTCTCCACAATTGTAGCAGATCGTAGATTTCTTCCTGCAATCTTCCTATCGGTGCCCCGGTATTTTGCAGAAATTACAACATTCCTTACATTTAGCAAACTGTTTCCTTTTACAGTTTCTGCAAAATGGCGGTGCAGAAGACTGCCCAGTTCCCTTTTTCTTGGAATTACTATTATTACCCAAATGGAAACCTTGGGTAATCTTCTGAGCCAATTCCTTCTTCCTATTCTCTTCTCTCGTACGAACCAATCCTTCAGTCAAGGTATTGGCCAACTCGACTGCATCATCGATAGTCCGAGGTCTAGCAGCCTTGACTATATCGCGGATTTCGCTAATCAATCCCCAAATGTAGCGAGAAATAAGTACAGGTTCTGGCGAGGCCAGAGTCAGTACTATTCTTGCATATTCAAAGAATTTCGATGTATACTCACGACATTTAACATCCACCATCCTGTGGTTCAGGAACTGGTTTGTCATTTGTTCCTTTTCGTAGGAAGGACAAAACTTCATTTCTACCAGTTCCTTAAACTCCTCCCAACTCATGGCATAAGCCATGTCACATCCCTTAGCTTGTAGTATCGTATTCCACCATTCTAATGCTTCTTCTTTGAAGAGGTGGGACGTATACATTACCCTGTCTTCTTCTGCGCACTTACTTATTTTGATTACAGCTTCTGTCTTTTCTAACTATCGTAGTACAACAGTTGCTCCTTCATTGCCTGCGAATTCGGTTGGCTTACAGGCGAGGAATTCTTTGTAAGTGCAACCAGTCGTTATCACTTTTATCTTTCAAGGTAATGGGGCTTGAATTATATTATTATTATTATTATTATTATTATTATTATTATTATTATTATTATTATTATTATTATTATTATTATTGCCTCCATTTACGCTATAACTGAAATTATCATCACGGGTGCGTTTGTTATTGTCGGTTTGGAAGGTTCAACTGGAATTTTTAACACCTGCGATGATTGTTGGGATAGCATGGGCTATACCCTGAGCAACTGTATTTTCTATATCATCTCTATTGAGAAAGTTTTTCTGATTATTTGGTTCCGATTGATTTACTTCATTTGCCGAGTAGTTAACTGCGTTTGCCATCTGAATTATTAACAATATACACTGATTAATATCACAAAATAGATAGCAATTAAACACAATATGGCAATCATAATCACAAACTAAGTCAGCACATATAGCCAAAATTGTCGATCCTTGCGACGTTTAGATATATATATATATATATATATATATATATATATATATATATATATATATATATATATATATATATATATGCATCCGTATAAACCACTTATTTACAGATGTTTTATTAGGTGATATTTATATTATTATACATTATATATATATATATATTTCATTACTACACAAAGCACCTATTCTATGGTTAACCGTCTTCAAAAATGAAATTCCATTTCATCGTACTTCCAGGAGATGTTCTCACCCACAGATCGGATCCTGTTTCCCGTGTCCACCAATTCTTCACCGTAGCGGCGTAGTTCAGAAACATTTTCTGGGTTCATGGGTGGAAAAGTAGCGGGGGCAGGTTCAAACTGTGGGTAATAAGGGTTTGGATTGTTCATGAGGTTTTGGAAATGCCAATCATTTGTCCACCACTCCTCAATTGGGTCAGGAAGGGGTAGTGGGTTGACAATAGGTTCAGGGATGGCATGTTCCAGGTTTATAGGAAGTTCATTTTGAACGGGAATGTTCACAAAGTTTTCAATAGCTGGGCCAAAAAGGTCGTAGTTTGCTAGCTTCCTGTCTAGTTCCTCCCAGTGTGGTAAAGCCGGAGCCTGACTAGAGCTTTCTCCCACAGTCTCTTGTCCCTTTAGTTCGACTGTTTTCTTCACTTTTTGAGCCGCAGGTTTCTTCTTTGTTCCCCTTTTCCAGTCTAAAAGCCTCATTCTCTTCTTTGATTTGGGTTTTTCCTGGGCTTGGAACACCATTGGCTCATCTGTCTTAGCTTGGTACCCGGTCTGGTTCCCGGTGGTTTCCATGTCAGTGGATTGTATCGAGAAGTTTTGGAGAGCCTCCGATAATTCATTCATACTATTAGTCACACATAAGGAAACACAAAAGCTTCAAATTAAATTTTAATTATTGCAATTAAATTTCGCACAAGCACCAAATTCCTGACTAAAATTTAAGTATTTTTCAAATACTTAATTTGCTTAAACCAGTGGCTCTGATACCACCTTTTCTGTCACGACCCCCGACCCGTTTTGCCCGGTTCGGAAGCCACGTGACAGAAACCCGTGGTATTGGTATTTATATTGGCAGCGGAAATTTCAACACGACCATTTGTCAGAGAATAATATCAGAGTTTTAAAGAAAACACCGAATTATTTTATTATAAATTTTGGGACAAACCCCGTATTTTACAAGAAAGGAACTTCACTGGGAAATCCCCTGATTACAGAAAACATGTTTATTTCTATTTACTGAGCCACTTTATTTAAGCTGGAATGCTACGGGGCACTTTTCCTTTTCTTCACAGTAAATCACCTGAAACATGTTTTAAAAAGATTTGATTACTGAAAATACTGGCGAGTGCATTCCATTTATACAAAAGACACATTGTTATAATATACAGTATTAATAGCTATTACAATGTTTATATCAACCAATTACCCCAAATCGGTATTTGTCACTCGACCGGATCTGTGACTATGGTCATATCACACATTGGCTAACCCGGTATCCAATGGTGAAGATTATCAAGTAGTGTATACAAAACCCCACATACTGGCAGTAATTGTAGACCACAAAGACTTAATCATTGTAATTATAACTTTGAAAACACGTAGGGTTTTGAAAGCAATTTGGTAAAAAGAGAATGACTCACATTGCAAATCTAAACGGTCAAGCTTGCCTACTGGTTAAGCTGGTCAACCTAATTAAATATACAATGCAAATGAAACTAGGTTAGTAACTTAATTCAACATTTACGATTATCGCGAGATCGAAACCCACACGACAAATGACAAAGCATAGACCAATGTAGGCAGCACTTAAACATCCATCAGATCGGTTTGAATCAATCGAATATTGTATCGTAGCAGTGATGGAGTTATTACCCCGTTATCATTACAGAGTTTCAAGACTGTCAATGTGATTTTGAAAGAATCAGAGAATGGATCAATGTAACGAACGAAATTTTACGTCGTGACATGCAAACAAATCAAGTCCCAAGCCATGGGCTTTATAGCCAAATTTGATCCGGGGCACGTGTCATGACGGCCTCCATCATTCCTGGCGCGAGTCGCGGGGCTAGGCCACCTAGCCTAGGCCTGCTTTGTGTCGAGTACAGCCCAGAAATGTGTCAAATTCGACTGATACGTGTTCAAAATTCCTATTGCGAGTCGCGGAACATTTTAGGGGATCCACCCCTTGAGTTTTAGGGGGCCCTGTTGCTAGTTTCGTCCGTTTTCCCGTTTCGAATCGCACCGTACTACTTGGGGATTTCAATTAGGGTTCCATAATGTACATTTTAGGAATAGGTAGTAGAAAATTTTGCGAGATTTGTTACACAAACCCTCAGTCGCTCCAGTAGTTAAGGGAGATGTTTTCGGTTCATTCCAGTGTCCGACAACAGAGGTTGAGAAGGAGTAAATGAGCCAGATACCTTACGCGTCAGTAGTCGGGAGCCTGATGTATGCTCAAGTCTGTACTCGCCCAGATATCGCTTATATTACTGGAATGCTAGGCCGTTACCAGACTAATCATGGCCTAGATCACTGGAAAGCAGCTAAGAAGGTACTTCGATATCTGCAAGGGACGAAAGACTATAAACTGACTTATAGAAGAAGTGATCATTTAGAAGTGGTAGGCTATTCTGATTCAGACTTTTCCAAATGCAAAGATGATAAGAAATCCAATTCGGGCTATATCTTTATGTTAGCAGGCGAACCTATCTCATGGAAGAGTCATAAACAATAGTTGACCACAACTTCCACAATGATGGCAGAGTACATTGCAGTTTATTACGCAACCTGTCATGGAATGTTGCTTAGAAATCTGATCACTGGACTCAAAATCATTAATTCCATTTCTAGACCATTGAAGATTTATTGTGATAACTCAGTTGCCGTTAGTTTCTCGAACAGTAACAGTTCGACTGGAGCTGGTTTATATCACGATACAAAATATCTGTTCATACGTGAACGAGTCGAGGAAAATAATCTTTATATTGAGTATATTAGTACTAAAGATATGCTTGCGGATCCGATGACTAAAGGTCTCCCTCCTAAAGTTTAAGAAGAACATGTTCGAAATATGGGATTTAGTGAAGACCTTGTTTAGCATATTGTACTAGCTTATGTTTTATGATTAATGAAATTTCCTCAGTTTGATTTTGTATGTCTCTTAGAATATGTTCAACCAGTAATGGCATATAGACAAATAAAGTTACAAATCAAACAAAGGGCTTATGCGTATGTTGATCATAACGATTAGGTTTTAAATTAAGGCTATAGTATGACTAATGGGGGTCCTGAGTCGCATAATGATTCAACGGCTGTATTTCTCTGCTATAGTTCTTGTTTAAGGCTAAAATGAGTGTTAACTCCTGATCAGCCTTATCTAATACTCATAGTAAATGATTACTCGGCTAAGTGGGAGAATGTAAGATTAAATATATTATGATTTAATATTTAATCTAGTAGCCATTATAATCATTTACATAATATAGATCAAAATATATAACAATCTATTAAATCATTAGGTGATAAATGTTGATGGACCATATTACCCTTATTAACTAATTAGGTTTCCTCTTGGGTGCTTATATAAGGAGACTTATGTAGAAGTTTCAAGGTTAGAAACATAACCTAATTATCCTAACATCAAAATCGCCTCCCTCTCCATAACCGAACTCCCTATTCGGTTTCATCATCACCATCATTAGTTTGCACCCTAAGGAGGAACCAGATCACACTGACAAACATGTCGAACTCAATGGCATCATCCCTCACTGGATTCTCCACTGCACTGTCTTCTGTAACAGGTATGTTTTCATGTTTTCCATTATGTTTAAAACAGAACTGATCAACATCGCATGTTTTAGCACAATAACGTTGCCCGCCTTACTAAGCCTCCCTACTGTTGCACACTTTTGCAAAACAAATTATGCCCGCAGTTATATAAAATGGCAAAAAGAAAATTAAGTTATGTTGCTTGAGTTTTAAATATTGTGATATAAATTTCACAGTATTTTAATTTTTTTTTTTACTTTTTAGGAAAAACTGACTTTTGGGTAAAGTACAGTTTTCATCCATGAGGTATGGTTCAAACAACAAGTTTCAAGAGTTGAAAGTCAACCTTAAAAAGTCTTTTACATGTTTTTATACATAAAAACTTAAAAAAAAAGTAAAAATGAGTTTTCTATGTTTAAATATGTTTTTAGTTAGTTTTAATTTTTTTTTATGTAAAACCCATAATTCTCAGGTTCTTCACTTTCATGTGGTTTCCAATGTTGCAGGAATCGCGCCTAGGCGGTGCTTAGGCGGTGATTAAATGCTTATCGGAGGTCTGCCGCCTGGATTTTGACAAATCGGTCAAACTAGGCGGCAGTGGTCAAAATCGGTCAAAATCATGGAAAATTGGACATATTTGGTCAAAATTGGACCAAATCGATCTAATGGAATGAGTTCTTACCTCGTTTGGAACCAAAAATGGGGATACGGCTTCTTTCTTGTGCGGCCATGTCTAATGAGAGGGGAAGAGCGGCCGTATAATGAAAGAGATGGGGGGTTAGGTTTGATTAAGTTTGGGTATTTTAACATTTAACCCCCTCTATCTTTCACAACGTTACATATGGTTCCCAAACTTGTAAATTTGTATATAAAAAGTATAAAGTTAACTATATATTTTTATAATTTTGTAAAACTATACATGAAAAGTCCATTCCGATTAATCTCTATTTATCCCGATTAACCCCTAGGTGGTACCTCACCGCCCGACTAGCGCCTTCTACAACATTGGTGGTTTCTCAATAAACTCACAACTAAATAAATTTATATATATATATATATATATATATATATATATATTATGAACATACGTATATGGTATACATCATTGAAAATTTATGATTGTAACTAATGGGTGGTGATCTATTTAAAGACAGAATCTTTAAACACCTAAATTTGGGTTTAAGAGAAAAAAGTCTTGAATTCAAGTATCACACATAATAGAGATTAGAAGAAATATGCTGTTAAAGAAAAGTATATATATTCCCGTTAGTGGATTTAGTAATATATATGAGGTCATTTACATATGTTCCAAAACACTATGCTTAAACAAATTATTCTGGACAACTTCAACCGTTTAGCTTATGTATAATCGTCACGTACTGGTTAGATGGCGTCACTAACGGTGTCATATCTGTGAAGACTGTGATAAATGGTTAGGATGAGCCTAAACCTACCTCTGGAACAATTCTGTGTGAAATATGTTGATGGAATTTTCAAAGCATGAATTAAAGAGATGAAGATGGTCCAGACACTTTATAGGGAATTATATATTGAATTGGAATTTTGGTATGGGAATCTAATATGCATGTGTTCTATTAACTTATTTGCTTAAACTTCAAGACAAGAAGGACAGGTTCGGTTGAAACTATCTAACTTGATTTATGATTATTTACTTTTAAGGGTTAGAATATAGTAGGAAGTTTATTTGGCTAGTAATGTTAGGAAGTAATCTTGACCATCAATAGATTTAATCAAGGGCTAAGATTAAATTTTCTGAAATTCAAGATCAAAAAAGAGGCGCGTGGGTTGTGTAAGGGTATTCTAGTCACTCCACCACAATAGTTTCTCTCTCCGCCAATTCCCCCCCCCCCCCATTTTTAAAGGAAAATTGGTTTTTAATAAACCAACCTTTGTCCCATTGGTAAATAATAATCTTACTTACGTAATTGGTATACAATAATCCTACCTATCAACATGTTGGTTCTTAATGAACTTCCGTTAATTATTTTTAACTGAAGTTAGTTTTTAAGTTTTATTTATTACACAAACAGTCCATGTAGTTGTAATTTACTAGTTTTAACTATTTTGTAAAACAAAAAAAAGGTCAAGGGCCATGTAATTAAATTTTATATATACATATGTGTACTAGTTCTAGATTTATCACAAACACCACTCGGAAATCGTCCTTTTCCTTGATTTTGATTTCCGATGTAAACAACTACCATCGCCACTGCCACCGCCATGGGAGTTCTCCGACGGATCAAGTAAACGACCACCAAAATTGGAATTTCAGGTATCAAACTACTCGGTTTTGGTCAGTGATTAAAAGCCCCCAAACAAATTTCTATCACTCTTGATTCTTTCGACCGATTTGGGGGCGGGTTCCAATCAAGGGTTCATATGGGGAAGATCATCACCATGAATAGCTAAACCTCCAACCTGCAGCAACAACATCAACCACCTCTTACCACCACCATTCCATGTCATCTACGTCGCGCCTCCTTCCTCTGGCAATAGCTCCGTGAACCACAAAATAAAGAGATGTAGGTGCTTGTTTGTTGTGACTTTGGTGGAATTTGTCTTAGAAAAGGGAGAAAGTGTGGCGATAAATAAGGGTAGAAGAAGAAGTTCTTGGGTTTTCATTGATTTGTGCCATCCAAACTACTAATTGTTCTTGAGGTTTTTTTTTTTATAAAATAGTTAAAACTAGTAAATTACAACTACAGGGACTGTTTGTGTAATAAATAAAACTTAAAAACTAACTTCAGTTAACAAAAATTAACGAAAGTTCATTGAGTACCAACATGTTGATAGGTAGGATTATTATATACCAATTACGTAGGTAAGATTATTATTTACCAATGGGACAAAGGTTGGTTTATTAAAAACCAATTTTCCTTTTTTAAACGTTAATAACTCTTTCATACGACATTATTTTTTTATAAAAATTGAACCAAAAAAACAAGCGTTTTTTTATCTTTAAATCGAGTATACTATTGCTATATTTTCGATTTTTTTAATAAACCAGTTGCGTAAAACGCAATGGAAAAAACCCAGTTGCGTAAAACACAATGGAAAAAAAAACCTAAAAAATGACATTTTTCTAAAACGCAATTCACCAAAAAACAAAGAAATGTTTTATTTGTAAAACGCAATGGCTAGAAAACAAAAAGAAATGTCTTATTTCTAAAACGCAATAGTCTAAAAACACAAAAGAAAGTGTACATTCTAAAACGCAATGCACTGAAAACACATAAAAATGTGTTTTACCTAAAACGCAATGCACAAAAAACACAAAAAAATGTCTTATTTCTAAAACGCAATGGCCAGAAAACACTTAAAATTTCTGTTTTCTAAAACGCAATGGACTGAAAACACATAAAAATGTGTTTTACCTAAAACGCAATGCACCAAAAACACAAAGAAATGTCTTATTTATAAAACGCAATGGCCAGAAAACACTTAAAAATGTCTCATTTCTAAAACGCAATGGCCTAAAAAAACAAAAGAAAGTGTTCTCTCTAAAACGCAATAGACTGAAAACACCTAAAAACGTGTTTTACCTAAAACGCAATGACTAAAAACACTTCAAATATGTGTTTTTCTAAAACGCAATGGCCAGAAAACGCATAAAAATGTTTTAATTCTAAAACGCAATGGCATAAAAACACCAAAGAAAGTGTTCTCAATAAAACGCATTAGACCAGGACAATAGTTTTGTCTAGGGATGAGCTCGGTACCGACCAGTACCGGAACTGAAAGTTCCGGTACCGAAAATCCTCAAAAGTGGGTACCGGTACGGTACGGTTCGGTACCGGTACGGTATCAGTATTTGAGGGTAAAAACCGGCAAATACCGGTACCGAACCGGTACCGAAAATGTCAAAAGTCGGTACCGAATCGGTACCAAAAATGTATCCGGTCGGTAAATTCGGTACCAGTACCAGTTCAGTACCGGTACCGGGTCCAATTTGCTCATCCCTAGTTTTGTTTGTGAATTGTCTGAACCAGGAATGCAGTTCTAAAACGCAATGGTATAAAACTGTCTACGAATGCAGTTTTCCAGAGGCAAATTTACAGAAAATTAAATATTCTCATGCATTTTTATTAAAGCAATTTCCAGCTCGACCCCAGCCAGGGGCTCTGCCCCTTGGACCCCGCCAGGGGCAACCGCCCCTTGGACCCCGCTACCAGGGGCGCTGCCCCCGGACCCCCGTCAAGATCGTAAAACACAATGACTAAATCTAAAACCTAGATCGTAAAAATGAAATTAAAGAATTTCTTACATGGATCGAAGCCGCTTTCTTCAACGATTGACGAAATTTGAATGATGGAAACACTTATCAGCGATCGAATCGAACGGATCGAGTGATTATGTTCAAAATCACGCGGAAAAACGAGATTTTGAATGAAATTAAACTGGGTTTTCTTCAAAAAAAAAAAAAAAGCTGAAGAAGACGTTGATCGGGTGTTTGAATCATTCATTGGTGACGAAAATCGCACTATAATGTAGTGATTATTAAGATAGAAAGTGAAGAAATGGTTGAAGATGGTGGGTTTTAAAAATGGTGGGTTTTGAAGTTACTAGGGAGAAGAAGGAAGAAGAAAGGATATGATTGACTAAAATACCCTTCCTCTTTATTTTAAATTTTGCTTCCTCTTTATTTTAAATTTTGCCACATGTCATAATCCTATTGCTTCCTATCCTTTCTAGCCAAAATAAACTTTCTATTTGATCCTCACCCATACTTTTAATCCAATTCCTATATTTTCAAAGTTATAAAACATCAATTACTTCAATCTATAGGATCCAAATTTTCAATTGTTTTTTTAGTTTGTTTTTAGGGACACACTACTTAACTTTTCTTTGAATGTTGGTGTATTCGGCACAACTGCATAAAACTTATTGGTCGTAAAATCTTCTGACTTGCTTTTCAAGAGAAATTCGTTGGCAACGCGGATATCCGTTTGGAACAGTTCATCAATTTAGAGCTGTCCAAAAACCTCGCGGCTCGTAGGTCGCTCAAAGCTCGCTCGGATTTAGCTCTGAAAAAGCTCTCTCTATGGCTCAATTTGAAACTAAGCGGAGCTGGTCGACTCAGTTAGAAAGCAAGCATAGCTCGACTCGGTTCATAGCGAGCAAGATTGGGTTGGTTTGGCTCGCTTTAGCTTGGATTTTTTTACTTTTAATATATTTATTTTAATATACATATCATATATCAATTATAGAAAAGATGGTTATTAGTTGCTGGTATTTATGTTATGTTCCCTTTTTATAAAAAAGAAAAAATTACACCTTTGGTTTTTGTGTTTTCTGCCAAAATTCAGTGTCGCGTACAAATAGTTTTTTGTTGCAAAATCAGTATTAACGTTCTAATTTGTTACAATGTTGAGTACTAAGGCTAAACCTTGTTAACTTTTTTGTTAAATCTTACTAAAATGATTAAAATGCACTTTAAAACTGGAAGGTCTATTTTTTTAATTAATTATATGTGAGAGTTAATTGTCATTTTAGTCTCCGAGGTTTGTCCAAATTTGCCATTTTAGTCCAAATAGTTTTTTTTCGCCTCTGGGTCCCTGACTTTTCCCGTTTGTTGCCATTTTGATTACATACCCTAACCCCATCCAAAAACCCCATTTTTAACCAGGGGTAATTTGGGGATTTTCAATTTAAATCTTTTCAATTGCCATTTTGATCCAATTCGTTTATTGTTATTATTATTATTATTATTATTATTATTATTATTATTATTATTATTATTACTATTATTATTATTATTATCATCTATTACTATCTATAAAAGGAGATTAGCCGCTTACCTCGATTTGTTTACGTGTCAACCTCTGAGATATGCCACGTTGTCCATGCTGATGTCATAATTCGGATAATATAATAATATGTATTCGGATATATATATATAAATCTATAAATTTAAATATATAATATATAATAATCTGATTTTTATTAATAAATGGTTAGAACCATTTAACTTTAGTGATAGATTAGGAGGGAATTTCAAACTTGCATGGGGAGTTGTTTTGTGCATTTAATGCATCTGAGATATCATCATTATCTCTACAAATCCATTGCTTCACCTCTACATTATATTCCCCATCTCTCTCTTTCTTCTTCACATTCTTAACTCTTTTATACAGGCGAAATTCTAGGGTTTTTGTATAAAGCTTCCAAACGAACCATGTCAAAGGCAAAGCAATCCGGAGGGGAATCACCATCTTTGTCACTCAGTTTCATAGACGATTTGAATCCGGCCAAAGATATGTGGAATATCAAGTGTCGAATCATCCGAAAATGGTCTCAGTCCTTTCGGATGGACCTGATCTTGCTCGATGAGAAGGTATTAGTATTTATAAAGCATTGATTCTGTTATCTGACTGTTCTAGGGTTTATACTTTCCAATATTCATTTGTCGTTTTTGACTCTTTTTATGATTTTGGGTTTGTGTTTTGTTTCTCTTATTTTAGATTTCTTATACGGTTATATATTTTGTGTAATTTAGGGTTAGGTATAATGAAACAAAGACGAATATTGTTTGGTTTTTGATCTTTGATATGTTACAATAGCTGAGTATTTTTCGTATTTTTGAGAGTTACTGTTTGTTTGTTTGTTTTAGGGTTAGGCATAATGAAACAAACACAAATATTGTTTGGTTTTTGATCCTTCATATGTTACCATAGCTGAGTATTTTTTATACTTTTGTGAGGTACTGTTTGTCTGTTTGTTTCTAAAGTATCTTATTTCACTTATTTGGTCAGGGTACTAAGATTCAGGCAGGTATTAAGGCTCCATTGATACCTGTGTTTGACTCACAACTTCATGAGGATGAATTGTTATTCTCTCCAGATTTCGTGTTGGAGAAAACACGGATCCCTACAAAGTTGTTAACCATGATTACAAGATTAACTTTTACGGTTGTATGGTTGTTACACGTGCGAATGGTTGGCAAGGTGTTGATCATGGATGAACTTCATGGCACATTCAGACATTGTTAAAGGAGAAGGAAAGAATATGCTCACTGTTGGTATGATTGTTTCTGATAGTCTGATATATATTTTGGCTCCCTTTCGAATCTGCTTACTGTTGCTATCTTTTATTTTAGATGTTGCTGGAACAGTTGTCTGGTGTGGAGATATGTACATCTTTGGAAAACCTCCTAAAGAAAGAAAAAGGAGGAATTTGGATCTTCAAGATGTGCAGTGAATCTTACTTTGCCATTTATATAAATTTGTTTGTGTGTTATGATCGTATTTAATGCAGTGAAGATTCATTAAATGATTGTTCTTATTTTATACAAGACCAATGATTAGGTTATTTTATATATAAGATTCTTCATTTCATTTAATACAAACAAACAGTAAATCATTGCCATTATTTACTGTAAATGATTAGTGTTGTTTTAATAGACAGTATAGATTTTGGTGGAACTTTTAATGTTGTTTTTTTATATGTTTCTTGTAGGGGAGAAATAGTCCGTTGTACTTTGTGGAATGGATATGCACAACAATTTAATGATTTTCTGTCTCAAAACACTAAGAATGAGAATGTGATGGCTGTCATTCAGCATGCGAAGATTAAGAAGTGGCAAGGTAATTTACATTTGACTTATTCATTTACTTTAGTGTTTCCAACGTGTTATTTGTTACATTTTGTTGTTTTCGTAGACACTTGTAATGAATTGTTGGATATGTATGTTTTTACGTGCAGGACAATATACTGTTCAGAATGATAAGTTTGGAACTTGTATATTTCTCAACCAAGAAATTGATGAGGTTAATGAAATTCGTAGGAGGTACTATCACTGATTTATATTTCATATTTTTCATATTTTTATTAACACAAGTGTGAGTATTAACACTAATGGTGTGTTTTATTTTTATAGTCTTTTAGTGAAACAATTTGAAGCTGGTGGTTCTTCTTCTCAAACCATACTTTCATCTCAGAGCGTATTTCCAGTCCGTCAAGAATTTCTAATTAAGACTACTAAGAGACATGTCGATGAGATTATTGAGATTGAAAGCGTATGAATAATTCTATAAACATACATAGGCATTTAATTTTCCTAATGTTTTCTATGTTTTATCAGTTGAGCATCTTAATAAAGCTTTATCTTTGATATTATAGGTAATGTCATGTGTGGTAGTTGCAACGATCAAAATTGTTCAAGAAAACTATGGGTGGTTTTATCCGACATGTCGAAACTGTAACAAGAAGGTGTTGACAAAAACTGAATACTTACAATACGCTAAAACCATTTCTGATGGGGTCATGAATTTGTCACCTACTTCATTGGTTTGTTCGAAATGCGAATGCGAATGCACATCGATAACCATTAAGTAAGTTAATGTTACTTTTTAGGTTTATTACTTCTTATATTCGGACTGTAATTTAATTACTATTTATTAGAGGTTCAAGGTACATTTGAGGGTGCAAGATGAAACTGGCAGTGTGTCTTTTGTGATGTTTAATAAACATGTAACGAAGATCATTGGTTCAACTGCGAGTGATATAAGGGAACGCTGTAACACCCCCAAAAATACCACCTGCGGGAACTCCGCGAGGCGTGTTACGCATCAGAGTCTGAGCCACCAATCACAATGAACCAACGATAAATATTTAAATAAAACATGTCGTTAATCACCAATAGAAAACTCCAAGCATAATATTAATGCCCAAGAGTTGTATAGCGGAAGCATGTAGTAAATCGTTTAACAACTGTTTCACAATAATACTCAAAACCATTGTATCAAATATAAGTTAATCCAAGAGCCTCGATCCATGACCACTCCAGCACTCCAGATAGCAAGTCCATATCACGAATTCTAACGACCTGCAAGCATGCAGACAAGTGTGTCAGACGACGCTGGTGAGTTCAAAGTTTTGTTTACGTGTGATGTTACCGAATGTCTGTTAAGCCGATTCAACGTTATGATACGAGGTTGCTTATAACATGCTAGATACCCTAGGGAGTGTGCCCATATGTATCCGGGGAGTGTGCCCCTTAATAACCTGGAAGTGTCCAGACCCCAATGCCCCTAACCAAGCATTGGTAATGATGCCCAGATAATTAGTTCACGCCTGTCCTTACAGCCCGGTGTGAGGTGTCAAACCTAATAACGCTATCAACTAAATACCTCGTTGCCTTCCCGGCAACACGGTAGATGTAAGGGGTATTATAAGATAGTTACTGAGTTCAATAACCAACATCCCAGTTAAACAGTTTACCCAGCATTCCTTCCAGGAACGTTTACCAGATGTCCTAAACCACCCGGACGCATGCTTAGAAAAGTGCAGTGAACTCACCTTGGTTTGCTCGGTAAGATACACAAAAGGTTCTTGAATTAAGGGTGGTCAACCACGTCCTAACAGGGTTACCATACAATTCAGGTTTGGTTCAAGTAATACACGTATGTTTCACACAAGTTAACACGTTACAAGTACGTAGATCATGGCAACAATTTAACAGTCAATTAATTCAACTTGTGCGATTTGAAATAAGCCCAAAGAAATCGGCCCAACATGTTGTGCGATCCAACCAAACCCGGCCCAACTACATAAGTAGTCCAATAGCATACCCGGCCCAAACACTAAACAGATAAGCCACTTGTACGGTTCATGCCTCTTGTGCGACTGGAAATCATATTGTGCGATTGGATTGGGTTGTGTGCTTGTGACTTGGGCTTTAAGGCCCAACGGTTAAACAGACATTAACACATGTACGATCCAGTAAACCTTTGTGCGAGTGAAAACACCTTGTGCGACTAGTAGTATCTTGTGCGAACAGATCAGGTCTTGTATGACCTGATCTGGTGCGACCGGCTGACTTGTGTGATTGGGGCTCTTGTGCGATCAGAGCCCTTGTGCGATTGATTTATGATTTCCGGATATTATGCAATCGGTTACAACTAATTAAATGGTTTCCAAAATTACACCAATCAATCAACAGATAATCAATCTTCAATCATGCTAATTTTCGATCAAACAAGGCTACAATCTCTTAATCCATATGAACCCTAGTACCACACACATGAAAAATATTCATAACATATCATCATACTTCAATTACTTGATCACTAACATGAATACTATCCTAACATCACAACATCCATCCGAAAGATATCATATCACAGCCGATTACTATGTGTTCGGTTCTAATACTAGATCATGCAATCCAAATCGTATGAACACTATCAAACATGTAAGTTAAGTATACATAGAATCCGATTATCAAGAACACTATCCTTCCACAACATAAACAATCATATTAATCAGGAACCCTAGATCATCATGCAAGACTATTATAAACACACATCAAAACATCATCAACGAATAATCAAACACTAACCGGTTGAAAGAATCGAACCGGATCACGAGCTTCGGAGGGTGTTTGCCGTCGGGTTCGTGAGAGAGAAAATGAGAGGAAACTAGGGTTTTGTGTGTGTGTGGGTGTTTTTGCCAAATATCAAAAAGGTGGCAACCATTCTAAGTGTTATACGTGCAAGGGGTAGTGGGCCGAACCCAAGACCGGGTTGCCCCTTTGATCCGAGTGTGGTTTGTGCGGCCCAATCGGCCTTGTGCGATTGTTTGTGTGTTATGAAGTTTAGGTTGCTGTTGTGCGATTCATTTCTTTCGTGTAAACACACACGCATTCACATATAATAAAACATAACATTCATACATTCATTCAATTAACATAGTTCACGTAAGCACGTAACGTTACACAAAGTAGATTCGAATTACGTGTTGTCACAGTATCCCCAACTAAAAAGAAAGTCTGTCCCGAAATTTGGTACGCACTCACTGAGAAAGCTAGGTAAGTTATATCATTCACTGGTTTTCCTGGGGTGTCACATCCTCCCCAACTTGAATGGGAATTTCGTCCCGAAATTCACTAGTTGCATCAACATTAGGTTTGCTAGGTTTTGTCTTGTCTTTGGGGAACAAATGTGGATACTTAAGTTCCATCTGATCCTCGCGTTCCCACGTGAACTCAGGACCACGTCTTGAGTTCCAACGAACTCTCACAATCGGTACACGGCTGTGTTTATGAACTTTAACTTCCCGATCCATAATCTCTAGTGGTTCTTCGACAAACTGCAATTTGTCGTCTATCTTCAGCTCTTGAAATGGTACAACTAGTGTTTCATCAGCCAAACACTTCTTTAACTGCGATACGTGAAACACATCATGGACGTTACCCAACTCAGCAGGTAATTCCAACCTGTAGGCCACCTTTCCAATTCGTTCCAGAATTTTGAATGGCCCCACATAACGAGGGTTTAGTTTGCCGCGTTTCCCAAAACGCACCACACCCTTCCAGGGTGAGACCTTTAACATGACTCGATCATTAACTTCGAATTCCAACGGTTTACTACGCTTGTCAGCGTAGCTTTTCTGGCGGTCACGAGCTGCGGCCATACGGTTTCGGATCTGCACAATGTTTTCTGATGTCTCAAGCACAAGTTCAGGGCCTGTGATCTGACTATCACCCACCTCAAGCCAACAGAGGGGTGAACGGCATTTCCGTCCGTACGGTGCTTCAAACGGAGCTGCCTGTATACTAGTGTGGTAGCTGTTGTTGTAGGAGAATTCTATCAACGGCAAGTGTTTCTCCCACCCTTTCCCAAAATCGAGTACGCATGCCCGAAGCATATCTTCAAGTGTCTGGATGGTGCGCTCGCTTTGACCATCCGTCTACGGGTGATAAGCGGTACTCATGTCGAGTCGTGAACCGAACGACTTATGCATTGATTGCCAAAGATCAGAAGTGAAACGCGGATCTCGATCCGAAATGATAGAAGTTGGCACCCCGTGCCTAGAAACTACTTCCTTAAGGTAGATCGCTGCCAGTTGCGAAAACTTGTCTGTTTCTTTGATTGCCAGAAAATGCGCTGATTTTGTGAGACGGTCGACAATCACCCAAATGGTATCCTTCCCAGCCTGAGTTCGAGGTAACCCTGTCACGAAATCCATGGCGATCTGTTCCCACTTCCATGTGGGTATCTCTGGTTGCTGCAGTAGACCCGAGGGCTTTTGATGTTCCGCTTTGACTTTAGCACAAGTCAAACATTTGCTGACGTAGGTTGCTATGTGAGCTTTCATGCTAGGCCACTAGTATGTAGTTTTCAAGTCGTGGTACATCTTATCTGATCCAGGATGTACGGAGTAACGTGACTTATGTGCCTCTTCCATTACAAGTTCTCGTAAGTTGCCATAGAGTGGGACCCAGATGCGTCCGGTTACGTAGTAAGCACCGTCTCCCTTTCGTTCTAGTCATTGCCTCGAGCCGCGTAAAGCTTCAGCTCGGACGTTCTCTGGTTTCAATGCTTCTACCTGAGCGTCTCGTATCTGAGAAGGGAGATTGGACTAGATCGTGAGTTGCAATGCTCGTACACGCCTAGGTGCATTATCCTTTCTGCTGAGGGCGTCAGCTACGACGTTCGCCTTGCCCGGATGATACTTGATGACACATTCATAATCATTCAATAGTTCAACCCATCGTCGTTGTCGCATATTCAATTCTTTCTGGTCGAAGATATGCTGAAGGCTCCTATGGTCGGTGTAGATGATGCATTTGGTACCGTACAGATAGTGCCTCCAGATCTTCAACGCAAATACCACCGCTCCTAACTCCAAGTCGTGTGTCGTGTAGTTTTTCTCGTGAATCTTCAACTGTCGCGAGGCATAGGCTATCACTTTCTCGCGTTGCATTAACACACATCCGAGACCCTGAATCGATGCATCACAATAAACCACAAAATCTTCGGTACCCTCTGGTAAAGACAAGATCGGTGCACTGCAAAGTTTCTGTTTTAGTACTTGGAAAGCCTCTTCCTGCTTCGTTCCCCAAGAGTATGCCGTGTTCTTCTGTGTCAGCGAGGTGAGGGGTTGCGCGATTTTCGAGAAATCTTTAATAAACCTCCGATAATATCCTGCGAGACCAAGAAATTATCGCACCTCAGAGGGAGTCTTTGGTGCCGCCCAATTCTTGACCGCATCTACTTTTGCAGGATCCACATGTATCCGTTTTTCATTAACAACGTGGCCAAGGAAATGCACTTCCCGAATCCAGAAATCACACTTAGAAAACTTCGCATACAGTTGTTCCTTTCTCAAAAGTTCCAAGATGAGTCGTAGGTGATGCTCGTGATCTTCCTTGTTCTTCGAGTAGACCAAGATGTCATCAATGAATACGATAACGAAATCATCGAGATATGGCTTACACATGCGGTTCATGAGATCCATGAAAACCGCTGGTGCATTAGTCAATCCAAACGGCATGACCAAAAACTCATAGTGTCCGTAGCGCGTTCGAAAAGCCGTCTTGGGAACATCCACCTCCCTAACCCTCACCTGGTGATATCCCGATCGTAAGTCGATCTTCGAATAGAAACTTGACCCTTGCAACTGATCAAACAAGTCGTCGATTCGTGGTAATGGATATCGGTTCTTAATGGTTACCTTGTTGAGCTCCCGATAATCAATGCACATACGGAATGCCCCGTCCTTCTTCTTTACAAACAGAACTGGGGCTCCCCAAGGCGAAGAACTGGGTCGAATGAAACCTCTATCCAATAATTCCTGTAGTTGATTGGATAGTTCCTGCAACTCCCCAGGTGCTAGCCGGTAAGGAGCTCGAGCAATTGGAGCCGCTCCCGGCGCAAGATCAACCTGAAATTCTACTTGACGGTGAGGAGGTAACCCTGGTAGCTCCTCTGGAAACACATCAGCGAATTCTCGCACCACTGGTAGATCCTCGATCTTTCTCTCTTCAGACTGAGCATTAGTAACTAATGCTAACATTGCAGGATACCCTTTTTGTAGATACTGCTGCGCATGCATGGCCGAGATAATACCAACCATCGTCCCACTACGATGTCCTTGAACTAATAATGACTCCCCATCGGGGAGAGGAATACGCACAACCTTCTCCTTACACAAAATTTCCGCTTGGTGCTTAGACAGCCAATCCATGCCTACCACTATATCGAAACTACCGAGCGTAACGGGAAGAAGGTCAATATCAAACACCTGACCCACGAGATCTAGTTTGCACCCGAAAAGGACATTCGAGGCCTCTATCGTCTTACCATCTGCTAGTTCTACTACTTGCTTAACTTCTAAAGGCGTTGGGGTTATCCCCAATCGTTGACTAAACTCTAGGGACACATAACTCCAATCGGCACCAGAATCAAATAACACAGAAGCAATATGATTGTTTACAGGAAACGTACCGGTGACAACATTGCCGTCATTCCTAGCATCCCCTGCCCCAAGTTGGAACACTCTGCCTCGGGCACCATTACCCCCATTGTTGCCATTGTTGTTGTTGTTCCCAGCATTATTGTTATTCGGGTGGTTGTTGTCGTTAGTGTTCTGGTTTAGCTGAGGGCAATCCCGCTTAAAGTGACCCTCGTCACCACACTGATAGCACCCCTTCCTGAAGCCCTGATTCTGCTGGGGTGGTTGTCCCTGCTGTCTCTGGTTCTGCTGGTTCTGTTGCTGCTGGTGTTTGGGCTGTGGGGCCCTACAATCCCTGGCCTCATGGCCCGCCTTACCACATCTGTTACATATCCGACCACACGGCCCGAAATGATGATAGCCACACTTGTTACACCGTGGCTTCCTCCCCGCATACTGACCCTGACTTTGGCTACCCCCTTGGCCTTGATTGACAGAAGATGACTGGCTGATGCTGCGGTTGTTGTTATTATCTGGTCTTTTCTGTGTCTGACTCGCGCTAGAGGCTTTATCATAGTCACTCCACTTCCTTTTGTTATCATTAGCGGACGCAGTGGCAGTGGGTGCAGCAGCAATAGTGGTTGAAACACGCGGTGGTAACGAGTTACTCTCTACCTCTTGATCCACAATCTTGTGGGTCAAACGAACAATCTGTGTCAAATCATTGAGATGGGCTGTAGTGACCAAACTCTTCACACGCGGAGGCAGTCCCTTGATGAATAACTCAATCCTCCAAGACATAGGCTGGGACAAGTTCGGGCACATGTCGGCCAGTTCATACGATCGCTTCACATACGCCTCGACTTCAGATCCTACCATCTTCAAGTCATAATACTCGCTTTCCAACTTCTGGACCTCATCCCGAGGACAATACTCCTCCCTGATTAGTTCTTTAAAGTCATCCCAAGTTGTGGCATTCGTTGCCTCGATGCCCAACAACTGCACCTGGGCATTCCACCAAGTTAGGGCACCATCCGCCAAGGTACCCGCAGCATATTTCACCCTGTCCCCAGCGGGACAGTTACATATAGCAAACACTGATTCTGCTTTCTCGAACCACCTTAGGAGTCCCACAGCCCCTTCAGTCCCGGTGAAGGTCTGTGGCTTGCAGTCCATGAACGTCTTAAATGTACAAGCAGGCTGGTTGTTGTGGGGTTGCGCGTGTTAACCTAAAGGACGAAAGGAAACACATTATAGGAGTGAAAAGACGTGTGCACGGTATAAGAGTAGAGAGTACTTGGTACATCCCGTACCAGCTTGATAGGCTGCTAAAGCCTCAGCCACACGGGTGTTGATTAGGTCAGTCAACTCAGCCTGAGTCATGTTGATGTTGCCACGTCCGTGTCCTCGTCCACTCATGATTCTATATATGGAGATGAACCGATTTAGGAATCAAAACGAGATGGAAGTCAAGTATCATACTGATATCTACGTACTACCAAGTTCACACATAGTAAGGCAGAACCCTTCTCACGCTCGATAAGCCTCACTGGGACTTGCATGCACCCCACGTTATTATTAAGTGCGCACCCATAATAATAAGGTGGTTTGCACGTTTATCTCAGTGCCTCTTAGCTTGCGCTCGAAGTTTCCCCCGTTCAAACAACACAACGGATGGTATCACAGGTTTATGATTCACATAAGTCGAAGAGTAGTGTCACACTATCAAGTCACTATGGTGTTTAATGTTTCATTTCATATATGTTGTGAGTGTGTGACTGCTAAGCAAGTAATGTATAAAGTGAGAGAGACGAACCTTGCAATCTGGAGCTGAGTGTCATGATCGATTTTCGAAGGTGTTCGGTTATAGTCTGGTTTTACAAAAACGTTTTAAAACCTAGTTCACTATAACCAGTGGCTCTGATACCAAACTGTAACACCCCCAAAAATACCACATGCGGGAACTCCGCGAGGCGTGTTACGCATCAGAGTCTGAGCCACCATTCACAATGAACCAACGATAAATATTTAAATAAAACATGTCGTTAAACACCAATAGAAAACGTCAAACATAATATTAATGCAAGAGTTGTATAGCGGAAGCATGTAGTAAATCGTTTAACAATTGTTTCATAATAATACTCAAAACCATTGTATCAAATATAAGTTAATCCAAGAGCCTCGATCCATGACCACTCCAGCACTCTAGATAGCAAGTCCATATCACGAATTCTAACGACCTGCAAGCATGCAGACAAGTGTGTGTCAGACGACGCTGGTGAGTTCAAAGTTTTGTTTACGTGTGATGTTACCAAATGTCTGTTAAGCCGATTCAACGTTATGATACGAGGTTGCTTATAACATGCTAGATACCCTAGGAAGTGTGCCCATATGTATCCGGGGAGTGTGCCCCTTAATAACCTGGAAGTGTCCAGACCCCAATGCCCCTAACCAAGCATTGGTAATGATGCCCAGATAATTAGTTCACGCCCGTCCTTACAGCCCGGTGTGAGGTGTCAAACCTAATAGCGCTATCAACTAAATACCTCGTTGCCTTCCCGGCAACACGGTAGATGTAAGGGGTCTTATAAGATAGATACTGAGTTCAATAACCAACATCCCAGTTAAACAGTTTACCCAGCATTCCTTCCAGGAACGTTTACCAGATGTCCCAAACCACCCGGACGCATGCTTAGAAAAGTGCAGTGAACTCACCTTGGTTTGCTCGGTAAGATACACAAAAGGTTCTTGAATTAAGGGTGGTCAACCACGTCCTAACAGGGTTACCATACAATTCAGGTTTGGTTCAAGTAATACACGTATGTTTCACACAAGTTAACACGTTACAAGTACGTAGATCATGGCAGCAATTTAACAGTCAATTAATTCAACTTGTGCGATTTGAAACAAGCCCAAAGAAATCGGCCCAACATGTTGTGTGATCCACAACATGTTGTGCGATCCAACCAAACCCGGCCCAACTACATAAGTAGTTCAATAGCATACCCGGCCCAAACACTAAACAGATAAGCCACTTGTACGGTTCATGCCTCTTGTGCGACTGGAAATCATATTGTGCGATTGGATTGGGTTGTGTGCTTGTGACTTGGGCTTTAAGGCCCAACGGTTAAACAGACATTAACACATGTACGATCCAGTAAACCTTTGTGCGAGTGAAAACACCTTGTGCGACTAGTAATATCTTGTGCGAACAGATCAGGTCTTGTATGACCTGATCTGGTGCGACCGGCTGACTTGTGTGATTGGGGCTCTTGTGCGATCAGAGCCCTTGTGCGATTGATTTATGATTTCCGGATATTATGCAATCGGTTACAACTAATTAAATGGTTTCCAAAATTATACCAATCAATCAACAGATAATCAATCTTCAATCATGCTAACTTTCGATCAAACAAGGCTACAATCTCTTAATCCATATGAACCCTAGTACCACACACATGAAAAATATTCATAACATATCATCATACTTCAATTACTTGATCACTAACATGAATACTATCCTAACATCACAACATCCATCCGAAAGATATCATATCACAGCCGATTACTATGTGTTCGGTTCTAATACTAGATCATGCAATCCAAATCGTATGAACACTATCAAACATGTAAGTCAAGTATACATAGAATCCGATTATCAAGAACACTATCCTTCCACAACATAAACAATCATATTAATCAGGAACCCTAGATCATCATGCAAGACTATTATAAACACACATCAAAACATCATCAACGAATAATCAAACACTAACCGGTTGAAAGAATCGATCCGGATCACGAGCTTCGGAGGGTGTTTGCCGTCGGGTTCGTGAGAGAGAAAATGAGAGGAAACTAGGGTTTTGTGTGTGTGTGTGGGTGTTTTTGCCAAATATAAAAAAGGTTGCAACCATTCTAAGTGTTATACGTGCAAGGGGTAGTGGGCCGAACCCAAGACCGGGTTGCCCCTTTGATCCGAGTGTGGTTTGTGCGGCCCAATCGGCCTTGTGCGATTGTTTGTGTGTTGTGAAGTTTGGGTTGCTGTTGTGCGATTCATTTCTTTCGTGTAAACACACACGCATTCACATATAATAAAACATAACATTCATACATTCATTCAATTAACATAGTTCACGTAAGCACGTAACGTTACACAAAGTAGATTCGAATTACGTGTTGTCACAAACGCCAAGTGAAGGTCAATGATACTGAAAGTTTTCCACATGAAATATCTCGGTTGGTCGAAAAGAAGTTGGCTTTTAAAATTGAAGTTTCTGATTACAACCTTAATCGTGACTACCACGTTTACACTATCCAAAAAGTATGTGATGATCCGGACATAATTGCTGAATTGGTTGCTGGTAATGGTAATGCTCTTAAGGTTGCTGATGAGGTAAGACTTTTTGGATATCTTATACCGATTTATTTTTGGTTTCCAATTTTTGCAGTTTAAATATCTTAGTTGAATTCTCTTTTGCTAATATTTTGATATTAAGTTAGTCAAGAAGGTTCAGAATTCAAAGCCGTTCAATTATCTGAATCCTCACAGATGGCCGGTGGTGCTTTTTCAAAGGTGAATATGGATTCTATAGTTTCCTTTTCGCCTGTCTATAGATTATATTACCTTATTTGATAACTTAGTAGTTGTTTTGTGATTTAATTCAAGGATGTTGTATCTGTTACAGCCGACTCTTTCGTTGTCAAAGCCGAGAAGGATTCGGGCACCAATCCCAATGGTAAACGTTCGGTGCAGGAGGTGGAATGCCAAAAATGTTGGGGAACTATCTTCTAACAACAAAAAGAATCGGAAGAAGTCATTAGGCTTAACACTTAGCTCCTTTCACATCTTTATATTTTGATGTTTAAGCGAATCTATGTTTTTGATATGTACTTAAGTATGTGTTTGTTTGAAGTTGGGTTGTCGTTGGTAAGTGTTAACCTACTGAAACAGTTGTTATGTATGTGTCAAATGTTGGTAATTTATGAATATGGAAGATGTGGTAAACCATTATGTGGTTTACTTTTTTGTATTATAAACTATGTTTTCTGCTGGGCATTATAATCTTTGCTTATAATGTGTGTTTTGATTTGTGCAATATAGTATATGAGATGTGTATATTAGTATGTCGTAGTCTAAATTCTACTTTTTTTAATATAATGTTTGAATATGTGTTTACTTTGTAACCGCATCACAAAGAAATTGTTAATATCCACAAATTATGTCAAAGAAGTTATATTATTTGAGTTCTTGTCAGTTTTCGTTATGATAAGATATAATTCATACATATTAGCCTACCCTTTTATAAACTAATGTAGGAACCAATAGATTGACGAAACCAAGACAAGGACAGTTAAAAAATATGTAGTATTTAAATCCATATAAGTTTCTTCATGCACATAAATTATGGGACAATGTGACTCGGTAAAAATGTATCATAAACTTCAACTCCAAATATAAATCGGGTGGATCGCGTTATAGTAACTTCATTGTCGGAACCAATAGATTGGTAAAACCAAGACAAGGATGATTAAAAAATATGCAGTATTTAAATCCATATAAATTGCGTCGTTTCAATTTAAGTTACTTATACGTTTTATACAAAAACCAGTATGTAAGGTAACTAACAAATAAAATCATTACAAAATAAAATCAACCAAAGGCCCCCAAATTGGGCTGCATTTTGCAATTAAATGCAAAAAGGTTTCAATAATTTTGGCCCATAAGTTGTGAACCATAAAATCATTGCAAAAGCCCACAACTTGAATCAGGTTTCTTAAATCACAAACTCGTTACCTCGGCTATGCTTATACCTTCTATCCCGCCTGAATCAAAGTCAAGAACAGAAATCAGCGCCAAAAACTCAAGTTAGAATTGAACACCCTCTCACTTTGGAAGCAATCGATGAACACGTAATGGTAGGTTTTTCTATTGCATTTGTTTAAATCTATTCTGAAGATATGCACCATAGATTTGTCTGCGTTGATTCTTTTATTTAGTTAGGTTTTAAATGGGGATGTTCAATCACCACTAGCTGTTAGAAAAAATGATTTTTTTGACAGTGATTACAATAATCACCTGTAGCTAGCCCTAAATAACACATATTGTCCCAATTCATATGTACAGTTATGGAGAGTAATAAGAATTTTATACCAAGAGATAGAGAGTATCTTCCACAGTGCAGTACCCAATAGTCCAAAGATTCAAGGAAGATAAGAAAGTCTATCCTGAATAAGCGTAGAAACAGTGGTGTGGTTCACTTTGTGCAGAAACCTCCTATTATTGATACACTTACAGCCAATGTTACTATTACTACGAACGATAATGGAGGTATGTTTTTTATGGTCATTTTTCCATAATAATAATACATATATATATATATAATGTTATATTAGCTGAAACTTATTTCTTATATATACCAACCAGTATCATCAAAAGGTGTCTATGAAGCCTCAACTCTACATTACACGCCATCCACCGTAAATCAGAATCAAAGTGTAATGTCGACTGTATCCTCTTTTAAAAATATGGGTAAACAACTCTACTTCTACTTTTCTGATTATCTTACATACTGGTTGTTGTTGTTTATTTAATATGTGTATGTAAAAAATATAAAAAATGTAAGTGTTTGTAGCTGGAATTAACCAAATCTCGTCATGGACAGCATGTCACACGCCTGCCAATTTAGATCGAACACGTGTTAGTACGGTTGCTCTGACTTCATCCAGTCTTGGTAAGGTTATAAATCGTACTTTTTAAGGTATACTATCAGATTTGACCTTGTCACTTTGTTTCAATTTTAGGACAATCCGAAGATGCTAATTATGGTGTTCATGACTCTAGAAAGAGGAAACAAAGATTCAAAACCATGGATATAAGTAAATTTGATTTATCTATTGTAGCTGATGAAAGGAGGACATTTTCAATGGTCACACCGCTTGAATCGTCAAATCATATTGAGAGCAGCCCATTAACAAATATTACAAACTGTATGCCGTATAGACTTTCTTAAATTGAGAATTGTTATTACTGTTAATCATTCATTGAATGTTGATGGAAGTTTTATAACATTTGTAAATTTTTTCTTGCAAGTGGATCACGTTACAGTAAGGTCCCGTCGAAGTGATATTCTAACTCCTTGGAATCTTGATATTAGATCCTCTCGACAGTTGCCAAAGTGTTCTGTAGTAGACATTAACGGTATGTGGTTTACTTTTAACGCAAAACTAAATATAGGTTTCCGATTCACTATATTTGACTAATGTATTGCTTATCCTCCTACCCGTTGCAACCGATGTTAATGGTCATTTCCAAAATGAAACGGCAAGAAAAGAAAACTCCTACCCTGGTGAAAGGTCTAACTTTGATGATTCCAATTCCTCTGATTGTTTACCATCTTCTATCGTAAAAAAGATTTACAGAATTGCAAGAGGTACATACCCTCTTATAACCTATCGAAGTATGTTTCCAGATAACACTTTAATATCCTAATATTTCTCTTATATAATCATCTTTTTTATGTGTCTATATAATTTTGTGGAATACGTTGATCATGGATATGCTATTTTTGTATGTTCTAACTGTCATGCAATGCTTTGGAAAGATGAAATGCTTAGGGGGAATTTGGATTCTAAGAAATCGGCTTTTTCTCTTTGTTGTTCGAACAGAGACGTTGAATTGCCTCCCTCACCTGTGCCTCCTCCATTGCTCCAAAGGTTTTACAACAAAGTAACTCCTGAAAGCCGCAATTTCATGAATAATATTCGAGCATATAACATGATGTTTTCCTTCACATCCCTTGGTGGCAAGGTTTCTAAAAGTATTCAAAATACCAAAGGTCCTTATGTTTTCAGATTACAAGGACAAAATTACCATCGCATTGGTAGTCTGCTTTCGAATGACGGTGAAGAGCCCAAATTTTCACAGCTTTATATTTATGATGCCCAAAACGAGGATTTTAACCGTCAAAAGGCTGTAAGGTAAATTAAGCATTCACTAAATACTGGTTCTGTTATCTGTTTTATATATATCCCCAATATATAATAGTGTAATTTTTTACACAGTGTCGATGTAGGTTTGAAGACAAGCACTAAACAAACCTTGATCTTGCCATCATATCTAGTCTTAAAAAAATGTTGGATTCTTGCAATCCACTTGTGAAGTCATTTAGAATGGTACGAGATTGTTTTAAAGAAACCGATTGACAAAATGTAAGACTTAAGCTCATTGGGACAAGGGATAAGGATGGTAGAATTTTTAACTTGCCCACTGCTGAAGAAATTGCTGCATTAATAATTGGTGATTTTGATGGAGCATTTAATAAAAGGGATATCATAGTTCAAAAAAATAGACGGTCTTAAGAGAATTAGTGAGATTCATCCCTCTTATCTTGCATTGCAATATCCACTTATCTTCCCATATGCAGAAGATGGATTTAGACTTGGTATTAAACATCGAAGTGTTTAAGTTGATTATGATATACTTAGAACCAGCGCCACAATGAGAGAATTTTTTAGTTACAGAGTACAAGACAGACCCAACCAATTTTCGTTGTTACTCAATGCCAAAAAGCTATTCCAACAGTTTTTGGTGGATGCGTATACAATGATAGAATCTGCACGGTTAGCTTACATAAAGACACAACAACCGAAACTTAGAAGTCAAACCTTTAAGAATTTAAATGAAAGTGTTGAAAGTGGAGAAAGCGATGCGTCAAATTGTGGAAAACGAATTTTGTTACCTTCATCATTTATCGGCGGATCGAGATATATGATGCAAAAGTACCTAGATGCTATGGCAATCTGCAAAGTTGTAGGATATCCAGATCTCTTCATAACAGTCACTTGTAATCCCAATTGGCCTGAGATAGGTGTCTAAAAGACAAAGGGCTGAACCCTCAAGATAGACCGGATACGTTTGTAGTTCCGTACAATGCTATGCTACTCAAAAAGTATCAGTGTCACATAAATGTTGAGTGGTGTAACCAAATAGGATCCATCAAATATTTTTTCAAATACATTAATAAGGGTCCGGATAGAGTGACACCTTCTGTTTACCAAAGTAACACAACTGCTAATGTGAACCATCAAAACGAGTAAATGACAAATAATCAAAATCTGTCAAAGAAAACAGAAGTAGATGAAGTTAAAGCATATCTTGATTGTAGATATATTTCAGCGTGTGAAGCTGCCTGGAGAATCTTCAAGTTTGACATACACTATCGATTTCCAGCTGTTGAAATATTGCCATTTCATTGCGAAGATGGTTAGGCTATTGCTTATGACGATCATTCAAACTTGTGTGATGTGGTCAGTAACCCAACTGTGAAAATATCTATGTTCACAGAATGGATGAAATGTAACCAAACGGATGCATTTGCTAGAACATTGAAGTATATAGACTTCCCCAGATACTTTGTATGGATACGCAAAGAACGAAAGTGGATACGTAGAAAAAGACCTTTTGGTGCAGTTGGTAGGATACATTATGTACCTCTGTCACTTGGTGATTGTTATTTCTTGAGAATTTTATTGAATCATGTTATAGGACCAATGAGTTTTGATGATATAAAAACAGTTGATGGAAAAATTTATGATACCTTTAAAGATGCATGCTTCGCTCGAGGCCTGTTGGACGATGATAATGAGTATATAATTGCCATGACGAAAGCAAGCACATGGTCCACTTCTGATTTCTTGCGTACATTTTTTGTAATGCTGTTGATGTCAAACTCCATTTCTAGGCTCGGTCATTTCTGGACACAAACAAAATCTCTATTGTTTGAAGACATATTATATCAGCAACGGAGGATTACTGGTATTCCTGGTAATTTTAAAACTTTAAATAAATTCTTAGATTCCATCTTACTCTAATGAAATATTTATAAAATCTAATTACCAAACATCTGTTTTATTTTTTAGATTTGGTTCTTCCAGAGGAAGAGATTGAAAACATTTGCTTATCACATATCCATAAATTGTTAATTGCTTATGGGAGTACGTTAAGCATCTTTTCTGGCATGCCAAATGTTCCTGACAACTACATTTCAGCATTGAACAATCAAATGATAATAAAAGAACTTTCGTATGATCGGGCTAGCTTAAAAAAGGAACTTGCAGCTTCCTTAAAATGTTTAACTGATGAACAACGAAAAGTGTATCAAACCATCATGAATGCAGTTGCTAAAGGAACTGGAGGTGTTTTCTTTCTATATGGTTACGGTGGAACTGGTAAAACATTTCTCTGGAAAACATTTGCAGCTGCGTTATGTTCCAAAGGTGAAGTTGTCTTGAATGTTGCATCCAGTGGTATTGCATCACTTCTATTAGATGGCGGTAGAACGGCACATTCCAGGTTTGTAATTCCGATAAACGTTAACGAGGATTCCATATGCTCTATAGAACCGAACAGTGAGCTAGGAGGCTTAGTAAAAGAAACTAAGATGATAATCTGGGATGAAGCGCCAATGACACATAAGCATTGTTTTGAAGCTCTGGATAGAACAATGAGAGATATAGCCCGTTCCAGTAATCCGTCCTTGCAGATCAAGCCTTTTGGTGGAAAAATTGTTCTTTTTGGTGGTGATTTTAGACAAATCCTTCCAGTCATTCCAAAAGGTACCAGAAGCATGATTGTAAATTCTTCATTGAATTCTTCTTATATATGGCAGGATTGTCAGTTACTCAAGCTAACTTAAAACATGAGGTTAAAAGTCGGTACCAAACCAAGTAATCTTCACGAGACCAAGGAATTTGCTGAATGGATTTTACAGCTTGGTGATGGTCTACTTGGTGATCCAAATGATGGAGAGGTGGAAAATGAAATTCCAGATGATATACTTATACTCGATCAAGTCAATCCTATATCTTCATTGATCTCATTCACATATCCGGATATGCAAAACTTTTTGTGCGATTCAAATTATTTCCAACAAAGAGCCATTCTTGCACCCACAAATGAAGTTGTTGATTCAATAAATACACAACTGTTAAATAGTATGGCTGGTGAAGAGAAGATATATCTCAGTTCGGATACTTTATGTGAGTCTGAGGAACAAACCGACCTTAACATGGCATTGTGTCCTCCGGATGTGTTAAACAAATTGCATCTGTCAGGATTACCTAACCATAAATTGGTTCTCAAAGTTGGAGCTCTGGTAATGTTACTTAGAAACATTGATCAAACAAATGGTTTGTGTAACGGTACACGACTTCAAGTAACAAAACTTGGAAAACTTGTAATCGAAGCAAAGATTATTACCGGAAATAATATAGGTCATCATACTTTGATTTCAAGATTGAAAATGACACCGCCCGATAAAAAATTACCGGTGAAAATTGCACGAAGACAGTTCCCACTATCTCTATGCTTTGCAATGACCATCAACAAAAGCCAGGGACAATCACTTGAACGTGTAGGCCTATATCTTCCACGTCCGGTTTTCAGTCACGGACAACTATACGTTGCTGTATCTCGAGTAAAGAACAGGAGGGGTTTGAAGATCCTGGTATGTGATAGGGGAAAACAAGTGTGTAAAACCACGACTAATGTGGTCTACAAAGAAGTTCTACAAAATCTATAGTCGTTGTAGAAATAGCGTTTTAGACAAAAGTCTTTTCATGTATGAAGTAATGTGGTATGATCTTTTGAACATCCTATGAACGTGTTCCTTTTATCTAATAATCATGGATGTTATTTTAGTGTATTGTTTAAAAAATAGTATACATGTTTAAAAATTGATAGCTTTAACTATTATAAAACAATCAAAGGCAAATAAGAATAACATATATATAAAAGACAAGGAATAACTAATGCAAGTAATACTTTCAACCGTTAGTCATTAGGAACAACTACATGTTCTTAATACATAGTCTGCAGTGTTTCAGTAACATATGCAACCAAAAACTTATCTGTACATACACCCTTCGTACCACCAGGGTCAAAACTATCAACTATTACAAAAGACTTTTAACCAAACAAACAACCACAAACAAAAACATTGTTTCCATACATCAAAACATTATCCGCAGAGGCCCCACAACCATTCAGTCCAACAAGAAAATACCTTTACCCTTGACGAACTTAAGGGTAAACTCTTCACAAGGAACCATCTTTTTATCCTTCACAAACTGTTTCATGTCTTGTATATAAAACCTCGGTTGACCATCAGAAAACTCGATACCAATTCGAACATCCCAAACATTACCAGCAGCATCTACAATCTTTAAACTCCTCTTCCTATCCAAGCCAAGTTTTTTAGCGAGAGGTTTACGAATGCGCTGTAACAAACAACAAATAATGTTAACAAAGATAGTATTATAATATGGTTAATACATCCTAAGGCCCTGTTAGTACTTTTTGGTTACAGAAACTTACAAAATGATTGTCCACACGGAAACCTACTGGTATAGTTTCGTCGTTCGGGGTTACAGGGAGCATATCGGCTTCATTGCCCTCAGTCATGTCATCCACATCTTCACCATCAGAAATACTGATAACCTCTTCTACGACTTCTTCCTTAATAGCAGCATATAATTCCGGTGGCAACACTAAATCAGCATTCTTGGAACAATTGAAAACGGACATATCAAAAGTATGAAGATCAATCATTTCAAACACAAGCAGATGCTCAACACTTATTGACAACTTCCTCTTAATCCGATCCCATCCAGTTGTTATGTAAAGCTGATTGTCAATCGCATTCGTTCGAACAAATAATTTATGCTTCCAGGACCTCTAATAAGAACCGGATAGTTTGGAATGGTATTGTCCATCTTGTGATGTACAAATAAACGATTGATATGCTACAACGAGAAAAAAATAAATATTAGTAATTTCATATACTAACAACCAATAAATAACAAACCATAATAAATATAATGAATCCAGATTCTGAACTACATACCATAGCATCACGTTTACCAAAAGCGCCATTGGGTCTGTAGTAAAAATAATCAGATGGAGCAAATGCAATATTGTCATAGAAATAAAATATCTGGAAACTTTCTACTGCTTCTTCATACTGAAAAACGAGCCACGATCCAGATTGTAGTTTCAAAGTTTCAACTACGGAACACCACCCATTGTAGAAATAATAGAAGTTTCCTAAATCATATACCTTGACTTCAAACAACACCTGGCCATTAGTTGTCCGCACTTTGACAAAGCCAACTAGATAGTTAAACTCTTTAATCCATTGTTTATATTTTTTTGGCAGAACCCATGTATAAATAAATTAAAATCTGAAACCGTCTAATATGATATTATAAAGAAAACTAAATTCGCCATAATCGAGATTAAAATACTAACCAAACATTTCCTTCGGTTGTCGTCCATGTAACAAGCAAACCCATACATCCTTCTAACTTTGAACTATCATAGAAAATACTATGAATATCTAAATTAATAAATAACATAATAAAATGTCAAAAGGTTATTCTATATATCTAAATTAAAAAGAGTATAACTAATAGACTAAAACAGTAGATAACGTACAAAAGTTTTCTACATAATGATAACAATACAAACAAAGACTTGAAAACACAAATGTATCATCTAAACTACCATAGTGCAAACCACAACGAATAATTTCACACCAGAATTTATAATAATTCGTTAAGACAATTGGAGTATCATTTAATATGATCAACAAGAATGTGAAAGACCAAAACTGATCAATAATTTCTATAACATAAGTAATCAGGATATGAACATACATAACATGTGAAAGACCCAAAATATTATAACTCAATCTGTGGAAGACTAAAATTATATATCTAATCTTTTTCAATGTCAAGAACACCAACTAGAACTATACTAAACATCATAATCTTACAAAATCTTTATACAAAAACTGATAAACATTCATTTTTAACATAGCCCTAAATGAGGTGAAATAAAATAATTTGTCAAATACTAAAAGTGTAAACCTCAATCGAACATCAATACAAATATACATATGAAAAATAGAAGTATAACACATCAACATACACAAATCTCATCACAAATTATAGTTCATATAGAACAAACGACTGATCAAAGATCAAACATACAAGCGTGGTATAATAAATTACATGAAGAAAAGATTTCAAAAGAAGAAACTGTCATCAATACTTTTTAGATTACCTTTTGATGATGTCACAAAGATCTTGAAGAGTCCCTGTCGTTTCGTTGTCACAATTTGAATTACAAAGATGTAAATGACCGATTAGGATTTAGGGCTATCACCGTATTTCATATAAGGATTCTAATGGGCCTTGAAACTGTGACCCATTCTTAAGATTAATTGGATCAAATATATGGGCCTTTATTGAATTGTTTAATAACATTTGGTTATTTAAACCCCAAATTGAATAGTCCATTTAACTAGGTCATGCTGAATTGTACAATAACATTGGGCCTTTACTGAATTGTACACTAACAATGTGTCAAAAAAATTAAGGTCATGTTTTAATTATTAGACAACATAAAATTAGGTCATGCTTTCATTTTAGACAACATATTATCAATTACTTAGCTTATTTCTATATCAAACCTGAACTAATAATTTTTTCGTAACATAGTAATGAATTTTTTATGTCCTAACACATACTGTCTTTAACATTGTTTAATAAAAATATGTAACTAAACGCAAACAATTTAAATGATATATTATAATTTGTTTTTTAGTATTTGATTTCGATCGTTATTAAACCTACCCGTGCGTTCACACAGGTCTTACTACTAGCTATTATATAAAAGATAGAGTTAATTACACAAATGGGTCCTGTGGTTTATACCTAATTTCACCTTTGGGTACTAACTTTTTATTTTAACAAATTTAGGTTCTATGGTTTCAATTTTGTAACACATTTGGGTACTAACACCAAAATTAGTTAATTAATGACTAAAATACCCTTGCATTTTTTTAAGTTTATCAATGTAACACATTTGGGTACTAACACCTAATTTTATTTAAGTTTAAATCAATTTTACAAAATCTATTTATTTTTTTATTTTCATCTTTTTATTATATCTCTTAATTAACATAAAGTCTATTTATTTTTTTTATTTTCATATTTTTATTAAATTTCTTATTTAACATAAAATCTACTTGTTACACCAATATTTTTTTAAATAGATTTTTTAAATAAAATCTACTAGCTATATAGTTTTATGTAAATTAAATTTCTTACTAGTTTTAAATAATGTAAACCTTACTCGTTTTGAATTTTGGATATATATGATTGATAATAATAATAATAATAATAATAATAATAATAATAATAATAATAATAATAATAATAATAATAATAATAATAATAATAATAATAATAAATATCTTTCATGTAAAAAAAATTAAGCCATTTTTAACTCTTTTTTTGTTTATTTACATTTTACAATTTTAGAAAGATATTTAATTTATATAAAATCTACTAGTTGCACCAATAAAATCTACTAGCTATATAGTTTTATGTAAATTAAATATCTATTTTAGAAAACAAAAAGAGTTAAAAAAAGGTTTAAATTTTTTTGTTTTATCTAAAATACCTAGCTATATAGTTTTATGTAAATTAAATATATTTCTAAAATAGTAAAATGTAAATGAACAAAAAAACGAGTTAAAAAAGGCTTAAATCTTTTTACATGAAAGATATTTATTATTATCAATCATTTCAATCCAAAATTGAAAACGAAAATTTAATTTACGTAAAACTATATAGCTAGTAGATTTTATTTAAAAAATATATTTAAAAAAATACTGGTGCAACAAGTAGATTTTATGTTAAATAAGAAATTTAATAAAAATATGAAAATAAAAAAAATAAATAGAGTTTATGTTAATTAAGATATATAATAAAATAATGAAAATAAAAAAATAAATAGATTTTGTAAAATTGATTTAAACTTAAATAAAATTAGGTGTTAGTACCCAAATGTGTTACATTGATAAACTTAAAAAAATACAAGGGTATTTTAGTCATTAATTAACTAATTTTGGTGTTAGTACCCAAAGGTGTTACAAAATTGAAACCATAGAACCTAAACCTGTTAAAAAAGAAGTTAGTACCCAAAAGCGAAATTATGTATAAACCACAGGACCCATTTGTGTAATTAACTCTAAAAGATAAAAATATAATGCTTAATAATTTATATATATATTTGGGTTTACACTGATAAATAATTTCACACTTTCCACCAGTGCCGCCATAACCACCTTCCACCACCGCCGGTATCACCATCTTCCACAACCGCCAGCATCACTACCTTCCACCACCATAAACCACTGACACCAACACCACCTCAACCATGGTCGCCATATCAGACCACCAACACAACCTCAATCAGCGTCTCCACCACATCCTCAACCACCGGAACCAACACCGTCGCCTACTCGCCTTCACCATCCTTAACCACCGCCGCCATCCCCAAATCAAAACCCTAACTAAAACCCACCGTTGTTCCCCACAATCAAAACCCAACATTGTTCACCTTCCACAATCCATCTGCGAAACACTAACCCCCATCTTCTGTATCGAACCCAATTTCCACACCCCCTGTTTCGGATCACCATCAACCCTCAACCCACTAACCATAGAAGAAAGCCCCTTACAAATGAACCCTAATTTGTTCTCATTCCAACTGACAACGATGTGCTTAATTATCTACATCTGGATCGAAACCATGTTACCAGGTGTTGGTGATGGTGGTGGGTTACTGGTGGGTAGGCTGTGGCGAGGGGTGTGGCAAGATATGATGGCGGCGTTTGGTGGAGTTGATGGGGGTAATGTCTGATGTTGGTGACGGTGAATATTGAGAGAGAGAGAGAGAGAGAGAGAGAGAGATGGAGACATGAGAGAGAGAGATGGGTTGTGAAACGTGGGGATGGTGGTGGTGGTGAGTGGTGGTGAACGACGGTGGCAGTGGTGCATAATGGTGATTGTTATGGTGGATGAGAGAGAGAGACGGGAGAGAGTGAGAGATGAGTTGTCTGACTATCTTTTTCTTCTAAGAAAACAATATATATATATATATATAAATCTTATATAAATGATTAAAAGAAAAAAAATTATAAAAATGGTTTTGGATGAAAATGGCAATTTAGAAACCTTTTTTGTAAATGCCAAAAATACCCCTGGTTATAACCAGATTTTCAGACTGAGTTAGGGTATGTGATCAAAATAGCAACAAAAGGGAAAAATCAGGGACCCAAAGGCGAAAAAAACTATTTGGACTAAAATGGCAAAATTAGACAAACCTCAGGGACTAAAATGGCAATTAACTCTATATTTGACTAAAATCATTTAAAGTAATGTTTCCTATTTTATTTATATTTTTTTATAAAATTAAATGGATATGAAGTTTAGTCATTTTAGTAAAATAAACTTTTTAACTTAATCCAAATAATAAACCAAATAATAATATGCTAGTAAAATAAATAATATGC
Organism: Helianthus annuus; assembly: GCF_002127325.2. Classification (NCBI taxonomy): domain Eukaryota; kingdom Viridiplantae; phylum Streptophyta; class Magnoliopsida; order Asterales; family Asteraceae; genus Helianthus; species Helianthus annuus. The sequence goes on along the minus strand of NC_035444.2, from coordinate 33,030,658 downwards.
TAGTAAAATAAACTTTTTAACTTAATCCAAATAATAAACCAAGTTAAGATTTATAAAAACAACTAAAACAAATTTGAGATTTAGGAATATAACAATTTTGTAAGTTGAAAGAAATATGGGGCTTTGGTTTCGTATGATAAAACGAACAAATAACACGTAATATTCGTACCGGTTTGCGATATTATGTACAAGAATTGCATCGCCGGAGTTCCGATATGCCGACGCAGCTCCAATCAGTTGTAGAGACGAAATTGGTTGTAAAATTATGTGGGAATGAGGTCGCATCGGTTCAAGAGTCATGTATTTATACTCGAATTGAAAATATAACAGATCGAGAGGATAATGGGAGTTTCGGAGTTAAACGGGTTAGTGGATAAGCAAAATTTGCAGTTTATACGTGACACAAACGAGTTGTTAGTTTTGATTATGATGGAGATAAACATTAACGAAAAAAATAAGTTAAATGGATAATTTTTACGGATCTGATATGGCCGGAGTTCGATGACATTGCCGGAGAAGACCCCCTGAAAGTCGGGCTTTCTTTTTGTTTGATTTAACAAGTTTGGTTAATTAACACATATAGTCCCTACGGTTTCTAAGTTTTACGAAATGACTAAAAATTTAATTAATAAAGGGCATCTTAGTCATTTTAGTAAGACTTAACAAAAAAAGTTAACAAGGTTTGTCCTTAGTACTCAACATTGTGACAAAGTTTGACTTTAGTACTCAACATTGTGACAAATTAGAATGTTAATACCTGATTTTGTAATAAAAAAACTACTAGTACCCGACATTGAAATTTGGAAGAAACCAAAAGGACTAACGGTGTAATTATTTCTTTAGAAAAATATGAAATGTTACATAGAGTTTGTAATATAATAGGTTGAATTTATTCTGAATATGTCTTTTTAAACTATGGAATGATATTTTATACTATTGAATTTTGAAAATGATGCATTAAAATTTCTTTTTAAATTCAAGCCTAACCGAAACTAGCTAGGTTGGTTAAAAACCAAGTCGAGCTCGAACTACGATTTTCAATTCGGTTTCAAATCTGAGCCAAGCCGAACCAATTCGGTTTATAATCAAGCCAAGCCCAAGCTTACCCTGACTCGACTCGCTTCAGCTCATAAACAACCTTATCCATGGTTACTTTTAGCTTCTAAGACCATGTGTACTGGGGCAATATCATAATGCCCCTCCCTTGGGCATAAACAAACACGTGACATAACGGGCATTATGGGAGGTGAAGTTTAAAAGTGGTGTATTGGTATAATGTCTCATTCAATCATTACCCCATTATTTATTTTTAATTTCTTTTTTTAAAGAAAATTAAAATAAATAATATTTCATTAACTAAAAAAATACATTAACACTAATTAAAATACGTACTAAAAAACAAAGACAACACATTTAAAAGTATTAAAAACATACAATGGTTAAAAAGAGAGAAGAGTGTATAAAAATGGGTTGAGTTGAGGTTTAAATAGGTGAAAAATTAATTAAAATTGAAAATTAATTTTTTATACGATTGCTCAACAATAACATTTCGAAAATCACACCATCAACCGGCGTTTTAACCAAAACGCCCAACCCAAAAATTAGAAGATAACGCCTATGGGGGCGGTGGTTAGAACATTTTGAGGCGTGTTTGGGAAAAAAAAAAAAAAAAAAGCCCTACTCATAGACCACTACGGGTGGTCCAATGTTTAGGTGCTATATATAAATGATGCTATATGTATTAATTGGTTTTGGCATTGTATTAAGAAGTCACGTCATTGTTGAGAAAAGATGATAAAATACAAAAACAAAAACAAAGATGATCGATTTTCCTTTTTTTCAAGGAGTTTAATAATTATCATGTTTTGCTTATCTCGTAGACTTGAATAAACGATGAATTAGTTTTACATCCCGAAATTCTTTTAAAAATACGAATACATTCCAACAAGTTAAATCGCAATGCAACAAGAAGACATAAAATCATCACGTAACTGATGCGGAAGGTTATTTACGTAATTGGGTTTGTAACATGCAAACGTAAGCTATGAGGTAAAGCATTGAGGTAAATTAACAATATTGACACCTCTCTTATATGGTCTTTAAAATAAGTAGATATACTTTTTTTCTTATTCCTAAGAAAAAAAAGGAAATGTAGCCTAACGATACCAATTGCTTTGTAAAGGTGTTACTGTCAATTAAGTGGTTGATTAAGTGAGCCATTGAGGTTCTGATCCTATAGCGAACATTAATGTAGATTTATAAATATGTTTACGAGATGTGTGAGTTAGTCGTTTAAAAAAATGTTCGTTAAGATGCCTCACAAGGTCTCTTTCATTACTCTTAATTTTACACACAAGTCCCCTAGTAACTAGCCAAACCTCACACTAGATCACCATGAAAAGAAAAGTTATGACAAAAACGTTGTTGACTGATCAGCTATAAGCCGTCTCAAAGCTACATCTAGTTCCAGTTATACATTGTTGAGATGGATGTCTATATTGTCATGAATGTTGAAACACAAAGATGGGGCTTAGGGAAACATAACTAAAAGATATGGATGTAGCTGATAAGATGTTCTAACGTGTATTAGATATACTTTTTATTCAGTTACAAGCTTAAAAAAGGTTATCCAACTAATTTTTTGTGCCGGATGTTTAACTTAGTTCAGAATATATGCAAGTCAAATTTACACGTCTATATATATATCTATACTATATTAATAAGCATATCCAAAGGATTTCTTAAGGTCATTTAAATTTCCTTAAAACACCCTTAAAGCATGATGTACAAGTCTTTTAAGCACCATAAAACATCACTTTCCACTTATACCCTTACTTCACTCAAGCCTTTTAGTACAATAATACACTTCACACGGATCACAATCTCTACCGTTCATTTTTATACATGGATTATAATCTGGACCATTCATTTTGAAAACCTTGTTCATTGTGAAAGATAATCAGAGGGAGAGAGAAAACACAAATCAAAGATGGATCTGACCGCCCCTTTCCTTTTCGTTCTCTCTCTCTTACTCAAAGATTAAGATTTTAGATCTGGATCTGGATCTATTGTTCCCGAGGATCTGGACACCTTCCCTAAGATAGTTGAAGATGGATCCCTAGCCGTCGCATCTGGTGAAGATGGTGGTGATTTCAACTATCTGTGATCTTATGCTTCAATTTCTCTTTTGGTGGTTTATCATTGATCATCCCATTTCTTTCTTCAGAACACAGAAGAGAGAGAGAGATAGAAAGATACATCTGGAGTTAGAGAGAGAAAAGAGGACAAGAGGAGAGAGAGAACGATGATGGCAGCTGTTAGGGTTCCGGCGGCCGTGAAACCGACTTTTCATTTTTCTGGTCTGGTGAATCAGGTAAAAGTCTATACCTATATTTGATTTTCTTAGTAAATCAATATCAATTAAGTCTTGATCCTTAACTTTGTGTCATTTATCTGACGAAGCTAGGGTTTAGGCCACTTTATCATTTTTTATTTTGTTAAAAACTTGTCGTTGTCTGTGTTTTCATGGTGAATATTGTTATTATGTTAATGTTTGTTCTCGGTTGTATTTAAATTTTGATGAACTTATGATGTGGTTGTGTTTAGGAGAGCAAATTCTTGAAGTATTTAGGATTTATGTGGAACACATTATCATGGGTTATGGAAGCTGCTGCTATTATGGCGATTGACATTGCAAATTGAGGAGTAAAAAATAAGAACCCTAATTTAATACATGATTTTATTAAAATTACTGTTTTCTCCTCTGTAAAACCTTGATTGAATTCAAAATGTTGTAGGGAAAGCCGCCTGATTGGCAGTCTTTTGTGGGTATTATCACTCTGCTCATAATCAATAACAAAGTTAGTTTCATTGAAGCAAAGAACGCTGGTAATGTAGCAGCTCGCAAGGCCAGTCTTGCCCAGGTATCCTATCCTTTGTTCTTCATAACATAAAAATTGCGCACATGGTTAAATCGGGCAATTGCGATTGCTACTAGGGTTCATATGTTCTTTAGGAGAATTGCTTATCTTGTTGATAGCACAAATCAAGCTGGTCACTTTCAAAAACTAAACATGAAAAAGAATCAAACCAATTATTTTGTTTCATTGGTGTACGTTTTGAATCTTGCACACAACAAGACATTTATCCTTCTAAGATACAAGGTACAAATGATCAATTGTATAGAGCAGCTTCGATATTATTAGATTTTTGTTGTTGGTTTTATGTGCAGGAATTCTTAAACCTAACTAAAGCACATTTTTTTTTTTGAATCTTGTAGTGGTTGGGCAAATCTCCTGTCTGAACTGTTAAGTGATGTGATAAAGAGATTAGAAGCGAGTGAAAGTACATGGCCCGCGCGAAAAATTGTTGTTGCGTGTGCCGCAGTGTGTAGATCATGGAGAGAATGTGCAAAGAAATTGTTGATTCCACTGAATCTTCAGAGAAGATTACATTTCCAATCGCTTTGAAACAGGTAGATTGTTAATTAATCAGATGGTTTTGACTGTAGGGGTATGCATGGATGTTTGGTTTGGTCCGGTTTGGTTATGGGTTAAATTTCGAATTTGAATAAATTCGATTTAATTCGGATTCTTTAAAACGCAATTCGTATTCGATTAAAATTTCGAATTTGAATAAATTCGATTTAATTCAGATTCTTTAAAACATGTAAAAAACTATCAAAATAAAACATAAATTTTAAAACAACCATAAAGCACGATATCACATTAAAAAGTTTCAAATAAAGTACCACGAGTTTGAAATTTAAAACGAGAAGTCGGGAATAATCACTCCACATTACAAGTTAATATTTTTATGGTTAGAAATCTATTGATAGATTTGTTCCTTAGGTTTTTACTTATGAGTCATGTAGTGGGTTTGGTAATGGGTAATTTTAATACTTGGAAATTTTTTTGAAAATAATTTATAGTATAGCTTAATAAAAGTTACATATGTATTATATAAAAATAATAAATAAAAATGTATAATTTTTATTCGAATTTCGAATCGAATCGAATTTGAAATTATAAATTCGTATTCGATTCGTATTCGATTTACTTGACTCGAATTGAATCGAATTCGAATTCGAATTCTTATAATCGAAACGAATTCTTGATAATCGAATCGAATTTAAACGAATTTCGAATTTTTCGAATTCGAAACGAATCCTGAACACTCCTACTTGGTGTTCTGGTTTACCAAATTGGGTCGGTTGTGTATTTGGGTTGTTAAATCGGCTGCTAAAAAGTCTTTGGAAGTTTCGTTTAATCATGTCGTGTATTGTACTTCATCTTATGGAACAAGTAGTTTGACTTATTCTTCAAACGTTCGAAAAACAAAAGTTCGAGTCGGCTTGGTGCAACCTGACCATTTCCAGTCATATGTACGCACAATTTATTTAAGTTTCATTTTTTAGATAACCAATCTTACCCGACCCGACCATTCGTGTGTTGTGGCGAGAGCTGCTGGGTTGCGGGTTTGTGTTTGGCTTCAAATCTCGATTATGGTCTGGTTCGAGAATATCAAAGATCTGCTGGAATATGTAGCGAAGTAGAGAATTACCAAAGCAAAGAGAAGACTAAAAAAATTGAAATTAAAAAAAAAAGAGAAGACTAAGCGAAGCAGTGTGTTTACGCTAACATGTTAGAGAATATGGATGAGCCGCAACGAAAAGGTCTTTAAAGGAATTACTACTTGTCTACTTGTCAAAAGATGGTGGTACATAGCCCTAAACTTACCAACCTAAGTGATATGTTTCCCGCCGCATCGCCAATGAAGTGATATGGCGCAAAACCGAACCGCCCCGTACATAGCCTTAAACTTACCAACCTAAGTGATATGTTTCCCGCCGCATCGCGCGGGTAAACGACTAGTATATATATATATATATATATATATATATATATATATATATATATAGCGAGAACCGCGAGAACCAATGTGAACACAACCAAAAATACCTAAAAAAACTAAATACACACAATTTTTTTTTAAATATTTTTAAGGAAAATTCGCTGGTATTAGTTGCTAAAAATATTATTTTTTTACTACTAAAAGTAGCGATTTTTCAATAAAAATATTAAAAAAAAATTTGTGTGTTTTTAAGATTTTTTTAGGTTTTTTGGGGGTTTAGTTTTTAGCATTTAGCTTGGGTGGGGGTGGGGGGTTAGATTTATTTAGGGTTTTTTATGGTGTAGTGGGTTTATTTTGTTATGTTCACATTGGTTCTTGCGGTTCTCGCTGAACCCTACCCTATATATATATATATATATATATATATATATATAGGTAGAGGATCCTGTAAAAAGTGCTCAAAGTGTAAAAAGTGTGAGAAGTGTATTATAACACTATATATAATACTATATAACACCATATAAACACCGTATAACAATATGTAACACCATATAATACCATATAACACTATGTAACACTATATATCATTATATAACAAATATAACACTATAGGTTGTCTGATAGCATGTCTATGATAGATGTATAGTGTTATATTTGTTATATAATGATACATAGTGTTACATAGTGTTATATGGTATTATATGGTGTTACATATTGTTATACGGTGTTTATATGGTGTTATATAGTATTATATATAGTGTTATAATACACTTCTTACACTTCTCACACTTTAGGCCCTTTTTACACTATCCTTACCCTATATATATATATATATATATATACTAGTGCTAATACCCGCGAATTTCGCGGTGTTGAGAAATGATACGTTTTTTATTTTATGAAAAAAAAAATTACCTTGAAACTGATCAACCCAAGACCACGCTTTAGTTTCATCCCCTAGACTACACACCAAATGGTCGGACAGGGACAGGTGCAACTTCTCGAAGTCTTCATTATAACAAAACAACTTGTAATAAAAATGTTTTTAGTAAATTAAAACATGGTAACAAAAACTTATGTAACTGGCACCTTGAAGAAGTAGTTGACCGGTTGCTGATGTAGCGAGGTATTTGGCATGTAGTCCGGCAAATGGTAAATTGATTTCACATCGGTTATAGATTTGTATAAATGTAGAACACACGTAGATTTAATAATGATAGTTCAAAACCCATGAATGCTTTAAAAGAGATACTGTAGAAACACAATCGTACCCAATTTCATGAAGAAAAAAAAGATCATATGGATGCATATCACGAGTCCTTCCATACATGGTAAGACATGCAGGTCGGGCCAGGCATGGTGACACATTATAATGGGTTCGGATTCGAATGGGTCATTTTTTTTTAAATGGTAATTTTGGTTCGGGTCAAAACTACTTCGATAAAAATTGATACAACTCACAACACGGTGTTTTAGGGAAAAAAGCAAGAGAAAAATATGGAAAATGTAGTAATAATAATAGAAGTAAAAAACGGTTGGTTTTGTTCTTTCAGTTCGACTTTCTTGAAAAAGAAAGATCCTATGGATGCATATCATGATTTAGTGTCTTTAAATTTAATTTTGTACTTAGTATTCGATATAACAATATTAATACATTGTAAGTATCATATTTTTTTTCAAGTGAGTAGTTCTGTTTATGACAAAATCATACGAATTCTAACAGTTATCATATTATAAAACATTTAGCTCAGCAAACATCTCACACCTTGTTGTGCTGCTTTCGCTACATATCAGTCCATGTAAGCTTTGAAGGCTTCAACTTGTTATGAAAGTACCTCTTACATTTGAAATTTGCAAACAGAAAGTCTACAGATTTGGAAACAATATTAAAATGAAAAAAACAAATAGAGTCCACATTATATAAATATAACTTTGAATTGAATTGAATAAGTCTAATACCCCTACCAAGATAAGTCTTTTGGCCACTGTACCAGTATGAAAGAGAACAAAGTATATGAAAAAAATATATTTTAGTAATCATCAACAATGCAACAGAATAATAAAATGATTATCCCATATGCATTTTTTTCTCAAGCAAAACTACCAAATGCCGATTTCATGCTTCAAAAACTCATTGTCTAAATGGATCTTTTGGTCATTAAATATACCTGATGCACTACTCTACTCTCATTGTGTCTAAAGTTTGTGCTAAGGTCACTTTGTGTGTACCTTGAAGCTTGACCCGGGCCATCATCTTGGGCGACATGACTGATTTTCCAGTATCATCACATGAGACTCACATACCCTGACAACCATTAAAAATGGGTAAAGTAAACTTATAATTTAAAATGATACAATAAAAGTTTTATAATTCATAGGTGGTGCAAAACAATTAGTCAACCTAAAGGTAAAATTTAATTTAATTCAAACTAAATTAGTCTTGCAAGTTGTTAAGAGACATGTTGCGTACCTGTCTTTGTTTGGTTCCAGAATCATAAATCATAAACTGAGCTCTTAGATCAACCATTCGTTATTTGTACAACTACATCAAACCTTTTAATTTTTAACCATTCAAAAGTTAACTGATGTAATTATAAAAAACGAATTATCTATCTAACAAAACGTAATGGTAAAACGCTTACCGGCCGGAGATTGTGTGATGTTAAGATCTGAAACTGACCATCATTGAGAATAGGCTCACCTTTTTTTATTTCTTTTAACCATGTTTTCATCATTATCATGATCATCAGTCACCACATATATTCCGCCGACTTGTTTAAATGCTTTAATATTCCTTTGTAACAAAATGTCACCTGTTAATTTGTCGTGTTTTCGATCCAAATGATTTTAATCTTTCTCCTACCTAATTTTCTCTGCGGAAGAAATTTGCCAACCCAAAATCAGCAACTTTTCATATCATGTTCCATACAATTGAAAACAAAAGTTAAGGTCTGAATTCATACTTAATGCTAAGCATCAAACCATCCTTTGATCAAAATCAAATCAAGTATAGATTTGTTAATATCACCAAGTAACAAAATTAACCTGTTTATGGCTATCAATGTATGATCTAAGAGCTCAGTTTATGCTCTTCTCTGTTTGAATTGGTGGAAGACTGATTTGAGAATAGCCTACAAATCGTAGATATCTGTTCCACGTTGGATAAATGTTTTTAACGAGTTTGAGGCAGCCAATCGTTGATTCTTGTAGCTTTACAACATTTTGATGAAGACGAAGGTGTAAAGAACAGGTATGAGAAAAGTCTTAAAGATTTGAAGAGTTTTAATGATGCGGGGTGACCCGTTTACTGAAGAATTTTATAAAAATTTTCTATTCGGTTTATAGAAAACAAATGGTGATGCTTGAAAAGTTACAGGCCAAGAAGACAAAGTTGGATAAGAACATGAAGTGTATTCAAACATGGAGGAAAGTGTCATCGGTTGTCTTTGTGGCTACTTTTTACGGCGATGCTGATATGCCCTGTGGTGGTGGCTACGATAGCAGCACCCCCAGTGGCTGTTGCACTGGATAGCTAGAGGTAATTTGGTATTTGATTTTTCGTAAGATCTTAACATTTCTAGTCTATGAACCATATTTTCGGCCTTAAAGAGTATTAAAAAAAAGAGAACTATATTGCATCTTTTGTTTTCAAATGGTTACGGCAAGTGGACACTTTTTACCATCTTTGTTACAACATAAAGAGGAACCACAACTTAATAATATGCCATATATGGTTCAGCAGATGAACTTAGGTATGGTATTTGATTATCTTGTTAAATAAACCACTAACCTATGTGACCTAAAGTGATTCTTCGCATCTGATCTCAAACACCCTCATAGAAACATCTTCAACAGCCTACACAGAGTGAAATTTCAATGAATGAAAACCACATATCTAGAGACATTATATGTTCTAAAAATCGACAAATTTGAAATTAAAGATCCTAATTTCTAAATAATATGTACCTTGTTGGGAGTAGATGCACCAGATGTGATACCAATACATGACCCTTTGGTAGCCAGTTTTCTTTTTCAACCCTGATGATAAGATCGATAAGCTTACTCGGAAGAGATTGGTGGTAATTAACCTTCAATTAATCTTTCTAAATCTCTTGAGTCTATTGCAAGCAGGTTATTTCATCGCCTTACATTCCATTAATTATTTATGCAATTGCAATTTGTCTGGAACTTTAACCTGTCAAGAAGCAAAGTTAATATATTATATGGTCTTTTTCGACGGTTAGGGAGGTTTTACACTTTTATGCATTTTGGGAAAGTTATGACTTATGTGGCCAGCTCAACATATTAACAACATATAAAACGATCATAAATAACAAAAGATAAAAAAAACCATCAGCAACAATCCAATTATAAGTTTGTTACGAAGCGTTTAGTGGAAATGCATTTAATCAAGAGCCACAATGAAGTGTAAAAATGATTTTGGTATACAAAATAAGTATTTTGCCAACCAAATCAGATGTACCTTTTGTTTAAAATGCTTATTGAAAATCCAATCTCTTTAAATTTATGTTTGTTTAACTTTGTTGGCTAAAAAGTATGATATGCTTGCATCTTCAGTCGATTTGTTCAAGTAATAATTAGTGCCAACCAATTTTGCTGCATCAAAAAACTATTAACAAAAAACTACTATAATTATGCTACAACAACTAATCAAGGACATACCTAATGAGGCTGCACATTGGTCATATTCTTTTCATCAAACTCGTACTCCTTAACTAGCACAGCCTAACAATCGAAAACAACCTGGAATTAAATAAAAAGCTGAACCTATAAATTAAAATTATAATATTTCTCAAGTCCCGACACACCTTTAAATAGTGAAGAAACTTCAATTAAGTTTACTTAATAATTAAAAAAATCATTCTTTGATTTCTGTTCTTTCAAATCTGATGTTCCTTGCATATAGTTCTTATCTAAAATTTGAACAAAGAAAGGCCTAACACCCTGCCAAATGCAAAAAAAGTAATATGACATCAGGTATGTATCATTTATAGAGTTTAATTCACTTTCATCCACGAAATCAACAAATCTAACTAAAATGAATATATTATTCATGCTTATTAAGTCTGAAGTAGATATGAAATTCATACCAATTTTTAAAATCCAAATAAAATACAGTTGGTGAGCAGCATTCCTATTGAACATGTGGTGAGGACAAATCAGATCTGATAGTACTTGATTCAAAATTTTGGAGATTCACTATTTGCTCTTACCCATTCTGTATTGGTCGAATCATTCAGTTCTTCCTGCACCATATCAAAATCAAGATATAAGCGTAGGAAAAGTGTTGTCAACTGTATTTTGATTCTTAGTTTGGTGACAAAAACGGTCTGTTTTTCATGACAGTCGAAAATTATAAGATCATATTGCAAGGCTAGTTAAATATAAGACATTATAAACTTTACAGTAGAAACAAACCTCTACATCTATTTTAGTAAAGTTGACCCTTCCCAGATTTCAACCTTTATAGAGACCCAAGGAGAGATAGAAAATTTGACCCTTCCCAGATTTCATTGTCAATCAAACCTACAAAGAAAATGGTTTCTTCACCAGACTTTTAATAAATTGTTGATTGTTTTCTCTTGCTTATATGATTAAACTTTTTAATAAAATCTTCGGCTTCCTAAAAAGATTAAAACCATATAATTACTTAGCACTTGCTTAAAAGTAAATTTAATATAATCTAAACCAACACCCACCATGATTATTTAAGGAAAAAAATACGATATTGAAAAGTACCTTATGCAAATCCAACCCCTTGCAAATGTTATTCTCTGTAAGTATTAAATTAAAGACTATATCAAATACAAAAATTAAAGAAAAAACCATATACGTAATATCTTATCATACCTTAGTGTCATCGTTGGTGACGGCGTCATCATCATCATCATCATAAGCTCATCATCATCAATTAAGCGCAAAAACTCTCAAGATCCCTAAATAAAATTGAAAATTTAATCATCTTAACAAACATGCAATAGAAACAGATCTATAATGACAAAATAATTGATGAAAATAAGATGTGTATAACTAATATATCGAGTATTTGTCATCTATTAATTCAGTTATAAAAAAAGATTGACTCGAAAATATCATCATCATCATCATAAGCTCAACACCAGACCACCAAATCGTATGAAACCCTAGTAGTTAGATCTGGAAAATAAATCTAAAAACAAAATCATCTCAAACAACATCAATGTTCAAAACCCTAAATATGAAACTATCGGTCAATTATTTTGACTATAGAAAGACAAAATCTATTACGTAGAAAAAGATATGAATATTCTCTTAATATCAGAATCCTACATTGATGGAGACGACATTGATGTGTAAGAGTAGTAAATAGATCGAATAGCAAGAAACCCTAGCATAAAACGATTGAATATCAAAATCAGTTAACAATGAAAACATAGATTTAGAAATTGGAATGATAAAATCAGTATATTTAATCGAAAACATTGATAATCTAACCTTGAATTCGAGCGTTGATATGAAGATCTATGAAGATCCGTAAAGAGCAGAGCGTTGATTACTTGGATCTTGGATTGTTTGATTGGAAAAGAATGATGAAAACCCTAATCGCTGGATTGAAGGATGAAGAAACCCTAGAGCTGCTGAAGAAGAACGATGTTCGAAGAGTATGAGAGAAGAATGATTAGGGTTTAATATGGACCGAAAATGAGGACCCGAATAAAGTAAGTGGATCCCGTGTCGGGTTATTCAATGGAAATGAGGAGAATGAAGTTTTTGGCGGGAAAATGAGATTTAGAGGCCCTAGGAGGTGGACATGTGTCCCCTAATTAAGGCTTTTATTAGGTTGTATAGATAGTGGAGAGTTCAAATGAGAAGAAATTTTTTGTAAGAAGAAAAAAGAACAAATTTCAACCAATAAGAATGCTTTATTTTACTTCATTTAATATAAGTATTTAATGTTACTATAATGGTACATTGGTAAATCTACATAGGTCATTAATTTGTAGTCTTTCTAATTAATAGCTAATACATTAAATTTTTTGTAACTTATTTTCAAAATATATATATTTTAAAAAAATTAAATAAAATAATTTAAAGTGTAGGATAAATTAGAAGTTGTGTAGGATAAATTACGACTTGTGTAAGATAAATTTCAACGTGTAGGATGAATTTCGAAATATGCAGGACAACTTTTTGATGTGTGTAGGCAAAAAAAGTTAGTGTGGAGGATAATAGTCTTTATGACTAATTAATTAGTCAAAAATGATAATAAATGAGATAAGTGAAAAACTATTTAATGTTTTACAAAATTACCCTTTGTTCTTTTTCTTCTCAATTAATTTTTCTTCTCAAATGAACCTTCCCCTATATATATATATATATATATATATATATATATATATATATATATATATATAGGTAGAGGATCCTGTAAAAAGTGCTCAAAGTGTGAGAAGTGTATTATAACACTATATATAATACTATATAACACCATATAAACACCGTATAACAATATGTAACACCATATAATGCCATATAACATGTAACACTATATATCATTATATAACAAATATAACACTATAGGTTGTCTGATAGCATGTCTATGATAGATGTATAGTGTTATATTTGTTATATAATGTTATATAGTGTTACATAGTGTTATGTGGTATTATATGGTGTTATATATTGTTATACAGTGTTTATATGGTGTTATATAATATTATATATAGTGTTATAATACACTTCTCACACTTTAGGCCCTTTTTACACTATCCTTACCCTATATATATATATATATATATATATATATATATATATATATATATATATATATATATAGGAACGGGATCAGGAGAAAACGCCCAAAAGTGTGAGAACGGTGAGAACGCATTCTGGCCCAACACGTGTCACGCGACATAAAGAAGGGCAGAGAGGCTTTTTTGTCCTTTCATATTTCTTTTTTTAAACGCGTGTCACATCACCTTTCCATTTTTTGGCGTTTAACAAATACGCGACGTTTTTATTGTTTTTAGATCAGGATCATAGTAAATATTTTGGCGTTTTAAGTAAGTTTGGCATTTTTATTGTTTTTAGATCATGACGCAGACCTATAGTGTAAAAAACATGAGTAATTTTCTTGATGTTTATTTTTTTTTCTATCAAGTGTTGTGCCATGTAGGATACAGGCCTATAATGTGACAGGCAATTATGGCGTTTTGAAAAAATGAATAAATTCAATTTTCCATGTAGTGACTTTTAATATAATAAATGTTTGGCAATAATGTTACCGTCTCTTCATTTTACTGTTTCGTTTAATATAATTATGTCGTTTTGCAATTACTGTTTTGTTCATTATCATCTGTCAACTAGTGTTGCTTTTTCCAGTAATACTGTGTTTGGCGTTTTATATAACAACATCGTGCTTTGCTAGCATCCGTTCTCACAGTTTTAACACTATCAGGCGTTTTGGTCTTTGTAGTTTTTGGCGTTTTATACTCAATTTTTTTATTAGTAGAGATTTAGATAATAAACAATAGAGAATTAGATAACAAACAATAGAAAATGAAAAAAAATTAAAAATTATAATCTAATTTCTCATTCAAATCTTCACTGTCATCAGCCTCTTCCACTTTAACCTTTTTGGCGTTTTGAACCTGTTTTTGAATAACTTATGTAGATCCTTATTTTCCTACATAACGCCCGTCTTTAGAAGATGCTTATTTTTTGTGGCATCCTATATTGCGGTTTGATATATACTTGTTTGGTGACATGTTGAAGATCAACGTCTGCTCGAATGTATTGATCCCTTCATGCCATCAATATATCTATCAAGAACAAAGTGACATGATGACATATCAATGTCATCAGTCTCTTTTTCATGAATATTTGTCCATCTCATTCAGCAAAAATTTATAGAGATACCCACCTCAGAGAAGAATCCATTCAGTGAAACTTCATTCAGAACAATACTCAATATAGAAGAAACGAGGTTTCGCATCTGTGGCTTTTTTAACTATTTTTTTGGCGTTTTAAAGTGAATGGTTTCTAGGAAACATGGTGTTGTTTTTGGTTTGTGATCAGTTGATTGTGCAGAGGCGTCTCTCTTATAGGATGTTTTTGGCGCGTAGTTTAGGCGAGATTTTATTTATAATAAATGACATTAATAAAGTAGCCGTCTTTTCAGTTACTGTGTGTATTTTTACTGTTTTTGTTCAGATTTTTATGAGTTTTTTTAGGGTCATAGACGTTCCATCTTCCAAGGTTCACTTTTTTTATTGGCTTTAAGTAGTTTTTGGCTTTTTTTCCATTTTTAGCTTTTTATTATACTTCTCCAAATTATTTTTATTATAGTTTGGGAGTTTTTGGCGTTTTACTGCATTACGGCGTTTCACAATCATTATGACTTTTTTGGCATTTTATTAATATAATGTATTTTTTTATTCTAAATTGAAAAATACATAACAAACAACAGAAAAAGAAAATTAAAAAAATAAAAATAGAAACAATTCATCTTCCAAATCTTCACTGTCATCAGTCTCTTTCTTCTTTGAAACATGTTCCTTGGCGGTTTGGCTTTGTAATGCTCGTGTTTTTGTGGCCGTTTGGAAAGACAAATTGACATGAGTTTTTTGTTTGAATATGTATCTTCAAACTACTAACCAGTATCATTCGTCTCTTCATGCCATTATAATATTCATCAATAACAAAACACAAAAAAATGACATAAGTCTGACACCAGCATCTTTTTGTTTATGATTTGTCCATCTCATGCAGTAAAATGTTATTCGAGTCACAACACCTCAGGGAAGAATGCATTCTCCAAAATTTCGCGTAGAACAATATTGAATATACAAGAAACGATATTTGCCATTTTTGGCGTTTTACTGAGGAAATATTGTATTTGAAAGAAACGTCGATTTTTTTTGGAATCTTTGATGTTTGAGTGTTTTGGCGTTTTCTAAGATGATTGGTATATAGTAAAATATGACATTTTTTGAGTAGGTGTGTTTGATGTTTTGGGGATTTTGGCGTTTGTAAGATGAATGATATATAGTAGAAAATATGGCGTTTCAGGTTCGGGGGAGGGGGGGGGGGGTTATGTCTGAGATGTTTTGTTTATATAGCGATGTGTTTTGGCACGTAATGGCGGTTTATTCATTAGTTTGGCGTTTTGGTATAGAAGTGTAAAGACCTTTTTACCCTTAATGAAGCGCGTCCACTTAATAGAATTCGTGTTATTTACGAAAACGCCACCGTGCCAATCTAGTCCATAGATTGTTTTGATCGGACGATCCATAGGTGTTCTCACCGTTTTCTTACACTTTTCACCGTTTTCTCTAAATCCTGACCTTATATATATATATATATATATATATATATATATATATATATATATATATATATATATATATATATATATATATACCCTCAAGAGAAACATGGGTTATTTGTGAAGGACAAAGCGAACCAAATTAGAGAAATTAGATCCAGGGACTCTAGTTATACATGGTACGTGGAGACATAAGTTTAGCGTTGATTGATCACTTCAATAAGGTACGTGTTTGTACTTCATTTTTTGTGCTAATGCTATCAAATGACTTTTCGTTTAGGTGTCTGTACCCATGAGTTGTATAAGGCTTTAATCTACATGGTTTTAGTTGTGCACTTATATATGAGAACAACTTAATTTTACTCACTTATTAGTGTGCACAATAGCACAATGCACATTTTCGTGCCACGAAAATCAATGTACATGATTGAAGTATTTCTTACGGTGAATGTTGTGATCTTAGCGTGGCATAAGACCTACGTCTTGTAGTTTTATAGTTCTCGGTAATTCTTATTGGTGAATCCTAGCCAACGAAGAAACACAAGAATAAAAAATGAACCTTTAATAACATGTAATATTTGTATGGTTTCCAAGTAATAGATAGGCTTTCACAAGAATAAACTTATGAATTCTATCTACACGAAACATGAATGTGGCGCTTGAAAATGTAAGGTCCAACAAAATTTATTTCCAAGTATATTGGACTTAAATAGAGGTATCTTATATACTGTAGATGCGTTACTATATAATAGGCCATGTGGCACATGTAGTGTCAAGTCCATTATAAGGTAGACCTAAAGTAAGAACAAATAATGCACTAAGAACACACAGATGCACCGGTTGTAAAAGAAGTACAGTAACAGAACTAATACAAAGATCGATGCAATGCCCTGAGTTGCGAAATAATGTTTTTTTTTTATCGTACCATACAGTAGGGTCACTACTCAACCAATACATCCACTTGATAATTTGCACATCTGTGAAAATTTAAAATGGAAAAGAAAAAAAAAATCTATAAATTCCAGTGCATTTAAATTTTTCCTCCCTTAATGACAAAGAAACATGATTGTATCGTCTTTGAATAAATTCCTAAAATTTACATGTTAAAATATTCCATTCACACTAATTACACTTTGATCATTGTCTTACATATCGGCCAGTCTTAAACTGAGCGGGTTTTATCTCACTACACTGTCATGCCTTCGAGCGAGTGTTCACGGGCTTCGGCCCTAGGTGAGGGTTTTCCCCGGTTCGGAGGCAGGTGTATCCCGATGCGGTGAATTTCGCCAGTAGCCCGTTTGGAGGATTCGTTGGCCGTTCAAAAAAAAAATTCAAGCATTTATTATCTAAAATTTAATTTGACGTGATCATTGTCGTACATACGGTTATTCCATGTCACAAGGAAAAAGACCTATAACAATGATGAAAAAAGGGCAATAGCGATGACATGTGGTCGTTATATGCTTTGCCGACGACATGTTGTTGCACCAGGCTTCGTCGGCATAAATTTGAAGCTATAGGTGACAGGAGTCGTCGGCATAGATGTCATTGTTATAGGCGCCCCTTTCGTAAGAGGTTTGTTGCCATAAAAAAAAACTAAAAATATTTAATCTATGGCGATGACATGTCTTCAACATTATAATAAATGAATTAGAAATTATAAATTAACACAAAACTTGGTGTGAGAAGGGTCCCAAGAATTTTGTGCAGAGGTTTATAAAGGGGTCGCCTGATTTGAGTGCAATAGTAATAGAGCAATGACAGGGGAAAATGGGTTGTCAGAAATTTGAGTGAAACAAACCTGGTGCGAGAAGGGAAAACAAATTTAAAGGTTGAAGCTTTTGAACAAAATTTAAGTGAAGAAATTTTGAGTGTAACAAACCTGATGCGAGAAGTAGCCGAAATTTTGTCAAATCAGAGCTTAAAAGGTAGCCGGTGGATGGTCGCTGATAAAAGAAGTCGCCACATGTCAAAAAGGCCAATGAGCTCACCCTTCCTGTTTTTAGAGAGAAATAGAGCACGAGCCTGTGTAAAGTGACTATGGGCTTGTTTAGTTAAGCTTATTTAACTTAGAAATGACTTTTTGTTAAAAATACTTATTGACTTATAACTTTTCAAAAAAGTGTTTGGATTAACTTATGAGGTGAGAAAAGACAATAAGTTAATAAGTTGTTTTTTTTTAAAAGTGTTTGGATTAGCTTATGAGTGGATTAGCTTAGGGCAAGGGGTAGTTATGTAATTGTGTTTTGAAAAATTATAAGAAGTTCCAAAAAGTCACAAAATACTAGCTTTTCAAAACTAGCTTTTCCTTCTATACAAAAATTTGTTTTAAAAAGTTCTTTTTAATTACCCAAACATTATTTTGACTTTTTAAAAAGCTTAGCCAAACATGCCATATGTTTTGATTTAGGGTTGGTGACCCTATGCCTATGACACGTCATCGATGTAGGGTACATATCCAAAGGGTATTTAACTGTAATAGAGGAGGAGGAAGTAAAAGGCAAGGCATCGGTATTTAACTGTAAAGCTGGAAAGTCCCCATTTTTATATCTAGGGTTGAAGGTGGGTGCAAACATGATCAAAATAGCGAATTGGAAAGAAGTTATCGACATGTTTAATAAAAGACTATCAAAGCAAAGAACCTGTCATTCGCTGGTAGGGTTGTATTAGTGAAAACAGTGCTCGGGAGCCTACCCAATTATTATTTATCTTTATATAAGTGTCCTGTTGGGGTATTGAAGATACTGGAAGGAATTCGTAGAAAGTTCTTATGGGGTGGAAACAATACAAACAACAAGATAAGATGGGTGAAATGGGAAAAGATAGTAGCAACAAAGGACTTTGGAGGACTCGGTATAGGAAGCATTAGAGACATGAACTTGGCTTTGTTGGCCAAATGGTGGTGGAGACTGAAAATGGAGCCAGAAAACTTATGGGTAAATGTGATAAAGTCGATCCACACTAGTCAAAGAAAGGAGGAATTGATACCGACAAAAAAATCACTGCCCGGAGTATGAAAAAATATTGGTGAAATAGGAAAGGATTTCTTAAAGAGTAGTATTGACATCGCTGCAAGTTTAAGAAGCAAGGTGGGGATGGGAAATAATACAATGTTCTGGGCTGACATTTGGCTTGGCCAAAACTCACTTAAAACGCAATTCCCTAATTTGTATCAGCTTACAACCAGAAAAAAAGGCATTGGTAAGTGAGTGTTATCGGGCAATCAATGGTGGGATAATATGGGACTGGCCGTGGGAAAGGATTCCAAATTCGGGAACCGAACTTAGTGAAATACAAAGTTTATATGTTCTTTTGCAACAACAAGTAATATTAACGAATTGTGATGTATGGTATTGGAATAATTATGAACATCAGGAGATCAATACAAAAACTGTGAGAATGGCTTTAAGTAGACAACTTGATGTGAATGCTCCTGCTTATGACTTTGAGTGGAACCGGTGGACTACAAATAAAAGCTTAATGTTCGTGTGGAGGGCAATGGAGGACAAAATACCGACGACAACAACTTTGAGCAACAGAGGGTTAAACATTCCAGATGTAACGTGCAGGTATCACACCCCTATTTTCCACGTATCACCGGTGGGCCCGGTGGAGAGTATCGTGACGTAGTTGATATCATCAAAGTCAAACAACACAAATAATAAATGCACAGCGGAAGCAAAAGATAGATTTATTTCAACTGAATAAATTGTAATGTTTAAGTATCACAAAACAGTCGAAACAGATCCACAGGCGGATCAAATAAAAAGGAAAACTGTTCAACAGACTTTGACATCTAAAGCTTGCGAGACTTGAGTAATGATGCCTGGAGTAGCCAGCCTATTTCGTCTAGTACCTGCACTCAACCTTTTTGGAAAATACGTCAGTTTACACTGGTAAATACAACTTAACTGACTCATTTTGAAAAGAGTTTGAAAATTGATTTGAATGCACTTCGGCAAAAATATTTTTATAACTTGGGACAATTATTCAAAATAATCTTGTATACAGTTTTACTCATTTGCCGTCCATTAGGGTCGGTTGTAAGGCCGGACTTAAGTTAACTGACACGCCACAGGTATAATGCCCACAAGGTCGATTCCTTTAAGTGGGATACCAGTTTTTACATAATGCATCTGTCAGGTGTACGCCTACACCCCGTGCTTAGGTCGTGGCCATTTCTTTGAATGATGCCAAGTATATCCGGGACATGGTCATTTAGCCCCCAAAGGCCATACACCAAATAATACATATTAAACGGGTCATGTAAATACATTAATCACAATATGATTTAAATGACTACACACCCGACCAAGCGGTACTTTTATAGTACCGTATCCCAAGCCCGTATAGGGAAAATAAGTTAAGAGTATTTACCTAAGCAAAGTATAAATCAAATACAGCAAGTGCACATAGCTTTTACTGGGCTCCTAATCTGGAACGACGGTTTTTAATAACCTATTAGAATCCTAACGGGTCTTTAATTAAGCTTAGACTTAGACCGGTTAGTTTTCAAAAGGAAGACACGGTTCAAACGCATGATAAAGCGAAGACCGGTTTAGAATGTGGTTTTGACCCGACAAGCTTGGATACTTGTTTAATATGGGAAAACTAAACACATTCTGGTTTTTGAAACAAAAACGATATGGTTTGACCCGTTTCGGCTAATATATGCAAACTAGTTACACAAGCCGATCCGAACGCGAAAAGTGCGAAACGAGTAACCATAGAGTCATATACAAGTTTCCTAAGTTAATATGCCTTAAATATGTTGTGACATCAGTAAGACATCTTCTATTAGGCCCCATATGAATTTAAACTCAAATTATGCCCCGTAAGGGCATTTTGGTCATTTTAAGGGTTATAAAAGAGTTTAAATATAAATCTGAGTTTCGGGTCTGATGCAGTCAGTAAAAATACTTAATTTACTAAGTTATATCAGTAGGGTATAACCTATATGTGAAATTTATCACTTCTAACCATATTATGCACCGAAGGGGCATTTTGGTAATTTCACTTAAGGTTTAAAGGTCAAATCTGGAAATCTGAGTTTAAAACTTTTGCTTATTTCTAAAGTATAAAAATTTACTTAAAACATCAGTAGGTATCAAGTCTTATATGTCTAAAATGGTTTTAATACATACTATGCGTTAAAAACGCTTAAAAAGGCGATTTGGAGCCATTTCTGGGTTTTCAAAGGAAAGCTGATATTTTTATTATTCCAGAAGGCTCAAAACAACTTATTTATCATATTAGATCAGTAGAAAAAGGTTTGGGGTCAAAAGGTTTGGTAAAACTCATTTTATAGCCTAAAAGGGCAAAACCGACAACTACCGAATTAAGCTTAGAGCTCTAGGTTATGATCAACCTAAAAATAAATAAAAATCTCCAAGAATCCCAAAATATTATTTTATATCAGTGGGTAAAAAGTTTGGTATCAAAAATTGGGCCTAGATAGGCTATATGCTAATTACGCCATTTAATTACTAAAAAGCTTTCTAATTACGCTATTGAGCGTAACTCTTAATCTAGACCTCAAATTGATGTCAAATTCTAAGTATAAGTTTATAAATCAGTACCTAAGGTTTCTACTCTTTTACATTTTCAAAATTCATGTTTTAAGGTCATATGGGCATAATAGTCAACATTTAGGCATTTAACGGAAATATGCATATGAATCGGATAACTAATGAACCAAGTTGTATAAGAGGGTTATACTTATAGGTAACTTGGTCCTATTAAAGCTCTAAGGCATTCCTAAACCATGCTCAAACGGGTCAGAACTGAAAGTCAAAGCATAAGTCAAACTATGCGACTTTCGGTCCCGAACCGAGCCTAAACTGAAAATTGTCGAGTTAAACATGTTTAGACATGTTCTTACATTAATTACCAAGTTATATTAATGATAAAACAGGTTGCATAGCCTTTACATTGCTAATTATGCATTTATTTGAAAATAGGCTTCCTGTTGACTTTTTATAATCAAGTTTGACTCGACAATTGACCTAGTTATAGTGGGAATCAGAGAATACCCTTTTAAGGGTTTATTGCCCACATAATTACCAACTCATAGGTACTTTCAATTTGAATTTTGACTGAAGGGATTAAGATTAATGACGAAGTCAAATCTTAATTACGACGGTTTGACGTTACGCTAAATAACTAAGCTAAACTGAATTAAGAAAGGTTAAATACACTTACAATAGTCCTAAGCACGACTAATGATCACTAGGAATGAGTCTTGAGCTCCAGGAACCTCCAAGAAGTGAGTTGTGAAGTTTACAAGTGAATGAGCAATGAAGAACCCAAATTCATGGCCCTTATATAGGTTTCTAAATGCAATTTGATCATGCCAAACAAGTCTAGGATTGATTCCAGATCATTACAAGTGTCCCTAGGCCTCAATATACCATCAAACAAGCCCCAGGTATTGAATACAAGGCTTCTAAGTCGGTTTAACCTGCTGAACTTGCAGCTGTCCATGAAATCTAACCAGCTAAGGCCGTCGCGCTACGCGACGGCAGAAGAGGATGTTGGTGGCGTAGCGCCACCATGTAGCTGATCAGGTCAACAAGTTTCAGAATTTACATTTTGGCCCCTGGTCCTTTTTAAAGTGGTTTTAAGCTTCCATATTGCACTTTTAACCTTCAAAAATGATTTCTAAGGACCTCAAGGCACAACCAAACTTTGTTAAGTCCTTGATTAACTTTGTGATCACCCGAAAAGCCTTAGATTTCAACGTTGACGCTTTTAACCCCTCGTATACGAATATTGTCATAACTTTCTCATACTTTATCGAAACTTTGTGAAATTTTTATCACACATTCTAGTGAGTATAATTAATCATTACAAAGCTTCGGGTTTGCCCAAAAGATCACTCAGATGTATACTTTAAACATGTTGACACATTTGGCCCCCTGCAGTTTGTAATTTCTCACTTTCTTTCACATTTAGCTCCGTATGATCCATGACTTATTCGTTTGAAGGTATAAACATCTTGTAGGGCTATTTTAAAAGATAATTATCCATTGTTGACACTTTGGACCCTTGTATTCACATAGGTTCCCTGTTTGTCAACTCTAGCCCCTTTAAAGTATTCTTTCACAAGTTCAAAGCTTATGACATGTGTCAATACATTATTGGACATAAATTTCAAGGTGTTACAGCAGAATCTGCGGGGCTGCAGATGAAATAGCGGCTCATGTCTTAATTCAATGTAACTTTGCAAAAAGAACCTGGGAATCGGTTGTAAACTGGCTGCATATACCGACGATAAACACAGAGGGTGGCATAAAAGATCTTTTATTAGAGCTTAATGGGTTAGAAAGGTGTAAAAAATGAAGAAAGTAATACACGCGATTGCAATCCAAACAATATGGATTTTATGGAAGAATAGGAACGGAAAGATTTTTTCAAATAAACAAGGTGACGTACAAAGAATAATGATTGAGATTAAAGAAGCTTCGTATCAAAGCTTGAAGATGAGATCAAAGTTTAGCTCGATAACAAGGCAAGAGTGGTGGGATTTCAATATAACATCGTAATTTCTTTTGGGTTCTTTTTTTTTCTCTCTCTTTTTTCTGTTGATGTCCAGCTTCTTCTGACTGGTGTTTTGTTTGGATTGTGAGATAATAAAAGTTTCATTGGCTATTAAAAAAAATATATATATCCAAAGGGCGTCATTTACTCGTTTCTTGAACCCCAGAATACAAGAAAAATAAACAAATTAATATGTTAATATATGTGGACGATGTGTCATCGGTATAGGCTAAGTTATTTATTTATAAACAATAAAATAAAAGCAAAAAAAATCTTTAAGCTATAATGAAAATAAGTAGTCAGGATAACATCTCGAAAACACATGTTATTTTTCACTTGTCCCATGTAAGCTATGGCATCACTTTGGACCACATTGCAGTGGCTCAGCTTAGTGGGAACGTCCCCCACCCTCTCTCACACACACAATGTTTTAATCAACACACAATGTTTTGATTAAGAGTGTAAAATTTCTGAATTTTTGTCTGAAAGTTTTAAACGTATATACGATCCTCTCTCCTTCAATTATTTTGCCTAAATATTAAAACAATATATAAATTGGGTCCCATAACTTTCCGCCCCCGCAGAACTTTTGGTCAAGCTCCACCATTAGGGCTGTTCATGAACCGAGCCAGGGTAAGCTCGGGCTCGGCTCGATTATAAACCGAGCTGAAATCTAAGCTGGGGCTCGGCTTGGTTTTAAACCGAGCTGACTCAGCTCGACTTGATTTGGCTCGATTTTAAAAAGAAAAATATAATATATAACTCTCAAAATTCAGTAGTCTAAAATATTATTAATATTTCAAAAAAAAACATATTCAAAATAAGTTTATCATAATACATTACAAGCCAAAATCATGTTCAACAACGAAAAATAAGTTTTAAATTTCAATAAAATACAATATTAGTTCATTAGTAAGGTAATTAAGATTCAAATATGCCATGGAAATTACAAGCCTACATACATATATATAATCACAAGTTTTTTGTAATATATTATAATGTATATAAAAATAAATATATTATAAAGAAAATAATCCGAACTAAACCGAGCCGAGCTACCAAGCGAGACAAACCTAGCCAATTCGGCTCGTTACGAGCCGAGCCGAGCTGAGCTGGCTCACTTTCTAACCGAGCTGAGCTGGCTCAGCTCACTTTCAAACTGAGCCATATCGAACGAGTTTTTTCCGAGCTAAATACGAGCGAGCTTCGAAATCCGAGCTTTTTGGACAGCCCTATCCACCATTGCCACATTGTAGTTTCACAAACCTTTTAAGACGCATGTTACAATTTCGAAACATAGGGGTACAAGTGTCCTATGCAATAGTTCCTAGTTGTCCCCATTTATAAACTAATTAATACATTAGCACATGAGATTATTTAACCAATGTATTATCTTATTTATAATACTTTAAATTAAGATTTAAGTTTACATTTACTATTTATGTGTTTATAACTAGATACTATTTTTATAATATAAATAAACAACATTTTGTTGCATTATGTTATTGTACTATGGGGAGTGTTTCAAAAAAAAATTTGATTTTTCATTTTTCATCCAAAGCTTTTTATCTTTTCATTTTAACCTCTTTGATTTTTTTATTTTTAACCCAAAGACTTTCATGTTTTGCAATTTAACCATAATACTTTTTTTATTTTCATATTTGGTCTCCAATACTTTTTATCTTTCGCAAGTTTTCTGTTTTATGTTTCTTTCAAAATTTTACGAGTCAACACACTGCAACGTGTGTGTGTGTGGTTCAACGTTTTTTGTTTGTTTTTCCCATTTAAAAGGCCCGTCACAGCACGTCTATTATTCCCCGTTTCATTTATAATGCGCGGGTCCTAAATCGACTTAATTTTTTTCTTTCTACGTTTTACGTTTCAGTCTAATTTTTTCGCATTAACACACCGCAACGGGTGTGCGTGATTCAACGACTTTACGTCTGTTTTTAATTCAATGTTATTTTTTTCTTTTTTATTTAGTTTATTTTACGAGCTCTTCTGTTGTTGTTGGTGGTGTGGCATTGTGGCTACTTGGCACGATTTTACTAAACATAATTTGTTTCAAGTTTACTCCTATATCGTCTATACTTGTTAGGATCGAAGGCTCTCATGATTGTGTTTGTTTGTATAAGTTTAACATTCAGAGTACATTAAATTATGTAAAGTGCAGCGGAAATGAATACAAACTTTGTAAACACAATTCAAAGAGGAGAATAGTTTGATAAACAATTGCTTTTCATCAGTTGAAAGGTTACAAAGCAAATCAAAAGATTACCAGCATGCTTACAATACTAAGCTCCCCCTCAGCCTGATACCCCAAGGTTGGTTGTACAAGATGAAAGGATTGAATTGAGGAGAAGAACTCACTCAAAACGATCAAATGTAACAGTACAGAGTACTGTTACATTTATAGACAATCCAATCCTCTGAAGCATCTCAGCTGACGTCACCATGAAAGTGACATCTAACAACCTAACAAACTCTTTCTACTGATCTATACAACTACTGCTTTGCTAACTACTGATATTGCATTACATTACATAGAACAAACATAAAACTGCTGCTGCATCAATCTATTGCTGTGAACCCAGCAGTACTTGTCATGATCAGCAGTGCTTGACTCAAGGCAGCAGATTGAACAGCAAGGCTTTTAGTCTTCATCGGTCATTGTGTTGATCAGCAGTTGTAGGTCAGCAGATGTTGATAGAGGCAGTACTTTGGAGCATATCAGATGTTTGAGCCACAGTCAAGGGGAAAGCAAGGTGTAAACTGCTGCTTATTGCGAGTCCACTGATGTGATCCGGTTTTGGCTTTTCATTATTTGTTCCTCTGGTAGGGTTCAATCCCAACAATCTCTCCCTGGAACAGATAATGCCAAAACCCTTCATTATTCTAGACCTTTATTTCTCACCAAAAGTTCCTTAGCTTGTCTTTTAAATTCAGCTTCAAATTCCTTGGAACTTAGATCATCTTCATCCCTACACAGTGTAAGTTCAAGGAGATCCTGCAAATCTTCAACACTAAGGCCTAGTGCTTCTTTCCTTGATATGTACTTCACTTCACCATTGGTTCTGACCAGAGTCAATACGTGGGTCTTTTGATTAGACATCCACTTTAGTATTTTTAAACCAAATGGGTTTCTTGGGAGAGATTTATTCTTTGATGAGTTTGGAGATGATGGCCTTGTGAACACTTGCAGACTTTCGGACATTCTTTTGAAGGCCATTTCAATGACATTGTTAGCTGCAGTTATGTCTTCTGCAGTCTCTTTTTCGATCAGCTCTTGCCTTTCAATGTCTGTCATGCTTGTTGTAGTGTTTGGTGATGCAGGCTTGGTTAATACCTTCTTAAAAAGGTTCTGAAGCTTTATTGAGTTCTCTTCTTCTAATCCCATTTTCATGATGGCATCATTGAAGTACTCAGCTTCCTTTTCTTTGACCTCTTCTTCAGACAATTGTTTTTCTTCTTCTTGGTTTGTCACAAGAGTAGGGTTATCTTCTGATTTGAACAGTGTTTTGAGGCTTTCAATCTGCTGTTCAAGCTTCATCATTTGTTCACGTTTCTTTGAAGCGCCTGAAACAGTTATCTTTCTTTTCTTCAGCCTTTCATAGGCTTCATCAGTCTGCTGTTTTGACCATTTTGATATGGCTTCAGCAGTATCCATTTTTGCATCCACCAGCTCCTTTTTCTTTCTTTTGTACTCAGCAGTGAGGTCAGCAATGAGCTTTTTGTATTTGCTCCAGTTTGGAGCATTCTTCTTCTTTGTAGGATCATTCTTGATTTTGTCAATCCTATTAGCCTCATGCTTTAGAGCGACTATTGGCCGTTCTTCAAACTGTTTTTCTTCAGCAGGATAGAATTTTTCTTTCATGATGTAGGCTAGATATTGTTTTCTTAACTTTCTTCATTGTTCAGCCTTTTCTTTGTTCAGTTCTTGTGCAAACTCTTCTATCTGCTTTACTTTAGTGAGGAAGAAATCCAGTCTTTTAGCAATGCCTTCTTCACTTAGACCTTCACTTTCACTCTCAACTTTAGCTCTTAGTTTAGCTTGCCTTGCCTTGATCTTGAGGTAATCATCCATATCCTCTGGTGGCATGTAGCCTATGAGTGAGGAGAATCTTCTTTTTGAAGGATCTTCTTCTGTATAGAATTGCCTCATCTCATTTTTGATAGCTTCAAGTTCCAGTGGATATTGTGCAGCATTAGGATTATGTATGCCCTCATCGGCAGAGATTGGCTTTCTTTTTCTGTTGAAGAGCTTTGGTTGTGATGTAGGAAAGGTGAGAGCAGTGGTGGATGGTTGACTAACAGTGGTTGAAACAACTGGTGTCACAACTGTTGTTTTCATTACAACTACTGATGTATCAGCAGATGTCTTCTGCTTTTGAGCAGGGGTTGTGATGGCAGGGGTTTGAATGGTGATGAGTGATTGACTAACAGCAGTTGAAACAACTGGTGTTTCGACCACTGTTGCCATTACAACAGATGTTGTAACATCTGTTGTCTTCTGCTTTTTGGCAGGAGGTGATGATGAGGTGGCTGTTTTTGATGGTGATGCTGGTTTTAGTGCTGTAGACACAGGTGGTGGTGGAGCAGTAGTTGTGGTGGTGTGTGTTGATGTGGTGTGTGTTGATACTGCAGTTTTGGTTTGACTATTTTCTGGCTCAACATATATACCATCATCAATTTCCTTTTTCTTCCACTTGATCTTCTTCCCCTTTTTGGCATTATCTAAGAAGGGTTCATTCTTGAAGAGGATAGTGGAGGGAACCTTTCCAGAGGCACTTTGAATGTGAGCCTTTATAGCTTTAATATCTGCCTGAGTATCCTTGAATCTTGATTCCACCATATTTGTCAGCTTTTGAACATGTATAGCATGCTGCTGATCTACCATCTGTTTTTGTCTTTCCAGCAGTGGTTGGAATAAGTGGTTAGAATAAGTCCCATAACTCGTTTGCAGCAGGTGCCTGATGAGCAGGTGCTTGAGCTGGAGGAGCAGTGGATTGGGCTTTCTGAGCTTTTAATAGCTGCTGCACCATATCTTTTATTTTAGCAACTGAAGTTTCAAGGTTTTCGACCCTGCCCGTCAATTCCTGATATCTTGAATCATCACCTGAATTAACAGGATCATCTGAATCCCCACCAGCAGTGGTTTACCAATGTATGACTTAGGAACAGAGTCCCAAAAGTCAGCCATTGATGCCCCTTGTTCTTGGTACTAGGGACTTCTTTCTTCAGCACTTGATAACTTTTTGATGTTGCCAGTAGTTATAACAAACTCACTGGTGGTTCTCAGTGGTGCTATTGAAGAAATTGCCTTCAAGGGAGTCTTATGAATGTAACCACTGTCGAAATGCAAACCAGTGGGTTCAACATTTGTAGTGGCTGCTCCACTTGAACTACTGACAGGAATTACTTGTAATTCCTTCAGTGTAACCTCCTCAGTTGTTGCTGGGATAACAGAGATGTCAACATTAGACCCAGTCACCTGTTGAAGTATACTCTCAGTGATAGGTGGTTGAGAGGAACTGGTTTGTGTCTGAGTAACATCAGCTGTATGCAACAAGGGTATAGTGGATGGTGGTATTATGTGGGGTGAGGGTAAAGGGGTTGAAACTTGAAAGGGACATGTCCTTAGGATCAGGACTGTGGAAGATGGATCCGAGTGGGTCCAGAGCTTCATATTGTGGGGTCCCTGTGCTTACAACCTGATCCTTTTGTGAGGATGCAGGAGGAGTTTAAGGCAAGGGTTGAGATCTTTCTTACATCTGCTGTGAGGAAGTAGCAGCAGTGGTTATTGGTGACTTTTGTGCTGTCACTGGCATTGACTCTGGGATCTCATCTTCCAGAGTTGCCTTTGGTTTGGGTTTGGTGGGCTTTCTGGATGTTTTTCTTTTTGTCTTTTTAGTGGTGGCAGGTGTGGGTTTCAAAACAGTGGGTGTGCTGCTTTGATCACCTGGAGTAGTGGGCTCAGCAGCAGATACCTGAGGAGCAGTTTCATCTGCTAAATTCTGCTCAGGTACCCCTGCTTTTGTTTTTACAGGGGCTAACATCCTTGAGAAAGTCTCAGGTGTTAAGCCGTTTATTGGAAAAGGAGAACCTTGTTTGAGCAGATCTGCATCTTTCTTTTCAATTTTTTGTTCAAGATAATAACTTAGAAAACGTGGAAAGAGCAGAAATGCTTTGCTGTCAACATTCGTTACCATATCATTAAAAATTTCCTGGGAGTAATTGTAATCTTTATTATTTAAAATAGCATAGCCCAGAATTGAATTTTTAATGGTATTTCATTGAAAGATGTTGTTTTATTTGAAGCACACATTAAAAGTGTGTGAAATAAAAATCTGGGTGCAGAAGGAAAATAACATTTTTGTAAGGTATCCCTTTTTGGTTGTTCTGCATATCCCCTGTTCAGAAAATCATTTTTCAACTCGGTTTTTGAGAAAGAAATTTTACCTTTCTGATCGTTGAGTTTGAAGACTTCTGAAATAGATTGTGGAGTGATTTGGATGGCTTTACCATTTATTGAGGAGTTTATGGCTTTGACGATGTCACCTTGTTTTTCAAGGGTGGCATTTTTCCAGAACCCTCTCTGGGTTTGAAGATGAATGGGAGCGTCTGCTATTAACAAAGTTTTATACTTTGATGCAGATAAGGTATCAATGATGGAGTCGAAGGTGTTGTCGGTCGTGGGTTTTGTGAGTATACCCACATAATTGTGAGGAGCTTTGAATGGTATTTCGCTCGGTTCAACAGCCATTTGAGTGGCGTCTGTTGGGGTGGAGGAAGAAGATGGTTTTGATTTTGACTTCGATTTTGGTTTCGTCATTTTTGATGAAGAAGATCCAAGAAAGTTTTGCGAAGAAGAGTGGGAAACTGCTTTGAAAAAGGAATTTTTGGAATTCAATTCGACAGTGTGAGCCCCTGTTTGGGTTTAATCAGGGTTTTATTCTAAAGAAAAAAGTGAATGCTGATGTGGCAGCGGTTATAAGGATCTGACGGCTAAAAGCTTAACCACGTGCCAACCCATGATGAAATGGTAAATAATGGAGGACAGTTGTTTTGGGGGGGCCACTGATGAAACAAATATCAGTGGTTACAACGGTAATAAATGAAGCAGTGGGTGATTTTTACCATCAGCGGATGTTTTTATTACATCAGTGGATAGCATATCAGTGGATACAACACTGATTTTGAACATCAGTGCTTATCAAAGGAAGATGAGAACAGGGGTTGACTTTTAGCAGTGGACAGATATTAGGGAGCAGATGTTAAGGCACGACAGTAGTTATGGGAGAACAGTGGTAAAAGGCAATAATGAAGGTCATTAGTATAACAACTGTTTGTGCAGCAGTGTTTTGACTTTTGACAAATAATTTTAGCATCTGCTTGATCAGATGTGGGTATTGATTTTGTCTTGTCTTGTGCAACCACAATATCATGTCCAACATCTGTTGAGCACCAGAAATGCTACTCTCAATAATTTACATTTTGGATGCAAATTCTCAAGTTTCAATTGCCAGTAATTATCTCAGAAATCTTTGTTCAAGGCTTTGCCACATGTTCATTATTTCTGACAGTGGTTTAGCATCCCAGAGATGAAGACTTTTCTACTAAGGCTACTCATTTTATGTCTATCTTTTTTCAATTAGAATATGAGTATCTTAGTATTTCAAAATCATTTTACAATCAAGTTTTGATTAATGATAAACTAACTTGAGCTTGACATGACCTTAACAGGTGTACCATTTCCTTTTGATTAGTTTTAGG
This sequence comes from Helianthus annuus, assembly GCF_002127325.2. Classification (NCBI taxonomy): domain Eukaryota; kingdom Viridiplantae; phylum Streptophyta; class Magnoliopsida; order Asterales; family Asteraceae; genus Helianthus; species Helianthus annuus. Next base: position 32,999,166 of record NC_035444.2, on the reverse strand, counting down.
AAAAGTAATTTCACACAAAAATAAGGAAATTACATCCTGACCAGAGATGAACATTTTACTATCAAAAATGAGTAAAAATCCAAAATATATTAATCAAAGAAGATGAAGTAATATATCTGGTTTTATTTGAGAAAAACACCTTAAGAAATAGTTAAAGGATGTTTTGAAAATAACATCGAAAGGATCTGACAGCTTTTCAAATAAGAACATGATCATATCATTCTCAAGTTATTTTGACCATTGTTTAGGGTCATTTTCTTGACAATTGATTGTAAATTCTCCTTTTAAGGATAATTACTGGAGATGCCATTGTTACTTGAACGATTCCTGTATTTGATGAAAGCACACAGTTGCATGATGACCACTGTTTTCCCAATTTTTGACCTCATAAGTGTTTTATGCTTATACCCTTTTTCTTTTGGCTTCAAGAGCTTTGAGATAAGCACACTTTTGAGTTTTGTTCATTTCTTTCTTCCCTTTTCACCCTTCCCATTCATAAGTAATAAATTACTTACTGGGAGGTTTTTATGAAAGAATCCTCAGTCCAAAATCATTTTCAGCAATGTTTCGAGAGATCTGGTCACATTTGTACATGTTTTATTACCAATTCTCACATTACATATGATTTAGACTGTTTTGACCCCAGATTTTCTTCATGCGTTTTGACAGAATTGATTTGGTCCTTCTGAGGATTTTCAACCTGCTTTTTAACACATAAGATTTCATGACTAAAGCTTTATTTCCCTCTTTCTAAGTTAGCAAAACACTAATGTTTATTATGAACATGGGTTTTGTTAATCTGAGGTTCATACTTTAGCATAAAACATGATGAAATCATCACAAATTCATAACAACAGTTGAAATCAATTTTGAATGAAGATAAACATATCATAGTTACCAGATAAGTTTCTAGATCTGGGGACTATGAGTGATTTGTGCATGATATCACTAGTTGTTTGAGATTTGTGAATTTTATGACATCTTGGTTGTTATACAGAGTGTCTGATTCATCATTTTGGACATGATTTCTCATTGCTCTGTTTTCCAACTAAATACAAACAACCTTAGTATCAATGAATTTTGAGCTGAACTGTTATGTCAAATTGATTGTTAGATCGAATTTGACTGTCCAAGCTCTGATACCAATTGTTAGGATCGAAGGCTCTCATGATTGTGTTTGTTTGTATAAGTTTAACATTCAGAGTACATTAAATTATGTAAAGTGCAGCGGAAATGAATACAAACTTTGTAAACACAATTCAAAGAGGAGAATAGTTTGATAAACAATTGCTTTTCATCAGTTGAAAGGTTACAAAGTAAATCAAAAGATTACAAGCATGCTTACAATACTAAGCTCCCCCTCAGCCTGATACCCCAAGGTTGGTTGTACAAGATGAAAGGATTGAATTGAGGAGAAGAACTCACTTAAAACGATCGAATGTAACAGTACAGAGTACTGTTACATTTATAGACAATCCAATCCTCTGAAGCATCTCAGCTGACGTCACCATGAAAGTGACATCTAACAACCTAACAAACTCTTTCTACTGATCTATACAACTACTGCTTTGCTAACTACTGATATTGCATTACATTACATAGAACAAACATAAAACTGCTGCTGCATCAATCTATTGCTGTGAACCCAACAGTACTTGTCATGATCAGCAATGCTTGACTCAAGGCAGCAGATTGAACAGCAGGGCTTTTAGTCTTCATCAGTCATTGTGTTGAGCAGCAGTTGTAGGTCAGCAGATGTTGATAGAGGCAGTACTTTGGAGCATATCAGATGTTTGAGCCACAGTCAAGGGGAAAGCAAGGTGTAAACTGCTGCTTATTGTGAGTCCACTAATGTGATCCGGTTTTGGCTTTTCATTATCTGTTCCTCTGGTAGGGTTCAATCCCAACAATACTAAAAAAAACTATTTTTATGTGCATATTTTTATGCACGTGTCGGTATGAATTCGATTTGCTCTATTCGACATAAACTTTTTTTTTTCTGGAAATGAGTCAGATCAAATATAATACGTTTTTGTTTAAAAAAACATTTTTTACGTGCATACTTTTATGTACATAATGTTTGGACTAATCCATTCGATGTTTGCGATGTATCCGCGCCGCAATGCGCGCGGGTGTTTGTCACTCCCCAACAGATGGCGGAAACATCGGGGTGCGGCACTAAGCGTCCAGATTGCTCATGAGATTCCATAACAACAAAAGTTTCAATATAGATTAATTAAGTTTCATGCAAGATTTGTCTAAAACAACTTCACCAACAAGGTATCAATTACAACCAAATCATCGTTCAAATTCTAGATTAGACTAGGTGGGTTTCTAAGCATCAGCCTTAGCTTGATTTCCGTGGTTCAGCAACCTATCAGCCTACAACATCTATTAAAATTGAGTCAGTACAAAAATGTACCGGCGAGTATACAAGTTTGAGTATATAGCATAATAGGTTCAAAAGACTCATATCCATAATATAAATGATAACAAAAATAGTTTCAGCCATGCTAGTGTTCGCAGTCCAAGTGATAGCCCAAGTGTCCCGATGCTTTGGTGTTTTCCCAAGAATCAAGGAAAACTAGAATCTTCCTAACAATACCCCTAAGAATAATGGGGAGGTGCATCTTCCTATAGCGCTACTATTGTTAAGGCGGAACTACACACTCTTGATTAAACGTTCACATAGCACAAAGAATCAAGAATCACAAGTATCACATACACATAGGATAGAGTTTAGATTCAAAAGTATCAAGTCTCGTAGTTTGATAGAATACATGCTACATCCGAAAGTTTAAAACAAAAAGGGATCGAGTATACTCACAGTGATTGCTTTACAGTTTAACTGTTATTGGATCAAAGGGAGCTCTTTAGGTTTAGCCTGATTATATAACAACAAATAAGTGTCGGATAAAACAACGAGATTGCGCAAAGTGTCGGATCAGTCCCTTGATCGGATGGCAGTTCGATCGAACGATAGTCTGATCGGATTGCCATTCGTTTAAGGTGGCAATAGTGAGTGGGGGAAGGATTGTCATCCGATCGGATGGTCATCCGTTCGGATGGCCATTCGATCGAATGGTCATTCGATCCAAGGGTTAGATTTCCAAAAGTTCAACTCTGCTCACTCCGATCGGATGACAGTTCAATCGGATTGCCATACGATCATTGAGGTTTCCAAAGTTCCAAGTTTCTGAAAAAAGTTTCTAAGTGAGGAAAGGTTTCAAGGCACATGTCACTTCGATCAGATGGTCGTTCGATTGGACGGCAGTCCGATCGGATTGCCATTCGATCGTCATGACTTGATCCGTTTTGCAACTTGTAAAGTTTCTAAGTTTTTGGTTTAACGGTGATGACACGGTACGTCTTGAGACAACGGTAAACACATCAACGTTCAGCCGATCTGACTAGATGGGAATCACCCCGTCCGATCAGGTGTGTTTGTGACGGTGCTTATGTCGGAATCCATGCTCCGGTCATCTTCTCCGGCAACAATCCATTCCCAAACCAACTTCAGACTAATCATCAAGTCTATAGTCCGTCTGGGTCCGGATTCCACCGATCTACGTAAAAGTTTAAGAACAAGATGAAGTGAAACATGAGTTTTAGCATGAAAAAGTCTATATTTATCAAGATTCGCTTTAAAAGCACCCGAAATTCCTTAGATCTAAGCTAGATCTTGAACGGAATGACGTCACTCAAAAGTTTGTACAAACCGCCATGATGACGTCACCCTTAGGAGCTCAAATCTCAGAGATTTCATGGTGAAAAGTGAGATTTCAAAGGAGTATCTCGTAGAGAATAGTGTAGTGATCAAAGATGTACAAGAATCTAGTGTAAAACGTACCGAAATCGCCAAGAAATGGAAGAAAAGGGGGAGTGCTTGCGTCTGGTTTGAAGGGGTTGTCACATCAGTGAGAAATGATGTGACAGCTCCTATATATAGTGCAAGGAGGAGATAAAGGCGGTGTGCAGCGGATCGGATGGCCCTCCGATCGGATGGTATCAGATGGTCGTCCGATCGGATTGCCATTCGGTAAATCCCATCCTTTCCGCGTTCCAGTCTTTGTTTCGTTTTACGAGTTAGATTAAGCGTTGCGTTGCGTATTATTGGGTAATAGTATTACATAACTTGATCATATCATTAACACACTAGTTTCCAAGTTTCATAGTTTCTGCCGGTGACAAGTCCCCAGTCTCTCGTTCAACCAAGTCTCAAGTTGCACGAGTCTCAAGAGTCAAGCACCAAAGTATCAAGAATCATAGAATCAAGAGTCTAATTTCCAAGTATCAAGTATCAAGAATCAAGCATCAAGAATCAAGTATCAAGAATCAAGTCTCAAGAATCAAGTATCAAGAATCAAGTATCAAGAATCAAGTCTCATAGTGTTAAATATCAAGAATCAAGTTTCTAGAATCAAGAATTAAGCATCATAGTATTAAGAATCAAGAATCTAGATTTAAGCACCACAAGTATAAAAAGTGTCAAGTATCACATAGTTAAGGGACTAAAACTGACAATAGCTAAAAGTCTAGGGACGCAGGCGTTACAGTCTCCCCTCCTTTAGGAGGGTTCGTCCCTGAAATCTAGGAAGAAGACTGCTCAAAGAGCTGCGGATACTTGGTCTTCATCTCACTTTTGAGTTCCCAAGTGAATTCGGCACCGCGCTTTCCTTCCCATCGAACCTTGACTATGGGAATTTTGCTGCGCCTCAATCGCTTGAAACCTTGATCCATGATTTCGACCGGTTTCTCCACAAAGTGTACAACTTCATTTATTTGAAAGTCTTCAAGGGGAACCTGCAGTTCCTCATCGGCTAGGCATTTACGTAAGTTAGATACGTGGAACACTGGATGCACATTGTTTAGTTCTTGTGGCAGGTCGAGTCTGTACGCCACCTTGCCAATCCTTTTGAGTATCGTGAAAGGACCCACATAGCGGGGAGCGATCTTTCCCTTCTTACCAAAACGAACTACTCCCTTCCAGGGAGATACCTTGAGAAGAACTCGGTCACCAACATCAAATTCCACAGGCTTGCGCCTTTTATCAGCCTAGCTCTTTTGTCGATTCCTAGCCTTGATCAAGTTATCACAGATCTGAAGAATCTTATCCGTTGTCTCTTGAATGATTTCAGGGCCAGTAAACTGCTTGTCACCAATCTCGTGCCAGCTGAGAGGAGATCGGCACTTGCGGCCATACAAAGCTTTGAAAGGGGCCATCTGAATGCTGGAATGATAGCTGTTGTTGTACGAGAACTCAATCAATGGTGAATGTACATCCCAGTTACCACCAAAGTCGATGACACAATAACGGAGCATATCCTCTAGGGTTTGAATAGTACGCTCGGTCTGTCCATTCGTTTGAGGATGAAAGGCCGTGCTAAGATTCAAATGAGAACCCATAGCGGATTGAAAGGTTTGCCAAAGACGCGAAGTAAAACGACCATCACGGTCCGAGATTATGTCAAGGGGTATGCCATGACGGTATATAACCTCATCAGTATAGATTCGAGCAAGCTTATCCACTTTATAATCTTCACCAATAGGAAGAAAGTGAGCGGACTTGGTTAAACGATCAACGATCACCCAGATACTATCGTGACCAGTAGGTGTATGGGGTAGTTTAGTAATAAAGTCCATGGCGATACTATCCCATTTCCAAACTGGGATTTCGGGTTGTTCTAAGAGTCCAGGAGGACGTTGATGTTCAGCCTTAACCTTTGTACAAGTAAGGCATCCTGAGACATAGGCAGCAATGTTCTTCTTCATACTGGGCCACCAATAAGTTATACGCAAGTCATGGTACATCTTATCAACGCCTGGATGAATAGAGTAATGGGATTTGTGAGCCTCATTCATAATGAGCTCACGAAGGTTGTCGCGATCTGGTACCCAGATGCGATTGAGATAGTATTGAAGTCCATCAGACTTAGTTTCGAGTTGGTCCACATTAGCACCACGTATTTCAACGAGTAGACTACCTTCAATAGCTGACGAATACTGAGCTTTACGAATATACGCATGGAGATCACTAGAGATACGAATAGCGTTAACATGAGTTTTACGACTAAGAGCGTCGGCCACTACATTCGCCTTGCCAGGATGATAGCGAATTTCGCAGTTGTAGTCATTAAGCAATCCCACCCAACGCCTCTATCGCATGTTCAGTTCTTTTTGGTCAAAGATGTGTTGAAGGCTCTTATGGTCAGTGAAAACCACACACTTAGTACCATACAGGTAGTGTCACCAGATCTTTAACGCAAACACAACCGCACCAAGCTCCAGATCGTGAGTAGTATAGTTTTTCTCATGCACCTTGAGTTGACGAGACGCATAAGCAATAACCTTGTCCCGCTGCATGAACACACAGCCCAAGCCACGGTTCGAGGCATCACAATATACCACGAAGTCGTCATTCCCATCGGGTAGAGTAAGAACAGGAGCATTACACAAAAGGGTCTTAAGAGTCTGAAAAGATTCCTCTTGCTCGGGACCCCAAGCAAAAAGGTTTTTCTTTCTGAGTCAATGAAGTGAGAGGAACGGTGATCTTAGAAAAGTCCGAGATGAATCGACGGTAATAACCCGCCAATCCTAGAAAAGAACGAATCTCAGATGCAGATTTAGGCGTACTCCAATTCTTCACAGCTTCAATTTTAGACAGGTCAACATGAATACCTTGCTTACTAACGACATGACCCAGAAATGGCACTTCATCAATCCAAAACTCACACTTAAAAAATTTAGCATATAAACGTTCACCACGTAGAAGTTCGAGCATGAGACGTAAAGACGAGCATGATCAGTTTTAGATTTCGAATAAATGAGAATATCGTCAATAAAGATTATCACAAAACGATCAATATAAGGTTTACAAACACGATTCATAAGATCCATGAACACAGCGGGTGCGTTGGTCAATCCAAAAGGCATGACCACGAACTCGTAGTGTCCATAACGAGTACGAATAGCGGTTTTGGGTTACATCATCCTCGAGTACTCGAAGCTGATGATAACCAGAACGAAGGTCAATCTTTGAGAAACAGGACACGCCTTGTAGTTGGTCAAATAGATCATCAATACGAGGAAGAGGATAGCGATTCTTAACGATAAGATTATTAAGTTCACGGTAGTCGGTACACATACGAAACGAACCATCCTTCTTCTTGACGAATAGCACAGGAGCACCCCACGGAGAGGTACTTGGACGAATGAACCCCTTGTCGAACAGTTCTTGAAGTTGACTATATAGCTCTTGCATCTCGGAAGGTGCAAGTCGATAAGGAGCCTTGGCGACAGGAGTCGCACCAGGGATGAGATCAATACGAAAGTCGACGGATCTAGGAGGAGGAAGACCAGGAAGATCTTCAGGAAAGACATCAGGGAAATCACACACTACCGAAACGTCTCTTATGTTCTTCCCCTTGCCCTTTTGTTCCACCACTTGGGCTAAGAAGGCAAAGTTCTATTTACGTAAGCATCTGTTCGCTTAAGTGCATGGCATCAACTTCTGACCCTTCGAAGGTAGATCTCCATAGACATGCAAAGTATCACCGGATGGAAGAGGTAAACGAACAAACTTCTCGTGACAAGCAATCTCGGCATGATTCTTATGCAACCAATCCATGCCAAGTATGACATCAAAACTACCCAATTGCATGGGTATTGTTAGTGCATGCGTCTATCGACTTCGTCTTGTATCGAGTCTTGTACATAGAATGTTAGAACAGAGCACGTATTTCGAGATTTCATGTAATTTCGCATGGAACAGTAATTTCACCCGAAAGAATCTTGAATGTAATTCCGCACGGAATTAGATTCCGCACGGAATTAGATTCCGCACGGAATCTAATCTCGCGTGGAACTCTTTCATGCGGAATTAACTCGCCTATATATAGGCCTGTTCATGCGAAATCAGTAAGAACTTTTCCGGTCAGTGTAACGAAGTGCTGCCGAAGTGCCGTCTCGCTGTAATTTGTCATCTAATCAATCAGAAAGGCAGTTTATGTGTATATTTTGCTGAATTGAGCTCATTACGTCTGTTTCCGCCTTTCGTTCTGAGTATAAACTCTTCTGATCGACTCGTTTGGGTCCGAAACCGATCCTACAAGTGGTATCAGAGCTCAGGAGGAAGAGTTCATACCAATTCAGCTGCAAATTCTGATTTCTACACCTTCTTTTTCAAATTGAATTTGTTTTCACGGTCAAAATGTCTTGAATTTCGTACATCATGTGCGTTTTTGTGATTAACAAATCCTAGAAAGTTTTAGAACTAAAATCGGCCTGGAACTAGATCAATTTGACAAATTTCGCATCGAAGATGATGACATCGGCAGATTCCTCACGAAATTAGGTGTAATTTCGCACGAATTACCTAATTCCGCTCCAAAAGTGTAATTCCGTTTGAAATCTCACGCGAAATTAGTGTTTCCGCTTCAAAGGTCTAATTCCGTTTGATAATTCCGCACGAAATTGGTGATTCCGTTTGAAAAGTGGTTATTTCGTACGGAATTAGGGTAATTCCGTTTGATGGTTGTGATCTTGTTTGAACTAGGTAATTTCGCACCAGGGTGATTTCGTTTGGAAGTAATTTCGTTTGAACTTACTAATTTTGTATAACTTTGAAAACCGAAACATGGAAGAGGAATTTTATAATGCTTTTGCTACCCCGATCACAGTTACTCAGCAGACAATGTTGGAAAACGAAACAGGCACTATGCAAAAACCGCCCAAGCTAATGAACATCGAGGAGTATAAGGGTTGGGAGGAACGATTTGAGAACTGGGTACAAGCAAATTATTTAGATGCTTGGGAATGCATTGAAACGAAATACGTTAGACCAACGAATGATGACGAAGAGGTGATTGCTATCAAAGATCTTAGTGCCGAGGAGAAAAAGAAATACAAAAACGAAAAGATGATGATCAGTTTACTGCAACAGGATGTGAAAGAGGACATCTTGGTCTTATTGCAACATACTGGGATTGCATATTCGATTTGGAAAGCATTACGATCTAATTTTGTTGGAAGCCAAGAGATGATCAAAAACAAGAAATCACTTCTGAAAAAGGAGTTTGATTTATTTCGTGGTTTGAAAAATGAAAGCACAAAGCAGATAATTGAAAGATACTGCAATCTGTTGGTAAACATGAAGAGGGTTAGCATCAACAAAGATAATGAAGAGTTGATTGAAAAACTGGCTGATGCATTGCCACATGAGACTTGGGGCACATACTTGATGATGCTAAGAAACAAGAAAGGATTCAACAATCTAACACTTAGCAAGTTTATTGAGAAGCTTGAAGCACAGGAAATGGAACAAATAAAGATTTCAAGAATGAAAGTGTTTGATGATGAACAAGATATTGGATTGTATTACAAAGCAGGATTGAATGAAAAGACAAACATGTCACCGAAAGTTGAAACTGCATTCAACGCAAAGAGTTCATCAGGTGGTTCGTCTAAAGGATCAAGCAGCAAAACGAGTTTCTCATCATATCCATCATTTGATCCGAATTTGGCAACAACAAAGAATGGCAGGAAGTTACAGTGCAACATTGTTTTGAATCTTGAGGATGATCAAGATTACACAGAAGAAGTTGCAAAAAGCCACATGTCTTTGTTGGGGACTATTTTAGAATCATATGGAAGTTTTGTTGCAGGTCGGATCGGGAATCCAATGCTGACTAAGGAGGATTACGATCAGATCGATGCTGAAGAGATGGAGCTAATGGACATAAAATGGTGTTTGGCTAGTGTGTTGAGGAGAGCTGAGAAATTCAAACAGATCACAGGGAGAGATGATCTCCGTGAGGCTAATGTGTCTACTTTAGGTTTTGATAAATCTAAAGTCACCTGTTTTCGTTGCAGGGAAAAAGGACACTTCAAGAGGGAGTGCACCAATCGCAAAGCAAGTGGAGCTCAAAATCCATTCAACAACAATGATTACTACCGGAAAGCAATCTACCATCAAGTTGCTCAACAACAAAATCAACAAGAATCACAAACGGCTCATGGAAGAAAGGTGATTGAAGAATCTTCAAAGAGAGCTTGTATGGTGAGTCAAGATGAGGAGAAGTCATCAACAACATTCAACTGGGACAAATATATCTCAGCTGACGGTAAAGCTTGTGTGATAGATCAAGATGATGAAAAGTTACCTGAGGGGTTTAACTGGGAAAATTTCAGTTTGGATGATTATGATCCTAACAAAACTCCAGTTCATACAGCTTTTGTTGCTAGAATTGAAGAAGATAGTGATGATGACACTGAGTATTATGCAAGAAGGATGGCACAACATTTGAAAATGATGGCAGAAAGTGATAGTGAAGATGATAAAGCTAAAAAGAAGAAGAAAAAGGTCAAAATACCGGTCAGCAGTGATGATGAAGATATTCCGGTAGTCAGAAGAAAAGTGAAAGAAGTTCCAAAGTTCAAAGTTGATGAAGAAGCTGACGCACGAAAGATTCCAGCAAATTGTGAAACTTGTGAGATTTTGAAGAAGAAAAACAGTGAACTGATTAACAACATGAACAGGTTGAAGGAATCGTATGTTGTGCTGAAAAAAGCCATGAATATGTACAATGATACAAGTGAAGAACAGGCAACAGCAATGAAGACACTTCAAGGAGCTTTCATGATAAAGCAAAAAGTTTTGAACAATTACATTGAGAAGTGTGCTGCTTTGGAACAGAAATCAGAAACACAAAGAATTGAAACTGAAAGAGTTAATCATTTGTTGAAAAGTTACCCATGTACTTTTTATGTCATTGACAGGATTTATCCAACTGTTGAAGGCATGAAGGCGTTTGAAGATGATGAAGTAATTAAAGAACATAAGGCATCTGAGGAAAAAATTCCTGAAAAGAAGAATGACACAAAGAAAAAGACTAACAAAAAGAATTCTAGTAAGAAATAAGGTGTCAGTTACAACAAGTGTCCACCCCCGCTGGAAAATGGATATTTTCTTAGAAATCCAAATTCTGAAAGAGTCCAAAAGGCAACAAACTTACAGTGGGAGTCTGAGTCTACAGTTAATTTGCCAGAAAACATTGACATCACTTTTACATCATCTGACACTGATCATGAGTCCGAGTTAATAAAGAAAGTGGTCGATCAGGTGTTGGAAAAGGATGAGTCAGAAGAGTCAATGTCGGAGTCATGGCCAGAGTCAAAGTCTGAGTCAGACACGTCAAGTCAAACCTCCAAACAGGGCAAAATAGTTTACAATAATGAATTCCTGTTATCAAAATCTAGTTTGGGTGACGAAACATTTAAAGTTGCATATACTTTGAATGATTCTGACAAATTATATTCTGATGAGGAATTTCCAATAAGAGGTGTCAAACCTGAAATGATCAAAAAGGTTTTCAAATTAATAGAAATTAATATTTCTGAAATAAAAGATGTAAATCTTACTGATAAACCTAAAAAATACACCTCAAAGAGTTCAACAAAGAGAAAACAAGAAAAAAGTTTACAGTTCTGGATTTGGTTATCGAAAGAAACCAAACCATAACGGTAATTTCAAAAAGAAAGGTTTAGGATTTATTCCACCAGAAAATTATAAAAAATGAAAAACACGTTCGAGATTTTAAATCAAAGATGAATTTTGTTTCAGGTATATCTTCTGAAGAAGAAAAAGAAAATTTGTTTAGAAAACAGTCAAACAGAGAATTCCTTTTTGAAGAAGCAAGATGAGATGAAGCAGGAAGTTATGCAAAAGAAAGAAACGAGAACCTGTTTCCAATGCAACACAGCTGGTCATATTGCTAAGGATTGTTCTAAGGCAATACAATCAAAACAGGGAGTGTCTCGTAAACTGAAAGAAAAAGTTATTGAGTTTGAACCACCGATTGAGAGAACTAAACTTTTCAAGAATTCAAAATTTGAAATCGGTGAATGTTCAAACAGGTTTTACAAGAAAAGAGCTAAATTTGACAACCAGAAATGGGTGGTTAAGAAATCAGGTGATAGTACTAGCAATGATTCTGATTTGTCAAAATCAGAGGAGCTATTGTCTGGTGATGAATCTGATTCCATAAAGTCAGATGAGCCACAGCCTGAGGAAAAAGGTGAAAAATCAGTGCCAACTGTGGATGATGTGAATTTTCCACCACTTCGGGCTGAAAATTTTAAGAAGAAAATTGGTAAAGTTGAAATTTCAAACCAATTTTATTCTGTTAAAAAGGAATTTGATGTTGAAAAGGCTTTTAACTCCAAAGTAAAACACATCTTTGGAAAAATGATTGACAGAAAAGTCAAAGGGGTTAAAGAGTTCTACGAGAAGAAGTTGGAAGGTAAGAAACCGAGTGTTGGTAACTCGGTATCACCCAAGGCTGGTCAGGATTGGGTGGATATATTCTTTGACTAAAAACCTGACTTGCCGGAGCTCCTAAGTTGGTAATCGCGGAGCATGAATCGGCATCATTCTTTGTATCAGGTTTGATTGTGTATACCTACAAGTGGTAAATCAGGGACATTAAGTTGTACCTTTTTTTCTTACAAGTGGTATTTTTCTTGAGAAATTCACAAAAAGTGATTTCGCCTTACAAGTGGTACAGAGGTTTGTTCTTACAAAGTGATTAATCAAGGTCATTAAGTTGAACTTGATATAATCCTCATATAATTGGTTAAAAAGAAAGGTGATGAATTGATCCCCGAACCTACAAGTGGTTTTAACAAAACTTATTTTCCGGAAAAACCATTTTGATTAAAACAAACTTAAGTGTTTTGAAATCATAATGGGAAAATAGTTTGTTGTAAGGGGGAGTTCTGATTGTTTATGCAAAGTGGATGGCGAATTGAAGCAATTCACATCGGTTGTCATTTTCCTTGTACAGTTTATTTTCAAGTTTCTTTAAATGTTTCTGAATTTTAGGGGGAGTAAGAAATTTTAGAAAATCCAAAAACATTAGAAAATTTGAAAATTTAAAAAATTCAAAATGAGTTTTTGTTGTAAAAAGAGGAAATGATAGTACATCAATGGACTATCGCAACACGCTAAAGAAATGTAAAATCAAAAATGTGATAAACAATCTCACTGTGTATGTGCCAGTAGGTTTTTATACATTTAGTAGATTGTTTTTCGAGATATAAACATAAAATTCAAACTTGCTTATCTCGTGGGGAACATTTCTTGGATATATAGGTAACCCCCGAAATCTTGTTTGAAAGGTCCCTCTTTCTGAGATACTAGGTCTTTATACTCAGTGATATTTGGGGTATTATCCCGGGACTTCTGATTTTGCGGAAGCAATGGCCTAGTCCCCGTATAATACTTTACATTTGCTTGAAATATAGCATCGCCCTCAGTATAAAAAATGATGAAACATTGCAAAATGTTAATCATGTACTGTTGAAGAAAAGATTCTCTAAAGGGAACACACCAAAAGTCGAGCCGTCATCTCTCTGCTGAACGGAAGTTCTGACCTGAGCTCTCATGGTTTCGCATTTAACCTTTTTACAGATATCATCTAGGTATACTCACGTGTAAGACTGAATATTGGGATCTGGATACGGGAGTATATTCAAGAGGTGGGACACGCGAATAAGTTTAAGTCATTAAAACACTAATATCGTATCTCGAAACAGTTGAACTTTGTATGAAAATTTAAATGGACCAGTATACTGACAATCTAGGTGAATTGTTTAGAACTTAAAATGAAATGAAGCTTAACGGTGTCGATGATTTGTCTCATAAACTGATATGATCCTCTTACACAAACTCTCAAAAATATTGTTTGTAAATATTTCTTTCCTGTATTTCATTTCTCTTAAAAATTCCAAAAAGATTTTGAATATGTTTTAGCATAAAAATTTTGAAAAATCCAAAAAGATTTTCGACAACTGGTGTTGGAAAGCTGATTTTCAAAATTCCAAGTGCTAAACTTGATGAATATCTTTTGAGGGGAAGATTGTGTTTAAAAGGTTTATCCTGCATGTGGTCATCGAAAACTTTTAAATGTTAAATCATTTCAGTTTTACAAGTGGTTTATCAGAGATCTGCATGTGATATCTGAGGTGGCAAAATTTTTTATATGATAAAACTTATGTTTGTGAAAGAGACTGTGCATGATTGCTAGGTTCTGATTCCTGAGGAGTTTGAGATATGAGAAGAGCTAGGTTCCGATACCTGAAGAACAAAATGAATGCCAGGTACTGATCCTGTGAGCCAGGTTACGATCCAGACTGCGATCCCAGCTGATCGAAAGGGGGAGTCTGTAGATGCAAAGAGCCAGATTAAAATCCTGGAAAAGTACATAGAGCCAGGTCGTATTCTTGGACCTGTGGATTGTTGATGAACTTAAGGAATCAAGAGATCTGATCAAGAGAATTAGATTGTTTAGAGCCAGGTTGAGATTCTGAAGATAAGATCAACATTCGAGGGGAGTTTATTCGAGGAGAGTCTGTTGGTGCTGAAGAAGAAGAGAAGAGAGAGATTGAGGATGCTTTACAGTGTCAGATACTTCAAAAGAGTTCGAGAAGACTGATAGAGACTGAAGTTGCGAAGACTCGACACTGAAGACTCGTCAACATTCGAGGGGGAGTCTGTTAGTGCATGCGTTTGTCGACTTCGTCTTGTATCGAGTCTTGTACATAGAATGTTAGAACAGAGCACGCATTTCGAGATTTCATGTAATTTCGCATGGAACAGTAATTTCGCTTGAAAGAATCTTGAATGTAATTCCGCACGGAATTAGATTCCACACGGAATCTAATCTCGCGTGGAACTCTTTCATGCGGAATTAACTCGCCTATATATAGGCCTGTTCATGCGAAATCAGTAAGAACTTTTCCGGTCAGTGTAACAAAGTGCTGTCGAAGTGCCTTCTCGCTGTAATTTGTCATCTAATCAATCAGAAAGGCAGTTTATGTGTATATTTTGCTGAATTGAGCTCATTACGTCTGTTTCCGCCTTTCGTTCTGAGTATAAACTCTTCTGATCGACTCGTTTGGGTCCGAAACCGATCCTACAGGTATTAGATCAACAGCGAACACGTGGTCGTTAAGAGTTAAAGAACAACCACTGAGAACAGAATCAACAAGAATCGATTTACCATCGGCAATCTCCACCGAAAACGACTTAGGTAACTTAGAGCGTGCACAATTTAACAAAGATTCAAATTCTACGGACACAAAGCTTCTATCGGCACCAGTATCAAATAGTATTGAAGCGTAAATGTTATTAACGATAAACGTACCATTAACGACGTCATTCTCATTATGAGCCTGATTAGCATTAAGATTGAACGCTCGTCCACGAGCGGCTGGCTGTTAATCCTGGTTGAGCTGAGGACCCTGATTACGGAGGTGGGTAGTATCTCCACACTTGTACCACACACGAACAGCGTTGACTAGCCTTGGGTTCTGCTGAGGAGCTGGAAGAGCTGGTAAGGCTACGTGAACTGGGGCTTGCTGCGCTGGTTGTGCAGGGTTAGCTTAACGACAATAAGGAGTCGTGTGACCATAGCGATTGCAGTTGGTACACAAACGACATGCAGAAGCAACATGATGATGAAAGTTACAAGTTATACACTCGGGGTGAGGGCCAGTGTACTGCCTCTTGACTTTAGGAGTAGCAGGGTTCTAAACAGCAGCAGCAGGAGCAGGTTTAGCAGCAGGGTTTGTAGCAGGTACAATAGCATTGCATCCTGAACCCTGTGACTTTCTCCTCTTGTTCTTGCTTACACTTGGCTGCTGGCTAATTTGGTGTGCAGACTTAGAAGAAGCAGGAGTAGCGAACTCACGGTTTTTGTTGAGACTAGCTGCAAGACGGTAGACTTCCTCAATAGTTTCGAGATGGGCTGCTTCAATAGAATCACGCATAGCAGGGGGCAGACCATTGATGTACTTGGTTATCATGCGTTTAGGAGTAGAAACCAAGTGAGGAACGATCAAGCTGAGCTGCTTGAAACGAGTAGTACAGGCCAGATTATCATCACCAATCTGCTTCAAGTGCCAGAACTCTTCTTCGAGCTTCAATTGTTCATGGGGAGGGCAGAACTCAAGCATCATTAATTCACGCACCTCGGCCCATGTAAGAGCATAGGCTTCTTCATTCGAACGGATGTTTCTCTCATTTGACCACCACTCCAATGCTTTGCCTTGAAACATTCCCGTTGCACTCCTAGTCTTTAGATGATTAGGGCACTCGCTGTTAATGAAGGTTACTTCGATGCTGTCGAACCACTCGAGCATAGAAGTGACCCCATCACTGCCCGTGAAAGGCTTAAGGTTGCAAGAGATGAAATGTTTGTAGTTGAACTTTGTAGGCTTCAGCTTCTCGGCTTTCATGTCCACAGAGGATGGAGGTGTGTTTGACCCTTGGATCTCAGAGACGATCTTTGGCACGACTCGAGCAATCTGGTCGGCCATGAAGGACGTCATCTTTTTCTGATACTTTTCCCTGGATCTATTGAGAATGTCGGACAGCTTACGAGAAGACATCTAAAGATCCAACAAGAGGATCGTATAAGTCTAGATTCACAAAGTCTCACCGTATAGATTCACACACGATAGATTAAAGACTCGAGATTCAACAAGGTTCACATAGATTACAGATTTAGGTTTCCGACAAGTTTCATATAGATTCCAATAGATTCAACACCGCAAACCCACGACCTTCGCATGGCACATTGTACGAAGTTTGGCAACATGTATAGGAAGTACCAGAGGCGTATCCACCACGCTTCGGGCACATTGCTTCTGCCTCGTACTCGGTGTCATGTTATGTGTTGCAATTGCCAAACATAACAACACGTTTATCATTATCATCATACACATGTAGATTAACCCGGTAGATTCACATTGATTAACCCAATATGTTCACATAGATTCCAGTAGATTACCCAATAGATTCACATAGATTACAGTTAACATCCTCATCACAAAACAGCGAAATCCCACATGGCACGTCCTACAAAAGTTCGGAAACATGACGGAAGCACTTATATATAGGAAGTACCAGCGGCGTATCCACTTCGCTTTGATCATGCCACGTCCGTCTCGTCATCGGTGTCATGCTTCGTTAACCATAACATTAGATTCCATCACATCTCACATAGATTTCACATAGATTAACTAAGTAGATCCAATATCATATATTAACCCAGTAGATTCCACGACTTCAACCTGAGTCCACAAAACTACGAACTTCACTTAGCGCGTGGTACGAAGGTTCGGCAACATGCCAGAAACACTTATATATAGGAAGTACCAGCGGCGTATCCACCATGTTCCGGACATGCCACTTCCGCCTCGTTTTCGGCGCTAGGCTACGTTTCATATTTTGTTCCTCAAAACACACATAATAGATTACACATAGACTATGATAGGGTGCACATAGATTACACATAGATTCCACATAAATTACATAAGTAGTTTCCCATAGCTTAGATTCCAACCATCTTAACACTGGTCTGCAAAACACTAAGTTTCGCATGGCACGTGGTACGAAAGTTGGTAACATGCCTGAAACACTTATATATAGGAAGTACCAGCGGCGTATCCACCATGTTTCAGACATGTCACTTCTGTCTCGTACTTCTATGCCATGTTCCGTTTAGTGTTTCACAACCACCATAACACATAGATTCATCAAATAGCTTCACATAGTATCATAGTTGATCAAGATTCCCACATAGATTAACAAAGCTTCGTAAATTTAGTTTGATTCTAAGATTAGAATTAGTGTCTTAGATTGCGGACATACGTGCAAATTGTGTAAAATGCCTCAAAACAAATGAAGAATCAAGTTTAAAACTACACACATAAAAATCGAGATGACACAAAAGATAGGCTCATGAAACATAAGATTGTTCCGGGTAGAGGATGGTGACTAACCAAAGTGATTTGAACTCCTTTCGAATTGAGGCAACGTGTCTTGACTTACTTAGACAAATACGTCATCGATGTTAGGCCTACGATATTCGTCCTTTTAGTCATTTCACGTTCCTAATTGATTGGAAGTTTCGAGACTTTGGGGAGACATAAAAAAATCAAAGAGTGGGACTAGTTATCAAGGTCTGAGTTTCACCTCTATCTTGACAACAACGTACCCTAATAGCGTTGGTACTTATCAACAAATAAGACCTACTAGAATAAAATAAGGAAATTTCCCATCAAGGTTCGGATGTCACTCCTGACTTGAGGACAAACTTCATGCAAAATACAAACACTGATTAGCAGTGTTTTCAAAGTATCAAGTGCATATTGTGTCAGCCTTATGAAAGACATGTAAGTTTAGCAAGAAAATGTGCTGCGAGGAAGCAGATACGGTAGAGCGCATAAGTCTTAAACAACAGATAAGAATCAAGATTCCTAGAACTATAGACTAGGGCAAGTATTCCTACTTATCCTAATTCCGTATAGTTATGGCTCTGATACCAATCTGTCACACCCCAACCGATGGCGGAAACATCGGGGTGCAGCACTAAGCGTCCATATTGCTCATGAGATTCCACAACAACAAAAGTTTCAATATAGATTAATTAAGTTTCATGCAAGATTTGTCTAAAATAACATCACCAACAAGGTATCAATTACAACCAAATCATCGTTCAAATTCTAGATTAGACTATGTGGGTTTCTAAGCATCAGCCCTAGCTTGATTTCCGTGGTTCAGCAACCTATCAGCCTGCAACATGTATTAAAATAGAGTCAGTACAAAAATGTACCGGCGACTATACAAGTTTGAGTATATAGCATAATAGGTTCAAAAGACTCATATCCATAATGTAAATGATAACAAAAATAGTTTCAGCCATGCTAGTGTTCGAAGTCCAAGTGATAGCCCAAGTGTCCCGATGCTTTAGTGTTTTCCCAAGAATCAAGGAAAACTAGAATCCTCCTAACAATACCCCCGAGAATAATGGGGAGGTGCATCTTCCTATAGCGCTACTATTGTTAAGGCGGAACTACACACTCTGGATTAAACGTTCACATAGCACAAAGAATCAAGAATCACAAGTTTCACATACACATAGGATAGAGTTTAGATTCAAAAGTATCAAGTCTCGTAGTTTGATAGAATACATGCTACATCCCAAAGTTTAAAACAAAAAGGGATCGAGTATACTCATAGTGATTGCTTAACAATTTAACTGTTATTGGATCAAAGGGAGCTCTTTAGGTTTAGCCTGATTAGATTACAACAGATAAGTGTCAGACAAAACAACAAGATTGCGCAAAGTGTCGGATCAGTCCCTTGATCGGATGGCAGTTCGATCGGACGATAGTCCGAATGGATTGCCATTCGGTTAATGTGGCTATAGTGAGTGGGGGATGGATTGCCATCCGATCGGATGGTCATCCATTCGGATGGCCATTCGATCGAATGGTCATTCGATCCAAGGATTAGATTTCCAAAAGTTCAACTCTGGTCACTCCGATCGGATGGTCATCTGATCAGACGACAGTTCGATCGGATTGCCATACGATCATTGAGGTTTCCAAAGTTCCAAGTTTCTGTAAAAGTTTCTAAGTGAGGAAAGGTTGCAAGGCACATGTCACTTCGATCGGATTGCCATTCGATCGTCATGACTTGTTCCATTTTGTAACTTGTAAAGTTTCTAAGTTTCTAGTTTAACGGTGGCGACACGGTACGTCTTGAGACAACGGTAAACACATCAATGTTCAGCCGGTCTAACTGGATGGGAATCACCCCGTCCGATCAGGTGTCTGTTTGTGACGGTGCTTATGTTGGAATCCGTACTGTGGTCATCTTCTCCGGCAACAATCCATTCCCAAACCAACTTCAGACTAATCATCAAGTCTATAGTCCGTCTGGGTCTGGATTCCACCGATCTACGTAAAAGTTTAAGAACAAGATGAGGAGAAACATGAGTTTTAGCATGAAAAAGTCTATAGTTGTCAAGATTCGCTGTAAAAGCACCCGAAATTCCTTAGATCTGAGCTAGATCTTGAACGGAATGACATCACTCAACAGTTTGTACAAACCGCCATGATGACGTCACCCTTAAGAGCTCAAATCTTAGAGATTTCATGGTGAAAAGTGAGATTTCAAAGGAAAATCTCGTAGAGAATGGTGTAGTGATCAAAGATATACGAGAATCTAGTGTAAAATGTACCGAAATCGCCAAGAAATGGAAGAAAAGGGGGAGTGCGTGCGTCTGGTTCGAAGGAGGCTGTCACATCAGTGAGAAATGATGTGACAGCTTCTATATATAGTGCAAGGAGGAGATAAAGGCGGTGTGCAGCGGATCGGATGGCACTTTGATCGAATGGCCCTCCGATCGGATGGTCATTCGATCGGATGGTCGTCCGATAGGAAGGTCATCCGATCGGATTGCCATTCGGTCAATCCCATCCTTTCCGCGTTCCCGTCTTTGTTTCGTTTTGCGAGTTAGATTAAGCGTTGCGTTGCGTATTATTGGGTAATATTATTACATAACTAGATCATATCATTAACACACTAGTTTCCAAGTTTCATAGTTTCCGCCAGTGACAAGTCCCCAGTCTCTCGTTCAACCAAGTCTCAAGTTGCACGAGTCTCAAGAGTCAAGCACCAAAGTATCAAGAATCATAGAATCAAGAGTCTAGTTTCCAAGTATCAAGTATCATGAATCTAGCCTCAAGAATCAAGTATCAAGAATCATGTATCAAGAATCAAGTCTCAAGAATCAAGTATCAAGAATTAAGTCTCACAGTGTTAAATATCAAGAATCAAGTTTCTAGAATCAAGAATTAAGCATCATAGTATTAAGAATCAAGAATCTAGATTTAAGCATCACAAGTATCAAAAGTGTCAAGTATCACATAGTTAAGGGACTAAAACTGACAATAGCTAAAAGTCTAGGGACGCAGGCGTTACAGTGTTATTGCTAGTTTAAATCAAGTATTATCTCATTTAAATACATAAGTATATAATTTTTTAATATTTACATAATAACAATAATTGTTGTAGTAGTAGTAGTAGTGGTGGTGGTGGTGGTGGTGGTGGTGGTGGTGGTGGTGGTGGTGGTGGTGGTGGTGGTGGTGGTGGTGGTGGTGGTGGTGGTGGTGGTGGTGGTGGTGGTGGTGGTGGTGGTGGTGGTGGTGGTGGTGGTGGTGGTGGTGGTGGTGGTGGTGGTGGTGGTGGTGGTGGTGGTGGTGGTGGTGGTGGTGGTGGTGGTGGTGGTGGTGGTGGTGGTGGTGGTGGTGGTGGTGGTGGTGGTGGTGGTGGTGGTGGTGGTGGTGGTGGTGGTGGTGGTGGTGGTGGTGGTGGTGGTGGTGGTGGTGGTGGTGGTGGTGGTGGTGGTGGTGGTGGTGGTGGTGGTGGTGGTGGTGGTGGTGGTGGTGGTGGTGGTGGTGGTGGTGGTGGTGGTGGTGGTGGTGGTGGTGGTGGTGGTGGTGGTGGTGGTGGTGGTGGTAGTGTAGTAGTAGTAGTAGTAGTAGTAGTAGTAGTAGTAGTAGTAGTAGTAGTAGTAGTAGTAGTAGTTGTGTTTAATGCATGTCAGGTTAGATCGCGCTCTCTAAGAGAGCCTTGGTAATCGCCGTCACATCGCGTGTGCCAACCCACTATGTTTAAATTAAGTATTACATTATTTAAATACTTAAATATATATAATTACTAAATAATCATAATAATAATAATAATAATAATGAAAGTCCCACTAACATCTCTCACATTGATACAACTAACGAGAACAACACTGTTGATTCATAATTACAATACCGAAAGAATTTACATCTATCATTAAAGCACCACGTCCAACTCTAAATGAGCTCCCCTAAAGTTAAAGTTGGTGACTCACATCTCTTAAAGCTCACCTACAAATGATCTAAACAAGTCTATTTATAGTTGCAAGTGAATCTAAGCTAAAACTAGCCACCTCTAGCCTACCTTTGGTGTACCTACGACTAAGTACGCCAGTAAGTACACAACTATCTAATGTACTTACTAAGTACGCTAGTAAGTACACCACCCTCAAAGTACTCCACTTAAGTACACCATCCTTATCAGTTTCACCACTAGTATGGAAAGTGATAGCTGAATAATGACAGTTACTAATCTTGGTCTTACACTGATAATCATCAGACACAAATCTGCACCAATAGACTCCCCCCTTGATTGATGATATCAGGTCTTCATTTCTGGTAATACTTGATCTTTTGGCATTACACTGTGATCTTCAATCATCAAGGCATACTCCCCCTGGATTGATGACAACACGATCCATCTGTTCTAGATCAATTTTCTTTGGGCACTTTAGGAAACCTGACGAATCCAATACCTTTCATCGCAGATCCCCCCCCCCAATAGTAATCACCTACTAAAATTTAAGCATTAGCAGATATAACGTCTGAAGTCAATTATGATATTCTAAGACTTAACTTGTATTAAGAATGTGACAGAGAATTTGAATTTCCAACTACAACATCTAACAAATCAATTCCCACAAGGATACGAACTTATCTCGGTAACTAATAACAAGCTGAACTTGTGATATAGTGAGCAACAACAATAGTATATATATATATATATATATATATATATATATATATATATATATATATATATATATATTTGATCTGTATCTTAAACTAGACGTGTCTGACTTCATCTTGTATCTTCATGAATCAACCAATAACCTCAAGTCTTCCGTTTCAGATCTCCCCCTCAAGTTAAGCAGCATCTCCAGATTAATTTATGTCTCAACTGAATCAACAACTTTTCTCCTTTAGGTAAGCTTTACACCTGATTAACCACTCTACTATAATTGGAATATGATAAAGGTTCAGTCTTCTATTACTCTCCTAACGAATACTCAGCTTCATTTTGAACACACTTGATAAAATCACGAACGCGGTCAACATTTATCCAAGAGTCTATAATTGGAATGATTAAGCCCGTCTAATTTATCATTCCCAACATTGAGAAATCAATGGACATTTGCTTTTAGTTCAAATATACATAGATGATATCATATTTGAATCAACTGATGATTCGTTATGCAAGGAAATTGAGGTGGTTATGCAAAACAAGTTCGAAATGTGTTTGATGGGCGTAATGAACTTTATTTGGGTTTGCAAGTAAATAAGACAAAGTAGGGAATCTTTATCCACCAGACAAAGTACGTAAACAATCTCTTAAGCTGATTTAAGATGGTCGACTGCAAACTGGCAAGCACATTGTTACCTCTCAACCACGGAATCTATCCGGATGAATCAAGTCCAGTAGTAGATCCTACTCTATATCGCTCAATGATCGGGTCTCTCATGTATCAAACCGCGACTCACTTGATATCATGTACTATACGTGTCTTTGTGCCCGATACCAATCCAAGCCAGGAATATCACATCTAACAGTAGTTGTCACGACCCCTAACCCCGGTTCGGGAGCCGCGAGGCAGACAGCAGTGGTATCTGTGACATCTGTGCCTCCACGGCCATCGAACAAATACCAAATCAATGAAATATTACGTTTCATACTTGGGATTTGTATAAATATGTGTATCATTTGCACATATCAATTCTCGTTCGATTTCGAGCTATAAATCGCTTTTTGGAAAGTTATACGCGAACTGATATGTAAACGCAGTCATTTTAACGCGATAAACACTCCGGAATAGTGACATAGGCTTAACATACCTTAAATAACCTAAACATAACTTAGAAATAAGTTTTGGATGGTTTGGTGTGTTGAAAACAAGTCTATTCGATCGTAGGGACTATTTGTGTCAAACTGCGAAGGTATACGGATTCGTTCTGTAACGAACATTCCGGAACTTGATCATAAGTTAAACATGCCCTAAATATCCTTTACATAGCTTAGAAATAGGCTTTGAGGTGTTTGGTGCGCAAAAATAAACTTTCTTGATCAATAAGGACTAAAAGCGTCAAAAAGTGCATAAGTTTGCATTTTCGCGCATATCTTACGTTGTGAATATATCCGGACATCCAAAAATTTTTGTAATCATTAAAATATCTTATTTTAGTGATTGGCATGCTAAATTTCCATTCGTCGCTTAATTTGGATCGTTTTTGCGTTCGTTACGACTTCCGTCGTAATTAACCAAACAACGCAACCGTACGACCAAACGAACCAACATCCGAGATATTTTTGAGCATATTCTAAGTTCCCTATACTTTAACTTCATTTTAGAGCCTTGAAATGGGGTTAACGGGGCTTAAACGTGTCAAAAATGCATCGAAAACCAAGTTTTAGGCCTGCAGGGACTAAAACTGACAATCTGCCAAAGTTTGCTAGGAGTGGGGCGTAAGCCCATGCCTATTATTATGCGGCCAGCGTCAGACCTTCAGCACAGAAACATTGAATCTGGTCTTTGAGCCTGTTTTGATGGTTTTTAACCCCTGATTTTGGATGCTATGGGCTAGATTTTGATGGTTTTTATATACCCCTTGTATTTTAAAACCTTGTGCCCACATGTGTGGCCAAGATCGAAGCACGAATTGCGAGGAACGATCCTAACGGTTGTGGGAACTCTATAAATACCCACAAGTTTTCATTCATTCCTCACACCTTGGTCTTAAATTGCTCTAAGTTGAGGTTTAAACACTTCATACCTGAGCAAATTGGATCAAGATCTTCCTAGCTTGGACCCTTTGTAAGTTTCTTTCGTACTTTTATCGTTTTTCAAGCGTAAAAGTCAAACAGTGTTTGACTTTCTGCTTTGACCACGAGTTGGTTAACACGAAGTTCGTTTGAACTTCGCAACGTGAGCGTAATCACGATGGTCATAGTCCTTTGTGACTATACCTACTGATTACCACGTTATTTAGGTATAGTGACGAGTCATAGTTTCGATCAAAATACGCGTTTATACGTATTTTGCAACCAAACTATTCTTGGGTATCAAAACCCTTTGTTTTGATATCAAACTTGTTTTCTAACTTCGTTAAACATGCTTTAACATATTTAACTCGTCACTTTTAGTTTAGTGCTTATTTAGGGTCGTAAGATAAGCGGTATAAACAACCGCTTAGACTTTCGAACCCGACCCGTTTGGTCGATCATTAGGATCCGACCAGACATATTTTGTGACCATAGTTGTATAGGGAATAACCTTTCGTGGTTATACCTTATGGTCACTTCGTTTAGTTAGTTGTATGATAGGTAGTTTATATGCCTTAGGAAAATGACCAAAATGCCCTTTTTATGCATAAATTCATTTTAAGCATATGTAACCTAAATTTTGACAATTAAACTGATTAGGTAACATTATTAGACATGATAAGGCATATAATACTTGTCATAGGACTAGTTAGGCGGTCCGAACGCGTTTCACGCGAATGACGCGTTAAAGTAGCGTAAGCTACCTAAACGAGTCGTAATGGGTCGTAAGCACTTAGGTTAGGCTTCGATTTAGTATGTAGGCTTTGTTAAACCATGTCATATGAGTTCCAATACTCATTTGGTTTACGAAACCTCATCCTATCCGATCTTCCGATTTAGGTCCGGTCTATTAACGTAGTTACTTATATTAGGTGCCGATTGATTTCCGTGATCCCTCTAGCTTTGCTTAGTTGTTATTCAAGACTTCTAAGCATTCTCAAGTGAGTACATGGTTCCCCTATTTTACTGTTTTCGATTGTTTTGGGGTGATTCATATGTGTTAAATGATTTCGATGTTTTTAACGATGGTTTCGAAAATGATTAAAATAGTTTATATTAAATTAATAACGATTTCGATAATGTGAACAAACTTGTTGGGCGTAATTACATAACGAATAACATTCATTAGTTTTGGCCGAACCGACCAGTATTAGGTTATGGTACCATAGGATCTGACAAATCCCGTTATCAGACTGCACCCATGGTTATGTGTGGGGGTTATGTGGATAACGAATGATTCTGTGATTGTTAACTTACCCTTTGGTGGTTTATTAATGCGAGATTGGCGATAGGCGAGTTGCGAAGGTTTGGATGTTATTAGCGAGACGACTAAAAGTAGTTTTCACAATTAAAACGAGAATGATTTAAACGATTGAAACGATTTTAATGAGTTAAACGAATTGGATAAACGATTGGTTTTTGGGTTGTGATTAGATAATGGGACGGGTGTGATATGATAAAAGCATGGTAGATACGCCGCTGGTACTTCTTATATATAAGTGTTTTTATCATATTACATTCCGTGGCATTATTTAGTTCACTTGGGCAAACGAGGTTAAAGCGATGTCACATAATGATGTTTTCTAAAGGATATAAACCATACGAGTTTTATTAACGAGATGATTTACAATTTGGTTTTCTTAAGTAAATATTATGGGTTAAGAATCATGGCTACGAGATTTTATAAATTATAACCAACTGGATTTGAGTTGGTTAATTATGTTGCAATACTATACACTTTTCAAAACAAGGTTTTTAACTTTTGACTCTTGTAGTCTAATGAGGTAGTGCAACCTATAAACTAGCCATGAATCCGACACTCTCATAAAACCTATGTGCTCGCCAGCATTTCTTTGCTGACTTTGTTTTTACATATGTTTCAGGTGTTGTTGAATGATGTTGATTGCTACGATGCATGCTCACTTAGGACTGGACGAGGCCTTAGTGACTTAACAACAATGATAGACTATGTTTAACTTGTTTTTTCAAATTTCAAGACGATGTAAATGGTTAATCTTTAAATAAAACAAAACTTCAAATTTCTGTGTATTATGAAACAATGATTCTGTTACAACACTCCCCGACAATTCTGCCGCGATTTGTTGTTTTACGCGGTCGGGGTGTGACAGTATCGGTGTTTATTATTTGGCAGCAGAAAAATCATCAAGACCGGGTGTCAGGAGAAATTATCAGAGTTGTCAAAACACCAATTTTTCATTTCATAAACTATGGGTTAACCTCGTATTTACATAAAGGAATTTCACTGGAAAATCCTTGAGTTAAATAAAACACGTTTATTTCAGGCTTACATAGCCACTTATTTAAGCTGAAGTGCTTCACGGCACTTTTTCCTTTCTTCACAGTAAATCACCTGAAACGCATGTTAAAAACATTTGGTCAGCGAAAAATATTGGTGAGTTTATTCATTTATTTAAAATACATTGTTATAATTACAGTATTAAGAGTTTTTCAATTTCCTTATATCTTATAATTATCTGACCAAGTTATCACTCGACAAGACCTGTGACTGTGGTCATATCACTATTGGGTCCGTTCATCCAATAGTAACGCTTGACAATTAATGTATACAAAACCCCACATAGGTATGCCACGTGGCTGCCACATGGCGACAGATGTCCCCAGACGCTTCACAAGGGGGTCGCGTTACGCGACCAGAAAATGTTATGGCCGTCGCGTAGCACGACGTGGTAATTTCTCAAAATTCTCATTTTACGTGCTGGTTCCAGTTATGCGCGTTAAGATTTTTGGTTACGAGTTTGTTAGAGTCGTTTTTCGATGGTCATTACAGCAGTGAAGAGGATTCTTCATTATCTGAAATGATGTCAAGGCACCAGACTATGGTCACGATGACAAATTTGAGCTTATAGCATACAGTGATTCTGATTTGGGAAGTCGTTCTTGACTTGGCAATGTAAGAAGCAAACAACCAAGATGCTTTTGCAATCTACTTGATTGGTAAACAACACCCAACTGCTCAGGAGATAAAAAGGGCAAAGATTGTGAGACAGCAAAATGGATTGGATAACAAAATCTAACTTGTTCGACAGTGGGATTTTTACATTGAAGCATATGGAAACGTGTATGGAGCAGATGTCTGGTTGGGCATGTGGTTAAGCAAAGGCAAAGGCCACATATGACCTGCAAAAGAAACAACTAAATGACATCGGGATCATGTACACTGAAAAAATCCAACTCCATAACTTAAATGAAAGTAGAACTCTATTGGTAAAATCATTAAACAAATTCTTGCAATTAGGGGAAGAAAGAATAACAGAATTGTTTAAAATAGGATTGCAAAGGATCAAAGAAAGGATGGCCACTTGAGTAGACTAGTTTGTTAATCGCCATATTTGCATTCTTATCTTAAAATCACCTGTAAAACGCCATATTTTGCACATAGTTTTTTCTGTTTACAAATATGCATGTTTATGTTAAATCACTTGTATATTTTTTTTCATGTTTTAAAAAGACAGGTTATATAGCATAATTTAGGTTTATATGCTACATAACATGCCAAAACAATATACCACAAAAGAACCTAAAAACATTATCATGCTATCATGTGATAACACCAAAAATGTTAGATGCATCATATCTTCTAGCCTTTCTAGTGTCAAAATTATGGAGAAAATGAATCTTCACAGCATACAGTACTTTGAAAAAGATGAAAATTCTAGAAGGTCAGTTTACAACAATCATTGTTTTGGCGCCAAAATAATATATTGCTAAACTAAAACGTGCAAAAAACCGTTATACAAGTAGAAAAGAAACAATGAAAAAAGGTCTATCGCTATAACTACTAAAACGCCAAAAAGTGTGTAAAACGCCATACAAGATAAAAAAATCGCTCAAGTTATTCATGGAGGTTCGATAGATCAGATAAACGTTTCGTTCTAAGGTTCTCAAACAGAAGAAGAGTGAAGGTCAAAACCATCAACACCATACTTGTTGTGGATGAGGCCCTCTAGAGGGGTATTCTGGCCCTTGGTGTTCCAATGGCCAACTAGTGTGAAAGAATTGAAATAGTAATAAGAAGGTTGAAGAAAAGATTTTCAGGGGATGATGATGCTGGTTATGAGCAACCAACCGTTACCGGATGGAGTTTGAATGAAGAATTGAGGATGGTGACATTTGCTTATAGCAACGGAGAGAAGGATTCCTTCACAATGGACCAAGTCCTGAACATAGAAAATGTTCACCACCTTGAACAACTCTATGATTTAAGACCTCCAAACACTATCAAAACAAGATTGTTGTTATGTTTGAATCTAGGATGCGAGGCAGGCTGTACCAGTTGATGGCGTTAAACGCCAATGTGGTTGATGATGACAAATCAGAGGAAACTGATGAGCAAACTGATGGGTACATCTCTGATGTGCTCCCATCCGATGTAAATTGTTAATTTGATCTCTTTCTTTTCATTTTAATTGTAAAATTTGTATGTTTTTTAACGAATTCTGATGTTGTTTGAAAACCAAGATATTTAGCTTTTGCATCCTTTTGTAAAGCTTAATTTATCAATATGAAACAAAACAAAAAAAAAACGCCATAAAAATTGTGAAGTTAAACATTAACTAAACTCCAAAAAGTGTTTCAACGCCACACAATAATGTGGTGTATAGAATAGAAAAGGGGGAGAAATTGTTAAACAAAAGTAAAAAGGCAAAAACGTCCATCCGTCTGAATTGTAGCGCGTGCCACATGTCGCTCTAGGAACCGTTCTCATCGTTTTTACACTTCCCACCATTTTCTCTGGATCCCGTTTTTATGTGTGTGTGTGTGTGTGTATATATATATATATATATATATATATATATATATATATATATATGGTAAGGTTCATGCGAGAACCACCTTTATTGCGAGAACTAATGTGAACACAACCTAAAATAGCTAAAAAAACATAAAAAAAACCTAACCCCCCCCCCCCTCAAAACCTAAATCCCCCTTCCCCACCACCCAAAAACCTAACCCCCCCCCCCCCCCAAGCTAAAATGCTAAAAACTAAACCCTCAAAAAACCTAAAAATACAAAAAAAAAAAAAAAAAAAACTCAAAAGAACACACAATTTTTTTTTTTAATATTTTTTACATTAAAATCGCTACTTTTATTAGCCACAATTTTTTTTTAAAATTTTGTATACTAAAAGTAGCGATTTTTTTATAAAAAATATTAACAAAAAAAAATTGTGTGTTTTTTAGCTATTTTTTGGTATTTTTGGTTGTGTTCACATTGGTTCTCGCGGTTCTCGCAATAAAGGGTGGTTCCTAACGGATCCTTCTCCTATATATATATAGTAGGAGTTGGGTGGAAAGTGTGTTTTTCCTAGAAAGTCTAGGAAGCAATAAGAACGCGACATGTGGCATTGTAGGATTTTAACTAAAAGGGCAATTGTGTAATTTGAATATTAATTTAATTATGGATTATTTAATTAGGATAACTAACTAACTATAAAATTATGGAAACTAAATATCCCATTTAATTCAAATTGATAGTTTCAATTTAAATCATACAATCCATACAACATATTCACACGAATTCGTAAAAAAGGATTAAACATTGCTGGAGGATTCTTGACATTGTGTTTTAACAACAGGCATATTTCTTGACGCTGTGTTTTAACAGCAAGCAATTTTGCTGGAGGATTCTTGATATTATGTTTTAACAGCAAGCAGAGTTCTTGACAGTGTGTTTTAACAGCAAGCAGATTTCTTGACGTTGTGTTTTAACAGGAAGCAGATTGCTGGCCATTGTGTTTTAACAGCAAGCAGAATTCTTGTCGCTGTGTTTTAATAGCAAGCAGATTGATGGAGGATTCTTGACATTGTGTTTTAACAGCAAGCAGATTTCTTGACATTGTGTTTTAACAGCAAGCAGATTTCTTGACATTGTGTTTTAACAGCAAGCAGATTTCCTTGACGCTGTGTTTTAACAAGCAGATTGTTGGACATTGTGTTTTAACAGCAAGCATATTTCTTGACGCTGTGTTTTAACAGCAAGCAGATTTCTTGACATTGTGTTTTAACAGCAAGCAGATTGTTGGACACGCTGTCAGTGTCTTCGTCTTCAACACAACCCAGTGTCTTCGTCTTCAACACACTGTCATCATCAACATTAAAATGGTAAAACACATAAACCTTAAAACACAGCAACATAAACACACCGTAAAACACATTTACCTTAAACACAACTACAAGTCATTATAATTGTAAAACACACCCATATAAAATCTATTGTCAAACACACAATTCATATTTGCATATAACACACTGGTATCAACAGCCAGCAATGATCGATTACAATAAACACAGTTTTGAAACCCTAGTTTTGAAAAATACATAAAAAACGCACCTATGATCGACGACGCCTGATTGGAACGTTTTTTGGAACACATCGGAATATCAATCTTCTTCGTTGTTTCAATAATCTTGAATCTCTTGCCTCAAAATTACCAGAAAAAGAACACGCGGATGATAAAAATTCGAGTTCTAGAACACAATCAACAAGTTAAATAGCAACTAACGCTTGTATTTTTTTTCGAATTTTGTTATCTTCATCCATGAAACTAGCGAATTTTGGTATGGATTAGGGTTTTAGGAAGTGGGTAGAGAGAAAATCGCGTGATTTTAGGACGTGGGTTAATGTTTGACAGTTTGTTAATTGATTTAAAAGACGTTGAATGACCAAAATACCCCCAATCTATTAAATCAATTAATTATTATCACACACATATTACCAAAATGCCACTAAGATGATCTCAACCATTAAACACACCAATCGGATGGCCCAGATCGCTTCCTAGACTTTCTAGGAAAAACACACTTTCCGCAGGAACCCTACTCTATATATATATATATATATATATATATATATATATATATATATATATATATATATATATATATATATATAGGGGAATGCTAGGCAGAAAACCCTTAAATTTTTAGAAAACTCTGGAAACTCAAATCTCCCCCCATTTTTACCCAACCTCCCGACATTTTTTTTTTTTGAAAAAAATAACACATGTAATATACATGCTTTAAAGTGTTTTGGGCCAAAAAAAAAACAAAAAAGCGCCGAAGGGATTTTTTTAAAAAAAAATAAACAAATTTCAGCAATGTCCGGTTGCCTAACATATGTTAGGCACAAAAGACAGAAATTGCTGATTTTTTTTTTAAATCATCCCTTCGGCGCTTTTTTGATTTTTTTGGCCCAAAACTCTTAAAAACATGTATATTACATGTGTTATTTTTTTCAAAAAAAAAATGTCGGGAGGTTGGGTTTTCTATAGATTTTTATATATATAGGGTTTTCTATATAGCCCTACCCTATATATATATATATATATATATATATATATATATATATATAAAATAATTATCAAATTACCATAATCATAAATTTTATGAACAAATTAAACTTTTATTTTTAATGATGGATTAGTAAATACTTCAACTTCAACACATTGATTTACTTCTAGCAACCGAGGATGAGGTTCATTACTAAGACTATATATATATATATATATATATATATAGGAGAATGATCCGTTAGAAAACACCATTTATCGTGATAACCGTGAAAACAAGTGAGAACACAACAAAAAATACCTAAAAGAGTTAATTACACAGATGGGTCCTGTGGTTTATACCTAATTTCACCTTTGAGTACTAACTTCTTTTTTTAACAGGTTTAGGTTTTATGGTTTCAATTTTGTAACACCTTTGGGTACTACCAACAAAATTATCAATATAATGACTAAAATACCCTTCCATTCTTTTTAATTTTATCAATGTAACACCTTTGGTTACTAACACGTAATTTTATTTAAGTATAAATCAATTTTACAAAATCTATTTTTTTATTTTCATCTTTTTATTATATCTCTTAATTAACATAAAATCTATTTATTTTTTTTATTTTTTTATAAGTAATTTCTAAATATAATTTTTTAAGAAATGATAAATAATTTAGCACGGTAGAAGTTGCTCAAAATCTTAAATAATTAAAAATTCAATAGGTATAATAATAGTTGGTAATGTGCAAATAAATTATTATTAAGATATTAGTTAAAACTCCATGTATTACACGTGTTTAATGTATAAAACTTAGTTTTAATTTTTTTAATTTTAAATATATGGGATTAAATTAAATAATATAAAAAATTACAATAATAATAATAATAATAATAATAATAATAATAATGATAATAATAATAATAAAAGATTGTGTCTTATCGGAACTAAAGTGTTTCCTAAGCACATAGATACACAAAGAAAATAGAGACGTCATGGTTTAATCACACCGTATCAAAATGTGCCAAGTAATTGATCGTAACAAACAAATCAGATTAGATTATACATTTTTACTATTTTACTACAAAATATATTAAATCAATTGTAGTTATTTTTAAAAAGTTTTTCTCGATTATGCTACATATCTTGATATATTAATTTAACTAGTTTTCAGATATTATATTCGTGTGTTTTCAAGATTGCTGTGGATTTTAATAGATACTTATTATATCATTTGTTACATTATTTAATTTATATTTTAAAGAGTTTTTATATTTTCATAATATTAGACAGATATTTATCTAGTATTATTTAGTAATATTATTAATAAATAAAAAATGGAGCGGACGTTTTCTAACTTTTTTAATTTATATTTATAAAAAAAATAAATAGATTTTATGTTAATTAAGAGATATAATAAAAAGATGAAAATAAAAAAATTAGATTTTGTAAAATTGATTTAAACTTAAATAAATTAGGTGTTAGTACCCAAAGGTGTTACAGTGATAAAATTAAAAAGAATGGAAGGGTATTTTAGTTATTATATTGATAATTTTGGTGTTAGTAACTAAAGGTGTTACAAAATTGAAACCATAAAACCTGAACCTGTTAAAAAAAAATTAGTACCCAAAGGTGAAACTAGCTATAAACCACATGACCCATCTGTGTAAATAAATCAACCTAAAAATATCAAAAAAAAAACACTCAATTTTTTTAATATTTTAAAAAAATCGCTATATTTCGTCACTAAAAAACCAAAAAAAAAAAATAAAAAATCGAGTAACAATTATCCATGCACATGTGCATATGTATCATTTCTTTGACAACTTCCGCAATACATTACTAATATTAGACAATTGCACTTTCATTTACACTTCCATTCATAATACATTACTTTTTACATTAACAGTATTATAAATGCATATGTGCATCTATATGTATGAACATGTTATAACATGTTTTGATACACTACTTTGAATACACTTTATCCATGCACATGTGCATATGTATAATTTCTTTGACGAATTCCGTAATACATTACTAATATTAGACAAATTGCACTTTCATTTACACTACCATTCATAATACACTACTTTTTACATTAACAATATTAGAAATGCACATGTGCATCTATATGTATGAACATGTTATAACGTATTTTGGTACACTACTTTGAATACACTTTCCCTTTCTTCTATCATACCACCCATAATACACTACCATTACCTCCTACCATCTGTAATACAATACCATTACCTCCTACCATCCATAATACAATATCATTACCAATATTTCACTTTATTACATGTACATCAACACCCTTTACCATCCAAACAACATATTACATCATAAAGTGACAAATATAATCAAACCATCAACCATTAGATATAACTAACAAAAAAACATGTATTTGGGCCTATTTCATCATTTAAAATCACAAATTTTTGTACCAAGACACATTATATCATGGTTATACATAATGATGCACATGTGCATTTTTAATATTGATAATGTAAAAAGTAGTGTATTATGTATGGTAGTGTAAATGAAAGTGCATCTGTCTACTACGTGTAATATATTACCGAATTTGGCCAATAAATGATACATATGCACATGTGCATCGACAACGGTTACCCGAATTTTTTTGGTAACGAAATATAGCGATTTTCTATAAAAAAGATATTAAAAAAATTGTGTGTTTTTTAGATTTTTTTAGTTATTTTTTTGTGTTCATATTAATTCTCACGGTTCTCGCAATAAATGTGGTTCTCACATGAACCCTACCATATATATATATTAGGTTATAGACCCGTGTATTACACGAGTTTATACAATATAAACGATATTATTATATAACCTTTAAAATAACTTAATATATTTAACGGCCTATGTTAATTAGTAATGAAACTTTATATAAATGAATTTTCGCTACCATATGATAGTTCAAACAACTAACTTGAATTTATCACAAAAATCGACATATATTAATTAGTAACCCAACACTGAAATACTATGATAGCCCATGTATTACACATGTTGAATAATGAAAAACATGTACTACACGAATATATATATATATATATATATATCATATGAAAGAAGTTACGAATTACTTTACATATAATAGTGTATAAATATAATATTAATTTTTATTATAGTGTATCCTTTAATTATAACTTTTATTTAAAATAAATATTTAAGGCCTCAATTCTCTTTATAAAATTCATTATTTAAGTTGTTATTTTTCTCTTTACCGGTAAAAAGCCAAATTTATTGGTATAACATAAATTAGATTTGTTATTCTTACTAATAATTGTTATGATATACATTAATAGTTTATATATGATGAATACAATCTTTTCATTATTAAAGGGTAACTTATTATATTCACAAAAGGGTAAAAAAGAAAATTAATAATATTAAAAGATAATTAAAGTTACTTTTTTCTATTTTATAAAAAATTCTTTATTTAGGGTTACAAAGGGATTTAGAGGGGAGGGGGGATTGGTGCTATTATATATATTTGTTATTGTCACACCACAACCGATGGCGGAAACATCGGGGCGTGGCACTGAGCGAAACAGATTGTCCAGAAGTTTCCATAACAACTATAATTACCAATTATTTAAAGCATCACGTCCCATACCATGACAAAAAGTAAAATAATTATTACAGACAAAATCTAGTCAAATTGTTCTGTTCCGACAACTCAGATTTCAAATACAGACAATTCTTTTTATTTGTTTCTAGACCTTTCCTAGCCTCGATTTCACAGCAAGCCAAGCATCTAAACATCTTATGCACCTGCCACATACGTTAAAGTAAAAGTAAATACACATAGTGTAAAGGTGAGTATACAAGTTTAATAGATATAATAGAGTTCGAAATCGATTACGCATAACCAGCACGTACACATAGTGAAATGAAGCACGTTAGTTATCGACGTGAACCTATCGATACCAATGACTGCGGGTTGACTGCCCAAGGCAGTTCGTAATACACACTCACCACTGTGAGCCATGTAATTAATTGTCCTTAACAACCCCTGAGTAAACAGGTGCTGAGTCCAAACTATAGTACTATCGTTGCTAAGGCAGGTAGACATCATTCCATGTGTAAACATAACAAACAAGCATTCATTAAGTCACGTATAACATGCGGCAACGGTTAGCGTTAAAGTATTGTGTCACACCCCCAAATACCACCCATGGGAAACCCTACTAGGCGTGTGACAAACCAACAATGAGCCACTAATTACATTGAACCCAGACAAGTTTCTAAATAAGTTCTCAATCATTAATAAAATACCATCAACAAGTTTAAATGAAAATCAATATGTTCAGCGGAAGCATTAACGAAACCATAGTTTAAATATTCTTAAAACAATTATACGAAATCAATGAACCAATATGTGTATCCAAACAGAGCGACCCATGACCACTCCAGCTACTTTAGACAACAAGTTCCAAATCCAAGTAATCTAACGACCTGCGAGCATGCAACAAGTGTATCAGACAACGCTGGTGAGTTCATAGTTTTACGAAAACGTTGGTTACCAAGTGTTTAGTTAATCCATTGAATTTAAATTCCGAAAGTAATGTTGATAATATCTCGATACTGAACAAGACGGCTCCTGATGTATGTTTTGCCCGTTCCCCAGTGGTCCTATCAAAGCACTGGGCCCAACTGGGTCATTAGTTCACAACCGTCCTCCCCGGTACGGCGTGAGGGTGCCAAACCTAAGTAGCGCTACCAACTAATACCCCGCTACCACCCACGATAGCAAAAGATGGGACTTAAAAGATAGAGAGTGAGAATATTATCCAACATCTCAGTTTTACCCAAAAGATTTATCCCTCCCCGGGATACCCACTGACTGTCCCAACCACCGGGACGCATGCTCAAAAGTAATGAACTCACCTTCGGTTGCTCGGTAAGATTAGCTACGTGTTCAGGTGATTCAACCAAGTCCTAATACGGTACAATTGCAATTAGTTCACAAGTACTTACATTTCATGATTACATAACCAACATCTTGCACATCATGCATAATATCTCATGTCACACCTTAAATACTTAGTACACATACTGAATCCATTATCACACCTTAAATACTTAGTACACATACTGAATCCATTATGGCATGTCACAATTTTCACCAAGATTCTCACTTAACCGTTAGATTATGTAAATCACATACACACATACCATGCCTAATATTTAACAACCCGTGTACAGCCCAGTTGGGTAACAGCCCAAATGAAATCAAGTCTAGTCCAATGTGTTGGATATGTGCATCTTACAACCGAGTGTGGCCCAATGTTATCCTCGGCCCAATATGCAATAACAACCCATATACTACCAAAGCCCAAGAAAACGTGTACTTTAGTGTTGTGCTTTAATCAATGAGTGCAGCCCAAACTAGTAGGCCGGTAACATTATGCGATCCATTAATCCGAGGCCCAACCGGCGTTGCATCCAACTGTGTGGCCCAACACAAGTTTAAATGTGTGCGGCCCAGCACAGATGGCCCGCGGATCAGGCTGTAAAGCCCACTCGGTTTAGTGTGTGGTTCTTAAAACTAATTGGCCCAATACTTTGAATAATTCCATCTAACGTATAACAACAGTTTGTATTTCCAACTCCACAATTTAAAGCAATTTCCACAGTTTCACATAATTCATTAACAAGATTCTAGTACAGAATTAATTCATCACAAAACTCATTCGAATTCACTACTCAAGTTGGTTTACCAAATCATCATCTCATCAATTTTTGTCATGATTTATTATACATATAAACAT
The DNA here is from genome assembly GCF_002127325.2 of Helianthus annuus. Taxonomy (NCBI): domain Eukaryota; kingdom Viridiplantae; phylum Streptophyta; class Magnoliopsida; order Asterales; family Asteraceae; genus Helianthus; species Helianthus annuus. The sequence goes on along the minus strand of NC_035444.2, from coordinate 32,961,469 downwards.
GTATATGAATAATAAACTTTGCACAATCATCTTACAAGTTTATAATAACAGTTGGTAATCACAAAACACAAACTCAATATAATTACCCATTTAACAATTAGCTATCCAATCATGGGTGGACCCCCAATCCTTCCCACTAACGTGTTCAATCATTAACGCATATGCAATTTTAACCAAAACATATTAAATATCCTACATTGATTTCAGTACTCGATCAACATGAAATTTTAACACACAGTTGAAACTCTAATCCTCATGCTCTTAATTATATGATCATAATCGGTCGTTACGAGGCTTCATGTTAATCACAGAATCATCCGTTTACGTAATCAGTTCATGTTCAAATCATTTGACACAATACCTATCATACACCCTAATAATCTGTTCATAGCACTTGACATATATATCTAATCTAGAGACACCTATAGCTATCACATGCTTTCTGACAATCACATGCAATTATGACAATAAACACAATAGCCGACAATCAGAATGTGATCCTTATCTAAATGAATACAATAGTACAATTTCAAGACATTTCACATGCAATATGATAGGGTATTGGCCAACAGGAATAAGACATGCAAGGATATTACTGACCGAGATGTATAACAACCGGAACAAGGGATCAGAATGATTCCAAGATGATGATGCTCGCCGTTAATTCGTAGGGAGAAAGAAAGAACTAGGGTTTGCCTTTAAGTTTTGCAAACAAGGAACGGTTATGAGTATTATAAGTTAAAGATTGTATTGGGCCGCTTTTGGGCCGAAAGCCCATCTCGGCGAAATCTTATGATGATGACGAAACACTAGGGTGTATGATAGTGGCGAAACTCTAGATGTTTCACGGCGAAACTCTTGTTTTATCAAGTGATACATGTGCTAAAATAGTACCTTAAACAATTCATATCGTTTCATTACTTAATCAAGAAATACAATACATCTAATGTAAAAAAAAACACAACATAAAACAGGTGATGTGTCGGGGGAAAGGCCCTTGAGAAGTCGGGTTGTCACATATTGCGTAGTGTGTTCGATGTGATTTAGAATAAGTAACGTATGTAACACCCAAAAGTGCGTAAAGCAAAAAGGGTTAGAGTTTACTCACAGCGATGATGGATTGAAGGGAGCGCTTAGAGCGAGATTAGCCTGATCAGAACGATAGTATAAATGATAAGTGGCATGTAAAACGGTGTAAGGTGTCAATGGATCGGACGGTAATCCGATCGGGTGGCCGGTCGATCGGATGACAATCCGTTCGGGTGGTCGCCCGATCGGGTGACCACTCGATTGGGTTGTCATCAAGTTTGGGATGGATGTGTTTGTGTATGATGGCTTGTCTTTTGAAGTTTTTGTTGTAGCATTTTGAAAACAGAGAAGTATCTCTACCTTTTAGGTCGGTCGATCGAACGACCGTTCGATCGGACAACAATCCGATTGGTGAGGCTTCTCAAGTTAAGAACAAGTTCACCGCAGGACGGTCAATCGATCAGATTGCAATCCGATCGGGTGGCAATCCGTATGCATTGAACATATTGGAAATTGTTTAAGTGTTGAAGTCAAAACATCACATGGTCAGGTGGTAATCCGATCGGGTGGCAATCCGATTGGACGGCAATCCGTTCAATGTTCAAAACCTCAAATGTTGAAATAAAAGTTAGGTGGGGGACCCAAGGTGCAAGCCGATCGAGAGGCTGTCCGGTCGGGTGGCAATCCAATCAGACAACAATCCGATCGGACGACAATCCGTCCCAGATGACCTAATCGTCTTCTTCACTTGGTTATTTTGATAGTTTGAGTTTTCTCGAGACTGTATGATAACGTGTCAAACAATAGAACCCTCGTCAAGACTTAGTGACCCGATCGGACAGGAACCACCCTAGTCCGACCAGTTAACTGTTCGAGACGTTGTTTCATGTTTAACCCGAAATCAGTATTCTCGTGGATAGAATCCAGATCTTGAACCAACACATCAACAAAAAGGAGTAGAAGATTAGAACAAGCTCCGATTCTATCGGTTTTGAGTGCATTGAGTGTAAAAGAGTTGAAAGAAAGTTAGAAAACCATCTTTCAATCCTTTTCACCATGAATATGTTAAGATCTATGCAAGATCTTTGTTTATTTATGTGGAAATCGTCTAGATCTAAGTTGTTCTTGGTGGATTGAGGCCAAAACATGAAGTTCTTAAGAGCACCATGATGACATCATCATAGAACACCTCAAATCTAGTGATTTCACGTTTAAAAGTTAAGATTAAAAAGATAGAAAGGTGTAGGAGTGCGTGTAGATCAAGAAAGTACAAGATTTAGGTGGAAAACTTACAAGAATCGTGAGAGATCTGAAGAAATAGCAGCTGGAACGAGTTGGGAGAGAGAGAGCTGTCAACATCAAGTGATGTTGACATATGGGGGTATTTATAGGGTTTCCATAAATGGAAAGGGGAAAAGGTGGCTGGTCGATCGAGTGGCAGCCCGGTCGGGTGGCAGCTCGATCGAATGGCAGCCCGATCGGGTGGCAGCCCGATCGGGTGGCAGCCCGATCGGGTGGCAACCCGATCGGGTGGCAACTCGGTCGGTTGGCCACTCGATTCGAATGCTCGGCGCGTCGAGTTTTGCAGTTTCGATTCGCGTGATGAGCGTTGCGATGCGATAGAGTTTCTCATCCAAATTACTTTTAATCCCTACTATATCTAACATATAATCATCCTAAATAACTTGCGTTTAGCATTTTCGATTCGATTGCGATTGCGTTTTGATTAATCACCACACATAAACATAAATAAACACGCACAAGTAACACATAAAAGGCACACACACGTAAAACAATTTCCAGAACGCATAATTCGAGTTGCGAGTGCGATTGCGATAAGCGATAGGCAATAAAACATGCGATAAAACATGCGATAAATAGCGATGAAACCTCGATTATTAATAAATACTCCACATAATACAACTAACGTAACAAAGTAAAAAGACTATCTACAAGTCAAAGAAGTCAAAACAATGGTTGAGCAAGGAGTGACAGATCGCAATTAGCAATCTTTTCTTCCTTTGACTTCAATCTTAACTTTGACTTTGACTTTCGAAACACGGGGTGTTACAGTTGTGTCTGTAACCATAGAGGTGTGTATTAGCCAATGTGGGTCTTGCCCACTTAGTATAGAAACATGTGTCTATTAGAGACGAGATCTCATATTCAAATATAAGCAAAATGAGTATTTTAGTATAATTAGTATGAAATAGAGTAGAAATACCATTTGCCATTAACAAACGCACCCCAAAACATTATAGAGAGTGTTAATATTTTATAGTACCATTGTTGCATATTTGGTGTAAAATAGAGTAGGGATATCATATACCCGTTAAAAAAGTTAAAAATATATTGTATATTTTTTGTTAACTCTTTTAAACTGAAAACACGTTTATTTATCACAAATCGGTGTAGCTATAAAACTTTAATATTCTCTCATCCATAAATTGAAAGGTCTCACTTCGCTATAACTTCAAAACATTAAACTCTCTCTGTTTAAAACAGAGTTCAATAAATTTTAGTATTTTTGCAAGATGTCCTCCCAATTAGTTGCTTTTTTTAGCTTTTATTTATACGTTAGAAAAACTCATACATCAATTTTATATATGATCTCATAAGGTTTTTTGTATTTTAAACTCTTTTATTTTACGAAGTATTAAAATAATAGGTTTTAACTATAGATCATTTATGTATTTATTTAATCATAAATTAGAATTAGATATTATATAATATATATATATATATATGTATAATTAATATATTGTTAAAGAATTAATAAGACAATGCCATATGGCATTAATTGAATTTTATAAGATAAGAAAATGTCATGTGGCATTTATTGGATTCTTTTATTAGCATTAGATTAGATTAGATATATATATATGTATGGCACAACACAATTTATGAGTATATTTGAGTCGATTATGGTTGTTGTATGTTGTTTTCTTTTAATCTGGCTAGGCGTGCTTCATTAACATGTAATGTACCATTGTACCGTAGGTTCTTTTTTTCTTTTTTTTTTTTTTTTTTTTTTTTTTTTTGTTCTTCTTTGTGTTTTGCAATTCCCACTTTTTTTTCCAATAAAATTTGCTCTAAGTCCTTTTACCAAAAAGATAAATAAATAAATTAAGAAAAAAACTTAAAATAAAAATGAAGTTAGATATAGTACTTTATCATATAGGGTAAATTGTTTGAGCAAATTTTCGTAAAAGGATTTAAGTTGATGCTAGATATAGTACTTTATCATATGATCTACTTTTTCCTATTACATCCGTCAAGATTTTCTCCGGTGGATAATTGAATTCATTTAGTTGGACATAGATTCTTATGATTGGTCATTCAACATATATATTTTTTATTTAGGCCCATCTACTCACACACCCTTTCTGTATATTTTGATATCTAAAGCGTAAAGCTCAACGCTTCAGGGTAATAATCAGCGCTTTGGCCAAAGCTCAGCGTTTGGGTGGTTTTTTAATTTTTTTTTAAGGGAAAATGTCATTGAAAATGACCATCGACGACCCTCTGTTTTAGACCCTTCAACTACCGACCAAACTTCAGCGATGACGATCTTAGAATTAATCTCTAAATAATGAAGGAAATTTCCTTCTTTGCGAGTTGCGAGCTCAGACCACTCGTGTTTTTTAAATTCTAAACTAAAAAAAATATAATTATATGATTTTAAAAAAATATATATCCTTCAAATTTGATATTGATTGTTTTATAATTTTGTTCTCTCCTTTTTTTACAAATCAGTGTTATATATATTTTCCACATCAACTTAAAATATTGAAAAAAAAATAAAGAAATCTGAGACATCATTATTGGTAACATGGTAACCTGATAATTACATAGTATTAGAACGACAATTGAAACTTCAATGACTTGAGAGACACAAAAAAAGTTTCAATGATTTAATTAAAACACTTGACAAACTTTGTTACATTTTTATAAAGTTACCCCTTTTTTTAAACCTAAATTGTTCTATTTTTGAGCAAAGTAAATGTTTTTTTATCTATAATTAGGTGACAATAGTTGAATTATGGTTTAGGTTTAATGACTTGTTTGTTAATGTAATTAGATTGATTGTGTACCTCATTTTTTAGATTATTTCGACGGAAATAGATTGATTTGTCAACTGTCAACCTCAAAATCAACAATAACATCTGTGACATCTTATTTGATATGCCAACTCCCTTTTAAGTTTCTTTTTAGCTTTCTAATCAAATCTTATATCTAAATAAACTAAAATGTCGACACAAGTTTATAACCCGAGTGTATTACCCTAACCAAGTTTGTAACCCGAGTGTATCACCGAACACCGAATGTCATTGACACGACCCATACTGCCAAAATATGGCATAATACGACCAATAGAAACATAATACGCCATAACAATCTACGCACTAATATGGCACTTACAAACAATAAACGTCACGATCCTGAATGTCTCCGACACGACCCGTACGGCCAAAATACGAGGTAGTACGGAACAATAATGACAATACACCTCATAATACGACATTTAATGACAAAATATGTCAAGTACTGATCCGGTAGGACGCGTATATATACAAAACGACAAGTTGGACTACAAGTGAAATCAAAACAGAATCACATGAAATCATGGAATACGACAGTACACGTAACCGAACTTATCCGGTCTGTCGCTCCACTCCCCGACGTTTCCGCCGCAGTTTGTTGTTTCCACATGTCGTATAGACCATATACTTCATAAAATGACGTGTAACAAAATCCGTCAAAATTTGACAAGTATAGATGCTTTTTTGAATTAAAATCAAATTTAAAAAAAAATAAAAAAAAAACCATCCAAATGCCAAGCTTTGGCCAAAACGCTGAGTATTACCTTGAAGCGTTGAGCTTTGACCAAAGCTCAGCGTTTCAGGGTGTGGAAATAAGATGACGTGTGTGTGAGTAGCATGGTCCTTTATTTATGATTCATACAAATCTAAAGAAAATATAAATATAGGTCAAATACTCAAATTTATACCAATCTGGTTGTGATCTATTAGCAAAGATAAAACCTTTTAAACACCAAAGTTAGGAGGGGGGGGGGTCTTGATTTCAAGTCACACAAATGATAAGATTTAAAAGAAATTAGCCGTTAAAAAAACTCAAATTTATAAATATGGGTCAAATACTCAAATTTATAGCTACTTAAGATTGTTTAAGGGTCTACATATTCACACACCCAATTGCCTATTTTCACACCCTTCAAGACGCCTCGTATAGACCTATACGAGGCGTATAACCTTTCTCAATTTCCAAGAGAATCTCTGATTATGTCATATTTTGTCTTATTTGCCTCGTATACGCCTCGTATAGGCCTATACTGGGCGTCTAGGCGAAAAAAGACTATTTAGCCCCTGATTTAGGCCTATACTGGGGGTAAATTTGTCTTCTCTTATATGCCTCGTATAGGCCTATACTGGGCGTCTTAAAGAGTTTTTTTTTTAACAAACATTTTATACAATATTAATCGTTTTAGTAAACTTTTATACAAAAACAAGTTTTTTTTATTTTAAATAATTAATATTAGGACCCCTCGTTGGTGTTTTTTTTGAGTTGAAAAATAGATGTTTTGGTAGGGTAATTTGATTGTTTTTTTAGGGTGGTGTTTTTTGAGTAAAAAAATGGGTGTTTTGGTGGGGTAATTTGAGTTGTTTTTTAAGAAAAGTTTCATTTTTTTATAAAAATATTTTACCGTTTTCAAGATCGGCCTTTAAAAATATTTGATCGTAGAAATATTACATTGTTTTTAACATATAGTGTGGTATAGGTCTCGTATAGGTCCCTTATAGGTCTTGTATAGGCCTATCGACGTATACGGGCGTTGTATCATATCCTATATTATCGTATCGTATCGTATTGTATTGTGTCGTATAGTGTAGTATAAGTCTCGTATAGTTCTCGTATAGACCTATATGGGACCTATATGAGACTTATACTATACACTATACGATACAATACGATACCAAACTATACGATACAATACGATACTATCGTATCATATAGTGTAGTATAGGTCCTTTATAGGTCTTGTATAGGCATATCGACGTATACGGGCGTTGTATCATATCCTATACGGGCGTTGTATCATATCCTATAGTATCGTATCGTATTATCTTGTATCGTATAGTGTAGTATAAGTCTCGTATAGCTCTCGTATAGACCTATATGGGACCTAAACCAGACTTATACTATACACTATACGATACAATACAATACAATACGATACTATGGTATCATATAGTGTAGTATAGGTCCCTTATAGGTCTTGTATAGGCCTATCGACGTATACGGGCGTTGTATCATATCCTATAGTATCGTATCGTATTGTATTGTATTGTATTGTATTGTATTGTATTGTATTGTATTGTATTGTATTGTATTGTATTGTATTGTATTGTATTGTATTGTATTGTATTGTATTGTATTGTATTGTATTGTATTGTATTGTATTGTATTGTATTGTATTGTATTGTATTGTATTGTATTGTATTGTATTGTATTGTATTGTATTGTATTGTATTGTATTGTATTGTATTGTATTGTATTGTATTGTATTGTATTGTATTGTATTGTATTGTATTGTATTGTATTGTATTGTATTGTATTGTATTGTATTGTATTGTATAGTGTAGTATAAGTCTCGTATAGCTCTCGTATAGACCTATATGGGACCTATACGAGACTTATACTATACACTATACGATACAATACGATACTATCGTATCATATATATAGTGTAGTATAGGTCCCTTATAGGTCTTGTATAGGCCTATCGACGTATACGGGCGTTGTATAGTATAGTATAAGTCTCGTATAGCTCTCGTATAGACCTATATGGGACCTATACGAGTGTTGTATCGTATCGTATAGTGTATAGTATAAGTCTAGTATAGGTCCCCTATAGGTCTTGTATAAGCCTATAGGCCTAACGGGACCAAAACCACACCTATAGTCCTATACGAGTGTTGTATCTTATCCAATAGTCTAGTATCGTATTGTATTGTATCGTATCGTATCATATCGCATCGTATCGTATAGTGTAGTATAAATCTCGTATAGGTCTCGTATAGGCATTGTATGGGCCTATGGATGTGGTATCGTATCCTATAAGTCTCGTATAGGTCTTGTATAAGCCTATCGTGTTGTATCGTATCGTATAGTTTAGTATAAGTCTCGTATAGGTCTCGTATAGGCATCGTATAATTAATATTAGTGTTATTATAATTAATATGAGTTTCTTATAATTAATATTAGTGTTATTGATATTAATATGAGTTTTTTATAATTAATATTAGTGTTATTGATATTAATATGAGTTTTTTTATAATTAATATTAGTGTTATTGATATTAATATGAGTTTTTTATAATTAATATTAGCGTTATTATAATTAATATGAGTTATTATAATTAATAAGAGTGTTATTATAATTAATATGAGTATTTTATAATTAATATTAGTGTTATTGATACTAAAATGAGTTTTTTATAATTAATATTAATGTTATTATAATTAATATGAGTTATTATAATTAATATTAGTGTTATTATAGTTAATATGAGTTTTTTTATAATTAATATTAGTGTTATTGGTATTTAAAAAGAGAAAACAAAAAAAAATAAAAATAGACGCCCAGTATAGGGCTATACTGGGCGTCTATGAGGACCAAAAGACTATTATACCCTTGAATTAGGCTTATACTGGGAGCAAAACAGGGTTATAATGGTCTTTTGGACCCCTCGTATACGCCTAGTATAGCCCTATACTGGGCGTCTATTTTTATTTTTTATTTTTTTTCTTTTTTATATATTTAAAAAGAGAAAATAAAAATAGACGCCCAGTATAGGGCTATACTGGGCGTATACGAGGGGTCCAAAAGACCATTATAGCCCTGTTTTGCCCCCAGTATAGGCCTAATTCAAGGGTATAATGGTCTTTTGGTCCACATAGACGCCCGGTATAGCCCTATACTGGGCGTCTATTTTTATTTTTTTTTTTTTTGTTTTCTCTTTTTAAATATCAATAACACTAATATTAACTATAAAAAACTCATATTAATTATAATAACACTAATGTTAATTATAAAAAATCTCATATTAATTATAATAACACTAATATTAATTATAATAACTCATATTAATTATAATAACACTAATATTAATTATAAAAAAACTCATATTAATATCAATAACACTAATATTAATTATAAAAAACTCATATTAATTATAATAACACTCATATTAATTATAATAACTCATATTAATTATAATAACACTACTATTAATTATAAAAAAACTCATATTAATATCAATAACACTAATATTAATTATAAAAAAACTCATATTAATTATAATAACACTAATATTAATTATACGATGCCTATACGAGACCTATACGAGAATTATACTATACTATACGATACGATACAACACGATAGGCTTATACAAGACCTATACGAGACTTATACTACACTATACTATACGATATGATACGATACAACACGATAGGCTTATACAAGACCTATACGAGACTTATACTACACTATACTATACGATATGATGCGATACAACACGATACTATAGGATACGAGACCTATACGAGATTTATACTACACTTATACTATACTATACGATACGATACTATAGGTGTGATTTAGGTCCCGTTTAGGCCTATTGGCTTATACAAGACCTATAGGGGACCTATACTAGACTTATACTATACACTATACACTATACGATACGATACGAAACTATAGGATATGATACAACACCCGTATACGTCGATAGGCCTATGCAAGACCTATAAGGGACCTATACTACACTATATGATACGATAGTATCGTATTGTATCGTATAGTGTATAGTATAAGTCTCGTATAGGTCCCATATAGGTCTGTACGAGACCTATACGAGACTTATACTACAATATACGATATAATACAATACGATACGATACTATAGGATATGATACAACGCCCGTATACGTTGATAGGCCTATACAAGACCTATAAGGGACCTATACGAGACCTATACTACACTATATGTTAAAAACAATGTAATATTTCTACGATCGAATATTTTTAAAGGCCGATCTTGAAAACGGTAAAATATTTTTATAAAAAAGTAAAACTTTTCTTAAAAAACAACTCAAATTACCCCACCAAAACACCCATTTTTTTACTCAAAAAACATCACCCTCCAAAAACAATCAAATTACCCTACCAAAACATCCATTTTTCAACTAAAAAAAAACCAACGAGGGGTCATAATATTAATTATTTAAAATAAAAAAAAACTTGTTTTTGTATAAAAGTTTGCTAAAACGATTAATATTGTATAAAATGTTTGTTAAAAAAAAAAAAAAAAAAACCCTTCAAGACGCCCAGTATAGGCCTATACGAGGCATATAAGGGGCAAAGGGTCATATATGAGACCTATACGAGGGGTCCTATACGCCCAGTATAGGCCTATACGAGGCGTCTTGAAGCAGTCAAACAGAAGTGACATGAGTCAGACACTGATTTTGATGTAACCCTATACGCCTCGTATAGGTCTATACGAGGCGTCTAGGGCTTAAAAGTGTCCAAATAGGCAAACAGAGTGTCCAAATAGGTCCTGCCTTGTTTAAACTTATATCTTGATTTAAAAATGTTACAATTTTCACACTCATATTAAAAATGTACAAATGATAGTAAAAAGTTAAAATATAAAAAATATAAAAAAAAAAAAACTTTTGGGTCTCACGTAGTCACATGTGTAAAAATAATAGCAAGGGATTGGTGAAGATTCCAAGCTTAAAAGCTTGTAATTTTAAGACAATGACATGTTTTAATTTTTTTCACACTTAAAGGCGATGTAATTTAAACCAATAACAGTTATAAACCTGCAATATTAGTTGCTGCATTTTTTTTATGACAGTTTTTTATATCTAAATACCGTTTAATCTTACACTTTACAAATATTTGAACCTTCAACACTTTTGTGGAAGACAAGCATCATGTTTCTTTATTTTTAAAATGTATACAATTACAAAAATAAAAATAAAAAAATACCATGCATTTTTACGTATGTTCATCAATCTATATCTACAAATTAACCTCGATAATGTGTCACACTTTTGTGGAAGACAAGCATCATGTTTCTTTATTTTTAAAATGTATACAATTACAAAAATAAAAATAAAAAAATACCATACATTTTTACGTATGTTCATCAATCTATATCTACAAATTAACCTCGATAATGTGTCACACTTTTGTGGAAGACAAGCATCATGTTTCTTTATTTTTAAAATGTATACAATTACAAAAATAAAAATAAAAAAAATACCATACATTTTTACGTATGTTCATCAATCTATATCTACAAATTAACCTCGATAATGTGTCACAAAAAAATATAAAAATCCGTTGATTTATTGCAATGATATTGTATCATAGGATGGTCCCTCTCGTTATCATATACACACGCTAGACAATAATAGCATTATGCTTACATGGTACTTATTTATGAACAATAAATATAGTTAATTGAACTTGCTGATACATCATGTAGATTTCTAACGAAATAAGTCATAAAATAATGAATCACCATAAAATCATGTTAATTAGATCAATCTTAGACATCTTATTGTAGTTTCTTTTACGCGTCTTTCATTGTCATAGAAAGTCTTGGTACATTGACACCAGGGTTCCCTCAATTGACCAAAGAAATATCTATGGCTTTGGTCCAACAACTCTCCTTAGCTACTAAAGGCATAACACAAACCTTTTCCTTTTAGGATGAAATTGAAATTATATGGCTTGCATTTTCTTATGACAAAGCTTTGAAATAATTGCAATAGATTTTGTTTTATGTAATGCAAGTTTATTTGAGTATTTAGTTTAATTTGTTTCTACTAGCAACTAGTTAAACTTTTAAACCCTAGCTTCCTAATAACTTAGTGCATCAAAAGTTAAATGGTTAATGTCACAAAGAAAAATTCATTTGTGAGGTGATTATATATACCGGTTTGTTACTTTACTAATCTAGACAAGACAACTCATCTAGAAATTATATAGGATATTTGGGTAATTATTTATTTTTTTAAATAGGTTCATTTGGTGATCAGTTAGGGAAATAGTGTTAACCGATAATTCAACTCAAATGAATAGTAAAAAGTTAATTTTGTTTTTCTTATATAACTTCTTAACATACGATGTTTTATAAAATTCTAAGTATGCTGTTGGGAAATGCATATTATTATTTACATCTTAACATAAGTTTTTCAAAACCGAGTTGTAAATAGTAATGCACGGGTAATTGAAGCACACACATCTAAATTATTAAAACTACCTCACATTTAGTATTGTTTATAAATTGGTGCCCTTTATCCTTTTTGTTATTTTAATTTTGAATATTTCGTTACGACATGTTTATTTTTATCTGTAAAATATTGAATAAATTGTTACGACGTGTTTATTTTTATTTATAAAACTCTGAGTTCAATTCTCAACCCAAATTAGTATTTAGAAAATTATTAAGAGTTATTATAATTAATATTGAGCATGTGTTGTTTTTCTCATATCACTTTTAAGATATAATGTTTCATAAAATTCCGGGTATACCATTATGAAATGCCTATTTTTATCTACGTGACTACGTCTTAATGTATACTTTTAAGACCGATTTGTGACTAATAATGTTCAAGTAATTGAAAACACAAACGTACATATTTTTAAACCTACATCACACTAACTCTTCTTATTAATGATGATGTTTACTATTTTCATTATTTCTAATTTTGAATATATATCGTTGCAAAATTCTTATTTTTATCTATAGATTTTGAGTATGACGTTATGTTTATCTATAGAATTCTTGGTTGTGAATAGTAATGACATCAAGTTATTAAAGTACAAACATACATGTCATTAGTTGCCTCGCGGCTTAGTTTGTTCTTTATACAAAGTGACATTGTTACGATTCGAGAAAAAATTTATTCAAGTGGGTGTTAAATATAGTTAATTTTTTTTACTTTAATGAATCAAACTAATAGCGACCAAATAATATTGGTACCAGCATTGTATTTGTTTTTGTGATTTTCTTAAAATAGAGTATTCTTAGTGGTACCGTAGGCTATAACGAGTGTCGGTATGGTAATGGTGTCATGACTTACCGAGTTTGTTTTTATGGGTTTAATTGATGTAACTGATACCGTAACGAATTGGACCATTGCGAAGCGTAAAGAATCCCTCTAATTTAATTTAACTATAAATCAAATATTACTACTATCACTTAAAAAAGATAATACTTTGATATTATATATGGCATTTGCTTTTTAAAATGCATTATACTAGTGATGTATCAGAACCCATTAGTTAAGGGTAGAAAACTAAACACAATAACGAAAAAGAATATGGTCAGGAATACACCAAGTTCAACCCTTTCCTTATTTCTTTCCAAAGTAAAATGCAAAAAAAAAAAAAGAACCTTGAATGAATTCACTTACAAACACACATACATTGATGAAACAGAAAGACTGGTTTTCTTGAAAATACTACTAATATCCTTCACCTTCAGTTAAAGCTGAAGACATGTAACTTGGGGCAATAGAGGCCTCGTCTGCTGCAGTGGCTGCACCATTATTTCTAATGGATTCAAACCTTAGCCTACAAGAATAACAAGTAATCTCTAACATGGTTGAATCAATCTTTTTGGTTGCTTGTTCTCTAAGAGCCTTAGCTCTTTCTAGTTCCACTTGAGCTTGTTGTCTAATCCTCTTTGCATTCTCAAACTCCATCTCTGCTATTTCAATTTGCCTCTTTGCTTGTTGCCTAGCATCTTCTGCAAATGCTTTGTCTGCCATAGCTATCTTCATTTCTTCCTCTTGTTGCAAGCTATGTCCATTTCCAATAGAGAGATTCAAATGTGTCTGACGATTGTTGCTTTGTTCATAAAGTGATAGTGATGGTAACAGCTGAAGTTCCAAGTTGTTTTGAATGTCTAATTGGGTTTGTGAAAATTGTGAATGAGGCTGTAGATGTGGTAATCTTGAGATTGTTTGGACCGAACCAAAATTCATGTCGTTCGATGGACTTGTGCTTGATGCAGTGCGAGATGAACATGCCTGCGGGAATGCGGGTAGATCTGCATGGGTTCGCCGGACCATACATGCATCTTGGTGCTCTATGAAGCTCTCAACTCTAGAATAACACATATGAGTAAATCAAAGGTGTAAACTTTTTGTATATTATATATTCTAGCAAAAACTTAACATGATACATATCTTATAGTTTATAATTAGATAATCACTTCAAGGTTAACACAAGAAAATAAAAACTGATGAAGCTTCAAAGACATAGATTGATTAATATGATATTATAACGAATTTAACAAAAGGAATAAATCTAATTAAGATTCCTTGTGTTGTGCTAACAACAATCAAACAATTATACTAAATCTAGAGGATAAATTTTAGATTATGATGTGCTAGGTCTTTGTCTTTCTAGATTAAAGAAACAATCTCCCATCAAAGAAAACCTTCTAGCTATTAATGAATGTATTCATTGATATTAATCTTTTGGAAAAAAAAAAATCACAGATACTATATACTGCTAAAATGCAAACTGCTCATATTAAGGATACACTTGAAAAGAATATGAAATTACATAAATTAAACAGAATAATTGAATGTTTTCAGAGAACCATTATGGAATTTTTGTATCTGACTGAATGGTGCTGAAATTTATGTCTGAGCAGGAAACATAAATGGTCATGATGAAAGGTCACATCTTTTAGTCTGATCGAGAAAGAGAGAGAGAGAAAGCAGTAAGATGCCCAGAAAATATCAAATCAATAAGGTGAAAGATTGCACAAAAACATAAAGTGAAGTTACCTGGAAAACACTCGACCACAGTCACAAGAATGGCCTCTAGTACCACATGTTTTAAGATGAGCTTTATAATCAGATTGAACAGCGTAACCCTTAGAGCACTTGTCACAAACCCACTGTTTATTATTGCTGTGTTTCCTTCTAAAGTGCTTCTTGATCCCAACCAAATCACCAAGTGCATGACACGGGTCATGGTGGAGGCAACTCGGTTCCGGGCACACGAAAACCCTCTTTTTTATCTCCGGAGTTTCCCTTTTTAACAACTTCCATGGTACCTTGTGACGTCTCCTGTGCATCTGTAGGTTTTGATCCCTCTGAAACCCTTGGTTACAGATCTCGCATACGTATTGATCCGACTCGAGCAAGGTCTTCGGGGACAACGACACGACTTCCGCATCCGGATCTGCGATTATAAACATGTTTAGGATTCAACTATCTATAATTTAATAAAAGTTGATCGATATAGATATCTATGAATAGATATTTGTCTCGAAAATACAGATATCCCAGCTACCGGATATATCTGTATACTACATAGATATCCGATATGTGGGATATCAGTATTATATATGAATATTTGATCAACAAGTGTGAATTCACTTAGGTTACCTGGAGTACCAGCAGGGCGTCTTTTCCTTTTGTTAGGAAGGCCATTATCTGGAGAAGGGAAGAGATCAGACGAAGACGAAGGGCCTGGACCGGGGCCGGATGCTGTAGTGAAGTGGTGGTGATGGTGGTGGTTGTCTAACATGTGGGTAGATTTATGTAGTGGACTTTTGTGGATGTCTTACAGATGAAGTTCTTAATAATCTATGATCAAGAATCCTTTTTATTCTGTACAGATGTTGAACTCACCATACTTGGTTGCTTGAATATATTAACCTAAAAAGCAATTTGCTTTGCAAAATCAGGTTTCTTTTGAGCTTTAAAACCTTTTAGCTTTTTAAATGAGCTTTCTTTGCTTTTCCCTCATTGACCCCCCACCTTGAGCAGGTAAGGTTGAGCAAAGTCTTCTATATAAAGCTTGTAAACAGTGTGTGGTGTGTGTGTGTGTGAGAGAGAGAGAGAGAGAGAGAGAGAGGATGCAGTACATGAATGTGGGGTTTAAGATTAGATGGAGAAGGATAGAAGCGAGTGGGGCATAATCCAATCACATGACATGAAATTGAGCCCACAACAAAGCAAACAGGCAGAGGAAATTAACCAAAAAACATCCCCACCACATGAGAAAAAACAAAGAAAATCAGTCATTATTTTATATCATCTTTTTCCCTTTAATCATAATGATGAAGAAAATGCAATATCTGAATGCATAAATGCAAACCCAGAAACCCCTTTACACGTGACCTTCCATTCTCACTCACGCGACCTCACTGTAAAGTTGAGAAAAGGTAAAAACAAGAATTTTTGGAGGAAAGGTGATTCCTTTGACGAAAAGTACTGTTACAAAGTTAAAACATGATTGAGTCTAATGTATATAGTAGCTAGTGCTACTCATAGATGGTGAAGAAAGTAATGTATGTAAGGTCAGCTTTTACTCTTTTATCAAACTCTATAATTAGCCAGGGTTTCATGGGTTAAACTTGGGATCATTTACGTCACTAACTAAACCAAAATTCTGATAAGATGCTAAAAGTGTCCATAATTCACCTTTAGTATTGGAGCCATCCTGTATTTATCTTTATAAAGTGTTCCTTTAACACTATAGTTTGTAATGGGACAAAATGATTCCATTCTTTCTCAAGGTAGCATAGAATTTTAGACTCTCATCCTTTCTCTAAATGAGTTCTAGCAAAAGAAGTCTATTTCTTTTTATTCTTTTGGAGGTGATGAGAGCACTACAATGCCAAACAGTCTATTTATAATACATAGGGTTACCAACTTATAAAACAAGAAAACATTAATATACAAACTTTCTAAACTGCCCAATACGGTTTAGACTAGGGTCGGATGTCTTAGCCTTCTTTCTGAAAGCTTATATATCGCCCAACATGTGCAACATATATTTGGAAAACACAGGATTCCATGTAATCTAAGCAGACAAAATACTTTTAGAAAGGAAAGAGATGAGTCTAGACGTGCCATTCTATCTTGTTAAAGGTTCCCTAGGAATAAATCCCACTATATAGCCTCATAGACTTTCGTTAACCATCGAGGTTTAAGGGTGGGAAGGGCACCCACGGGTACCCCGTCGGGCACTATTTCAAGGTACTACTGCGTACCTAGGGGAGGCTTAGATGGTGCGCGAGAAGGACTTCCACACAGGATCCGTGATTTCGAGGGCATATGTTTTAAAAAAAATCCGATATATACATGTTATTTTTTTTAAATAGTAGACTCATACCAATTTCAAGTAAGGCTCGTTTACAAATCATTTTTTTATGGTTTAGACTTTAAAATTTAGCCCACTAGGTTAATTGAGCCCATTACTAATTGAAAACGAAGTCTTAGATAATATAAATTGTGAAGAATTGATCCACCAATTTGTTATGAAGAATGCAAGGAGAGCTGCACAAATCATTGGTTAGCTATTAGCTTATTAGTTATTACGGTATGTAACTCATTCGAATACTATAATTTTCTCATTTTTCGTAATTGCATTGTTTATCGTTAAGACATAAGGGTACATTTTTCGAGCTCGAACAGGGTACATGAGTTCTTAGAGATGCCATTGTACGTACCCATTAAAACATTATGAAAATGAGGTGGGCTCCTATTTAAAATACGTGTGTATATATATATATATACATACATATATATATATATATATATATATATATATATATAGGGTTAGGTTTATTTCTTAAATCTAAATAATTACAGAACTTTCAGAAATACTAACAAACAATCTTTAAATACTTTCTATATATATATATATATATATATATATATATATATATATATATATATATATAAGATAAGAATCCATTAGGAACCACCCTTTATTGCGATAATCAGTGTGAATACAACCAAAAATACCAAATAAAATTAAAAACACACAAAATAATTTTTTATTAAAAATCGCTAATTTTCATCACTAAAAAAACATTGAACAAAAGTACCACTGCACATGTGCATACGCATGCACACGTGCATATGCACAAGTCGGTACTGTTCATTTTTTTAGTGACGAAATTTAGCGATTTTTAATTAAAAAAATTGAACAACACTACCAATGCACATAGCGGTACTGTTGTTCAAGTTTTTTAGTGACGAAAATTACCAATTTTTAATTAAAAAAAAACTTTTAGCATTTAGTTGTAGGTTTAGTTTTATAGTTTACTTTTTAGCATTTAGCTTGGGTGGGGTGGATGGGAGGGTTTAGATTTTTGGAGGTGAGGGGTTAGGTTTCGTTAGGTGTTTTTTTTTTTGGGTTTTTTTAGGTTTTTTGGGTGGGAGGTGGTTTTAGATTTTTTGGAAGGTGGGGGTTAGTTTTTTTTAGGTTTTGTGTGGGAGGGGGTGGGGGAGGGTTAGGTTTTTTGGGGGTTTTTTGGTGAGATATTATTATTATTATTATTTTAGGGTGGTGGTGAAGGTGTTTCGGTTTTTGGGTTGTGATGGGGTGGGGTGGGTGTGTGTTTAGGTTTTGGGTGGTGGTGGGGTGGGTTTGTTTTGTTGTGTTCACATTGATTCTTGCAATAAGGGTGGTTCTCACATTAACCTTACCTATATATATAGGGTTCTTCGTCATTTACTTTATATATTTTTATGATTACGTATATGTTAAGAGTACTTTTATTATTTTTATGAGCAATTTTATGATTACATATATGTAAACTAGTTTTTTTACATATATATAATTAGTTATTAGACATGTGTATAATTTAGTTGTTACACAGATTAATATGTATGTAATTATAAAAATAGATATCATGAATGATAAAGTGCCCTAAATAATATATATATATATATATATATATATATAGGAAAAGGTTTAAATGAGAACGCTAAATATTGTGAGAACAAATGAAAAAATCGCGAGAACTTGGTCAAAAACAATTCAAATTCAAAAAAAAATTCTACAGTTATTATTATTATTCGAATACAATGTTAGAAATTTAATTTACACGTTTAAATTCGTAAATAAAGAAAATTTACACATGTGTAAGTTTGCCATTTACACATGTGTAAATCTGTTATATTTACACATGTGTAAAAAATCTAGAAAGAGTGATTTTGAAAGAAGAAATGAATTATTGATGTTGTAAATTCTTTTTTTGATGTTGTATCTTAATTATTGGTTCGCAATATATAATGAGTGTATATTAGGAGTTCTGAAAGTTTTAAATTATTTAGACTTCTGAAATACACTCAACCATATATATATATATATATATATATATATATATATATATATATATATATATATAGGGTAGGGCTAGATAGAAAACCCTATCTATATAAAAAACCCTAGAAAACCCAACCTCCCGACATTTTTTTTTTGAAAAAAAATAACACATGTAATATACATGTTTTTAAGAGTTTTGGGCCAAAAAAAATCAAAAAAGCGCCGAAGGGATAATTTAAAAAAAAATTTCAGCAACTTTCAGCATTTTTGTCTAACACATGTTAGGCACTGAATTTTGTTTATTTTTTTAAAAAAAATCCCTTCTGCGCTTTTTTGTTTTTTTTGGCCCAAAACACTCTAAAACATGTATATTACATGTGTAATTTTTTTCAAAAAAAAATGTCGGGAGGTTGGGTAAAAATGAGGGGAGATTTGGGTTTCCAGAGTTTTCTAAGAATTTGAGGGTTTTTTGTCTAGCATTACCCTATATATATATATATATATATATATATATATATATATATATATATATATATATATATAGGGATGGGGTAAAATAGGAACCACCTTTAGATACGAGAACCGTAGGAACCATTATCTACCCTAGATCTCTGATGTATGAGTGGTTGAGATTGAATTTTTTAAGTTTAATTTGTTTTGTAGTAATTTTATTGATTAAAAATGAATAAATAGTACAAGAAGGGTATTTTGTAAAATTTCACTTGTGTAATATTTATGTCAACTTGTCAAACTTACAATCAGACATCATAGACTACATCACTCTTCATGTCAACATTAACTACGTTTATCTATTTAAAAAAGGAACTAATTATAACACATGATTTGTTTATACAAAAAAATTACACTACGTGTATAAAAAGTAAACGTCTTTAATCTCTTATGTTGATATTCATTTTTTGTTCGTTATCCTTGTCATTTGAACATAAAAGCCCCAACACCTACGAAAATCAAAGAAAAAAACATAGCGTTTACATTCCACAAACGTTTAAAGGAGCTAGGGCCAGCGATCAGAGGCGTAAAAGATCATTTTTTTATAGTGTGTAATAAAAAACATTTTTTTTACATTCAATAACATGCACGATTTTTTTTACATTCGACACCATGCGCGAATTTTTTTTATATTCGACAACGTACGAGAAACAATTTTTCAAACGTATGTTGAAACTAAACATTTATGCATGTCATTTTTACATACGTTTAAAAAAATAAATTTACGCGTGACATTTAGAGGAGCTCAGATCGACGATCAGGGGCGTAAAATTTTTTTTTTCATTCGACACCGTGCGCAAAAATAATATTTTACATTCGACAACTTACGTAAAAATGATTTTTAAACGTACATAAAAACTATTTTACGCCTTCCGTTTGTACATAGTTTGAAAAGTAGATTTACGCGTGACGTTTAGAGAAAGCTCGGGTCGGCGATCATGGGCATAAAAAACGTTTTTTACCCACGCTATTAAAACATTTTTTTATTTATTATTTTACATAGTGGTGTTCTCATACTCAGTTCGAGTAAATGTTTACGCATGTTGTCGAATGTTTTTTTTAAAGTTGTAGTGCAAGTCATCAAACGTTAACGAATGAAATAGAAATTCTCTATAAACATATAAGAAAAATATAGCTTACATTTTATAAAGAATATTATGTCAGAATTAGCGGTAGAGTAAAAAGTAACAGATATCATTTTCGATGATCTTGTATTTTCTAATAAACATATAAGAAAAATATAGCTTACATTTTATAAAGAACATTATGTCATAATTAGGGAAAATAGAGCAAAAAGAAATAGATATCATTTTTGATATTTTGTATTTTCTAAATTACGTAATACTTTTGGTGTTTGAATTTAAAAACTAAGATATCTTTTCCCGATTTTACATTTAAAAGGTATAAAAGAGATGAAAGGAGAGAAATAATGAAGAGTGATGTGTTTTAGAGATAAGAGAAAGGGGATGTGACATTGTGAGAAAAAGACTAAAATACCCTTTTGAATTTGTAGGATCGAGAATCGATCTAAACGAGTCTATCAGAAGAGTCCTAATCCATATCAAAGGCGGAAACAATGATACAGACTTGAATACAGCTTGATTTCCTCTTTAATTGTCTTATATATTGATATAACACTGTTACAGATCGAATGACACGTCGGCAACAGTTCGGTACTGGAATCAGAAAACGTTACAAATGAATCAGCACATCAGGTATTTATAGGAGTGGGTATTTCGCACGAAATAAGCAATAACCATTTCGTGCGAAATGACTTCACACCAACATTTCTCGTTTTACGTGCCCTGATCTAACTAAACGAATACAAGACTCGATACAAGACGAAGTCGACAGACATATGCACCAACAGACTCCCCCTTGGATGTTGACGAAGTCTTCGGTGTCGAGTTTTCACAGTCTTCAGTCTTTATCAGTCTTTGTGCTCTTCCAACGTATTTAACAATGTAAGCATCCTCAATCTCTATCTCTTCTTCTCTCATCAACTAATCTTCCCCTTGGATGTTGATCTCGGTATCTCAATCTGTTTCTTCACATTCTCTTGATCAGATCTCTTAATTCCTTAAGTTCATCAGCATCAGCATTTAGCGTGAACCTCAGAAATCGAATCTGGCTTTTGCATCTTCAGACTCCCTATTGCTAGCAAACTCCCCCTTGAGTTGTACTGGGATTGAAGTCTTACTTTCACATGTTCACAGGTTTAGGATCGATTCCTGGCTCTATACTGCATCTACTTAGGATTCGAAACCTGGCTTACCTGCACATCCTCTACCCAAAACATAAGTTTCACAATAGATAAGATATAACAAATTTAGAATCCTTGTAAACCACTTGTAATCAAAACCTTTCAATTTGGTTTCAATTTAAAGAACCATAAAATCTTTTCAAAATCAAATTTCATTTTAATCAAACTTTTCCAAACAATTTGTTCATCATGTTCAGCACATGGAATTTTGAAAATCCACTTTTCATCATCAGTTGTCGAAAATCTTTTTGAATTTTTGATTTAATGAAAATCAGTAAAGAAATATTTACAGACAATATTTTTGTGAGTTTGTGTAAGAGGATCATATCAGTTATGAGACAGATCACTAACACCGTTAAGCTTTAAACATTTTAAGTTCTAAACGATTCACTTAGATTGTCAGTATACTGATCCACTTAAATTTTCACACAAAGTTCAACTGTTCCGAGATACGAGATTAGTGTTTTAAGCACTTAAACTTATTCGCGTGTACCACCTCAGAATATACTCCCGTGTCCAGACTTCTATATTCAGTCTTACAGGTGAATGTACACTAATGATATCTGTAAGGGGTAAATGCAAGGCCATGAGAGCTCAGGTTAGAACTTCCGTTCGTACAGAGAGATGATGGCTCGTCTTTAGGTGTGTCCCATTTGGGGATCTTTTTTTCAACAGCACATGATTAGCATTTTACAATGTTTCATCATTTTTATGCTGAGGGAGAGCTTTAAAGATTAAAGCAATGCAAAGCATTATACGAGGACTAGGCTATTGCTTCCGCAAAATCAGAAGTCCAGGTATAATACCCCAGATATCACCACGCACAAAGACCTAGTATGTCATAAATAGAAAATCTTTCAAACAAGATTTCGGGGGTTACCCATATACCCGAGAGATGTTCCCCACGAGATAAGTAAGTATAGACTTTTAGGTTTATATCTCGAAAACAAATCTACTGAATGTATAAAAACCTACTGGCACATCTTCAGTGAGATCGTTTATCACATTTGACTTTACAATTCTTTAGCGTACTGTGGTAGTCCACTGATGTACTATCATTTCCTCTTTTTCACAACAAAACTCATTTTGAATTTTTCTAATGTTTTTGGATTTTCTGAATTACACTTACTCCCCCTAAAATTCAAAACTATTTAAAGAAAATTTTGAAAAACAAACTATACAAGTAAATTGACAACTGTTGTGAATTGCTTCAATTCGTGTAAGACCCTAATACGTATTTGACTAAAAGTCGCAGCGGAAGTTCAAGCCATAAACTTTCTTTCATTATAAACACCTTAACTTATTTAAAAATTAACTTTAACATAACCCTTTCACATAAATCCATCAATCGACTTATTTACTAAGTAAAAACATAGCTTATGTTTACTACATTATATACATCAACGTTCCCGTACAATCTCACTAGTGACTCGATCCTCGATCTCTATTCCGTGATGATCCTCATGACTCGTACTACCTGCGCTCACCACATAAAATTCATAACATTAGTACGCATTATAAACATACAAGATTTATTCACGTTTACTTTCTGTTCCGTTAACTCTTTACATCCCAGCTTCCCATCTGATCGTACAATCCGTGGTGAGACTTTCTCATTGTACCTGCGTTACACTTCGTTCACAAGGCACACTATTATTATCGTCAATACTCAATTTCATTGAATACATGCGTATATACTTTCATACATACTTACATATATGCATCCGTTCCCACATAACTACTTACAAACCTACGTACCTACATTCTTACGTACGTTCCTACATACGTGCATACCTACATACATACATGCATACATGTCTACATACATACCTATTACATGCCTTCTCACAACCCTACATACGTGCACACATTCGTACATACTCACTTGGATATATATATACACATACACATACTACCTACATACACACCTACATACATACATACATACATTCATTCATACATACCACTTATATTCACACATACATACATACCTACCTTCATTCATACATACCACTTATATTCACACATACATACATACATACCTTCATACGTATCTACTTAAGGAAATTCTTAACTGAGAATCCCACGTTTAGGTACCATATTACTACATATTCTTTAGGATCCCACATTTAGGTACCATATTACTACATATTCTTTAGGATCCCACATTTAGGTACCTTATTGCTACATATTCTTTAGGATCCCACATTTAGGTACCATATTACTATATATTCCTTAGGATCCCACATTTAGGTACCTTATTGCTACATATTCTTTAGGATCCCACATTTAGGTACCTTATTGCTACATATTCTTTAGGATCCCGCATTTAGGTACCATATTACTATATATTCCTTAGGATCCCACATTTAGGTACCTTATTGCTACATATTCTTTAGGATCCCACATTTAGGTACCTTATTGCTACATATTCTTTAGGATCCCGCATTTAGGTACCATATTACTATATATTCCTTAGGATCCCACATTTAGGTACCTTATTGCTACATATTCTTTAGGATCCCACATTTAGGTACCATATTACTATATATTCCTTAGGATCCCACATTTAGGTACCTTATTGCTACATATTCTTTAGGATCCCACATTTAGGTACCTTATTGCTACATATTCTTTAGGATCCCGCATTAAGGTACCATATTACTATATATTCCTTAGGATCCCACATTTAGGTACCTTATTGCTACATATTCTTTAGGATCCCACATTTAGGTACCATATTACTATATATTCCTTAGGATCCCACATTTAGGTACCTTATTGCTACATATTCTTTAGGATCCCACATTTAGGTACCATATTACTATATATTCCTTAGGATCCCACATTTAGGTACCTTATTGCTACATATTCTTTAGGATCCCACATTTAGTTTATTATTATTTATTGTGTCTTTTATCTTTGGGGTGTTACACGTCATGGGTATTCGTGCATAAAAAGGTCTACGACATACAAAACCCTATACTTCTCACTTTCATACTTGACCAAAACATTACACCAATCGATTAGCTTGTTTCTAAACTACTTTTAATATCGTTAGCCCAATTTACCCTTCAAGGGCGTTTTTGTCAACTTTGTTCCATCCTTTACTATAAAGGGCTTCCTTAAACATTTGACTACTCCCATGACTTAACTACAACTCTAATCGCACATACCTGGCTCGGATCAAAGCTAAGACCCGTTTTGATACTTCGTGCACTAATTGACTAAGTAATAGCAACATAATCCCTTTCGCTAATCATCCTGTGAATGCATAATACTTGACAAACAATTCATTAGTCAATATTGCGAAATGGTAATGTCTTCACCGATTTCATACAACCAAAACCATATCAAATTTCATTCATCATCATGCTCAATTAACTAACACTACATTACTTAAACAAAATAAGAAGTGATTACGGAAATCACTTACCTCGTGCATCCATGTTCGTAACCGCTTCCTTGCCTCATTTCGACCCGTTAGCCTTTCATGCTTGGTCCATGCTAGTGTGGTTCCTATCCTTTCATGTCGTCATGCCATAATAATGTTAGTACTCATGCTTATTCATATTAATACACATTTTCCAGCTCTTATCTACATTGACTTTCACTAACACGCATACGACATAAATTGTCAACCACATTGTTCAGTTAGTCAACCTAACGTAATTCATAACATCATCATTTACTAGCATGGTCATATATTATATATTTAGTACACATTCACTTCTTGATTGAAATTAAGTGATTAATAAAAACACATGGGGAGCATCGCCCGTTCAAGCACAACGTACAAGCTTCTAATGCATAATCTTGATCATCACATACATTCAACCCGAATTCTCTTTATGAATTTCCTTTAAGGCACATTATTCAAGTTAGTCTACTACCGACCTCGTCATTCCCCAATTCATTCATAAATGTCAAGCCCTTTGATAAAATTCTCATATCCTAATATCACTTGGGCATTTCATCAAACACTTGGTGTGCATGCCATCACTTAAGCCTATAGTACAAGTATTTTATGCATACTCTTCCTAGTTCATAACATAGATCATCAATTTCAACTAGAATCATATAACTTTTATGCCATTATCTAACAATAATTCATCATACCCACATAATACATCATTCTTTCAACAAGAATTAAACATAAATGGTGATTCAAGTCATCATCCTCACCATAACAAACGGGTTTCGCATCTAAACTTCAAATTAACACAAATCTTACATAACCCATGTTCTATATGATGTTTCTAACCCTTATACATAATCAATTTCATATTATCTCACGGATTAGAGCATAACCCACTTCACCCATGATCACCAATCTTAAATTTAAAACATACCTTATGATCTCCTCATGTTGGTGATCATTAATCCATGCTCGGTTATAGATTTAAGCATCATTTAGCCCTTCAATTTGGATGATCTTTCATGTTTAGGGTTTGGAGTTCTTGAGAGCTCCTGAAGCTTCACGAACACACACGTATGTGTGTTTGTGTGTGTGTGTTGATCTTTTAATTAGTGAACAACTTTCATTTGTTTCCACTTTAGCCCCTCAGGTTTTCCTTTAAAACATAAATGACACTACCTTTCATTACTTAATACTTTTGACCATACCCTTAACTATGTTAAATAGCCTAGTTATTTATTTCATGACGTGTCATAAAGGAACATCCGACAAATATTAACATTCAGATTTTGGGGCGTTACAAGTCTACCACCCTTAATTGAGGTTTCGTCCCCGAAACCTTTCTTACCTTTATTTAACACTAATTATTCCTTCTCTACATACACTCGACACAACCACGAGCTCATCACAATGACTATCATTCAATTTCAAAAACATTCCTATTAATGTTTCTTTCATGTTTATTTCATTATTCATATCATTGACTTCTCCCTAACAATTCCATACCTTCCTTATCATAATTTCGCATATCATTTTCATTTCCTTGGTCTGACAACCACGGTTCAATATACATACTTCTTTGACTTGTAATCACACACACCTATGTGCTTAACTCTAACGTGATCATCCTTCTACGTTTTCTACAATTACTTGTACCATGCATACCTTTACGTTACTTTCTAACCATCTTTTTCATTTCACTTTACAATTATTCTCACTTCGTGCATTATTTAGTTTACATATGTATGTGTATCATGTAGTTCATCTTACGGGAATTTAACCATTACCCGAAATCTATACATACTCATATATGCTTAACTTTAACGTTAACCTTATTCTACCTTTTCTACATTTACGTATACCTTGCATACCTTTATAGTATCTTTAAATCATTCCGTTCATTTCACATTACTATCGCTTTCACTTCATGCATTACTTAATTCACGTGTATAGACAGTTCATATCTCTCCAATCATGAGTTAGACATTTTACTAACCTCTTTTTCATTTCCCAACCACGATCCGCAACCCTGATCGATCATCTTCTCCTCGTGCACTAGCCGTACAGGCCAAGTTTCATTCCTTCGTGTTATGAGCTTCCGCTCGTGCACGTCCTTTCACCAATACGATTGGTTTCATCGCATCAATAGTTCTAACATTATCATCAACAACATCGGATGTTAGCATATGTCATTCAAACATTCATAACACTAGGTGATTACACACCTATAATTCTGTTACATATTTCCTGCGTACATGCTATAACATATCTTACATTCCATTTCTTACACGCAATTCTTTCATTTTAGTTACTTATTTCGTCAACCTTTGCAGTTTGACCTTTTAAGGTTAAACTGAATTTTCTTACTTATCATAGATGCATTGAAGTACACATTCGTGCTTCCTTCCATTCATGCTTACTTACAAAGACATTCATTACATCGTTTTAGTATTCTTAACAAACTTACCCTTTTTGTTCATACTTAAACCATTGTCTGGGTCATAGCCCGTCATTCATTCTGACTTCTAAGAGTCGATTTCTAACACATTTAACACATACCTTGTTCAAAACTTCCTTCTTTCGTTTTATAACTTAGGTCTGCATGCTCATTACGATCATTCTTTTGTTTCTTTACTTTACATTTGCCCATATGACTCATTTAACACAATCACGGTCAGACTATCGACACTTCTTATGTAGACTAGTTTCGTCTTTTATACCTTAAATATGTTTCGCGGATTCGAATGCATTATTCATACCTTTCGTACCTTCTATGTTTTGAATCCGTCTTGCGGATTCAAACATTGCATTCGCATCTTTCATTCTTTGAATCCGTCTCGCGGATTCAAACATTTCATTCATACATTGCTGATCCGTACTGTCTTACGGATTCAACATTCTTCATTCTTATCACTCATACTTTTCACTCTTACATAGTACTCTCAATTTCCCGAGAGTCTTACTACCCATTTCACCGCACGCCCACCTGTTACCCAGTTCTACCGGACACACCTGCGATAATTACCACGGTCTCACGAACGTCATATGCTTCTTGCGTACTGGCCAGGTGCGCAATCCACATACTAGTTCGTGCCTTCGTGTAATCATCGCCTTATGTCCGAGAAATGGGTTTCAGTTTTGTGCACATTTCTAAAATTTCCCCAAGACCACATCATTGCCTTTCGTTTAATAATTACCTTCCCAAGGAGATTTCTCCCTTTTTCTTTCAACATTGATACCCATACATATTAATAGTGTGTACCTGGGGTTCATTAGCTTATTTACACCTTTGCCAGCCTTAGTATTCATCCTATCCTGCATCCACGGACCATCCTCTTCAGACACTTATGTTTACCTTGCACATATAAAACCGTTAGTTTCTTTATATGAATGTATTCATACGTGCTTTCATTCCATTTCTACCTTTAGATCTTGATCGAGTCGTGGATTGTACGGGTTCTTTATCACAAGAGCACACAGGTTTGAGTTCAAGTATTTATCTTCTCGTACTTGATTCGCTCAAACCAGGGCTCTGATACCAACTTGTAAGACCCTAATACGTGTTTGACTAAAAGTCGCAGCGGAAGTTCAAGCCATAAACTTTCTTTCATTATAAACACCTTAACTTATTTAAAAATTAACTTTAACATAACCCTTTCACATAAATCCATCAATCGACTTATTTACTAAGTAAAAACATAGCTTATGTTTACTACATTATATACATCAACGTTCCCGTACAATCTCACTAGTGACTCGATCCTCGATCTCTATTCCGTGATGATCCTCATGACTCGTACTACCTGCGCTCACCACATAAAATTCATAACATTAGTACGCATTATAAACATACAAGATTTATTCACGTTTACTTTCTGTTCCGTTAACTCTTTACATCCCAGCTTCCCATCTGATCGTACAATCCGTGGTGAGACTTTCTCATTGTACCTGCGTTACACTTCGTTCACAAGGCACACTATTATTATCGTCAATACTCAATTTCATTGAATACATGCGTATATACTTTCATACATACTTACATATATGCATCCGTTCCCACATAACTACTTACAAACCTACGTACCTACATTCTTACGTACGTTCCTACATACGTGCATACCTACATACATACATGCATACATGTCTACATACATACCTATTACATGCCTTCTCACAACCCTACATACGTGCACACATTCGTACATACTCACTTGGATATATATATACACATACACATACTACCTACATACACACCTACATACATACATACATACATTCATTCATACATACCACTTATATTCACACATACATACATACCTACCTTCATTCATACATACCACTTATATTCACACATACATACATACATACCTTCATACGTATCTACTTAAGGAAATTCTTAACTGAGAATCCCACGTTTAGGTACCATATTACTACATATTCTTTAGGATCCCACATTTAGGTACCATATTACTACATATTCTTTAGGATCCCACATTTAGGTACCTTATTGCTACATATTCTTTAGGATCTGTAACACCCCAAAAACCCGAATTTTTATATTCGTTAAATGTTATAATATGGCACATCAAGAAATAAATAACTAGGTTATTTAACCTAGTTAAAAGTATGGTAGAAGCAATTAAAGGATGAGTGTTGTGCCAATTATGAATAAGAGAGAACATGAGGGACTAAGATTGCCAAACTTGAATCTGAGTTTAATTAAAACAAAAAAAAAATCTCAGACACACTAGGTGTGTGCGTGAGATCGATCAGGAGGAGGAGAAAATGGGTGTAAACCCTAGTTCACAAGCAAGCTTCAAATTGACAAGGAGATTAGGCTCAAATCCGATGCATGAACTCGTTTTCTTGACAATCTATCCCTAGCAAGCATGTGGTAAGTTGTAATTTGTGATTTAATAATCTTGCTATGAAGTGGGTTATGATCAATCCACGAAATTGTATGAGATTGAGCATGAATATGTGTTAGAATCATCATATGGAACATGTGTTGTGTATGATTTTGGATTAATTTCATGTTTAGAAGTAAAACGCATTTGGGATGATGAAGGGAGTGAATCACCATGTCCAATAATTGTGTAAATTGTGATTTAGTATGTTGTATGTGATGAATTATTTTAGATAAGTTGATTAGGACATGAATTAAATGGATGTTTAGTTGAATTTGATGAATGAAGAATACAACATGGAGGATCATGCATGAATGGGTTGTACATTGTACTAAGATAGTGGTACGCACACCAAGTGTTTGATGAAATGCCTAGGTGAGCTTAATAGAGGAAATTGTATGTAAGTAAAAGATGAATATATGTGGGATGTGAAAATGATGTATTTGATAGTAAACTAACATGAGAAGTGTGTTTGGATATTGTTCGTGTGGATATTATGTTGAAATGATGTTGGGTTAGCTTAGTATGGGTTAAAGCGTTAGTTGTGAAAATATGAGAATGCTAGCGTGGGTGGAATGGATTATGTATGTATATGTGTATATGTATACAAGTAAGTGATCATGTAGTTGTAGATGTCATACAATATGAGGTTATGTCGTAAGTTATATGTTAAACCGTTGACTTCTGGAAGTCAATTATGCGTCTACACATAAGAAGCATGACTTGAATTGTTGTCGTACAGGTAGGTTCATAGGAAGTCGTATGGTACGTGTTATGTTAATACGCATTATTTGAGATGACATGATGAATTACGTTAGTTTGAAAGGATATGAAATTGATTATATGTCTCATGCTTGTTAGTTGTGACTAAAGGAAGTCAAATGTGAAATATGCGGTTGATATGATCATTAACATGTACAATGATGTATGCTAATGAAAATGTAATTTGGTGACATGAAAGTATAGGAGTCATGTCAAGACGGACTCAAGCATGAAAGGCTAACGGGTCAAGAGGAGGCAAGGAATCGGATACGAACCCGGATGCACAAGGTAAGTGATTTCCGTAATCACTTCGTAGTACAAGTAAGTAATAAAGTGTTGTAATGAATTAAATATGATGTTTGAGGTCAAATATGTGTTAAAGTCTTTCGTCGTAAATGATGGGTTTAAGGTTGACCAAAATGCCCATGATGGGTATTTTGGGGTAAACGAACTTAAAAGTGGTTTAGAAGCAAGTTATTCGATTAGAGTAATGTTTTGGACAAGTATGGAAGTGGGGATGATGGTTTGGTCAGTCATAGACCAATTAATGCGCGAATACCCTTAACGGGTCAAATAGTTAGAAAATAGTTAAGTCGAATGTATGTAAGTTAAGGATTTCCGTAATCCGGAGGTAAGATTTTAAGTTCATATGATAGAATGTGAATTTACGAGCATGTAGGAAGAAACGGGAGGTCAAACGGGTAAACGGTTCAAAAGTTACGTGCGTTTTAGTGCGTACGGACGACGAAACGAACCTGCAGAAAACTGCAAAAACTAGAGGGCGTCGCCGACGGGTAGGGGGCCCAAAGGTGGGATCCTAAAGAATATGTAGTAATATGGTACCCAAAGGTGGGATCCTAAAGAATATGTAGTAATATGGTACCCAAAGGTGGGATCCTAAAGAATATGTAGTAATATGGTACCCAAAGGTGGGATCCTAAAGAATATGTAGTAATATGGTACCCAAAGGTGGGATCCTAAAGAATATGTAGTAATATGGTACCCAAAGGTGGGATCCTAAAGAATATGTAGTAATATGGTACCCAAAGGTGGGATCCTAAAGAATATGTAGTAATATGGTACCCAAAGGTGGGATCCTAAAGAATATGTAGTAATATGGTACCCAAAGGTGGGATCCTAAAGAATATGTAGTAATATGGTACCCAAAGGTGGGATCCTAAAGAATATGTAGTAATATGGTACCCAAAGGTGGGATCCTAAAGAATATGTAGTAATATGGTACCCAAAGGTGGGATCCTAAAGAATATGTAGTAATATGGTACCCAAAGGTGGGATCCTAAAGAATATGTAGTAATATGGTACCTAAATGTGGGATTCTAAGTTAAGAATTTCCTTAAGTAGATACGTATGAAGGTATGTATGTATGTATGTATGTGTGAATATAAGTGGTATGTATGAATGAATGTATGTATGTATGTATGTATGTATGTATGTATGTAGGTATGCACGTATGTAGGAACGTACGTATGAATGTAGGTACGCAGGTTTGTAAGTAGTTATGTGTGAACGGATGCACATATGTAAGTATGTATGAAAGTATATACGCATGTATTCAATGAAATTGAGTATTGACGATAATAATAGTGTGCCTTGTGAACGAAGTGTAACGCAGGTACAATGAGAAAGTCTCACCACGGAATGTACGATCAGATGGAAAGCTGGGATGTAAAGAATTAACGGAACAAGAAGTAAACGTGAATAAATCTTGTATGTTTATAATGCGTACTAATGTTATGAATTTAATGTGGTGAGCGCAGGTAGTACGAGTCATGAGGATCATCAAGGAACAGAGATCGAGGATCGAGTCACTAGTGAGATTGTACGGGAACGTTGATGTATATAATGTAGTAAACATAAGCTATGTTTTTACTTAGTAAATAAGTCGATTGATGGATTTATGTGAAAGAGTTATGTTAAAGTTAATTTTTAAATAAGTTAAGGTGTTTATAATGAAAGAAAGTTTATGGCTTGAACTTCCGCTGCGACTTTTAGTCAAATACGTATTAGGGTCTTACAAGTTGGTATCAGAGCCCTGGTTTGAGGGAATCAAGTACGAGAAGGTAGGTACTTGAACTCAAACCTATGTGCTCTTGTGATAAGGAACCTGTACAATCCATGACTCGATCAAGATCTAAAGGGAGAAATGGTATGAAAACGTATATGTATGTATTCATATGAAGAAGCTAACGGTTTGCTATGTGCAAGGTAAGCTTAAAAGTTTGGAGAGGATGATCCGTGAATGCAGTCTAAGGTGGATGCTAAGGCAGTCAAGGATGCGAATGGACAGACGGACCCCAGGTACACAATGTTGACATGTATGGGTACCGTTGTTAAAAGAAAAAGGAAGAAGTCTCCTTGGGAGGGTAAGTACTAAACGGAAGACAACGATATTGTCTTGGTAAAATTGTAAAAATGTAGCACGAACTGAGACCCACTAATGCGGACATAAGGCGATGATTACCTAAAGGCACAGAATTAGTATGTGAATTGCGCACCTGGCCAGTACGCAAGAAGCATATGACGTTCGTGAGACCGTGGTAATTATCGCAGGTATATCTGTAGAATTGGGTAGCAGGTGGGCGTGCGGGTGAAGTGGGTAGTAAGGCTCTCGGGAAATTGAGAGTACTATGTAGGAATGAAATGCAGAAAATGATATGTTTGAATCTGTGAGACGGATTCAGCACATGTAATGAATGAAAGATGTGAATGGGTAATGTAAATGAAATGTTTGAATCCGCGAAAAGGATTCAAAGCACGAAAGGAAGAAAATGTATGAATAGTATGTGTGGAACCGCTAGACGGATTCAAAACATGAAAGCAATGAAAGGCATGAATGTGACGTTTGAGTTCGCGGGACGGATTTAAAATATAAAAAGGGATGAAATTAATCCACATCACAATGTGTCGACAGTTTGACCATGGTTGTGTCAAACGAGTCATACGGGTAAATGTAAAGTAATAAACAAAAGAATGATCGTAATGGGCATGCAAACCTAAATTTTAAAGCGAAAGAAAGAAGTTCGAACAAGTTATGTGTTAAATATGTTAGTAATGGACTCTTAGGAGTCATAATGAATGACGGGCTACGACCCGGACAATGATTTAAATACGAACAGGTAAGTTTTGTTAAGAATACCGAAATGATGTAATGAATGTCTATGCAAGTAAGCATGAATGGAAAGAAGTACGAAGAGTACCTCAATACATCTATGGTAAGTAAGAAATGACAGCCTGACCTGGAAAGGGTCAAACTGCAAAGGTTGATGAAATGAGGAACCAGAATAAAAGAATTGCATGTAAGGAATGAAATGCGGAATGTGTTAAAGTTTGTACGTAGGACGTTGAAAAAGGAAATATAGGTGAGTAATCACCTAGTATAATGAATGCTTGAATGAAATGTGCTAACCGCAAAAATTGTAGATTATAATGTTAGGAACTCTTGATGTGATGAAACCAAACGAATTGGTGGAAGGATGTGCACGGGCGAAAGCACATTACGCGGATGAATGAAATCTAGCCTGGTATGACTAGTACTCGTGAAGAATGCGGATCGATCTGGGTTGCAGATCGTCGATGGATGATATGAGATGAGGTCAGTAAAAAGTTTAACTTATGTTAGATAAGTTTGAATTGGTTAATTGGGTACGACCTACGAAATGAATGATGGAATGGGTATGGTATAATATGGGAAGTTTGATTTTTTTTATTTTATTTTAGCTGACTATAGAAGAGTAGAATGAGCTAACTATGGAGTTAAGCATGTAGGTGTAACTATGAAGTAGTAGTTTTGTTGAGATAACAAAACAAGGACTGAATGCTATATGATGTATATGAATAGAATGTAAATCTTAAAAGATGAGATAGAGACATTAAGTCTTTTATAATCGGGTCAATGAAATGAGGATGGTAGGTGAAAGTATGGTATGAAAAGTATAGACTTGTTAGAAAGAAGTCGGTAATGTGAATAATATATGAGTAAAGAATGGATAGTTTACCTATTATTATGATGTACCTATCAAATTAAGCATAGAAGAGGTATGTGTAAATGATGAATTTAGATCGCATAGTCAACAAGATGATATGAAATTTGAAATAAACAGGAAGGAATGTTATTATTAGGATGTTAGAATTGTTTCAAGCAAACAAAATATATGGCACATGATATACGAATATTATAATGATGAATGAACCTTTAGTTAAGAAGTATGTTAGAAGCTAGCATTTTTAGTGAAAGCGACACTAATAAGAGCTCTGGGGCGGGTTCTTGAAGATATAAGATTGTCAATGAGATGGGCTGGTGGTCGTGTCGATGAACTGAAAGACAAGGTGATTAGTATCAAAAGAAAGTGAGGAAGGTAGCTAGTGTTCGATGGAAAATGAGAAAGGTTTCGGGGACGAAACCTCATTTAAGGGGGGTAGACTTGTAACACCCCAAAAACCCGAATTTTTATATTCGTTAAATGTTATAATATGGCACATCAAGAAATAAATAACTAGGTTATTTAACCTAGTTAAAAGTATGGTAGAAGCAATTAAAGGATGAGTGTTGTGCCAATTATGAATAAGAGAGAACATGAGGGACTAAGATTGCCAAACTTGAATCTGAGTTTAATTAAAACAAAAAAAAAATCTCAGACACACTAGGTGTGTGCGTGAGATCGATCAGGAGGAGGAGAAAATGGGTGTAAACCCTAGTTCACAAGCAAGCTTCAAATTGACAAGGAGATTAGGCTCAAATCCGATGCATGAACTCGTTTTCTTGACAATCTATCCCTAGCAAGCATGTGGTAAGTTGTAATTTGTGATTTAATAATCTTGCTATGAAGTGGGTTATGATCAATCCACGAAATTGTATGAGATTGAGCATGAATATGTGTTAGAATCATCATATGGAACATGTGTTGTGTATGATTTTGGATTAATTTCATGTTTAGAAGTAAAACGCATTTGGGATGATGAAGGGAGTGAATCACCATGTCCAATAATTGTGTAAATTGTGATTTAGTATGTTGTATGTGATGAATTATTTTAGATAAGTTGATTAGGACATGAATTAAATGGATGTTTAGTTGAATTTGATGAATGAAGAATACAACATGGAGGATCATGCATGAATGGGTTGTACATTGTACTAAGATAGTGGTACGCACACCAAGTGTTTGATGAAATGCCTAGGTGAGCTTAATAGAGGAAATTGTATGTAAGTAAAAGATGAATATATGTGGGATGTGAAAATGATGTATTTGATAGTAAACTAACATGAGAAGTGTGTTTGGATATTGTTCGTGTGGATATTATGTTGAAATGATGTTGGGTTAGCTTAGTATGGGTTAAAGCGTTAGTTGTGAAAATATGAGAATGCTAGCGTGGGTGGAATGGATTATGTATGTATATGTGTATATGTATACAAGTAAGTGATCATGTAGTTGTAGATGTCATACAATATGAGGTTATGTCGTAAGTTATATGTTAAACCGTTGACTTCTGGAAGTCAATTATGCGTCTACACATAAGAAGCATGACTTGAGTTGTTGTCGTACAGGTAGGTTCATAGGAAGTCGTATGGTACGTGTTATGTTAATACGCATTATTTGAGATGACATGATGAATTACGTTAGTTTGAAAGGATATGAAATTGATTATATGTCTCATGCTTGTTAGTTGTGACTAAAGGAAGTCAAATGTGAAATATGCGGTTGATATGATCATTAACATGTACAATGATGTATGCTAATGAAAATGTAATTTGGTGACATGAAAGTATAGGAGTCATGTCAAGACGGACTCAAGCATGAAAGGCTAACGGGTCAAGAGGAGGCAAGGAATCGGATACGAACCCGGATGCACAAGGTAAGTGATTTCCGTAATCACTTCGTAGTACAAGTAAGTAATCAAGTGTTGTAATGAATTAAATATGATGTTTGAGGTCAAATATGTGTTAAAGTCTTTCGTCGTAAATGATGGGTTTAAGGTTGACCAAAATGCCCATGATGGGTATTTTGGGGTAAACGAACTTAAAAGTGGTTTAGAAGCAAGTTATTCTATTAGAGTAATGTTTTGGACAAGTATGGAAGTGGGGATGATGGTTTGGTCAGTCATAGACCAATTAATGCGCGAATACCCTTAACGGGTCAAATAGTTAGAAAATAGTTAAGTCGAATGTATGTAAGTTAAGGATTTCCGTAATCCGGAGGTAAGATTTTAAGTTCATATGATAGAATGTGAATTTACGAGCATGTAGGAAGAAACGGGAGGTCAAACGGGTAAACGGTTCAAAAGTTACGTGCGTTTTAGTGCGTACGGACGACGAAACGAACCTGCAGAAAACTGCAAAAACTAGAGGGCGTCGCCGACGGGTAGGGGGCCCAAAGGTGGGATCCTAAAGAATATGTAGTAATATGGTACCCAAAGGTGGGATCCTAAAGAATATGTAGTAATATGGTACCCAAAGGTGGGATCCTAAAGAATATGTAGTAATATGGTACCCAAAGGTGGGATCCTAAAGAATATGTAGTAATATGGTACCCAAAGGTGGGATCCTAAAGAATATGTAGTAATATGGTACCCAAAGGTGGGATCCTAAAGAATATGTAGTAATATGGTACCCAAAGGTGGGATCCTAAAGAATATGTAGTAATATGGTACCCAAAGGTGGGATCCTAAAGAATATGTAGTAATATGGTACCCAAAGGTGGGATCCTAAAGAATATGTAGTAATATGGTACCCAAAGGTGGGATCCTAAAGAATATGTAGTAATATGGTACCCAAAGGTGGGATCCTAAAGAATATGTAGTAATATGGTACCCAAAGGTGGGATCCTAAAGAATATGTAGTAATATGGTACCCAAAGGTGGGATCCTAAAGAATATGTAGTAATATGGTACCCAAAGGTGGGATCCTAAAGAATATGTAGTAATATGGTACCTAAATGTGGGATTCTAAGTTAAGAATTTCCTTAAGTAGATACGTATGAAGGTATGTATGTATGTATGTATGTGTGAATATAAGTGGTATGTATGAATGTATGTATGTATGTATGTATGTATGTATGTATGTATGTATGTATGTAGGTATGCACGTATGTAGGAACGTACGTATGAATGTAGGTACGTAGGTTTGTAAGTAGTTATGTGTGAACGGATGCACATATGTAAGTATGTATGAAAGTATATACGCATGTATTCAATGAAATTGAGTATTGACGATAATAATAGTGTGCCTTGTGAACGAAGTGTAACGCAGGTACAATGAGAAAGTCTCACCACGGAATGTACGATCAGATGGAAAGCTGGGATGTAAAGAATTAACGGAACAAGAAGTAAACGTGAATAAATCTTGTATGTTTATAATGCGTACTAATGTTATGAATTTAATGTGGTGAGCGCAGGTAGTACGAGTCATGAGGATCATCAAGGAACAGAGATCGAGGATCGAGTCACTAGTGAGATTGTACGGGAACGTTGATGTATATAATGTAGTAAACATAAGCTATGTTTTTACTTAGTAAATAAGTCGATTGATGGATTTATGTGAAAGAGTTATGTTAAAGTTAATTTTTAAATAAGTTAAGGTGTTTATAACGAAAGAAAGTTTATGGCTTGAACTTCCGCTGCGACTTTTAGTCAAATACGTATTAGGGTCTTACAGGATCCCACATTTAGGTACCATATTACTATATATTCCTTAGGATCCCACATTTAGGTACCTTATTGCTACATATTCTTTAGGATCCCACATTTAGGTACCTTATTGCTACATATTCTTTAGGATCCCGCATTTAGGTACCATATTACTATATATTCCTTAGGATCCCACATTTAGGTACCTTATTGCTACATATTCTTTAGGATCCCATATTTAGGTACCTTATTGCTACATATTCTTTAGGATCCCGCATTTAGGTACCATATTACTATATATTCCTTAGGATCCCACATTTAGGTACCTTATTGCTACATATTCTTTAGGATCCCACATTTAGGTACCATATTACTATATATTCCTTAGGATCCCACATTTAGGTACCTTATTGCTACATATTCTTTAGGATCCCACATTTAGGTACCTTATTGCTACATATTCTTTAGGATCCCGCATTTAGGTACCATATTACTATATATTCCTTAGGATCCCACATTTAGGTACCTTATTGCTACATATTCTTTAGGATCCCACATTTAGGTACCATATTACTATATATTCCTTAGGATCCCACATTTAGGTACCTTATTGCTACATATTCTTTAGGATCCCACATTTAGGTACCATATTACTATATATTCCTTAGGATCCCACATTTAGGTACCTTATTGCTACATATTCTTTAGGATCCCACATTTAGTTTATTATTATTTATTGTGTCTTTTATCTTTGGGGTGTTACACGTCATGGGTATTCGTGCATAAAAAGGTCTACGACATACAAAACCCTATACTTCTCACTTTCATACTTGACCAAAACATTACACCAATCGATTAGCTTGTTTCTAAACTACTTTTAATATCGTTAGCCCAATTTACCCTTCAAGGGCGTTTTTGTCAACTTTGTTCCATCCTTTACTATAAAGGGCTTCCTTAAACATTTGACTACTCCCATGACTTAACTACAACTCTAATCGCACATACCTGGCTCGGATCAAAGCTAAGACCCGTTTTGATACTTCGTGCACTAATTGACTAAGTAATAGCAACATAATCCCTTTCGCTAATCATCCTGTGAATGCATAATACTTGACAAACAATTCATTAGTCAATATTGCCAAATGGTAATGTCTTCACCGATTTCATACAACCAAAACCATATCAAATTTCATTCATCATCATGCTCAATTAACTAACACTACATTACTTAAACAAAATAAGAAGTGATTACGGAAATCACTTACCTCGTGCATCCATGTTCGTAACCGCTTCCTTGCCTCATTTCGACCCGTTAGCCTTTCATGCTTGGTACATGCTAGTGTGGTTCCTATCCTTTCATGTCGTCATGCCATAATAATGTTAGTACTCATGCTTATTCATATTAATACACATTTTCCAGCTCTTATCTACATTGACTTTCACTAACACGCATACGACATAAATTGTCAACCACATTGTTCAGTTAGTCAACCTAACGTAATTCATAACATCATCCTTTACTAGCATGGTCATATATTATATATTTAGTACACATTCACTTCTTGATTGAAATTAAGTGATTAATAAAAACACATGGGGAGCATCGCCCGTTCAAGCACAACGTACAAGCTTCTAATGCATAATCTTGATCATCACATACATTCAACCCGAATTCTCTTTATGAATTTCCTTTAAGGCACATTATTCAAGTTAGTCTACTACCGACCTCGTCATTCCCCAATTCATTCATAAATGTCAAGCCCTTTGATAAAATTCTCATATCCTAATATCACTTGGGCATTTCATCAAACACTTGGTGTGCATGCCATCACTTAAGCCTATAGTACAAGTATTTTATGCATACTCTTCCTAGTTCATAACATAGATCATCAATTTCAACTAGAATCATATAACTTTTATGCCATTATCTAACAATAATTCATCATACCCACATAATACATCATTCTTTCAACAAGAATTAAACATAAATGGTGATTCAAGTCATCATCCTCACCATAACAAACGGGTTTCGCATCTAAACTTCAAATTAACACAAATCTTACATAACCCATGTTCTATATGATGTTTCTAACCCTTATACATAATCAATTTCATATTATCTCACGGATTAGAGCATAACCCACTTCACCCATGATCACCAATCTTAAATTTAAAACATACCTTATGATCTCCTCATGTTGGTGATCATTAATCCATGCTCGGTTATAGATTTAAGCATCATTTAGCCCTTCAATTTGGATGATCTTTCATGTTTAGGGTTTGGAGTTCTTGAGAGCTCCTGAAGCTTCACGAACACACACGTATGTGTGTTTGTGTGTGTGTGTTGATCTTTTAATTAGTGAACAACTTTCATTTGTTTCCACTTTAGCCCCTCGGGTTTTCCTTTAAAACATAAATGACACTACCTTTCATTACTTAATACTTTTGACCATACCCTTAACTATGTTAAATAGCCTAGTTATTTATTTCATGACGTGTCATAAAGGAACATCCGACAAATATTAACATTCAGATTTTGGGGCGTTACAATTCGCCATCCACTTGGCATAAACAATCAGAACTCCCCCTTACAACAAACTATTTTCCCATTATGATTTCAAAACACTTAAGTTTGTTTTAATCAAAATGGTTTTTCCGGAAAATTAGTTTTGTTAATTTTCTCAAACCACTTGCAGGTTAGGGGATCATTTCATCACTTTGTTTCTCTTTTAACCACATAAAAAAATTAACATTTTTAAATTCAATCAATGCCACTTGAAGGAATGATAAATCAAGTACAACTTAATGTCCTTGATTAATCACTTGTAGATTGAAATATCACAAATGTGAATTTCTCAAGAAAGATGTCGATTCCTGCTCCACTCTTACCAACCTGGGAGCTCTGGCAAGTCAGGTTTTTTAAGTAGAAAATGCTGTCACCCAAGCCTGACTAGCCTTGGGTGATTTTGATCCATCTTTATCCCACCATCTTTTCGATTTATAAAACTCTTTTGCACCCTTTACCTTTCCGTCAACCATCTTCCCAAAGATATGTTTTACATTTCCATTGAAAACCTTTTCAGCATCAAATTCTTCCTTACCAGCAAAGAATTGATCTGAAATCTCAACCTTTCCAACTTTTAGCTTTAAATTTTCTTTTGACAATTTCGGAAAGTTTTCATCATTCATTTCTGGAACGGAATTCTCAACATTTTTCTTAACAAATGACTCCTCTGACTTTGACGAGTCAGATTCATTGTCAGAACTACTTTCTGATTTAACAACCCATATTTGTTTGTTCAAATCAACTTTTCTTTTGTAGAATCTTTTCGAACTTTCACCAATTTCGAAAGTCAAATCTTTGAACATTTTGACCTTTTCAGTTGATTGTTTTATTTTATTAACCCATTTTCCCTCATCTTTGGGTTAGAAGAAACTCCCTGTTTTGTATTGTTGGGCCTTGGACAATTCCAAGCGATGTGACCAACTTCTTGACATTTGAAACAGGTTCTTCGTTCAACCCTTTTCTCAGATTCTTTCACCATTTTCTTTTTCCTCTCAGCAAGAAACTCTTTGTTTGTCTGTTTCCAAAATGGTTTCTTCTCTTCTTCTTCTGAGCTTGTTCCTGTAACAAATTTAGTTTTTGGTTTATACATTTTCTTATTTTTTATGATTTTCTAGGGGAATGAAACCTAATCCCTGCTTTTTGAAATTACCGTTATGGTTCGGTTTCTTTCGATAACCTGAACCAGAACTGTAACTTTTTTTCTTGTTCAATCTCTGTTGAACTCTTGAAGTGTACTTTTTACATTTTTCATGAAGATTTAAATCTTTTATTTCAGAAATATTAATTTCTGTTAATTTGAGAACCTGTTTGATCATTTCAGATTTAACACTTCTTATTGGAAATTCCTCAACATAATATAATTTGTCTGAATCATTCAAAGTATATGCCACTTTGATTGATTCGTCATTGAAATTAGATTTTGATAACAGGAATTCTTTATTGTAAACCCGTTTGACTGGTGAACTCGGACTCTTGTCTGACGAACTCGAACTTTCAGATTTAGACTCCGATTTTGACTCTTCATCCACATCCAACACCTGATCAACCACTTTCTTTAATAATTCAGACTCATGATCAGTGTCAGACGCTGTGAATGTGACATCAATATTATCTGGTAACTCATCAGTGGTTTCAGACTTTAACTTGATGTTGACTGCCT
Source organism: Helianthus annuus (assembly GCF_002127325.2). Lineage (NCBI taxonomy): Eukaryota > Viridiplantae > Streptophyta > Magnoliopsida > Asterales > Asteraceae > Helianthus > Helianthus annuus. The sequence goes on along the minus strand of NC_035444.2, from coordinate 32,918,521 downwards.
TTTTTAGCCGTTCCTCATTAGGCTTTCTGGGAGAATAACTATTCCAAATCGGAGGCGGACACTTATTATACTTGACATTTGGTTTCTTACCAGCATCTGTATCTTCTGTCTTTTTATCTTGAAAAGCTTCAAGACCTGCAACAGTAGGATAAACTCTATCAATCAAGTAATCACAAGTTGTATAACTCAACAGTAATCGTTTGATTCTTTCACTTTCAATCTTTTCAAGTTCTAAATCCTGCTTCAGTTTAGCACATTCTTCAATATACTCATTGATGATTTTCTGCTTCATCATTAATGTTGAACTCATCATTGCCATAGCAGCATCAACTTCTAAGTTTGTCTTGTTCAAACCATCAACTGTTCTGTTCAGTACATCATACGATTCCTTCACATACTTCACATCAAACAATAATTTTTCTTTCAACTCTTCAAGTTCACAAATCTTCTTGTCTTTCTCTTCACAATGTTAGCAATTCTTCAAACATTTTAGACAAGGTTTCGTAACTTCAACAATTTTTTCAACTTCGATGAATTTTTCAACCTCGACGATCTTCTCAACCTCGACGATTTTTCCACTATTTTCTCAACCTCAACTATTTTTTCGACTTCAATAATTTTCTCCCCCACTTTCTCCACTACCTTTTCAACCACATCCGATTCTTCATCAAATTCTATTTCTTCTTCCCATCCTTTAACTTCGACTTTTTCTGTCGAATTTTCTTCAACTTCTGTTTTCTCAGCTTCCGTTTTTGCTTTTTCTTCAGCAATCTTTCTTGCTTCCAAATCTTCTTGTTCTCTCTTCAGTCGAGCAGCCTTTTTTTCTTTCAACATCTCGATTTTTTCTGCAAGAAACAAATTAAAACTATAAGTATCCAGACCTTTTCTAGCTTTATTAATATATTCTTCTTCGTCATCGGTATCTGCATCACATCCTAATTCACTAAAAATCGGTATTCTTTTCGGCTTAGATTTGACTGAATCTTTTTCCAAGATTTGAGCAACAAAAGCTGATTTCTTTAAAAATTCTTTATCTGGAACGTAGTTGTCCCAGCTAAAACTCTCTGCTAGTTTTTCATCATCTTGATTTACAAGATAAGCTTTCTTCTTTCCATCTTCAATGGCACGGGACGATGATGGTTGTTGAGTAACCTGATGAAAAATCGATTTTTGATAATAATCATTGTTACCAAACAAATCTTTTCTTTCGGATGCTTCTTTGTTTTTGCACTCACGCTTAAAATGACCGTTTTTCTCGACAGCGAAAACAGGTAACTTTTGATTTGTCAAACCCTAATGTAGATGCACCAATTTCACGAAAATTATCACTACCGGTGATCTGTTGGTATTTTTCTACTCTTCTTACAGCACTGGCCAAACACCACTTGATATCCATCAACTCAAGTTCTACAGAATCAATTTGGTCATAATCCTCTTTGGTGAGCATAGGATTTCCAATACGTCCAGCAACTAAGCTTTCATACGACTCTAACATAGTAACAAGTGATGCCATGTGTTGCTTAGCCACTTCTGGAGAAAGATTTTGACCATTTTGAATATTCAAAGTAACATTGCATTGCAGATTTGTTGGATTCTGTCGTTGAAGACTTGGTGTTGTAAAATTTAGATCAAAACTTGAATACGACGATGAATATCCACCACTATGAGTTACAGTACTACCGTTAGTTCCAGAAGAACTATCAGCACTAAAAGCAGTCTTAACCTTTGGACTCGGAGTAGTTTCAAATCTGCTCTGTAGTATAGACTAACATCTTGTTGAGCACTTGGATTACTCATGATAGCAGTTTTCTGAACATCCAGTTCATGTTCTTCAAGCTTCTGAATGAATTTAGCCAAAATCATACTTTCAGATTTTCTCAAATGTTTTAAGATCAACAAGTATGTTCCCCACTTATTCTGTGGTAGTGCATCAGCAAGCTTATCAACCCATTCATCATCTTCTTTCTTGATATCCAATCTTCTCATTTCCTGAACAAGACGAGAATATCTATCGATAATCATTTTTGTTGTTTCACCTTCAAAAGCTACAAACCTATCAAAAGATTTCTTTAGTAAAGCACACTTATTTTTGATCATATCAGCACTTCCTTTAAACTTTTGAATCAATGCCAACCAAATTGATCTAGCAGTATCCTGATGTTGAAGCAAAACAAAGATATATTCTTTTACCGCTTGTTGAATAATGCTAATCATCATTTTCTCACTAGTGTACTTTAATTTCTACCATCTGAATAGTCACTAAAAGCCTTTTCATTCCCACGTTCATCGGTCGGTTTAATGTAATCTACATCTAAAGAATACAATGCATCAAACTTATAAGCTTGCACCTAGTTTTCAAAACGATTTTGACATCCTTTAAAATCCTCAATATACATAAGCTTTGCTGGTTTTTGATACGTTCCTGTCTCATTCTCACTATAAACAGTTTCAGCAGCTGTAACTGGAGCAACTGGTGTAGCAAACGCATTGTAAAATTCTTCTTCCATGTTTTAGTAATCAATTTTCACAAATTCTCAAAATCACAGCTTTCAAGCGAAATGCAAGTTCACACGAAATCAAATCTCAAACGAAATGACTTTTGGTGCGGAATAACCCTTTGATGCGAAATGGAACTTTTGGTAAGAAATAACCTTCAAGCGAAATGATCCTTGACACGAAATGAACCTTTTCGTGCGAAATGAGTAATTTTCAAACGAAATAGTGTGATTTCGTGCATAACGAATATCTGTTCAAGCGAAATGACGACTTTCGTGCGAAATAAAGATTTCAAGGTGTATTTCGTACGAAATGAATAACCTGATTCAAACGAAATAGGCTATTTCACGCGAAATGCTGCTGATGACATCTTTTCGATCAGTTTTTGATAAAATTAATCAAGTTTTTGGTCGATTTTAGGTCCAATTTTTGCAAGGATTCATTAAAACAGTGTTTCGCTTATAATGTGTAAAATTCAAGTCATTTTGACCGTTAAATCTTGTTAATTTTGAAAAAGAAGGTGTAGAATTCAGAAATGATGGTGAAATCGAGCTGATTTGGCAAGAACTCTTCCTTCTAAGCTCTGATACCACTTATAGGATCGAGAATCGATCTAAACGAGTCTATCAGAAGAGTCCTAATCCATATCAAAGGCGGAAACAATGATACAGACTTGAATACTGCTTGATTTCCTCTTTAATTGTCTTATATATTGATATAACACTGTTACAGATCGAATGACACGTCGGCAGCAGTTCGGTACCGGAATCAGAAAACGTTACAAATGAATCAGCACATCAGGTATTTATAGGAGTGGGTATTTCGCACGAAATAAGCAATAACCATTTCGTGCGAAATGGCTATATTCATTTCGTACGAAATAGCTTCATGCTATTTCATGCGAAATGACTTCACACCAACATTTATCGTTTTACGTGCCCTGATCTAACTAAACGAATACAAGACTCGATACAAGACGAAGTCGACAGACATATGCACCAACAGACTCCCCCTTGGATGACTTCACACCAACATTTATCGTTTTTATATAGTGTTATGTAGCGTTACATAGTGTTATGTAGTGTTTTTTGGTGTTATATAGTGTTATATGATTGACGTATAGTGTTATATAGTGTTATATGGTGTTATATGGTGTTATATGGTGTTATATAGTGTTATTTAGAGTTATTTAGTGTTAATTAGTGTTATATTTTTCTGATAGCATGTCTATGATAGATGTATAGTGTTATACATTGTTATATAGTGTTATAGTGTTATATAGTGTTACATAATGTTATATGGTGTTACATAATATTATACGGTGTTATATGGTGTGATATAGTGTTATATGATGGATGTATAATGTTATTTATTTCTTGTAGCAGTTACATATTTCTGGATTTTTTAGAATATCCGGATTTTAGAATAAGTTTAAAATTGAATCGCGAGAATTTAGGAGTGAATCCCTAGAATTTAGGAGAGGTTACCTAATTTGAAACATATACAAAGACACTCTTACTCCTACAGTATTCAAATCAGTCCAAATAATTAAAACACAATTTATAATTTGGTCTGTATTCATCTCAACCATTAGATCAAAGATCTAATGATTTAGAACACTTTTTACACTTCTTGCACTTTAGACACTTTGTACACTATCACTACCCTATATATATATATATACATACATACATATATATATATATATATGTATGTATGTATATATATATATATATATATATATATATATATAGTGGAGAGTTCAAATTAGGAGAAATTTTTTGTAAGAATAAAAAAGAAGAAATTTCAACCAATAAGAATGCTTCATTTTACTTCATTTAATTTTTGTATTTAATATTAGTGTGAGGGTATATTAGTAAACTTAGATGGATCATTAATTAGTAATCTTCCTTTTTAATAGCTAACATTAAATTTGTAACTTATTTTCAAAAAAAAAAAAAACATATTTTTCAAAAAAAGAAAAAATATATATAATTTAAAGTGTAACATAAATTACAACTTGTGTAGGATGAATTACGAGCTGTGTAGGGTAAATTTGAATATGTGTAGGATAACTTTCAAAACGTGTAGGATAAATTTTGATGTGTGTAAGCAAAAATTTAAGTGTGGAGGATGATAGTGTTTATGACTAATTAATTAGCAAAAAATAATCATAAATGAGTTGAGAGAAAAAGTATTTAGTGTTTTACATTTGTACCCTTTGTTCTTTTTTTTCTTAATTTAATTTTCTTCTCAAATGAACCTTCCCCTATATATATATATATATATATATATATATATATATATATATAGGGGATGGTTAAAATGAAAATGAAAACCACTTTTATTGTGAAAACTCGAAAACTAACTAAAAAAGCCTAAAAAACACACAAATTTTTTTTTTTCAATTTTTTTATAAAAATCGCTAGTTTTTATATATAAAAAAAACTTTTTTTCAAAAAAAAAAAAAATTTGGGTGTAGTGCACATGTGTAATAATACACATGTGTAGACACATACATATGTGCAGTATTACACATGTGCACTACACAAAATTTTTTTTTTTTGAAATTTTTTTTTATATTAAAAAACCTGCGAAATTTGGATTGCAAAAAAAAATTAAAAAAAAAATTTTGTATGTTTTTTTTGGCGTTTTTTAATTAGTTTTCGAGTTTTCACAATAACTAGTGGTTTTCATTTGAATCTTCCCCTATATATATATAAGTTATTGTGAAAACTCGAAAACTAATTAAAAAACGCCAAAAAAAAACATACAAATTTTTTTTTTAATTTTTTTTTTGCAATCAAAATTTCGCAGGTTTTTTAATATAAAAAAAAATTTTCAAAAAAAAAAAAATGTGTAGTGCACATGTGTAATACTGCACATATGTATGTGTACTACACATGTGTATTATTACACATGTGCACTACACAAAAAATTTTTTTTTTTTTTTTGAAAAAAAGTTTTTTTTTATATATAAAAACTAGCGATTTTTATAAAAAAAAATTGAAAAAAAAAATTTGTGTGTTTTTTAGGCTTTTCTTAGTTAGTTTTCGAGTTTTCACAATAAAAGTGGTTTTCATTTGAACATTCCCCTATATATATATATATATGGAGAGGACATGAGAAAACTACATATAAAGGAGAAAACTAGAAAACTTACTAAAAAAACCTAAAAAACATACAAATTTTTTTTTCAATTTATTATAAAAAATCGATAGTTTTTATATATAAAACAAATTAATAAAAAAAGACATGTACTGCACATGTGCATTATATGTGTACTACAGATATGCATTACATGCTTAAAATTAACATTTGAGGTTAGTTTAACTTTTAGGGTTAGGTTTTTTGGAGGTTTAGGATTAGGATTATGTTTTTGGGTGTGGGGGATGGGGGAGAGGGGTTTAGGTTTTTGGGGGGTGGGGGGTTTAGGTTTTTTTCGGATTTATGTTTAGGGTTTAGTTTTAGGTTTTCGGGAGGGGGGTTAGGTTTTTGGGGGGTGGGGGGGTTTAGGCTTTTGGTGGAAGGGTGAATTTAGGTTTTTAGGGGTGGGGGGTGGGGGTTGTTTTTGGTTGATGTCGGTTGAGAGGGTTAAGTGGTTTAGCCTTTCCGTATTAGTGCACACGTGCAATACAAAAAAAATTGAATTTTTTTATATATAAAAAATAGCGATTTTTTTATAAAAAATGTAAGGTCCGCTTCTCCATAAATAACAAATTACTTACAAGAGTAATTTAAAGACATCAAAAATACTAACTTTGATACATAGTAAAATTTTTACAAAAATTGGGCATGACCCGTTCGTAAAACGAACATGCCCCCTGTTTTTTACATAATTAACTAAACAACACCCTACGATCCGTTTTACATTAAACTACCCAAAGCAAAGACAACAAGTTTTACAATGTACGACTACTAACAAAGTTGGACAAAATAACAAGTCATGGACCAAAAAGATGAACATAAGCAAGCGGAAGCATTTGGTATAACATGACATGAACACGTGCTCGCTCCAAATCTCCAAATCGCCTAAAGTGAGGATTTACCTACATTCAACAACAAGGTTTTTAATGTTAGTCATCTCAGTTGTTAAATTATAATTCCTTCGTTTTAGTTCCATCCATATATGAGTTTTCATCTTTCTTACACATTCGACTACCCAAGTAATTGGGTTTGGCATAAACACTCTCAATGAGAGTTAAGCATACACATTCGACCCGTTTAGTTGGGTTATTTGCTTTCAACATAATTTCTTCTTTCTATCCGTATAACGGGTTAAGCTTCTAGCATTCATCATAGCATTCAAAACCACCCGTTCAAAACGGATGGTAGCTTATTCTTACTCGACTTGTTCACTAGAACCGGTCGACTTGCATAGCTTATTATAACTCTCATAACAACCAAATCCGCAAGGGATTTGCTAGTTACTTGCTAATCACCATAGCCTTTTGACAAGGATTAATTATCATATTATAAACAAAATTATAAATAAGGTTTTGTATGCAACGAAACATACCTCGATCTTGCGCGTCTTCCGTTTTCTTGGTGCTTGTACCTTCTTCCTTTACGCCTACATCACGACATTCATTCTTTTGTTTGGTTTATCAATTCATTCTACCATTTTTCCGAAATACACATACATTCATCATTTAGGCATTTTATCGAACACTTGGTAGGCATTATAATTATGGTACAAGGTACAAGTCTAAAAAGCATGTTTCTATGAGTTTAACATCATACAACAATCTCATTCATTCAATTTCACATAGCTATTCCATCCTACATCAATCTAGTTATCATTCTAGTACTACAATCAAGATCATACATCAAGTTAACAAGAAATCATAACACTATGATACTACTAATCTTAACTCAATTTCACCAAATGGGTTTTTTACTAATATCTTTCCTACAAGTCAGAAATCAACATGATTCTTGTTCTAAAGAGCAATTCTAACTCGGATTTCTCCTTTTTGATACAAGAATTCGAGATTGGGTTGGACCCATCGTTCTACAAATCATAAATTTCATAATTTAAACTCACCTCTTTACTAACTAGGGTTAGATGCTTGATTTTGAGGGCTCATGCATAGGAATTTCCTACAAATTGTGGCCCAATTTGCTTGATTTCTAGTAGTTAGGGTTTTGGCTCCCCTTTCTTCCTCCCCTGGCTCGCACAAACACACACCAGTGTTTGTGTTTTTGTTTTGATTATTTCTTAATTAACCCAATTTATTCACTAGTTACACAATTAGCCCTCCCACTTTGAGAGAGTATTTAACTTAAGCCTTTTTATTTAACTAGTTATCATTATATCATGACTTTCATTAACCAAGTTAATTTCTTTATTTATTATTTATCATTTTCGGGGTGTTACAAAAAAATGGTATGTTTTTTAGGCTTTTTTAGTTAGTTTTTTGGTTTTCCCATGTAAACTAGTTTTCTCATGATCCATCCCCTATATATATATATATATATATATAGGGAGAAGATCATTCGAGAATCACCTCTTATTGTGAGAACCGCGAGAACCAATGTGAACACACCAAAAATGCCTAAAAATAGCTAAAAATCACACAAAAAAAAATTTTTTGAATTTTTTAATATTTTTTTATAAAAAAATCGTTACTTTTCGAAGCCAAAAAAAAATTTTTTTTTTAATTTTTTTTAAACAATTTTTTTTTTGGCTTCTAAAAGTAGCGATTTTAACATTAAAAATATTAAAAAATTCAAAAAAAAAATTAGATTTTTTTTTATTTTTTTAGGTTTTTTGGGGGTTTAGTTTTTAGCATTTTAGCTTGGAGGGGGGGGTTAGGTTTTTGGGGGGTGGGGGAGGGGGGTTTAGGTTTTTTTCTTTTGGGGGGGGGGGGTGGGGGGTTAGGTTTTTTTAGGTTTTTTTAGCTATTTTAAGTTGTGTTCACATTGGTTCTTAAGGTTCTCACAATAAGGGTGGTTCTCGCATGAGCCCCTCCATGTATATATATATAGGTACGGGATCAGGAGAGTACGCCCAAAAGTGCGAGAATAGTGAGAACGCATCCTAGCCCAACACGTGGCGCGTGATATGATCAGGGCGTGAGGGGTTTTTTGTCTTTTCAATCGTCTTTTATTTTCCCAATTTATGCTGCTTCATTTTTGGCGTCTAAGATTATTTTGGCGTTAATTGTATTCATTAAATGTTTGGCGTTGAATTAATTGTTTTTGTGTCACATAGATAATTTTTTTGGCGTTATAGCGTTTTCTGGTCAATTTTTTTGCGTTTTGTGGCGTTGTATAATAATTCACTACGAGTCATTAATATTTTCATAAGATTACAATAAGATCAAATGTTTTTTATGGCGTTTAGTCAATTTTTTTGGCGTTTAATACTTTGACAAGGTGCTTTGCCAGCACCCGTTCTCACAGTTTTCATACTACTAACGTTTTGGTGTTTGTAGTTTTTGGCATTTTATATGATAATGTATTTTATTTGTAGAGAATTAGATAACAAAATAACAGATAATTTGATAAAAAAAACAATATATAATGAAAAAGAAAAAAAATAAAAAATGGTAATCTAATTTCTCATTCGAATCTTCACTGTCATCAGCCTCCTCTTCTTGAATTTGTTTTGGCATTTTGAACCTTTGAATACCTTAGCTAGATGCCAACTTTCCTACATAAATGCCGTCTTTTTTAGACAAATCTTGGTAGTGGCATCCTGTGTTTTGGTGTGATATTCTCGTTTGGTGGCATGTTATTAAAGATCAACTCTTGTTTGAATGCTATTTATAATAATGGAGTCCAAAATAGCATTTTACACTTGTGTTGATCCCTTCATGCCATGCATATATTCACCAAGAACAAAGCTCACATGATGACATGTCACTGTCATCAGTCTCTTTTTCTTGAATATTTGTCCATCTCATTCAGCAAAAGATTATAAAGATAACCCTATCAGAGAAGAATCCATTCAGTGAAAGCTTTGCCATCTGTGGTTATTTTAACTAACTTTTTCTGGAGTTTTAAAGGGAGTGGTTTCTAAAGAATATGGCGTTTGTTTTTCTGGGTGTGATCAATTCATTATGTATAGACCCCTCTCTTATATGAGTTTTTTGGCGCGTAGTTTAGGTGGGATTTTTTATTATAATAAATGATAGTAATAAAGTAACCGTCTTTTCAGTTACAGTTTGTATTTACTGTTTTATTTAGCTTTATCAGTTTCTAGGGTGATAGACGTCCCATCTTCCAAGTTTGGCATTTTTTTAAATGGCGTTATGCAGATCAAGATGACAAAATACAATAACGGAGAAAATATTAAGCAGGAAAAATATTTTTTGTTATTTCTGGCGTTTTGTAAGCAATAACTTTTTGTAGTATTTTTTTGGTGTTTTGCAAATAAAGAGAGAAATATATAATTTAATTATCTTAAAAAGATGATTACACAGAAGAAAAAAATAAAAATTAAAACTCTTCGTTAGTTCTAGGAAGCTTGCTTACCAAATCCATCGTTAATTCCTCCCACTTCCATACCGGTATTTCCAAGGGTTGTAATTCCCCGTACGGCTTTTGATGCTCGGCTTTCACTTGGGAACATGTTAAGCATTTCGCGACATATTTGACTATATCGCGTTTCATGCCCGGCCACCAATAATTGGCCTTCAAGTCCCGATACATCTTTGTAGCCCCGGGGTGGACCGAATATCGTGACTTATGTGCCTCGTCGAGTAGAGCGGCCTTGACTTCACAGAATTGGGGTATCCAAATTCGGCCGAATCGCGTCTTGAGTCCGGTCAAATTTTCTTCTAATTTATCGATTACACCTTTTAATCTTTCTTTCTTTAAGTCTTCCGCTCCAAGCGACTTTATTTGAGATTCACGTATCGTTTCAAGTAATCGTGGCGTAACTATCATCTTCATGGACTTTACACGAAGAGGAGACGGATACTCTTCGACTTAACGCATCGGCTACCACGTTTTCTTTTCCCGGGTGATAAAGGATATCACAATCATAATCTTTGATGAGTTCCAGCCATCTCCGTTGCCTCATATTTAAATCTTTCTGCTCGAAGAGATACTTGAGGCTTTTATGATCTGAGTAAATTGTGCATCTCGTGCCATATAAATAATGCCTCCAAATCTTTAAGGCGAACACTACCGCTGCCAATTCTAGATCGTGAGTTGGGTAGTTTACTTCATGCGGCTTCAATTGTCTTGAAGCATAAGCGATAACCCTTCCCCTTTGCATCAGAACGCAGCCTAATCCCTGGTGTGAAGCGTCTGAATAGACCACCAGGTCTTCAGTTCCATCCGGTAATGTCAAGACCGGGGGACATGATAGTTTCTCCTTTAACATTTGGAAAGCCTCCTCCTGTTCTTTACCCCACACAAACTTCTCTTTCTTTCTTGTCAGTTTCGTTAAGGGTAAGGCTATCTTTGAAAAATCCTGTATGAACCGTCTATAGTATCCCGCGAGGCCCAGAAAACTTCTTATTTCGGTCGGGTTCTTCGGGGAAACCCATTTCATTACAGCATCGATCTTTTACAGATCTACTAATACACCCTCCGAGTTGATTACATGCCCCAGAAACTGCACTTCTCTGAGCCAAAAGGCGCATTTTGAGAATTCCGCGTAAAGTTTCTCCTTGTAGAGAACTCCAAGCACTTCACGCAAGTGCTTTGCATGCTCAGCTTTGCTTCGCGAATAGACTAAGATATCATCTATGAACACGATTACCGATTTGTCTAACATGGGTCGGCACACCCGGTTCATAAGATCCATAAATGCAGCCGGCGCATTCGTTAATCCGAAAGACATGACTAGAAACTCATAATGCCCATATCGGGTTCGGAACGCGGTCTTTGGAATATCTTTTCCCCGTACTCTAACTTGATGATACCCTGAACGTAGGTCTATCTTGGAGAACCAACTCGCCCCTTGTAATTGATCAAAAAGGTCGTCAATTCTAGGTAAAGGGTAGCGGTTCTTTATGGTCAGCTTATTTAGTTCTCTGTAGTCGATACACATACGCATCGACCCGTCTTTCTTCTTAACAAATAAGACAGGTGCTCCCAAAGGCGACACACTCGGGCGTATGAAGCCCTTATCTAAAAGATCTTGTAGTTGTGTCATTAATTCACGCATTTCGGTGGGAGCCAACCTATAGGGGGCCTTCGCAACCGGCTTCGCACCCAGATTCAATTCGATACGAAATTCTACTTCTCGCTCGGGAGGAAGCCCCGGCAATTCTTCCGGAAATACATCTGGGAATTCGTTCACAATTTCGACATCTTCAAGCTTTGGGGAACCTTGTTGAGTATCTACCACATAAGCTAAATATGTCCTACTCCCATTAAGTACATACTTAATGGCTTGAACGAGGGTACATGACTTCGCTTCTACCTCTCTTTCGCCTTGTATATTTAATCGCCTTCTACTTGGAGATTGAATAAGCATCATTTTGGTTTCACAATTTATCTCCGCGTGGTTTTGAGACATCCAATCCATACCCACTATTACTTTAAATTCCCCCAACATCATAGGTATAAGATCGATGTCAAACTCCTCACCTTCGATGATTAATTTACAACTCTTACATATTTCGTGCAACAAATAATTTTTGCTATCGGCTAATTCTACTTCTAAGGGCATCAACATTCGTTCAACTTTAAAGGAAGGATGTTGTACAATTTCATTTGAGATAAATGACATAGTGGCTCCAGTATCAAATAAAACATAAACCGGTATGGAGTTTAATAGAAAGATACCTGAGACCACATTCGGATGGGACTTGGCTTCTTCGGACATGGTTTGAAACATCCTTCCCTTAGCCCTAGAACCCTCTTGCTTCTTATCTTCCTTTTTCGATTCTTGCTGAAGTTTTGGGAATTCTGATTTGATATGCCCCCATTCAAAAAAATTGAAACAAGTCTTCGGGTTGTTCGAGCATTGATAAGACGAATGCCCCTCCTTACCGCATTTGTAGCACCCCTTTTTGCCTAACAAACACTCTCCAGTATGGAGTTTTCCACAAGTCTTGCAAGGAGTAATTCCACCTTTCGACTTATCCTTCCTTCCTTGATCTTGAAACTTCCCCTTTTTAGATGGATTAGAACTTGCACCCCTTTCACTTGGTCTCTTTTCACCTCGCTCTTCTTGCCTTTTAATTTCAATCTCTCTATCCCGTGCTAAATTAATAAGCTCATCAAGGGTTTCACATTTTGAGGGAGTGATGAACTCGCTAATTTCTGCCTTTAACACGCCATAGAAACGATTGATCTTCATTCTTTCGGTAGTTACAAAATCCCCACAGAACTTCATCTTATCCATGAAAGCATTTGATATTTCGTTTACTGGCTCATTTTGCTGCCGGAGGCGTAAGAAATCCACCTGAATCTTATCAATAGCCGACTGAGGACAATGATATCTCATGAAGGGCTCCTTGAACTCTTGCCAAGTCATAATTTGAAGTCTATTCTCGCCTATTTCCTTCCTGTGCGCATCCCACCAATCTTTCGCTTGATGGGTTAGTTGACCGGTAGCGAACATCACTTGATCTTCCTTATCGCACCGACTTCGTATAAATACCGCCTCTACATTAGAAATCCATCTTTGACATTCAATTGGATCGATTTTACCGTCATACGTTGTTGGATGGCATGCCATGAAATCTTTATATGTGCACCTTTGTTCCTTGCCTTTACTTTTGGACCCCTCAATTAGTTCTTTCAATTCCTCGATCTTACTAGCCATCATAGCATCCACGACTCCCAAAACTCGGCTTTCTACTTCTTGAGCTAATCGGGGAAGATTAGCTTGCATAACTCCTTCTGCCACCTCTACGACTTTGTTATGGAATGCTTCTTGTCTAGTCATATCATCATTATCATTGTTATCCTTCTCATTTCTTGTATCCGCCATCTACAAAATGACATTTTCATTCAACATTAATCACAAACTTTCCATATAATACATACTTCAACTCCTTTTTACTGCATTCAAAAATCGTGAATTTCGTAATCTTGGTTATCTAGGTTTGATCATTCGACTCGTGTCATTCACGTTGTTACTTTCAATTCTTATCGAATTCGCTTTCATTGTGATCACAGACTGTGATCCTAAGTATCTTATCATCGTGCTTATAAGGACCCTATACTATCGTCTAATGGTCTTTTGAATCACACGGAACTCCCAAACATGAATACAACAAAATAAAAGAAATTTTTCTGCGGATCGCTTTTGTAAAGGCCGTCGGCGACGGCTTGTCATACCGTCGGCGACGGGTCCTAAATATGGGCCGTCGCCCACTTTGTTTGTAGGCAGGAAGTTTAGGCGTTGGCTGAATGGGGGCGACGGCGACGGCATGGGAGCCCGTCGGCGACGGCCTCCCGAATTGCTGAAACGCTGCTATGTCATTTTTTTGTTACCTTGTCTATTTCCTGTGCATATTTCCAGCCATACGGTTCTCGAAATCTCCGTATGACCTCCCTATCTATTTATCTATAAACTTAGCTTTTATTTTGCATCCGAAACATATTACACATACTATTATTCTTACTGAGAACTTGGCGTATTACCTCATTGGCGATCTTGGAGCGAGCACATTAGCACGAGCCATTGGTTTGAGTTCGAGCGCTAAGACTCTTGCCCGAATCCCTCAAACCTCGGCTCTGATACCAACTTGTAAGGTCCGCTTCTCCATAAGTAATAAATTACTTACAAGAGTAATTTAAAGACATCAAAAATACCAACTTTGATACATAGTAAATTTTTTACAAAAATTGGGCATGACCCGTTCGTAAAACGAACATGCCCCCTGTTTTTAACATAATTAACTAAACAACACCCTACGATCCGTTTGACATTAAACTACCCAAAGCAAAGACAACAAGTTTTACAATGTATGACTACTAACAAAGTTGGACAAAATAACAAGTCATGGACCAAAAAGAAGAACATAAGCAAGTGGAAGCATTTGGTATAACATGACATGAACACGTGCTCGCTCCAAATCTCCAAATCGCCTAAAGTGAGGATTTACCTACATTCAACAACAAGGTTTTTAAAGTTAGTCATCTCAGTTGTTAAATCATAATTCCTTCGTTTTAGTTCCATCCATATATGAGTTTTCATCTTTCTTACACATTCGACTACCCAAGTAATTGGGTTTGGCATAAACACTCTCAATGAGAGTTAAGCATACACATTCGACCCGTTTAGTTGGGTTATTTGCTTTCAACATAATTTCTTCTTTCTATCCGTATAACGGGTTAAGCTTCTAGCATTCATCATAGCATTCAAAACCACCCATTCAAAACGGATGGTAGCTTATTCTTACTCGACTTGTTCACTAGAACCGGTCGACTTGCATAGCTTATTATAACTCTCATAACAACCAAATCCGCAAGGGATTTGCTAGTTACTTACTAATCACCATAGCCTTTTGACAAGGATTAATTATCATATTATAAACAAAATTATAAATAAGGTTTTGTATGCAACGAAACATACCTCGATCTTGCGCGCCTTCCGTTTTCTTGGTGCTTGTACCTTCTTCCTTTACGCCTACATCACGACATTCATTCTTTTGTTTAGTTTATCAATTCATTCTACCATTTTTCCGAAATACACATACATTCATCATTTAGGCATTTTATCGAACACTTGGTAGGTATTATAATTATGGTACAAGGTACAAGTCTAAAAAGCATGTTTCTATGAGTTTAACATCATACAACAATCTCATTCATTCAATTTCACATAGCTATTCCATCCTACATCAATCTAGTTATCATTCTAGTACTACAATCAAGATCATACATCAAGTTAACAAGAAATCATAACACTATGATCCTACTAATCTTAACTCAATTTCACCAAATGGGTTTTTTACTAATATCTTTCCTACAAGTCAGAAATCAACATGATTCTTGTTCTAAAGAGCAATTCTAACTCGGATTTCTCCTTTTTGATACAAGAATTCGAGATTGGGTTGGACCCATCGTTGTACAAATCATAAATTTCATAATTTAAACTCACCTCTTTACTAACTAGGGTTAGATGCTTGATTTTGAGGGCTCATGCATAGGAATTTCCTACAAACTGTGGCTCAATTTGCTTGATTTCTAGTAGTTAGGGTTTTGGCTCCCCTTTCTTCCTCCCCTGGCTCGCACGAACACACACCAGTGTTTGTGTTTTTGTTTTGATTATTTCTTAATTAACCCATTTTATTCACTAGTTACACAATTAGCCCTCCCACTTTGAGAGAGTATTTAACTTAAGCCTTTTTATTTAACTAGTTATCATTATATCATGACTTTCATTAACCAAGTTAATTTCTTTATTTATTATTTATCTTTTTTGTGGTGTTACAAAAAAATGGTATGTTTTTTAGGCTTTTTTAGTTAGTTTTTTGGTTTTCCCATGTAAACTAGTTTTCTCATGATCCATCCCCTATATATATATATATATATATATATATATATATATATATATATATATATATATATATAGGTACGGGATCAGGAGAGTACGCCCAAAAGTGCTAGAATAGTGAGAACGCATCCTAGCCCAACACGTGCCGCGGGATATGATCAGGGCGTGAGGGGTTTTTTTGTCTTTTCAATCTTCTTTTATTTTCCCAATTTATGCTGCTTCATTTTTGGCGTCTAAGATTATTTTGGCGTTAATTGTATTCATTAAATGTTTGGCGTTGAATTAATTGTTTTTGTGTCACATAGATATTTTTTTTGGCGTTATAGCGTTTTCTGGTCAATTTTTTTGGCGTTTTGTGGCGTTGTATAATAATTCACTACGAGTCATTAATATTTTCACAAGATTACAATAAGATCAAATGTTTTTTATGGCGTTTAGTCAATTTTTTTGGCGTTTAATACTTTGACAAGGTGCTTTGCCAGCACCCGTTCTCACAGTTATCATACTACTAACGTTTTGGTGTTTGTAGTTTTTGGCATTTTATATGATAATGTATTTTATTTGTAGAGAATTAGATAACAAAACAACAGATAATTTGATAAAAAAAACAATATATAATGAAAAAGAAAAAAAATAAAAAATGGTAATCTAATTTCTCATTCGAATCTTCACTGTCATCAGCCTTCTCTTCTTGAATTTGTTTTGGCATTTTGAACCTTTGAATACCTTAGCTAGATGCCAACTTTCCTACATAAATGTCGTCTTTTTTAGACGAATCTTGGTAGTGGCATCCTGTGTTTTGGTGTGATATTCTCGTTTGGTGGCCATCTGTGGTTATTTTAACTAACTTTTTCTGGAGTTTTAAAGGGAGTGGTTTCTAAAGAATGTGGCGTTTGTTTTTCTAGGTGTGATCAATTCATTATGTATAGACCCCTCTCTTATATGAGTTTTTTGGCGCGTAGTTTAGGTGGTATTTTTTATTATAATAAATGATAGTAATAAAGTAACCGTCTTTTCAGTTACAGTTTGTATTTACTGTTTTATTTAGCTTTATCAGTTTCTAGGGTGATAGACGTCCCATCTTCCAAGTTTTGCGTTTTTTTTAAATGGCGTTATGCAGACCAAGATGACAAAATACAATAACGGAGAAAATATTAAGCAGGAAAAATATTTTTTGTTATTTCTGGCGTTTTGTAAGCAATAACTTTTTGTAGTATTTTTTTGGTGTTTTGCAAATAAAGAGAGAAATATATAATTTAATTATCTTAAAAAGATGATTACACAGAAGAAAAAAAATAAAAATTAAAACTCTTCGTCGGAAGGTACTTTACCCGAGAAGTATCCATCACTTGCGTCATCTTTTTCCTCGGAGTCTTCATCTAGACCTTCATCCATGTCATCACATTCACTTTCATCGTCTTCTTGTTCTTGAAGATTCTGAAGCCTCCATTTGAACATGTTTTGCATTAACGCTGTAACACCCCGTGTTACCGAATGTCAAAGTCAAAGTTAAAGTCAAAGTCAAGTTTGACTTCTTTGACTGTAATTAGTCTATTCTATGTTTTATTATTTGTATATGTGGAGTAAGTGTTGTTAATCAAAGTAATCGAACGAATCGAATGTTTAATCGACGCAAAACGCTTTACGACTGTGAATAGTAGGAAGTAACAATGCGATAAAGTTAATCAATAAATAATCAAGCTAACCAAACCATCAATCAAACTCGAAACTCGAACTATGCGAATTTGGTGTTATATCACGTGTGTGTGTGCCTTACGTGTTACCTGTGCATGTTTACTTTATGTTATGTTTGGTGATCAATCGAATCAAAACTTGAAACTCAATCGAAATCGAATTATGATGAATGGTAGCGAAAGGATAGTGTGAAATATAGATGCTTGTATGTAGATATAGTGGTTGGGATTAAAAATAATTTGAATAGGAAACTCTATCGTATTCGTATCGTCCTCAATCGAAATCGAAATATCAGAAACCGTCGCACCGAATACTCAAAGCAGGCTGTGGATCGATCAGGCTCCTAGCCGATCGAACAGCCCAGCCGATCGGACGGACTGTCCGATCGAGCAGGCTGTCCGATCGGGATGCCTGGCCGATCGGCCAGCTCTTTCCCCTTTTGGAAGCCTATAAATAGGCCTGTCATTGTCATTCTTTCCACTTTTGGAAACCCTCTGACCGACCAACTCGTGTTCTTTACTATTTCTTAGATTTCTCTCAATCCCGGTAAGATTTCATCCTAAATCTTGTACGCTTTTTTATCTATGCACACTCCTACACCTTTCTATCTTTCAAACCTTGATTTCTAACCGTGAAATCATCAAGATCTAAGTGTTCTAGGATGATGTCATCATGATGTTCTTCAAGAACTTCATGTTTTGGCCTCAATCTACCAAGAATCACTTGGATCTAGCCGATTTCCACATAAACAAACTAAGATCTATCACATATCTAAACATTTACATGGTGTGAAGGATTGAAAGAAGGATTTCCAACTTTCTTTCAACTCTTTTACACTCAATGCCTTCAAAACAGTAGAAGCAGAGCTTGAGCCACCTCACTAATCATTCTAATGGTTGTGTGGTTCAAGATTCGGATTCTACCTACGAGGTTCACCGATTCCGGGTTAAACGTTAAACTACCGTTCTGAACCGTTCACCGGCCGGACTTGGGTGATTCCTGCCCGAGCAGGGGAAACAAGTAAGAACGAAGGTGTAATGGTTCACCTCGTTGTAAAAATACCTTGATATAACGTCAAACAATCAGAACAGCCAAGTGTTAGACGAATAGGCCGACCAGGTCAGAATGCTGACCGATCGAACAGGCTGTTCGAACGAACAGCCCAACCGATCGGACATGTCAGCCAATCGACCAGGCCAGCCGATCGGCTAGCACATGGCCCCACACTTTAACAATTTCATGAAGTCTAGTATTGAACGAAGTGTTGTTCGATCGAACTACGGTTTGGGTTGAATTACTCTTCGGATCATGAGATACTATGCTTCAACGCTTAATCGATTTTCAACTCGTTCGATATATTGGAGTGCCACCCGACCGAACATGTTGTTCGATCAGGTGACATCCTGCTGAGGACTCACTACTGAAGTGTCTAACCGATCGGTTAGGCCGGCCGATCGAACAGACTGTTCGATCGATCGACCTGAAATGTAAGAACACTTCAATGTTCTCAAATACTACAACGAAAACCTCAAAAGGACAAGCCATCATACACAAACACATCCTACTCAAAGGAAGAAACAATCCACTCGAACAGTCCAACCGATCGAGCCTACCGGCCGATCGAACAGGTTGTCCGAACGGACTGTCCAACCGAACGAACAACCCGTTCGATCGAACCTACAGTTCGATCAACCAGGCTGTTCGACCCATCATCACTTGTTTCCATTTAACGCGTTACTCATCGTTATGCTATCGAACTATTCAAGCTAACCCTACTCTCAAGCGCTCCCTTCAATCCATCAATCAATCACTGTGAGTATACTCGAACCCTTTTTGCTTTAGCACTTTTGGGTGTTACATACGTTACTTATCAAAAATCACAATCGAACACACTACTCAATTATTTAAACGCTAACCGTTCTGCATGTATTACGTGACTAAATGAATGCTTGTTGTTATGTTTACACGTGGAATGTTGTCTACCTGCCTTAACGACGTAGTACTATAGTTTGGACTAAGCACCCGTTCACACGGGGGTTGTTAACGACAATTACTTGCTTGGATTACGGTGGTAATCCTGTATTGCGAACTGTCTCGGACAGTCAACCCGCAGTCATTGGTATCGATAGATCCATGTCGATAATTAACATGTTTCGTTTTCCTCTGTGTACGTGGTGGTTATGCGTAAACTATTTCGAACTCTATATGCTAATATCAAACTTGTATGCTCACCTTTACATTTTATGTATTGACTTTATTTTAACGTATGTGGCAGGCAATTAGGATGCTTATCTGCTAGGAAGGCGAGCTTAAAATAAGCGTCTAGAGCATAGTTGTCTGTAGATCTTGCAGATCGAGTCTCTAGAGGCAATTGAACAATTTTTATATTTATATTTGAATTTGAGTTGTCGAAACAGAACATTTGGCTAGTTGTTATCTGTAACAATTTGGGATACGGTATGGGACGTATTATTTAAACTAAATAGTAATGATAATTGTTGTGGAAACTTCTGGACAATATGTTTCGCTCAGTGCCATGCCCCGATGATTCCGCCATCGGTTGGGGTGTGACAGATTGGTATCAGAGCCATAACTATAGGGAATTAGGCTAGACACGACCTAGTCCGGGTTGCTGTCTTAGAGACCTAGACTATAGTTAGGAACCAACAGACCCATCTAATGTGCTATATCCTGTTACTCTTCGCTATCACTGCACTCGAATTTCCAATTAAGAATCAAGCGATTTAGTCAGGATTAGGTGTGAAAACCGCAAACTCTCGACTAAATTGCTTGGTCAATGCTGATTTTATCAAATTCATCAATGATTTCTTCATTAATTTCTCAAAACCAACAAGGAGAACTATACCAAATCAAGAGTGAAATCCATATTTTGATGAATAATCTCCTTAATTTTACTAAAACAAGGAAGAAGTTGCTAAGCTAGAGGTGAAACCCTAACCTTGAGAACTTGTTCCGGGTTTTTATTTATCTCACCAAAGCCTCGACGGACTCCAACGACCTGAACTCACAAGTATGACCTAGGGAATACATGCTGAATGCCCAAGAATCGAGGCAGCAACGCGAACCCGAAAGTCATAAAGTGACGACAAGTCCACTGCGAATAGTCAAATCGCTCTGGGTAGTCGATGTCTAGTAGCTGCAGACAATCTATTCCTCGATTTTATGTGTTTCGATTCTGAGCCCGCAATTGCTTACTCTGATCATTCTTCGATTTATATGTTTTATGTGTATATATCTGTTTATGTGTTTAAATTTTTTGAGAGTTATTCGATTTTTGCTATCACTTCGATCGACACACACGACTCGTGCTGCTATTCTATCTCAAGACGCTAACAAGTTGCTGCAATTTTAGACAATATTGTGCTACAATTATGCTATACTACTCGACACGCTATACGACTATACTATACTAACTCGATATGCTATTCGCGATCGCTATATTCAAATAACTCGCAACACTTAGATGCGGTCAGGATACTGTATGTGCTACTATGTGCAGATAGGAGAATTATGTGACATTAACTGCATCTGTGATTAAATGCCTATGTACTTATGTGCTTCTGTGATTCTGTGCTCTATGTGCTTCTGTGCTTCTGTGATTACGTAAATCTGTGGTTTTGTGCCTATGTGTTTATGTGATTCATGCCTTATCGTGTTCCTGAGCTTTAGTAAGTAGTAGACGTGTGAGGTGAGATTCGATTTGTTGTGTCTGAGACCTACGACAATGTCCATTGCAGACCATGTCGTCATCTGGACAGCGAACCCTTCTTACTCGCCAAGAAAAGAGAGACAAGCGTCTCGCTGCTATCATCGCCAAGCAAGTGGCAAAAGCTGTGAGCGAGGTGTATGAAAACGTCAGCAAATCGTCTGAGGAGTCGCGAACCGATGCTCCTAAAGATGCTAACAAGACCGTTTTCAGCTTCAAACAGTTTAAGGCATGCGGACCAAAAGAGTTTACCGGAGAAGATGGCCCTACCGCCATGTTTCAATGGTTTGATTCGGTTGAAGTCACTCTGCGCCAAAGTGGCTGTCCTGAAAATCTCCGTACCCTAAATGCAACCGGCGTTTTCCAGTCCCGAGCTCTAGACTGGTGGACGGCCGAACGAAACAAACACAGGAATGATGCAGCTTATGAGCTGACTTGGGAAGAGTGGAAGGCCATCATGATGGACGAATTCTGCCCTCCCCATGAACGCCAAAAGCTGGAGGACGAGTTTTGGAACATCAAGCAGAAGGACGGAGACAATGCTGCTTTAACTACTCGCTTCAAGCAGGTTAGCATTATCTGTCCCGATCAAGTCAAGACGCCAGACATGGCCATCAAGAAGTACATTCGAGCTCTACCTGATTGTGTTGCCGACTTCGTTCACGCCGCCAAGACATCATCAATTGAGGAGACCTACTTGCTTGCCGCCGAGATCAATGACAAGCGAGTAAAAGTCAGGTTTCTGGGATAAGCCATCCAAGTCTCTACATCAAGCTACTACTGCACCGACCGCCGACTCCACTGCTCAGCCATCCAAGTCATCACGCCGAAAGAAGAAGCATAACAACAGCAGCTCCAGCAACAGGAACTGTGCTGTCACAACAACTGCTGCCCCTCTGCAAGCCGTACCGGCTCAGCAGCAGTCGCATCACCGACCAGCTCCAGTGACCAATGCACCGCCAGCAAAGCGTGCTTACACAGGTCCCCACCCGCTCTGCCCGACATGCTCATATCATCATCCAGTGGGAATCGCCTGTCGTTTCTGCGCTCACTGCAATCTCTACGGTCATTTCACTGCGAACTGTCACTATGGTCCCCGTAACACCGCAGCTCCTGCCGCCGCTCATCAAGCTCTACTCCCAGCCCCTCAAGGCCAACCCGCAGCTCCAGCACCCGCGGTCAATGCTCGAGTCTGCTTTGCATGTGGTGACCCTAACCACTTTGCAAACATGTGCCCGAACAGGGTGGTGAAACAAGAGCCCCAACAGCAGCAGCCTCAGCAGCAGCAACAAGCAGCCCGTGCCAGAACCTTCAACATCAACGCCTGTCAAGCCCAGGCTGACAACAACGTGGTTAATGGTACGTTCCTTGTGAATGGTATTTATGCATCGTGTTTGTTTGATACTGGAACCGATAACTACTTTGTGTCGTTTGAATTCGAGAAGCTCCTTAGTCGTAAGCGCTCTTATCTCCCCTCGTCATTCAAAGTCGAAGTCGCTACTGGAAGAACTGTCGCTTTTAGTTCTGTTCTTCGTGATTGTACTCTCGAACTCAACAATCACATCTTCCCAATCGACCTTATTCCGATGCAGCTCGGAAGCTTTGATATCATAGTAGGCATGGACTTTCTTCGCGAAAACCATGCTGAAGTTGTATGCTTTGATAAGATGATTCGATTCTCGCTCACAAACAGTGATCTATTATGTGTGTACGGTGAAACAGCTTCGAAAGGTCTCAAGCTCATGTCATGCATCCAAGCTAGCAAGTATCTCCGCAAGGAATACAGAGCTTTCTTGGCCAACATTGTAGTAGCGGAGAGGAAAAGAAAAAGAACGCCGAAGTTAAAGACGTTCCAGTGGTCCGTGAATTTCCTCAGGTGTTCCCTGATGATCTTCCCGGATTACCGCCAAGTCGTGATATCGACTTTCGTATCGACCTTATTCCTAGAGCTAACCCTGTTGCCAAAGCCCCTTATCGACTTGCGCCATCCGAAATGCGGGAACTTTCGAACCAACTTCAGGAATTACTCGAAAAAGGCTTTATTCGCCCGAGCACTTCTCCTTGGGGCGCACCAGTCCTTTTCGTTAAAAATAAGGATGGGTCGTTCAGGATGTGCATCGATTATCGGGAGTTGAATAAGTTAACCATCAAGAACCATTACCCTTTGCCTCGAATCGATGACTTATTTGATCAGCTGCAAGGTGCCAAGTGTTTCTCGAAGATCGATCTACGTTCAGGCTATCATCAATTGCGCATTCAAGAGGAAGACATCCCCAAAACCGCCTTTCGAACTCAATACGGCCATTATGAATTCGTTGTTATGCATTTTGGTTTAACCAACGCACCCGCGGTTTTTATGGATCTGATGAATCGCGTGTGTAAGCCATTTCTAGACCGTTTCGTCATCGTGTTCATCGACGATGTCTTGATCTATTCCAAGTCAAAAGCCGAACACGCGCAACATCTACGTTCAGTTCTCGAGCTACTCCAGGGGAATCAACTCTATGCCAAGTTCTCCAAGTGCGAATTCTGGCTGGAGGAGGTTCAATTTCTGGGTCACATCGTTAATAGTCAAGGTATTCATCTCGATCCCGCGAAGATTGAAGCAGTTAAGAGCTGGATTACACCTAAGAACCCGTCCGAAGTTCGTTCTTTTCTCAGACTAGCGGGCTATTATCGACGATTTATCGAAGGATTCTCTAAAATCGCTGTGCCGCTTACCGCCCTTACCCATAAAGACAAACCTTTTGTTTGGGGAACCGAACAAGAGTCTACTTTTCAAGCCCTCGAGCATATGCTTTGCAATGCTCCTGTTCTCACATTGCCCGACGGAAACAACGATTTCATTGTCTATTGTGATGCTTCCAACCTTGGTCTTGGCTGTGTTCTCATGCAACGGACAAGGTTATAGCTTACGCATCTCGTCAGCTCAAAATCCACGAGAAGAACTATACGACCCATGATCTCGAGCTAGGCGCAGTTGTTTTTGCATTGAAGATTTGGCGACACTACCTGTATGGTACCAAGTGTACGATCTTCACCAATCACAGGAGTTTACAACACATCTTCAACCAGAAAGAACTTAACATGCGTCAACGCCGATGGGTAGAACTTCTTAACGATTACGACTGTGAGATTCATTATCACCCAGGCAAAGCAAATGTTGTTGCAGATGCACTCAGCAGACGGAGTTATTTGCTCAGTATTCGCAATACCCAAGCCAGCATGGTCTCGAAACCCTCATCCTTGAAGCCCAACATGCTTGCTTTAATGAACGCACTTTGAAGAAAGAGAGAATCTATCATGATGGAGCTCAGCTGGTAAGCAAAGTAAACGGGATTTTCTATTATCTGGACCGAATTTGGATCCCTAAGCGAACCGATTTGCGAAAGATTATAATGGACGAAGCCCACAAATCCCGATATTCTATTCATCCCGGTGCCGATAAAATGTACCAAGATCTTCGCTACAAGTACTGGTGGCCGGGCATGAAACGGGATATTGCTCTTTATGTTGGAAGTTGCCTGACTTGTGCGAGAGTTAAGGCTGAACATCAACGACCTTCTGGCTTACTCGAATAACCTCCAATCCCCATATGGAAATGGGAGAGTA
Organism: Helianthus annuus; assembly: GCF_002127325.2. Taxonomy (NCBI): domain Eukaryota; kingdom Viridiplantae; phylum Streptophyta; class Magnoliopsida; order Asterales; family Asteraceae; genus Helianthus; species Helianthus annuus. Next base: position 32,893,574 of record NC_035444.2, on the reverse strand, counting down.
TAGCTATGGATTTCATAACCAAACTTCCGCCCACGCCATCAGGTCACGACAGCATTTGGGTTATAGTTGATCGTCTGACCAAATCAGCCAACTTTTTGCAAATACGGGAAGACTACAAGGTAGAACAACTAGCCCGAATCTACACCGACGAGATCATTTGTAATCATGGTACGCCTCGTGACATCATTTCAGACCGTGATGCTCGGTTTACTTCGCGATTGTGGGAAACGTTTCAAGCAGCTCTCGGTACGTCGCTTAACCTAAGTACCGCATTCCATCCTCAAACCGACGGACAGACTGAAAGAATGATCCGTACTCTTGAAGACATGCTCCGCGCGTGTGTCATAGACTTTGGAGGTAGTTGGAACAAATACCTACCGTTAGTCGAATTCTCGTACAACAACAGTTATCATACCAGCATCCAAATGGCACCATTCGAGGCTTTATATGGAAGGAGATGTCGTTCGCCTATTGTGTGGCACGAGATCGGTCATTCGCAACTAACTGGTCCCGAGCTACTACAAGAGACGACTGACAAAATCCTCTAGATTCGAGACAACTTGTCGAAGGCCAGGGATAGACAGAAAAGTTACGCCGATAGAAGACGCAAGCCCCTTGAATTTAACATTGGCGACTACGTACTCCTAAAGGTATCACCTTGGAAGGGTGTGGTCAGATTCGGCAAGAAAGGGAAACTAGCGCCACGATATGTTGGACCTTTTAAGATTCTGGAAAGGATCGGCAAAGTCGCCTACAGACTCGAACTACCGGAGGAACTTAGTAACGTCCACCCGACTTTCCATGTGTCAAACCTCCGAAAATGCCTAGCTGATCATGATCTGATTGTACCCCTCGACGACCTTCAAGTCAACGAAACGCTGCATTTCGTAGAAAAGCCTGTCGAAATCATGGAACGCCAAACCAAGCAACTCAGACGCTCGCGCATCCCTATCGTGAAAGTTCGATGGGAAGGCAAACGAGGCGCGGAGTTTACTTGGGAACTCGAAAGCGACATGAAGGCTAAGTACCCGCAGTTGTTTAAATGAAGATCTGAAGCGAGAAATTGGTAAGAACATTCATGGTGTTGTGCAGCTTTCAGCCTAATTTCGGGATGAAATTCCCTAAACAAGGGGAGGCTGTAACACCCCGTGTTACCGAATGTCAAAGTCAAAGTTAAAGTCAAAGTCAAGTTTGACTTCTTTGACTGTAATTAGTCTAATCTATGTTTTATTATTTGTATCATGTGGAGTAAGTGTTGTTAATCAAAGTAATCGAACGAATCGAATGTTTAATCGACGCGAAACGCTTTACGACTGTGAATAGCAGGAAGTAACAATGCGATAAAGTTAATCAATCAATAATCAAGCTAACCGAACCATCAATCGAACTCGAAACTCAAACTATGCGAATTTGGTGTTATATTACGTGTGTGTGCCTTACGTGTTACCTGTGCATGTTTACTTTATGTTATGTTTGGTGATCAATCGAATCGAAACTAGAAACTCAATCGAACTCAATCGAGATCGAATTATGATGAATGGTAGCGAAAGGATAGTGTGAAATATAGATGCTTGTATGTAGATATAGTGGTTGGGATTAAAAATAATTTGAATAGGAAACTCTATCGTATTCGTATCGTCCTCAGTCGAAATCGAAATATCAGAAATCATCGCACGGACTGTCTGATCGAGCAGGCTGTCCGATCGGGATGCCTGGCCGATCGGCCAGCTCTTTCCCCTTTTGGAAGCCTATAAATAGGCCTGTCATTGTCATTCTTTCCACTTTTGGAAACCCTCTGACCGACCAGCTCGTGTTCTTTACTATTTCTTAGATTTCTCTCAATCCCGGTAATATTTCATCCTAAATCTTGTACGTTTTTTATCTATGCACACTCCTATACCTTTCTATCTTTCAAACCTTGATTTCTAACCGTGAAATCATCAAGATCTAAGTGTTCTAGGATGATGTCATCATGATGTTCTTCAAGAACTTCATGTTTTGGCCTCAATCCACCAAGAATCACTTGGATCTAGCCGATTTCCACATAAACAAACTAAGATCTATCACAAATCTGAACATTTACATGGTGTGAACGATTGAAAGAAGGATTTCCAACTTTCTTTCAACTCTTTTACACTCAATGCCTTCAAACCAGTAGAAGCAGAGCTTGAGCCAACTCACTAATCATTCTAATGGTTGTGTGGTTCAAGATTCGGATTCTACCTACGAGGTTCACTGATTCCGGGTTAAACGTTAAACTACCGTTCTGAACCGTTCACCAGCCGGACTTGGGTGATTCCTGTCCGAGCAGGGGAAACAAGTAAGAACGAAGGTGCAATGTTTCAGCTCGTTGTCAAAATACCTCGATATAACGTTAAACAATCAGAATAGCCAAGTGTTAGACGAACAGGCTGACCCGGTCAGAATGCTGACTGATCGAACAGGCTGTTCGAACGAACAGCCCAACCGATCGGACATGTCAGCCAATCGACCAGGCCAGCCGATCGGCTAACACATGGCCCCACACTTTAACAATTTCATGAAGTCTAGTATTGAACGAGGTGCTGTTCAATCGAACTACGGTTTGGGTTGAATTACTCTTCGGATCATGAGATACTATGCTTCAACACTTAGTCGATTTTCAACTCGTTCGATGTATTGGAGTGCCACCCGATCGAACATGCTGTTCGATCAGGTGACATCCTGCTGAGGACTCACTACTGAAGTGTCTAACCGATCGGTTAGGCCGGCCGATCGAACAGACCGTTCGATCGATTGACCTGAAAGGTAAGAACACTTCAATGTTCTCAAGTACTACAACGAAAACCTCAAAAGGACAAGCCATCATACACAAACACATCCTACTCAAAGGAAGAAACAATCCACTCGAATAGTCCAACCGATCGAGCCTACGGGCCGATCGAACAGGCTGTCCGAACGGACTGTCCAACCGAACGAACAACCCATTCGATCGAACCTACAGTTCAATCAACCAGGCTGTTCGACCCATCATCACTTGTTTCCATTTAACGCGTTACTCATCGTTATGCTATCGAACTATTCAGGCTAACCCTACTCTCAAGCACTCCCTTCAATCCATCAATCAATCGCTGTGAGTATACTCGAACCCTTTTTGCTTTAGCACTTTTGGGTGTTACATACGTTACTTATCAAAAATCACAATCGAACACACTACTCAATTATTTAAACGCTAACCGTTCTGCATGTATTACGTGACTAAATGAATGCGTGTTGTTATGTTTACACGTGGAATGTTGTCTACCTGCCTTAACGATGTAGTACTATAGTTTGGACTCATCACCCGTTCACACGGGGGTTGTTAAGGACAATTACTTGCATGGATTATGGTGGTAATCATGTATTGCGAACTGTCTCGGACAGTCAACCTGCAGTCATTGGTATCGATAGATCCATGTCAATAATTAACATGCTTCGTTTTCCTCTGTGTACGTGCTGGTTATGCGTAAACTATTTCGAACTCTATATGCTAATATCAAACTTGTATGCTCACCTTTACATTTTATGTATTGACTTTATTTTAACGTATGTGGCAGGCAATTAGGATGCTTATCTGCTAGGAAGGCGAGCTTAGAATAACTGTCTAGAGCATAGTTGTCTGTAGATCTTGCAGATCGAGTCTCTAGAGGCAATTGAACAATTTTTATATTTATATTTGAATCTGAGTTGTCGGAACAGAACATTTGGCTAGTTGTTATCTGTAATAATTTGTTTTACTATTTGGGATACGGTATGGGACATATTAATTAAACTAAATAGTAATGATAGTTGTTGTGGAAACTTCTGGACAATCTGTTTCGCTCAGTGCCATGCCCTGATGATTCCGCCATCGGTTGGGGTGTGACAAACGCCATTTTTTAGTCCATTTCTATGTTCAAACAAGTGGCGTTATGCAAGTCTTCCATGAACCCAAGCCCCTGCTTTGTCATGATGTTTTCAAGCCAGTAGTCTCCCTGCTCTCCGCTGTCATATATAACAGTTACCATGTCTGTTTCATCATCAAAATGCCATGATGTCATGACAGGGTCCGGCTTTACATCTGCTTTGATTGGTCCAAATTTCCTTGTTAATGCTTTCATAAGCATATGTGTTTCATGGCATTCGTTATCCAGAGCGATGCCAAGAGATAGGATACCCCTCTGTACCTCTTCTTTCATCTTCAAAATTGCCTTGATCGTCCTAACATACACCCTCCTTCTGTTGTCAAAACGCAGGACGAATCGCCTGATTGCCAGAGTGTATCTCCACCAAACGATGGTTGCCATTTTTGGCGTTTTGGTTAAATTGGCGTTTTTGGTTAAAGATGTTTTTTGCAGAAATGATAAATTGAAGTCATTATGGAAGCGATGTTTTACGTCGTTTATATAATGATTTTTTTGGCGTGTAATTTAGAAGGGAATTTCTTCTAATAAATGTTAATAACTAAATTTCAGTTACTGTGTTGTTTCCTGTTCCTGTAATCTCCAATGCGTTTTATCACTAATTTTTGGCGTTTTGTATTTAATGGCGTTTTATTTTTTTGAATGGCGTGTAATCATTTTGTTGGTGTTTTGAATTTGAGCGGTAAAAGACCCTTTTACCCTTAATGAAGCACGTCCCACATAATAAAATTGATGTTATTTACGAAAACGTCGCCGCGCAATCTAGTCCATGAATTATTTTGATCTGACGATCCATAACCGTTCTCGCACTTCCCCCCGTTTTCTCTAAATCCTGGCCCTATATATATATATATATATATATATATATATATATTATACTATATTATTTTTCATAACTTACTATACATCAAAAGGAGTAAAATGCTAAAATCGTCCATGAGGTTAGGACGCTTTTCCTTGTTCCATCCAAAATAATTAAAAAAAATTGTAACTGGACTCTCAACGTTTCATTTTTGTGGTCATTTCCATCTAAATCACTAACTCCAGTAAAGTAAAATGTATCGTTAACTAATAGAAGATTTTAATAATTCTCTAGCCTCAAGAACGATTTTGGCAATTTACCCATTTATTCTTTTGTTTTTAATTTTTTTAACTTTTTCATTTTTTTCTTTTTTATCTGCACACTCTTATTTTTTTTTAAATTTGTTTTTTACCTTTAGATAAAATTAATGATGTTTGGTACGACGGAAGAGACGGGTGGTACTAATGTTTGGTACGATAGGTCAATGGGGGAAGATATGTATGAGTGCCGAGATAAATAGGGTGGTTGTGGCAGCGACAATGGTGGCAATGGCGGTGGTGATGGTGGAGGTGGATAAGAGAAGGGTAAAAGAGAGAAAGAGAGAGTGTTTGTGTGTGTGTATATAATTATAAATGTCTGTGTCTATGTATATATATTATAATTAATTTGTAATTAATTTTTTATTTAAAGGTAAGAAAGAAAATTTAAAAAAAAATAATTTGTATATATAAATATGCGCGTGTGTGTGTATATATATATATATGTAAATGTGTGTGTATATATGGATATATATTATATTTATAATTATTTTTATTTAAAGTTAAAAGTAAAAATAAAAACAAAAGAAGGGGTAAATTGTCAAAATTGTCAAAATCGTCTAATTGACAAAATCATCCATGAATTAACGATATATTTTAACTGAACTAGTGATTTGAATGGATATGACGACAAAAATGTACCGTCACGGCTTCAGTTACAAAAAATTATTATTTTAGATGGAACAAGAAAAGTGCCTAAACCTCATAGACGATTTTAACATTTTACTTCATAAAAAAAAATTATATGACTTTTTTCACCCAATTTATTAATCAATCATGTTTGTTTTATTTATATGGAAAAGTATATTCAATTTATATTATTTTATTTATTACATCATACTTAAATAAATATATCGTTTACTAAAATCGATGTTTAGCCTTGAAATATTTGGGTAAAAGGTCGTTTTATTAATATAAGTGTGTTTTTTTAAATTATGTAATGTTTTAATTTTAAATGAAAGTTGGGTTTTATTTGTGTTTTAAATATATAATTGAGTAAATTACTTTTTGGGTTTCTGTGTTTTAGAGGTTTTAATCACTTAGTTTAAAATCAAAATGTTTAATGCCCTGAGTCCTTATAGTCACTTTTCTTAACCATCTGAGTCCAAATTTCTAACACTATTCACCAAGTCTGTTAACTATGAGGGCAATTTGGTCATTTACACACAAAATACAAGTCTTATATGCATATGAGTGTAATGAACAAGTTTTTAATGCATAAATTTTAATATATAATATATATAAAAATAAATTGCATATATATATATATATATATATATATATATATATATATATAGGGTAGGGTTCTAGAGTGAACAATGAGTAACTTGTGAACAAAGTGAACACATCTTGACCATTAATTTCTTAGATGATGAGATTTAATCTTAATGACATTTTTGTAAGTATTTAATAAAATATAATAAAGAGAATTAATGAGTAGGGACAATAATGTAAAATTACACCTAATGTAATGTTGGGAACCTGGATACATAATAAGGCTATTGATTTCTTCAAATTTCTTCTTCATAATCATCTCTCTAAAAATAAGAACAAAATTCTTGTCACTCATCTTCATACGCAACCGGCGATTGGAATCGCTACAAACGGGGCGGTATTCCGGCGAGGGAAATCAACAGAATCAAGGTATATAATAATGCATATATTGGTACCTTCTTGCTCAAAGCGAATAACTTCCTTCCTCCGGTGAGTTCCTTTCCTTCCTCCGGCGAGTTCGTTGCTACTTCCGGTGACTAATCAAGGTACAAAATAATGCACATCGTTGTTTCATCTTTCTCTGTTTGTGTCTGATTGTGTATAGTTCTTTTGATTTTCCCCTTTTATGTTTCTTGTAAAAAATCTAGGGTTTGATGTTTTTAGTTTGTATAAAAGAAGCTTGAAATTTTTCGATAAAGTGTGTATAAGTTGCTGGATTTAAGTGGGAAGTGTATGTTTTTGTATAGATTATTTTTTTCTGAATTTAGGGATTTTCTGGTTTATCTATTATGCTTAAACTGATTATATGAGTAGTTGTGCTCTGCTCTTTGCACAGGTGAACAACAGTGTAGCATAACAATGAGTAGTTGTGCTCAGTTCTTTTGGTTTCATTATTTTTTATGTCTGTGAACTTTTGTACATCAGTGTACAGGCGGTTACACCAACTCAGTACACAGTTGTATTTCTGTGTACAAGATTTCTGTACACAAGTGAACAAGGCTATTATATGTATGCAATACTGTTGTATACAGGTGTACGCACTATTGTACACTGGTGTAAAGATTATAGTATAGTAGTGTAATACACATGTGTAAAGCGTCTGTACAGAGTTTAGTGTTCATTGGGTGTACACATATATATTGGAGCAGGTTTTGTGATATCTCAGAATTTTGTGTGTATTATGTGTAGGTTGTGCGGCGAGTTTGAAGAAACCTTAGATCACTTGTTCACTTCTTGTTACGTTGCAATCGCGGTTTGGGGAAAGTTAGTGGTTGGTGCAGAATTCCTCAAGTATCCCCTTCACCTTCAAAGACTTGCTTAACATTCACAAGAACTTGGGATTGCTCGGCAACAAGTGTAGTTAGTAATGTTGCATCTAAGAAGCCATTGGTATTTATAGTCAACCTGCATCGAACCAGCAAAAAGAACTAAAGACTAAAAATTAAATTGCTTTGAAGGTCTTGAAGCCATTGTGCCAGAAGCTACTGTTTCTCTTATGCTTTGAATACTAGTTGATCTAGAACAAGGGTGTAAACTTGTATTGGCAGTGAAGTAGTTGTAAACAGAAACATATTGACTTTTTCTAAGTTTATTTTAAATTTATATTTATTGATTGAATGATGGAACAGAAACAAGGTTAAGGAAAAAGTATGATGTAAAGATTGTGTGTTCACAGGCTAACACGCTGCGCGATGAAGTAATGGCTGAAGCGGTTGCATACAACATGATGAATAGGTTTCCTGGTTAAAATGTTCAATGCAGACAATTGTAGTAATGACTTTGTCTTTTTGATTTTCCGATATGTGCGTACGTGATGTGGTTGGATTTTTTTTTCTTGAAACTGGATGTTAAGCTGGTTTGTGTTAATGTTAATGTGGTTATGGCTGTGTTTTTTGGGACATAATGTACAATGCTTTAGAAGATCACACTGTATGGTTTAATTTATATGCTTTAACAAAATTTAAAACGTATGTTGTGTTGACAAAGGTTATTTTATGAATATACACATGTGTACCTGCGTGAAGTGCACAGATGTATTAATGATAAATTCACAGGTGTGTATATGGAGATTTGTCAATGTGTAGCTACTAAAATAGAGGGGTACATTTGGTTAAAGCTTCCATGTTAATTTTTTCAAATGATTTGAATAAAAACAAATAGTTGTTTTATACTATGGTGATTTATCAAATGTGTAGCAACTGACACATAGGTGCATGGCTTCAAAAATGAAATAGAGGTGTATGTTGGTTAAAGGTTCCCGTTAATTTTTTCAAGTAATTTGAATAAAAACAAATGGTTGTTTTGTACATGATTTGTGTAGCTACTGAAACATAGGTGCATGGCTTAAAAAATATATTAAATGAAAAATGTAATAAAACAAAGTAGCAAAGCTTTTAAAAAAAGTCACCAATGTAAGTTGAGCAAAAAAAATTAAAGGATGATACACAGTAATTTCGAAAAAAAAACCATTAGAGATATAATCGAATCTTTGATATAATCAAAGGAAATCTCCTAACTTCCTAAAATAAAGGACATGTAACTGCTAATAAATTATTAAAAACTAATTTAAAAAAAAGGAATTAAATGTATAATTACAATCCTAACCTTTTCAACAACTAATCAAATGAATGGTTGGGATTAGTTCACTCTGTTCACAAACAAGGATGTTGTTCACTCATGAACCTCATCCTATATATATATATATATATATATATATATTATAACACAAACACACACACCTACACACTTTCTCTATCATCTTTACACACTCCTCTCTCCCTCTCTCTCTCTCTCTCTCTCTCGCTCTATCTCTCTCTAAACACCATTGAACCACCACCATCTCCACCACTGCCCCACCATCATCTCCTCCAGATCTAGAAACCTCCACCACCGTCTCATCTCCACCACCAGTGCCGCCCCACTGCCCAACCCCCGCTCGTTTCTCCCCCTGCGATGCACACCACCACTATGATCACCATTACTTCTAATTTTTCTTCGATTTCAAGCACAACCAGGTACAATCGTCGATTCCCTGTCCATACTCGTCCTTAATTTGCTCGATTTCTGTTGTTTTAGATGGTGTCGAGGTTGAACTCGACCTTTAGGGCTCGGTTCATGTTCAAGGTTGAGGTGGTTACGATGGTGATGGTTGTGGTGCATATTAATAAACAATCAGAAAGTAATTTACTCAATTTTCTGACTTACAAAAAACCACAATTGGTGAACATTGAATACTCATGGGGCTAAATTTATGAATTACTCTTTATTTTACCAATAACTCAAATCAAGATCATCTATTATTCTTCTTCGATCTTCAAGTCCTTCAAGTCCTTTGCTTCCATGGATGATGCTTCAAGCTATTCTTTTCTTGTTCGCCGCAAAAAAATTCTCAGTCCAAATAAAGGTCGGTTGTCTCTCTCTTTCATACAATTCTTTTGTTTATTGTATAACTTTATGTTTTTTCCCACTTGATTGACTGTATGCCTACTAAAGTTCGAAAGTTTCACTTTCAGCATATAGATCTTCAAAATTGATCTTTTTTATGGGAGTAAATTGCTAAAATAGTCCCTAACGTTTGTTCACATTTGCTAGATCCATCCAAAAAAAGATTTTTTCTCATATGAACCACTGAGGTTTCAAAAAAGTTGCTAAATCCATCCAAACTTTAGGGACAATTTTAGCAATTTAATAAAACAAACTTTTTTTGGATGGATTTAGCAAATGTGAACAAACGTCAGGGATGATTTTAGCAATTTACTCTATTTTTTTATTTTCATCTTTTTATTATATCTCTTAATTAACATAAAATCTATTATTTTTTTTTATTTTCATCTTTTTATTAAATTTCTTATTTAACATAAAATCTACTAGTTTTTTTTTTTTTTTTTTTTGAACGGCGAATTTCTACAACAGGCGATAGATTCGCACATGCTTTTGCAGGCCCTCCACCCCACTCTGGCCAAGACTGTGTTGTCTTAACCGGGCTCATGCTTGGCGTCAGAGTTTGATTTGGCGCTCCCCGACAAAATTTTCAGCCTACTGCCATATGCGAGTAGTTGCACCCTCCACAAGAGCCGAAAACCCTCTGGAGTAAATGCACAGTAATAGAAAACTCGGGTGTACTCCGCGGGTTTCGAACCTGTGACCAGGCCTTCACCCAATATTTTTTTTGTTCATTTATAAAATAAAATACACGTTCTTGCTAAATAGGTAACAAATTAAACAGTTGAAAAGATTTTGTCGTATAATTAACTTTATTAAAGGATTAGTAATGAGTAAAATGTTTACATTTTAAAAGACTTGGTTAGATGGTTAGATGATTATAAATATAAAACCGTATTCATAATTGTAAAATATAAATGATTAATCTTCATTATGAAGTGGGTGAAGGCCTGGTCACAGGTTCGAAACCCGCAGAGCACATCCGAGTTTTCTATTACAGTGCATTTACTCCAGAGAGTTTTAGGCTCTAATGGAGGGTGCAACTACTCGCATATGGCAGTAGGCTGGAAATTTTATCGGGGAGCGCCAAACCAAACTCTGATGCCAAGTGTGAGCCCGGTTAAGACAACATAGTCTTGGCCAGAGTGGGGTGGAGGGCCTGCAAAAGCAGGTGCGAATCTATCGCCTGTTGTAGAAATTCGTCGTTCAAAAAAAAAACTAGTAGATTTTATGTTAAATAAGAAATTTAATAAAAAGATGAAAATAAAAAAAAACTAATAGATTTTATGTTAATTAAGAGATATAATAAAAAGATGAAAATAAAAAAAAATAGAGTAAATTGCTAAAATCGTCCCTGACGTTTGTTCACATTTGCTAAATCCATCCAAAAAAAAAATTGTTTTATTAAATTGCTAAAATCGTCCCTGAAGTTTGGATGGATTTAGCAACTTTTCTGAAACCTCGGTGGTTCATATGAGAAAAAATCTTTTTTTGGATGGATCTAGCAGATGTGAACAAACGTTAGGGACTATTTTAGCAATTTACTCTTTTTATGGGCTTTTAGCTCTTGCTATTAGCAGCTCAACGGCAAAAAAATTTCTGATCATTCAATAATATGCACATGTCATGAAAACGATCATTTTTGCCTATGCCCACCAATTGTTTGTTTTAATTATCTGACGTTGGTGGAGGTGGTTGTGCGGTGGTGATGGTGGTGGAGGTGGTGCGATGGTGATGGTTGTGGTGCGGCGGTGATCGTGGTGGTGGTGGTTTTGTTAAGAGAGAAAGATAAGTAAGAGAGAGAGATATTAGGTATAGATCGAGAGTGTGGAATTTATGTATGTGTGATGGATGTTATACATTATATATGCAATAATAGTTTTAATAATAATAAATTGGTTTTTTAAGTACAGTGGTAATTTGGTTATTTAACAAAAGTTAACAGAATAGCTCTAACAGTGTTAAAATTTTGGACTCAAATGGTTAAGAAAAGTGGCTATAGGGACTCAGGGCGTTAAACATTTTGATTTTGGACTCAAGTGGTTAAAATCACTAAAACACAGGGACTCAAAAAGTAATTTACCCTATATAATTTACTTTTAATTAAAAATAGTTTAAAGTACTTGAAAGAAGTATCACTAGTGATTATGGTTTATCGGGATAGTTGAGGGTACTATGGTTTTTTTTAAAGGCATGTATTAATCACAGTGCCGCTTCACAAAAAACAAGGCAGCCGCAACAATACAATTGAAAAATGTATTACATCACATCAAAATTACATCACCTATCCCAACTAATCGATTTATTTTTAGATCTATTTCTATACTACAAAAAAAAACCAAAAACCTCGATATCTTGAATAATTTTGTGGATAGCAACGCCTGCGTTTGAAAACCTTTTGTCGTTTCTCACTTTCAATAAGCATCAACACCCTACCATGATAATGCCTTGCCACCTTGGCCTATCTCCCAGACCTGAGAACTCATGAAGCTCCAATAGATCAACGGAAAAACGAAGATAAGGCTGACCTTACACTAGACACTAACTTGGTTCCAAATAATTGAAGCAACGTAACATGAATAGAAGAGATGTCCAGCAGATTCACATCAAACGCATAAGGGAACCACAAAGAAGTAACTAGTTCTATACCCGTCCGGTGGACAGAATTTTTCAATGTCATAATGATATAAATATTTTTACACCCTTGTATACATTTCAAAGAAAAAGATTATTTGTCTTTTGAAAGAGACAATACGTGTGGAATGTATATTAAAAGGGTTCATATTTACATCTATATTATACGAAAAGAAGTTTTTACTGAAGTATTTTTAATACAAGATTTATATTTATGCTAACTAATTCTATAACAATATCACCTTGATCTCGTTCTTTGCAAAACAAAATACATGAGAATAAAGAAAAAACAATAATAAATGAAGTATGGTAAACACTTTAACCTCCTCTTTCTTGACATGGTGTATCTCGGCTTCAACATTGTCATCTTGATGCTGTTATTTACAAAACGTAATACATGAGAACATAAGAAAAACAATAAGAAAAGAAGTATGGTAAACCATTTAACCTTCACTTTCATGTAACATGTAAGTCGGCTTCCCCATTGGCATCATGAACCTGTACTATGCAAGATATAATTCATGAGAACAAAAAAACAATAATAAAAGAATTATGGTAAAGAATGTTATTTGTTCCATCGGTGTGTATCTCTTATATAATACATGATTAGAGCTGTGATCGTTAAACACATCACTGATAGTTATTGGAATTCAATGATGCCTTGCATCGTCATATCCACATTTAATCATATCTTGAACACCTTTACCTCTTCTTTTAACGCAATAACAACTGCAAAAATAAATGTTAGATAAATAAAAACAAATCATCAAACTATTGGAATTCAATCTTCAAAATTACCCTTTTAAAATCTACCGTCTCTACTTGGCAAATGATCCAACAAATAGCCAAACCCCATTTGCAGAAACCCACCTATTAATGAACTTTGCCTTTTAAATCAATAATATAGTGCCGCATTTTCACTACTGAACATGCGATGTTATGTGGGAAGACATTTTCTTACATTACTTACTGATATTTTATATAGACAAAATTGTAACTTGAAGATATATAATTTCATGTAGAAAATTTCTTAGTTTAGAAAATATTATAACTTTGTATTTAACTCTTTACTTCTGAAATTCTCCAATTCTTCAGGGTGGGTCGGATGCACCAGCAATCCACTCGGTTATCCGATGTAAACACACCTGATTTTTTAAATTAATTTGTACCATCATATTATTATTCATGAACACACCTTTTGCTTTTTTACTTGAAAAAATAAAATTATTATTTAAAAACAAATACTAAACTTATCTGAAGGGGCTTTGACTTTTAAGCATATGAAAATGGCATACAAGATGATATGAATGTGTATGTTATTAGCTCATTTTACTTACATGTACATGAACAATTTGAACATTGATTGGTTCTTCAGGTCCAGTTCAAGAACTGGTATTTGAGTTAATTACATAGTTAGTCCTTGTGGTTTGCACAAAATAACATACTTAGGTACTAATAGTTTAAAATCACCTTCTAGGGTATTAACTTTTCATTTTGTAAGGTTTGGAGGTATTAAGTTCTTGGGTATTAACATAGTTAGTCCTTGTGGTTTGCACAAAATAACATATTTAGGTACTAACAGAATGTGATTTTAAGCCTATAAATAACGTTAATACCTCCAAACTTTACAAAATGAAAAGTTAATACCCTAGAATGTGATTTTAAACTATTAATACCTAAGTATGTTACTTTGTGCAAACCACAAGGACTAACTATGTAATTAACTCTATATACAATATACAATGAATAATTAAATGACCCCTAAGTATATCACTAGATAAAGATTGCTCAGTTGAAAAACTGAAATATATTAAATTTCAATTTTCAAATGAGCAATAAAGAAAAAAAGAAACGTAAAATACCAAGTGACAAAACGAAAGACAAAAGCTACGGTCAATGGTTTAGATGAAGGGCAAATTGGGAAAAATACACTAAGCCTACAAGTGCAAAACATGGCATACACTAAGTTTCTGTTAAGAGAAGATATGAACATACCCTATGCAAGATCAGTGAAGAAGCGACCCGTATCAACTAAAAGAGATCACTGAATGAAACATTATACCACCAAAAGTTAAGTTATAAACTAAACACCATCAATATATAGCAATTTTTGTTGTAATGAATAGCAAGAATTTGTAGTTTACCATGGTGAAAAAATTTGCAAGCCATCCTGCTACGCAAAAAACAGCTGATAATGCCATGGCCTGTTTCCAACAATAAACTTTTCAGAAACAAATGGGTCAAAGGGATTCTCTTCGCAAACACCGTAATCCATAAACACATCATGGGATAACATTAAATTATACACCACAATCCAGACGATAATTATAATATGTTCATAGTAGACCGTTACTTAATACTTAATAGTATAGTTAATATTCGTATTATAAATTTACTAATTTTAATAAAACATATATGCAATACAACTTTGCATTTCAAAATGCAAAAACACATGTGTTAAAGCATAGGGGTCTGCTACTCTGCTAGCATAATCTTTAACGTTTAACCCACCATAAACGCATGTGTCGAACTCCATAAACACTTGGGTCAAAAATAATAACTCTTTAACCCACCAAAGTGAGACCAAAATTCAGTTAAGGCACCGATGGTAGTGACTGTGGCACAAACCCTATGATGGTGATGCATACCGAAGATGAGACAATCAAAAGGCGATTTTGATTTATACATACCGATTAAAACCCTATGCGCTGCTCCGGCTTCAGCTTCCCACGGTTAGGCACACAAACATTATCGGAGATTCGTCTGATCCTCTTTTCAATTATGTCCGTATGCGAGCCACTGATAACAAAAAGTAAATCAAAGCATAATAGGCGATTTAGACTGATATCAATACTAAGCAACATATCATCTTCTAGTTACAACCATTCATGTTTCCTTGATTCTTTACTGTCATTTGATACAAAAGATTGGATTTTCTTTATAAAATTCTTTTATTACCAATGTACATATAATGCATGCGTTATTAATTACAAATCTACCTTTGTTTCATTGTGAAGTAACTCGACTTACATGTGTTTTTTTTTCTTCGATTGTTTTTCTTCTTTGAAATTTATTAACAATCTTCCTCGTTTATGTCCAACCTAGTAAAACAAAAACATGGCAGAAAATAAGTATATGATTAGTTGGTTTACTCAAATTTCATTGCGCTGTGCCACTGTCTAATCTGAATTCTGATTATTCAAAATCTCATAAACACTTCCGAAATGCACATCCAAACACCCTCCAAATCAAGAACGCTTATCTTTCAGTTGATTTATATGTACATAGAATTAAACAAAAAAAATCATTTAATGGATGAAAAAGGGTTTACAGTGGAACCTATCTGTGCTATTGCTGGTCCATCTAAAGACGCCGTTACCCCTAAATTGCACCAAAAAATTCAAACAATACTACAGAATGTATAGCTGAAATATGAGGTAAAACAATTAAGCTGAATAAAAGAATTTCAAAATTAGACATTTAACCTATAGCCAATGAAGTTTCCCTAGCTTTACCGAGTGACCTGGCGTCAGCCTGTCCATGCTCGAGCAAATGCTTTCGTGCAATCGTAAGGGAAAAGTCTTCTGAAAGCATCGACCTCCATCTCCTTTAGATAATTAATGCCGACACAAGGGAGTGAGAAGAGAGAAATACTTGTACCAGGTCAATTACCTTAATGCAGTACCAATCAGCAGCTACAATTCATTATGAAGTTATAATTGTTTCGTCCTGCGTCATATTTGAAATCTGATTAATTACACGCATTTGTTAAAATTTTCTGCAATCGTAGACTCATTGAAATTGATTTTAATTATCGGATCACCATAGCAGAAACATTTACAAAAACAAACCTTAGAATAAATATAAACATCTAGGCGTTATCGAACGGTTGTAGATCCGAAACCAATAGATGAGACTCTGCTTGAAGAAAACTCCTCAATACTTTGGCGACGACAACGCACCACCCGATTCTCTGCATCCTCATTTTCGTCACCATTATTGGATTTTATATCTTCATGGTCAGTGTCGCCTCCTAACCATTATTTGATCCATTGGTTGCAAAATAAATCATCAAGTAGAAGAAATCGCAGCGGCTGAGGATTTTCATATGAATTTGTGGGTGTTAATTCTAATCAGAGATGGGAATGAAGGCCGAAAACTGTCCCTAAATAATAACTGCCCCTATATAATCTCCCACGATTTTGAAATCAGCAAGTCAAAAGCTATCCAGAAACTGACTGTCCTGTAACCTCTCCTTCTTTTTCTGAATTATTAGGGCCAGGATTTAATCTTATTTTGATCAAATGGCTGAGATTGCATTTGGTTCCCTTTGACTTTAATGGGAACATAAGAATATATAATTCCTCATAACACGAACCTCTTGCTATAATCAGTTTCACCACCTAAGGATTTTTTTACCGCTCCTACCGTGAAATCCCCATTGTTGCCACCCATCCACTCCCATGTGTCCCTCCTTGTAGAAATGGCGACATTATCCAACAAACTGATGCATCTGTTCCACTCGTCCAATTCCAGATCTGGCCTACGTTGTAAAGATTGGTTGAATCCTAGGGTAGTGGGAGTACTCTAAGACTATGGGGTATGGGGCTTGAGTTGGGGGGAAACGCCCCAGCCACCACCCTGGGTGGGCTTGGGTTGGGGCGTGGCCCTTGGGGCTTGGGTTTGAAGCCGGGCGTGGGGCGGGCTAGCAAGGTGACATGGCGGGCTCTCAATGGCCAAATCAAACTAGCCATTTCACATGCCCCCATGTGTCAACTCATGCCCTCAACCCAAGTCCCACCATACCCCACGGACGTGTGTTTGAGTTTATTTTCCACGTGTCAACTCATGCCCCCAACCCAAGCCCCACCATACCCCATGGTCTAAAATATTCCCCCACCCCCTACCTGATTTCTATTAAATGCATTAAGCTTATTCGGATGGGGCATTTGCCCCCTAATCCAGCCAGAGTTATACTAAGGGGCTGTTTGGTAGCCTCTGAATGGTCATTAAAACGCTACTTTTTTAATGGAATCATTAAGAATTTTACCAATGAGAAGGTAGAAGAATGTGACATGTGATGATTTACCATTCAGATGTTACCTCTTAACCATTCAGACTTGAGGTTACCTCTTATTCATTAAGATGTTTTAAACCATTAAGAGGTAGCATCTGAATGATCATTAAGAGGCTACCAAATAGCCCCTAAAAGTTTGCAAAATTTGGATGCTAAACACCCACTGAGTTCGCTTACATTTAAATTATTGAAATCATTTCATATTAATTTATCGTAATCTTTTGTTTACTTGGCCAGGCCAATTTATACCCATTTTTCCCCTGTGACGAAAATTTATGGATCCACCACTAGGTTCTGAACACTTGCTCAACATCATGGGAGTGTGGGTCTGAATCCATAATGTAGGGTTTCGATGTATGATATTGTTGTTTTTATACGAACACATCCATCATATAACGAAATTTGCTAATAACATGATATAATTGTATAGATATCGACATTAAGTGAACCTTTATTAACTACGTGTTTAAATGAATTTATCAAAATAACACATGTTATATAATGATACATGTAATTTTGTTTCGGTTATAAATAAAAGATATCACTAATTGTTAGTGTCAAATGTTTATAGTGATTATGTTCAGAAATAGAAATAGTAATAGTAATAGTATTTATAATTTATAATATATTATACATAAATATTGTTATTTATGCAAAATGACATCCTTACAAGCCCATAGACCGTTCTATATTGAGAATGAAACCTTTGCATGAATTTCATGTGAATATATAGTCAGGGCCGGTCCTAGAATTTTGGAGGCCCAAAGCGAATTAAAAATTCGAGGCCCTTTTTAATTTTTTTAGACTCGTAATTTCAGTTTGTATCTGACATGAAATATATTAGGAAGAAACTTATAAAACACTTAACCATTATATAAACTAGATGATTTCCCTAATCAAATAATGTTGGGATCTAATACATAAATCAAATCTAAGTTGGTCAAAAGAGTTAACCTAACAAATAACAACTTACATTATGTGTGAAAGGAATTAAAACATTCTAGTTATTTTAAGTATACTATTGTTATTAGTTAGAAACAATTTTTTTAAAATAAAATTTTACATAGACGTATCATGTTAAAAAATGTGTGGACAAAATATTTTAGCTTATTAAATTAAGAGGGGGTGATTAAAAAAGATGCATTTAAAACCCTTTATTAAAGGAGTGAGTTGGGTGATTAATAATTTTGAAAATGGGTAGTAGGTGGGATTCGAACCCAGCCCTCTATAAAAAACCAAATCTTGTTCTTACCACCAGACTACACTTGTATTAATGTTAATAAATATCACCGTAAATATAATATCATTTTTTTAAATATAGATTTTTTTTTTGAAGGCCCTATTTTTTCGGAGGCCCTAAGTCGTCGCCTAGCCCAATTACCCTAATGGGCCGCCCTGTATATAGTTATACAAACATATGTAGAAGATGTAAAACTGAAAAAATTCCTTGTGAGTATTTGTATGTATATATTGGTTTTATACAAGAGGTAAGCAATATTTATGAATTTTAATGCTTTTGCTTATTTTGTGGAGGGAGGAAACTCTTTACTTCTTGTGGTCGGCCATGATATCTTTGGTCCACTATTCAACTTTTTTCTTAGTGGTTTAAAATCATCATAAAGGGTTCATGCATAGGTGTAAACAAGCCTAAAGGTTCGACAGCTACTCGTTATTGGCTCGATTAAAAACTCAAACGAGCCGAGCTTTAACGAGCCCGAACTCGAGCCTGAAATAGAGCTTGTTTAGTTATCGAGTTCGAGCTCGAGCCTGAAATTCAAAGCTCGTTGAGACTCGCGAGCCTAAACGAGCCCAAACGACATTTTTATTTTTTTATATATAATACTAATAATGATGATAACATTGGCGAGTCGAGCTCGAGCCGAGCTTTGGCTCGTTTAAGCAATATTGAGCCGAGCTTTTAGTTCGTTTGAGGTTGTTCTCAAAATAGCTTGAGCCGAGTCGAGCCGAGCTCGAGCTTTGGGTTTTACTCGCAAACCGAGCTTGAGCTCAAATAAGTAGGCTCGAACCAAGCCGAGCTTCATATAAACATCACGAGCCGAGCTCAAGCCCAGTCAAGTGAGCCTCGTTTACACTCCTATTCATGCAATAGCAAATATAGCTCGGAAGCCCAAGCAGGATGGGTCCGTGGGAGACCCAAGTGTATAAGATGTAGAGCTCATTGCTCTTTTAGGTAAGATAACTAGTAGATCTCAATTTCAAACAAAAGAATGTGATAGTATATAATAGTAAACGGATGATGCAAAACTATAGTAACTAGTACTATTTAAGAATGAGTTTTGACTTAACTTGGTTAAAGTTTGTACTATGGAGTTGGTACTAAGCATCAAGTTTAAACTATTTGATGTGTTTCATTGAAGCTTGAGCATTAATGGGGCATTCACTGGACAAACGCAGTACTCCGAAAGAAACCTGAGTGGTGTTAGATATTTTAGTGTAATCGGGGATTGACTTGGTGATCAAAGCAAATAATAATACACATCAAGCAAGTTAGAATGTGCGGGAGTGCACGCTTGTTTGAGTTATTATAATTCGAAGTGTACGGGCGGACTCTACGGGGGTTCCAAGGGGGCAGCGCCCCCTTGGCGGGGGTCCGAGGGCAGCGCCCCTGGGAGCAGGGTCCAAGGGGCGGCAGCCCCTGGCTGGGGTCGACCCCAAAAACGAAATTCGTAGACAGTTTGATCACATTCTTCTTCCTGGTTCGAAAATTCACACACACTAACATACCCTGGTTCAATTTCTCATAAAATCAGAGTTGTATCCGATTGAATTTTTCGGGTGAACCACTGAAATAATTTGATCTGAGAGTGATTACACGCCTCTCTGATCATCCGGCAAACTGAAATTCCCCAACAAGTGGTCCACCACCAATTCCGGGAAAACCCGGTAACCCACCCACCCGTAGGCACGACGGTAAATTACCAGTAAAACCTGTTTGGCTCAAAGATCGAACTCAGGTTTCCCGGAATCTCCTATCACTGCCCACCAGTGTCTCACTCCTTTTTTGCACCAAATGAGAAGTGAACTTGAGGCTTCAAAGGAAAACTCAAGTACTCCTACCACTTGAGCCTCACGTGATTAATATTGATCAAGGTTAGTGATAATCAAAGTTTTATGCTTTACAAACTTTCTACTGAGTATGGTTATATTATGTGACTTCAACCGCTCAAGGGGTTTCTTCTACAGCTAAGTTTCCTTATAAGGCTAAGGTTTCCGGTAATGTCATTTCAGCAACAATATTAAAGGAAGTTGATTAGACAATATCACAACAAACATATGAACGCAATAGGTTAGATACTAGAGAGAATTTTTATGTATTTTTCATTATCTTGTAATCAACTCCTTGAATAGATAAGGTCGGTGACAAAACTACAGGAGGGTCAGGGGGTCAGCTGACCCTCCGGCCGGCCAAATCTATGCCTTACCGGAGTATAGAGCCCAAAAGGACTTCTTATTGTTGACCCCTCATTTTTCTTCTGTAAAACGCTAAAACTAAAAGAAAAAGAGATGCTGAAGGTTTTTCGGTTGGACGGCGGTGTGGCATGCAGGCAGCAAGCGACAATGAGGCAATAGCAAGCGGATGTTATGACTTCTGGTTTTAGCTTTCATATAAAAAAGAAGATAAATATATGTATAATATTACGAGGAATTTACGAAAATGGCCAAGAATAAAGTTGACTTACCAAAATAGCCAGCTCATGCGTCGTTGGAACGGGGCATCACCCCTCTTATGCGTTCTTAATTCTTTAAATGGATGCGTGTATGGATGAAGCAGCAAGTATGAAAATGGGATGCATGGGATGAGTCACGGATGCATGGGATGAGTCACAGACGCATGGGATGAGTCGGCAACGCATGGGATGAGTCACGGACGCATGGGATGCCTCAAACGGACGCATGGGATGATGGGATGAGTCACAGATGCATAGGACGCATGATGTCATTGAGACACGTGTCACTTCTACATTGGCGGACGCATGAATGAGCCCTGCAGACGCATAAGCACTCTCGTAATCAGTGATGCCTTGCTTCACCAACGCATAAGATGACCATTTTAGTAAGTCAAACTTATTCTTGGCTATTTTCGTATTTTTCTCTAATATTATTGGATTACATAGTAATATTATTTTGGGCTTTGAAAAATGAGCCTGACCCGATTTAAAAATTAATAACCTAATTTTGTTTTTCTTCTCTTTACAACCCAGTATCCCTACCACTCTTAAAAAATTTCTCTCCGATCTAACTCCGTATTTTCTCTACAATTGTCAATTGTCAAATCCTCTACAAAAGCCATCATGTAAGTTCTTTTCTTTTTGTTTCACTTTTCTATTATTTCATTACTAAAGGTGACTTAACTTAAATTATGTCATGTGTATTGATTATTTATTTATATTTATTATTTTGTATTTCAACTTTAAAGATATTTGATTAATTAACTAGATTATTATTTGATATAAATTTTTTTATCATTGCTAACTACTGTTATTTTTATGTGTAGAAATGCATGTTTAGAAATATATTTCGATAAATACACTAAAATTCTAAGAAAATAATAATAAAATCACTATAGGAAATTGAATTATTTGAAGATGAACTCGTTGGTGACCTAGCCTTGTAAAAACCAATTAATCGCTATAGAAAGTTGAATTATTTGAAGATGAACTCGTTGGTGACCTAGCCTTACAAAAACCAATTAATAATAGATTATTTATATAGCGAAAACCCTTGTTAAATAAAAAGTTATGTTTTCCATATAAATATACCAACTATAAATTTTGTAAAACATTTCTATTGCGACACTCAGTCAAAAAATTCTAGTTCCGCCACTGGATAAGGTTCTAGGATTTGGAAATAATTATTACGGCTTTTGTTTTTTTTTTTTTTTTTTTTGAAGGTATACTTCATTAACAACGCAGCCGACCCAAGACGGGACGACAAAACAAAACAACACGCAGAATTACATATTTACAAAAGAGCACCAATCTCTCCACTCTACTCCCTTATACTTCGATCTATTCGAAAACCAAAGAAAACTCAAAGCTTTAACCTCACTCAATATACTATCGATCTTAACCGGCAAATTAGAAAATCTAAGATTGTTCCTAGCACGCCATAAACTCCAACAGACGATGATGATAATACCTTGGACCGCAGCCCTCTTCTTCTCCGAAGCTCTAAGCGCCAAATGCAAACCGAGGAGATCTTTAATCGAGAAAGTGAAAATATTTGGAATTTTGCACCATGAACTAACACCGTTCCAAATAGTAGAAGCTAAAAAACAAAACACGAAATAAACAAATGTTCCGTGGTTTCTTCTTCCGACCTGCATAAAGGGCATAGCGTGTCTTCAATTTGAATATTCCTTTTCCTTAGCACTTCTCCGGTTGGGATCTTGTCCATTTCCATTCTCCAAACATGTATGTTACATTTGGCTGGAGTCCAGTGACACCAATTCATAACGTAGCCGCTGACCACCTCATAGTCCGAGTATAAAAGACGCTTGACCGCTTTCACTGTATATTCCCCATTCGAACCAGACATCCACTCCCATTTATCGCCCCGTTCCGAAAACTGAACACTGTCTAGAAGCAATTGCTGAAGGTTTATAGAAACATCCACGTTAGACATCGACGACCTCCATTCCCACTTTACGGCTTTTGGTTAATTCTCAAAGTAAAAAGTCAACGTGTCATAGGGCTGTCCAAAAAGCTCGCGGCTCGGAGCTCGCTCGAAGCTCGCTCGGATTTAGCTTGGAAGAAGCTTGCTCGATATGGCTCGGTTTGAAAGTGAGCCGAGCCAGCTCGGCTCGGTTAGAAAGGGAGCCTAGTTCGGCTCGGGATGAGCCAAATTGGCTCAGTTTGACTCGCTTGGTAGCTCGGCTCGGCTTAGCTCAAATTATTTTACTTATAATATATTGTATTTTTATATACATATAATATATTACAAAAATTGATTATTATTCACATATATTTAGGTTTGTAGTTTGATATCTATATATTTAAAGGTTGATTGTCGTGCTAATGAACAAATATTGTATTTACTTGAGATATAAAATTTATTTTGCATTGTTGAACGTGATTTTGACTTACAATGTATTAGATTGAACTTATTTTGAATATGTTCTTTTAAAGTATTGAATAATATTTTAGAATACTGAATTTTGAGAGTTATGTATTAATTTTTATTTTTAAAATAGAGCCGAACCAAGCTGAGCCGAGCCAGCTCGGTTTAAAACCAAGTCGAGCCCAAGCTTAGATTTTCAGCTCGAATTCAAATCCGAGCCGAGCCGAGCGCCGAGCCAGCTCGGTTTATAATCGAGCCAAGCCCGAACTTGCCCTAGCTCGGCTCGTCTTGGCTCATGAACAACCCTAACGGTCCATATTCAATAGATGAAAACTTTGAAGTATTTTGATGCGTTCCTGGTCAAACAGTAATTTACTCAACAATACAATTCGATTTTGCGACATAATTATTAATCCTTACAAGTGAATATACAAGAGAAGCATGGTATGGAACCTTGTCAATGTTCCAGAGATCTATCACGGATATACAATAAAAACCACTAACAGGACATTTTTTCTCGAAAAAGATTGGGTGGGGGATATCTTACTAATATAAACTTATGTGGATATTATCATTTTTTTAGTCAACAAGTTTAAACGTTGTCAGGAATTTCAAACCTTATTACATTCCAAGTTTGAGGTAAGTTTCATGGGTGAGCTCAGGTTTTTTTTTTTTTTTTTTTTTTTTTTTTTTAGGGGTTGCAAATCAAATAAATTAACAAAGGCATTTTCATAAACCAGCCCAAATAGGATCTCCAACTCAAATTTGACTTTGAATAGTGCAAGATTACACTTACATACACACCTATGAGCACAACTAATTCAATACATCATGACTTTGAAGAGGAGGATGTTGATCAAACCATATAGACTCCTTAATGTATTTCACTACAAGTATACTAGATCAGTGGCGAAGCTTGAAAAAAAAGTTTGGGGGGTCGGAAGGTAACATACCTAGAAACAATTTCTATCGCGTAGTTTTGAAGTGTATGTTCGGGTCGGACGTCGGTGATTCGATTCGGGTCGGGTCAAACATTAATATCAAATAAAAAACGTTCTCAAACATAAAAAAAAGTTATCATTTTATTCTTCCACATAGCATAATCTAATAACAAAACAAGTTAACGAATCACTCTAAATTTCAAACTCTAATTTCTATTAGGGCTGCAAACAAACCGAACGAACACAGACAAGACCTTGTTCTTTTTCGTTTGTTAAGAAATATGTGTGTTCGCGAACCATTCACGAACACTTATCGAACGAGATTTTATGTTCGTGTTCGTTTGTTAAGGAAATGAACTTGTTCATGTTCGTTTGTGTTTGTTTGTTAATTTTAGGCAACGGACGTTGACGAACACAAATGAGCACAACAAACTAATGTTCATGAACACAAATGGAAACAAACGAACACAAACAATCGTTCATGAACAGAATATATAATACACCGACACTTATTAGATATTTAATTTATCGTAATTTTGAAGTATTTAAATAAATATAAAAACTAAAAACACTAATGAAGTATCAAACACAAACGAACACGTTACCGAACGTTCACGAACATAAACGAACGAACACGACCTCTGTTCATGTTTGTTCATTTAACTAAATGAACTAAATTTCTTGTTCGTGTTCGTTTGTTTAGTAAACGAACGAACATAAACGAACTTCCCGCCGAACGGTTCACGAACTGTTCACCAAACGTTTGGTTCGTTTGAAGCCCTAAATTTTCTATCTAAATCAAATCACAATAAGATTAAACAAATAAAATTAGACATAGTTACAGAAAGACTCAACAAGTTTAGGGCAAAAATTCGGACAAATTTCACCCCTAATTTCAACCTAAATCACATAAATTGCAGCTCTAAATTAAACCTAAAGATAAAAAACACATAGCTTTACCCTTATGAAGTTTGAAGAAGTCGAACAAGAGTACAAAACCACAACAACGAGCAACGTTTTAACTTCTTTTCTCGAACAAGAAGCTGAAGTCGAAAAGTTCTGGAACCTGCGTCCCCCCCCCCCCTTCTGCAGTTCTGGCTTGTGGCTTCTGTTCTTCTGGTCAATGTCCCAAAGTAAATGAATTTAGGTTTTTTTTTTTTTTTATAGGGTGGGCTTTTAAGTTGGGCTATGTAATGATTTAATTTGGGTTATATAATATACATTCTAGTATTCTACCAAATATAATGATTTGGGCTATAATATTTGGGCTAATTAAATATTTTATTTGAGCTATATAAATCAAAAAGTTAAAACCGGGGGTCGAAAACGTATATATCTAATTTTTTTTATAAACCGGGCGGTCGAAAACGTATATACCTACAAAATCCTATACGAAACGTACATATATAACACTACTGATCGAAAAGTTTGGAGGGTCGGGCGCCCCTCCCCGCCCCTTAAATCATGCGCCCCTTTACCAGATATCATGTTTTTAACATGTGTTTGCAAGATACCAAGCAAATCCTAATGTGTCACACAAAACTCATACCAAAAGGATCTTTTAGGTACCTCAAAGGTACCCTAATCTTGGCCTTTGGTACCCTAAGAACTCCTCTTTAAATTTAACTGTTTTTAGATGGTGAATATGCAAGTTGTACACTAAGTAGGAAATGAAGAACCAGTGGATGTCAATTCCCTTAGTGTAAGATTGGTGTCGTGGCAAAGCAAGAAGAAAATCAGAGTCTCAACCTGAGGCTGAATATATTGTTGTTGGAAAGTGGCATGCTCAATTACTTGAGTTCAAAATCTTTTGCTAGACTATGGATTTTAACTTACAAAAGACCCCATCATGGTTGGCTACATGAGTTTTCGACCCCCGTTTTTTGACCCAATTCATTGCACCGTTCAAAATCCATGTAGCTAATTGGTGTCTGTTGTTAAGATTGGGGTGTTAGTGGGCGAAGCTAAATGGTGCAATGAATTGGTGTCGTTGAGATGGAAAAACAAGGTTTTCAGGATTTGGGTGGATGAGGAACTCGGCGACTGGGTCCCGGATGTTTGGATTTTGAGGTTGATGGTAGGCCGGCTTCGGAATTTCCATTGGTGTCTTCTCGGGTGGCTGTTCCGGTTAGCTCTGGGGAGGGGGAAGTCGGGGGTCTCAGAAGATGGAAGGTCTAGAGGAATTCAAAAAGTCTTCTCTTGATGATGGCGTTCAGTCCGAGGTTAAGTCTCCCATGCATGTGCACGAGGATAATAATGATAATCAGCCTTTTGTGGAGGCGGCGGCGGGCCCCCTAAACCTTCTTTGAATGTCGGTTTTATGTTAGCTTCGGTGGGTCCCAATGTTTCTTTTGATGGGATTGGGTCCCCTCCTTTTGGGCTTGGTGTAGCTTCTGGCATCTTGAAGTCTAGGGCCCAGCGCAAGTCATCCTTGGGCTTTAAACACAGGAAAGGTCAGGTCCAGGTTGGTAATAAGTATTCTCCTGGGGATCATCGGCCCATGAAGAGGTCCAGAAGAGAGTTGGAGGATCACGAAGAGGGATTTGGATTCGTTGGTTTTACTGATAATGTCCCCGTTGTCTCTATGAGCAGCAAGCCAGACATGGAGAGAATTATCGAAGGGCTTGATCTTAATGTTGATGCCAACCCGGTGGATCTCGAAGAAGATAGGATGGACGACAACGGAGCGGCCGATGGCTCCGACGGGATTCTCGATCCCCCTGGATTTGTTATTCCCTCCGGGGTGGATAAGGAAGTCGAGGATACAGTTGCTGTTGGGGATCTGCTTGGAGTTAAGCTCAACGATTTTTCTGGTCTGGTCAAAGATTCCATCGTCAACTCAGGTATCAAATCGTTTCCGCAATGAATTGTCTCTCTATTAATGTAAGGGGCTTAGGGGGTATTCATAAATCTGGTTGGATTAGCTCAATTATTCGGGATCAGGGTATCAACTTCCTTGCTATTCAAGAGATTAAACAGGCTGGAGTTACTAGATCTGAGTTTTCGAAATTTTGGGGAAGTAACAGGTTTGGTATGGAGTCGGTTGATGCCTCTGGGATTTCGGGGGGTCTTATCTGTATGTAGGATGACAGTTTGTTTCGTTTGGATTCGTCTCTTAAAAGTAGGCACTTTCTCCATGTTAGGGGTTTCCTAGTGGGCTGCAACTCAGTTGTTAATTTTCTGAATGTTTACGCTCCCCAAGGGATCCCGGCTAAAAAAGCTCTTTGGGAGGAATTAACGGGTCTTATTAATAATTCTGATGGATACTGGATCATTGGGGGAGATTTCAATGCTGTCCGTTTTCACGAGGAAAGGAGGAATTGTGCTTTCAAACCTTCATGTGCCAGTAATTTTAATGCTTTTGTGTTTGATGCGGGTCTGATTGAGTACGATATGAGAGGCATGCAATTCACTTGGCGTTCGGAAAATGGAAGCAAGCTGAGTAAGCTTGATAGGTTTTTAGTTAATTCGGACTTCTTCAACGGTTGGCTGGAGGCTCGTGTTCAGGCTCTGCCCCGTATGTGGTCGGATCATTGCCCGATTGTTTTGATATCTAAAGCGGTTAACTTCGGGCCACGTCCGTTTCGTATTTTTAACTCTTGGTTGGATAAAGAGGGGTTTTCGGAGGTTGTGGAAAACGCTTGTAATGAGTTCTCGGCTCCTGGCTATCCCCCTGATGTTGCTCTGATCAAAAAGTTGGGTTTCGTTCGTGGTAGGATTAGGGAGTGGAGAGACAAAGTGATTCAAAAGGAGGGTGAATCTCGTAGGGTTGCTGAGATAGAGTTGGAGGAGCTGGAGGCAATTCTTGGGTCTAGAGAGTTGACAGAAGAGGAGGAATGGATTATGTCGGAGAACAAAAAGGCCTTAGCCGAGATGGAGTTTGCCAAAACGATGGACCTGAGGCAAAGGTCGAGGGTTAGATGGGCCAAGGAGGGGGATGAAAATTCTAAATTTTTTCATTCTATGATTAATTGCAGGGAAGCTTCCAATGTTATCCACGGGCTTAACATCGGTAATAGTTGGGTGTCTAAACCTTCGTTAGTCGAAAAGGGTGTTTTTAATTTCTTCAAATCCAAGTTTGTGGAGGATTATGCATCCCGTCCTTATTTGGCTTGTGCTAATTTGAAGAAGATTTCTTCTTCTGATGCTTTCTGGCTGGAATCTCAGTTTTCAGAAACTGAAATCAAAGCCGCGGTGTTTGATTGCGGGGATGATCGGGCGCCCGGCCCGGATGGGTTCAACTTTCGGTTTTTTAAACGGTTTTGGTCCCTTTTTGAGAATGATTTCTTGTCTCTTATGGTGGCTTTCTTTGAGTCTGGTCAGATCAATGCTGGGTGCGGCTCTGCCTTCATTGCCTTGGTTCCGAAAAAAAGAGATCCTTCGGATCTTGGTGATTACCGCCCCATTAGTTTGGTTGGGGTGGTCAATAAGGTTATATCCAAGATATTAGCTAACAGGTTAAAGACGATCTTGGGGTCGGTTATTTCAAACAGCCAGTCTGCGTTCTTGGGAAATAGATTCATTTTGGACGGTCCTCTTATCATCAATGAGGTGTGTTATTGGCTGAAAAAAAGTAAGAATGAGGCGTTACTCTTCAAAATCGACTTCGAAAAGTCGTATGATAATATAAACTGGGGGTTTGTGATGGATGTTCTCCGTCAGATGGGTTTCGGGGCTAGGTGGTGTAAGTGGATTTGGGGTATTCTTTCTTCGGCTAGGGCTTCTGTTTTGGTTAATGGAGCGCCCACCTTTGAATTTAAATGTGGTAAAGGGATAAGACAAGGCGACCCTATCTCTCCCTTTCTGTTCGTGGTGGTTATGGAAGCCTTGTCATGTCTCTTTGATAAAGCTACGGAGCTAGGTATTGTTTCGGGCATTCATCTTCCCAACCATGGGCCGACCCTTTCTCATCTTTTCTTTGCGGATGACGCCCTTATCATTGGGGATTGGAGTTTGGGCAATGCTCTTAATATTGTGAGAATCTTAAGATGTTTCCATGTGTGCTCTGGTTTGCGAATTAACTTTTGGAAGTCAAGTTTGTTTGGTATTGGGGTGGATTTAGCGGACGTGGGAAGTTTGGTGGATAGTGTTAGGTGTAAGTCGGATTCCCTTCCGTTCAAATATCTCGGTCTCAAGGTGGGGGCGAATATGAATCGTATCGGAAATTGGAGACCCGTCTATGATATCTTCGAATCAAGACTCGCATTGTGGAAGTCTGCTTTACTTTCAATTGGTGGGAGAGTTACTCTCATTCGGTCTGTCCTAGCTAGCCTTCCCAACTACTATTTCTCTCTCTATAAAGCGCCTGTCAAGGTCGTCAAGGATCTGGAACGGATGATAAAAAAAATTCTTGTGGGGATGGTCTTGTGATGTTAGGAAGACCCATTGGGTGGCTTGGGAGAGGCTGTCCATTCCCGTCAAGTTGGGGGGTTTGGGTATTAGTAAATTGTATAATGTCAACAGGGCTCTTTTGTGTAAATTGGGATGGAGGTACAAAAAAGAGGAAGATAGCCTTTGGGTTAGGGTTGTGGACGCTATCCATTCTGGAGGCTCAGATTGGTCGTTTCTTCCCGTTAAAAAATATGTTGGAGGTGTTTGGGCCAGTATCTCCACTGTTATTTCTAAACCAATTACCGATAATGTTCGTCTTCGGGGGTATTTTTAGGGTAAAAGTGGGTAGGGGGACGGTATCCTCTTTTGGTTGGACCCTTGGCTGAGAGATGTGCCCCTTAAGGAGGTTTTTCCTCTCCTCTTTTCGCTCGAGATGGTCAAGACCTGCTGTGTTCAGGATCGATTGGAGGGTAACTGGCTTTGGAGGCACGATCCAGAATTGGGTGAAGAACGTTCAGAGCTGGACGACTTGCTGTCTGCTTTATCTTCGGTTTCGTTAAACAATAATGGGGACGATTGGTCGTGGTTGCCGGATCGTTCGGGTTCTTTTTCTGTCAATTCTGTCAAGAAACTCCTTAACGATTCTGCTATCAACAGGAACTTTTATGTCATGGATTGGTGTTCTTGGGTACCATTAAAGTGCAACATCCTCGGTTGAAGATTCGAGATGAACCGTTTACCGACGTCGGACGCATTATGGAGAGAAGGTATCTTTGTAGGCGATGGGCTGTGCCCGTTTTGCAAATCGGAGGCCGAGACTGTAAATCATATCTTCTCTTCCTGCATTATGGCTGCTCTTGCTTGGCAGAAAATCAGCTGGTGGTGCCGTCTTCCTCCGATCTTCGTTTTCACTTTCAAGGATCTGCTGGAAATTCATTTGCATAGTAACATCGCAAACAAAGTCAAATCGGTGGTCCATGGTATTGTCGTTAGTGCTTGCTGGTGTCTTTGGTCTGCTCGAAACAAGGCAATCTTTTCAGGGGTTGAAGCCAAGGTGGAATCTACCTTTAGCGAGGTCAGGTCTTTAGGTTTTCTTTGGTACAAGTATAGAGTTAAGAACAATCCTATCTCTTGATCGGATTGGTGTAAATTTGTAATTATGTAGTTTGTTTTTTGTTGTTTTTTGGCCTGCCCGGTCTTCGGGTTTGGTTGGTGTCTAATGAAGTTTTTCTTTCAAAAAAAAATGGTTGGCTACATGAGTGATATCTCTTTTACTAAAAAGCATATTCAGCACGCAAAGACCAAGAGCATTGAAATCAAGTATCACTTCATCATAGATTGTTCACATTAAGAAAGATAAAATTTAACCCTTTCACATTCCTACTAACGAGCGATTATAGATGATGAGAAGTTCATCATCATGCGCTTCCACATGGCAAACTCAGTCCTAATTAGTCTTGGGGGTTGTTTGTTGAACAATAATTTTATTTTTTGCATCATTTAGGATTACTTCTTGTTCAAGAACAATAACAACACAAGAACTATGAATATCATAATAGCCTGGTTAGGATTACGATTATAACTAAATTCATATGATTCCTAAATCTATATTCTAGCTGTGGTTCTCTAATCTCACAATAGGGATATAAAAGTAAAGTAATTTTATCCAATCTTGTGTGATTCTCTAAAAGTTGTGTGCTCAAGTAGGGGTAGTATTAGGATGGGTGATCTCCTGAGAAGTCTTCACCCCGGCAGTCAGAAACAAATTCGTGAATGCTTATTGGAGGCAACAGTGATGGAACTAGCCCATTAAATCAGGGGTATCCCAAAAAAATACCCATTCAATCATACAATATTAAAAAAAAAGACAATAAATAAATAAAGTAAATAAATACCTAATATGACCTTTTTTTTCATAGCTTGAAATCGTTCGATCAAATCGTCATCTTTTACTTTATGGAAAAAAATCCTTTTCGACTACACAAACATATGACACTGTTAAAAAATTCCGGGCTCATTCGATTGTGTAAATCCGTCTTGATAATATTCAATTTCGAAAAACATCTTTCAACGGTTCCCATTTCAACCATAAGACGCGCAAGATCACTTATTCTATTATATGGGCTTTATTAGTTATTACAATTTGAGCTTAATTATCATAAAACTAATTATTTGGGCTTTGTTACTAAACAGGTTTTGAGCTTAATGAATAATATCAAGTTTCATAATTTTCCCTTAGGAGTATATACTTTTTGGGTATGGTATATATAAAACCAAAAAAAAATTACACTGCGAATACGAATACGAGGTTGAGCCGTAGCCCGTGCTACGGCTCATTCTATATTGAGTCCGCCCCTGGGAGGCAAAGTGAATAATATTGGCAACCTCTGGTAACATCCGGCCTCTCATATCACCAATATTATTTACTTCGCCTCCCGAAACTGATAGAACACATCATTTGTTTTCAACAGATTTAACATACGTTTTCCAGGTGAAATTGCATGCTTTTGAGTCCATTTTCAGTAACAGCTTCTTGAGCAGAAGAAATGTGTTTTAAGAAAACTATGTCAAACACATGGCCTCTGTCAAACTCTAAAATTTGGTCCATTTGCTATTAGCAGCTGAAGTTAGTATTGATGATATTGGTTTAAAGTATTTTATCTTTGCTAAATATGCATTACGTATTATCATAAATTATAGAAACTAGTGCTAATACCCGCGAATTTCGCGGTGTTGATAAATGATATAATATGCATTACGTATTTATCATAAATTATAGAAATAAATAAATTCGGTAACTTTATTTTCCACAAATAACATAATTAAAAAAATAAAAACACCCTTAATGATTAATACCAGCACGATATGTGTTTGACCCTCACGTGTGTTTTTATTTCGATATGGGTTCATGAGTCATTGAATTGTGACTCTGAGCTAGTGAGGGATTCGTGAGTGTATGTTTGGACATGGTTTCATAAGATAGAGGGAGGATATGTGTGTAAATGTGTACTCATAACTATGAGTGCAATGTTTTCTAACGTGGATTTTATTTAGGCTAAATTGCACTTTTCGTCCTTTATGTTTCAGGGTTTTTGCAGGCGCTGTCCTTTAAGTTTAAAAATTACACTCTATGTCCTTTATGTTTGCGACCTATAACAGGCGGTGTCCTTTCTTATAAACTCGGTTAACTTTTTTATGTTAAAACCCCTCATCTTAACAGCAGGGACCATATGTGTAACTTTGTAAACATGAGGGGCCTTTAATGTTAAAATAATTGCATTCCATCTTTCAGGGACTAATTATGTAAATTAATTAAATACCTATCATTTTATTAAAATAATTATTTTAATAACAAAAGATTTAGAAAAAAAAAAACTATAAACTCTGTCTCACCTCTCTCCAACTCATCACCACCACCATCCACCCCACACCTGCTACTGCCATCCACCATTGTTAACCCCCAACAACCTGCACGCAGCAGTCGAATTAAACCCCTGTTCACCATCTCCCTATATTAAACCCCAAAAAAAACCTGGTGTTTATGGTTTTCATGACGT
Organism: Helianthus annuus; assembly: GCF_002127325.2. NCBI lineage: Eukaryota > Viridiplantae > Streptophyta > Magnoliopsida > Asterales > Asteraceae > Helianthus > Helianthus annuus. The sequence continues at coordinate 32,860,258 of NC_035444.2, read as the reverse complement.
CGGATCTGAGAACAGACTTCATCAACGTTCGTCGCATCTGAATGGTCTTCATCAACGAACCTCGGATCTGAAGAAATGTCGTTTCCGGTTTAGAAGTATGGTGTCAGTTTAAAAAATATGATGTGATCTGAAGAACACTCGGATCTGAATGCTCTTCATCAACCTAATCGAAGTCGTTTTTCCGGTTCCCGGACTTCAACTTCGCCGGAATCGACTTAGTGAGTTATGGCCGGAGATTATCGGTGATGTACCGTTTTTAGTGAGTTAGGGTTAGGGTTTGGTGATGAGGGTGGAACGATGTCGTTTGAATGGGATTCGGTGTTGACGATGGTGGGTAATTCGTAAAAAGCACTTGCATTGGAAAAGTTGGCTTAACTTGTTCTGTTTAATCCTAAAAGAGCTAACAGGTTTCATTTTTTTAAATTCTTTTTGTTCTGTGATGATTTATAATTTTATGGTGTTCTTATGATAATAAATAACGTCACCAGGAAAGTAAGCTAACTCACTAAAAATTAAAGGTTCCTCATGTTTACAAAGTTACACATATGGTCCCTCCTGTTAAGGTGAGGGGTTTTAACATAAAAAAGTTAACTGGGTTTATGAGAAAGGACACCGCCTGTTATAGGTTGCAAACATAAAGGACATGGAGTGTAATTTTTAAACTTAAAGGACAGCGCCTGCAAACATAAAGGACGATATTCTGCTAGTCTTGTTTATTTATATTTTTGTATTTTTGAACGGCGAACAATATACATAAATAAACAAGAAAAAACGACTAGCAGAATATCGTCCTACAATGTCGATACACCTTTAAAAACCAAGCATCACCCATCACTAAAAGATCAGAAGGTAAAGAAACTTGAGACTTATTCAAGATCCGGGAAAATGTCACAAAATAGTAACCAAGTTTTAAAAGTGTTCTAATTAGGTCACTCATATCATTTTTTGTCCCAATTAGATGACTTAACATTCAAATCGAGCCATGTCTTTTTTTCCACGTGTTAAGAAAAAAATTGTGCATAAGATGCTGGGGTCGGATTATTTTAATATATGAAATTATATTTATTAAAAATAAAAACACCTTAATTACATTAAAAATTTTAAAAACAAGATACAATTCACGTCATCACTCAACGTTAGTATCAAATAAAAAGGAAAAAAGAAACAAACACATCACCGCGGTTACTTATGAAATGGATGAATAAACCTTTAATTTTAATGAAAAATGAATGTTGAGTGACCTGAAACACTTTTGAAACTTACGTAACTTAATTGAAACACTTTTAGAACTTGGTTACTATTTGTAAAGTTACCCAACTTTCTAGTTGTAGTCAGCGTGAATAAGGAGAAGACAACTTTCTAGTTGTAGTCACATGAATGTACTCGGGGTAATTTCATGAAAGTTCCTTCCATAATAGCGTATGTGAAGATATCTGTTTATGTATTTGAATTTAGGTTTGTAAGTGCAGTTTTGTATGGTGACCGGTGGCGGTGAATGTCAATAAAAGGTTTATGATAAGTGATGATGCCCGGCGAAGAGAGGTGGGACGTCGTGATCAATAGTCATAAGGATGAAAAACATGACCAGGTAATTGATGGTACGTAGATAGTGCGCCATGGGTACCGGTAGATGGAGTAGGTGATTGTATTGTCAATTACTTAAGTATGAATTTAAAAACAAATTAACCACGTGTTAGTTACCAAGGTTAATGTCACAAGTTATCTTTTATTGAACTTAGTATAGTAGCTTACTTCAATTGGAAGGAAAAAATATGTTATCTGAATTAAAAATTAAGACATAATATGTTATAATCCTTTCATTTTTCCTACCAATCGAATATATATATAGAAAAGAATAAATGTTTAAGTGTTTTAGAACTTACAAGTTAGACTAAAGAAAAGAATAACTGTTTAAGTAAAAAAATCCTAGTTTACTTTTAACATGATTTGCGTAATCAATGTAAAAGTTTGTTATTTTTTATAATTTGCTGTACACATTGAAAACTAATGATCTTGTACATTAAAAAGAAATTATTGACTTGGGTCAACAAAATTAGGTAGTAAGCAGATTGACATCTTTACCTATAATCAACGGAGGCCCAGTAACAATTGCAATAACCCATCAAGAAAAACATTAGCCCATAACAGCATTCCAACAGCAGCGGCCCAGAAATCTTACCCATCATTTTCGGCCTCAACATTTCGGCCCAAGGGTGAAAGAAGTGCTCCCCAAATGGAGAGTGGTATGTCATGTCAACTCCCCACTCCCCTCGCCATTTTACACTCAATCACTAGGGGTGCTCAAACATATTGAGAGCGGTAAACAATTTCTTTAAAAAAAAGATAAATTTGTGATTGGTTGGAAGGGGTTGGGGCCCACCATTAACCCCTTCTCCCTCCCACCTCTCTCCTCTTCCCCACTCGGTGACTACTCACCGTTTTTGTCCCTCATAATTCACCGAAGATTGCTCACCAAAGGGGTTGCGGCACCTTGCCGCGCGGTAAACTTAAGGTGTTGTTTGGTAGCCTCTGAATGGTTATTAAGAGTCTACCTCTTAATGGAACCATTAAGAATTTTTCCAATGAGAAGGTAGAAGAATGTGACATGTGATGATTTACCATTCAGATGTTACCTCTTAACCATTCAGACTTGAAGTTACCTCTTATTCATTCAGAGGTTTTAAACCATTAAGAGGTAGCATCTGAATGGTCATTAAGAGGCTACCAAACAAAACAACCCCTGAACCCACTCCTTCCACCCTAAAGTATTTGTTAATCACTTATTCAATTTGATTTAAAACTTTTAGGCCAAAAATAATAAGTATCGTCCATAAATCCAATAACGAATATTTAAAAAAGTTTGGTGCTGTTAGGTTTCCCCTTTCAGTTCGGTGTTGGTGTCGTTTGGTCTGGTTTGGTTCGATTTGATGCGGCTTGGTTTTGGAAAGTGCAATAACCAAAACCGAACCAAAATTTCCGGTTCTCAATTGTGACAACCTGTACTCTCGACCCTAATTGTCGGGAGAAGGGTACTTTATTATTATTCTTATATTTTATTATTAATATTATCATTACTAGTATTATTATAATTTAAAATAATAATTCGCAACGAGAGGATATGTTTAAATTAGCACACACGTATAAATATTAACCGATACATTTAATTGATAAATAAGAACGAACAAGCGGTTTTAGCAAGGAAAGTGAATTTATGTGAATACACGGGCCAACCCCAACCCAACTCATCTTTCTCCTAAAAGTCTAAAACCCCACCCTATTGTAAACACCCTATACCCCCATACCTTGTTTCTCCTAAAACCCTAAATTGAAACTCATCAGCCGCACGCACAAACTTTGTCTCTCTCGATCTAATGCTCCGGTCATCGGAGCATGGATTCCGGTGACACCTTCTGGTTACACGTCGGACCAGCGACACCCCAACTCATCTCCCTTTCACAGACTCACACCCCCCCCCCCTTATTGTTTTGGTTCGGTCGGCCCCCAGCCATATCTCCGATGGCACCTGCAACTTCTCCTCTTCCCCATGGCGTTACACATATCAGTGAGTGAGAGAGGAGGAACCCGTGCAAAGAAAACAACGGCAAAGAGGACGACGGCGGCGGCATCCCGGTAGCACTGATGGGCACAAAATGCAACATATAAATTACATCAATTGTGGCATAAAACTAACCCTTTTTTAGTACTAATATTGGAAAGAGTGTGCTTTTGTCTTCCTTTTATATTTTCAGGATTAAATGAGCTCAAATAGACAAAAGAAGCAAAAAGACAGCTAAATCTAACATAAATACAAGAAAAGGAACAAACGTGGCATGCCCGACCTCCCGACAGCATCTTCCCAAGCATAATAAGAAGACAGAAGCCTGAACACGCCCCGTGCTCAGTGAGCACGGGGGCGTACCCAAGTGTCAGCAGAAAAGACAAAGTGGCAGAAGCTTCCATCGCCCACCACGGGGCCGTGCTCAGCGGGCACGGGGCCGTGGTCAACTATAAGATTCGCGGAATCCAGGCAAATCTTGATAGTACAGATATGCTTCTGCACACGGGGTCGTGCCTCAGCGGAAACGGGGGTGTGGTCAACTAATGTAGACAAACTGCATTTAATGAAGTAAGAGAGGAGGATGGACATGGGGCCGTGCCCGAGCTTCTGTTTAGCCTATAAATAGGAGTGCTTGGAGCTCTTGCAACTCATCCCTTGGCACACCACCTCTCTCACACTTCACCCACCACCCACCACCCACCACCATCACAACACCATCATCCACCACCATCATCCATTGTCCATCATAGAGTGTGTGAGTCGTCTCGGGATCCAAGATTGATCGTAAGAGTTCTTGACAATCAAAGGGCATGTTTGCCTAAGTCTCTTACATCACTTGGTGAAGACAAGTGTTTAGTGTAATACTTTTTATTTTTAATCTTTTGCACTTTTTAATTGGTTTTATATTAATGACTTTAATTACTAGTTTCTTATGTTGAAGGTGATTCTTCCTTATCGTTTATCCGTGGTGTCTTGGCATTATTTTACTGTCTATATAAAATAAAAGATTTTCACCATTCATATCTCCACGGTCTATTTGGAGGTATGTTGGCTACCTGGTCGGGGGTTAAGGGAACGGTTTGGTAAGATTCTTGCCATTGTTCAGTGTATAGATCCTGCAAATGACCTGGGTCAAATTTAGTAGGACCTCCTTCAATACCCAACGGTATTGGATGGCGGGGTTCCAAACTCTTTGATCCCCTCATAAGTTAAACTACTATTAAAACTTTAACCCGGCTACTTAGTACTGTATCCCTGCTGACTCAGACTACTTAGCCGAGGGTAACGTCGCCTTCAAAATAGGGGTCTACCACATTATGCATTAATAACTTAATTAATTATCTTTCAATAATCCGACCCTTTAGGATTGTATCCTTGCTGACTCAAACAACTGGGTTGAGGGTAACGTCGCCTTCAAAAGAGGGGCCTACTACAATAACTAAGATAATCTCTTAAACAAGTGCAAAAATGCGAAAATAATCAAAGGTTACACTACACACGAGTCGGGTCCAAGTGATTCATCTTGTCTATCTGTTTTTATTTTTATTTTACTTTTCAGCATTTTAGTTAGTTTTATTTTCCTAGTTTAAAAACCTTTTTCTAACATTTTGATTTGATTAGACGTTGAGGATAAACCAGTACTAAAAGCTCTTGTGTCCTTGGACGACCGCGGTATCTTACCAACACTATACTACATCCACGATGGGTGCACTTGCCCATATGTGTGTTTAGTGTTAGTGAATATCGTGTTTATAAATTTAAAACTTGGCTAAAAAGTGTAAAAAAGGCTTAAAATATACACCTAATATATATAACACTTCACACGCATCAAGTTTTCGGCGCCGTTGCCGGGGACACAAGGATTTTAAGAAAGTTAGGAATCAGCGGCCTAATCATTTTTTTTTCATTTTTATTTCATTTTTTTTAGATTTTCTTAATTTTTCAGCTTCTGCAGAACTCAGCACGGGCCGTACCCGCTGAACACGCCCCGTGCCCAATCATTGGAACTGGCAATCCTGTTTTAAGTCAGACAGTACGCTGAACACGGGGCCGTGCCCACTCAACACGCCCCCGTGCCCAAGATTCAGTTACTGAAAACAGAACCGTAAGATCCCGATGGTTGGTAATTTCTGACACAAACATGAGTGATAATGATAATTTTTACTTTCGGCACTCTTATGGTACGTGGTGTCAATTATGTGGTGGCGGTCATAAAGAATTAGAATGTTATTTTCTAAATTATAAGCCCCACTATATAGACCCATCGTTTCCTGTAGCCTTAAGATGGGCGAAAGTAAAAATAATCCTTATCTCTCCCTCGAATGCGCTCAACCAGATATTTTAGGAGAAATGCTCCTCGACGAACTATTTCAACTAGAAGATCTAGTTCTTAATTGGTTAAAAGAACTTAAGATGGATTTCCTTAATTCATCTCAAGACGATGACCAAGAAGAATTGTTGGGGTCGCATTCAAATAAAAACAACCTCGTTGCTCCCGATAATACCTTCCACTCTAGCGAGGACTTGGACGATAGTCGTCCCTGTGCCGATTGTGCCGTGAAGGACTCCCCATCGACTTCGTTCGATGCATACATAGACCTGAGCGATTCGGCATACACCTTCTTTAACGAGAGCCCGGGAAAGGGTTGGACTTGTCCACCTACATTTAGCATAGGAATCACCCTCACCGACAACCTCTTGCGTTCTCGTCTTAATCTATAGCAATTAAGGTATCTTAGGCACTTTGGGGTTGTTCCATCCAGTAAGGAACCGCCCGATCCGGATAAGTTCCTTGAAAATAGACAAACTTCATAATCAGCCTTTCAACACGGGGCCGTGCCCACCAACACGCCCCCGTGTCCACCAAAAGATTCCCTTCTGACTTTACGTCAGAATACGGACAAAATGTGTCAGGATCTTGCCTGCACACGGGGCCATGTCCAGCCAACACGGAGCCGTGTCCAGCACGCTGTCGTTTTCTATAAATGCAGCCAAGAATCCTGCACATTTGGACCATCCAGGGACAGAGATTTGAAGGGATCTCTCTCCTACCATCCTAGAATGTCAAGTCAAAATAGTGGAATATCTTCTGCACATTCAAGAAACAGTCGAAGAAAGAGAAGATCTTCAATTGAAGCTACTCTCATACGCTACGTCATGGCTTTACGAGAAGCTCTTAATGAAATGACTTCGGTAGAGGAGGTCCTAATAGACCGTATAAATTATCTTACGGTGGGGCTGGAAAACAGTTTTCAAGAAATTAACCTCTTGCACCAGAGGTTAAATATTCTTGTAACACCTCCCATGGAACCAATCCTCCCTCAAGAGGATTGGAACCTAGCACTTGGAGTCAACAATCCTACCGGATGGGATGACATTCCAGCGGAGCCTCCACTTGAAAATCTACAAGAAGTCCCGGTGGAAGTTGCACACCCTCAAACCAACGCCAACGAGCCCGCCTTCCTCCTCCCAAGGGAGATAGAGGAATGGTTCACCGACGTGTGAGGAACCCATGCCCGGAGGAAGAAGTTCTTTGAAGCCGCATCTAACCGAGAGAATTATCTTTTTGGAAATTTTGCTAATTAAAATAACTTTTAGGCTAGAACTTCTTTGTTTAAGCTTCTTGTGCTTCATTTGACTTGCTTATCTAAATTACTAACTTTTTAGGATAATGTAATTCTCTCTATGATTTTAATGAAATGATGGTTTTTGATGATGTTGTAATGAATAAAACACACTCGGGATGGTGAAGGATAACAAGGGAAACGAGAAACATCACCCCATGCACGAAAACAGGGCATCCGACAAAAATTTCTTCATTACAGCAAGTTCAGCACGGCCCGTGTCCACCCGACACGGCCCCGTGCTCCACAATCTGCAGAAAACGCCCAGTTCAGGTAACTGGACATGGGCCGTGTTCACTGAACACGCCCCCGTGTCCAGGCTTCTGTTTATTTTTACAAACTTTTGTTACTGGCACTTGAACACGGGGCCGTGTCTAGAGTACCAGTAACGTAAAATTTTGCTTTTAACACCCTTTTACACATTCAATCAACCTAAAAACTTATTTTTGGGACACATTGAGGACAATGTGTAATTTAAGTGTGGGGGGATGCTAAAACTTTGAATCTTGCAAGTCCTAATTAACAAGCCTTACACAAAACTCCATTGGAACCGCTAATCACCCCAAATTTTTTTCAAAAATTTTCATTTTCTTTTTACTTGTCTAAGTTAAGTTGGGAATTTCAAGTTCTAACAAGGTTATATTTTTACAAATTTACAACCGATAGCGTCGTGATAAAAAGAACCAACATAAGAAAATTACGAAACGGCATGACAAGCTTAGTTAAAATTTGATTATATATACTTGATCACATAAAAACTCATTCCCACAAAAGTGAGTTTTGAGCCTTTATTGAGCATACAAATACATATCTTTACACTAAATGCTCATTTTTCGTTTCTTGTGTGAATAACCGCTTGGTTCTTACGACTCTAGAACTTGCCACGACAATACATTCCGGGTCCTTACCAACTTAAACCCGAGTAAGTAAATGATGGAGGCATTAGGACTAACCCTTTTTCTTTCTACAAGATTATTTTTCATTTTTTTACCACCTACCCAAAAATCCCCCTAGTTAACCCCTTTGAGCCTAAACCTTTTCATTTCTTAACCCAAAAACAAACACCCTTTTTACCCACCAAAACCTTTTTTTTTTATTTTAACCCTTTCTTTTAGAAACAAAGCTCGGTTTTTCTTATGACTTAAAAAAATAATAAATAAATAAATAAATAAATAAATATTTTGATGATGACCAAATAAACAAACAAGCTCATCAAAAATAACTTTGTTTGAAAGAAATGGTTCATCAAAATAAAATAAAAATTGTGAAAAATAAAAAGTCTTTCAAAAACCGACGCTTTTTACGCTTTTCGCCCTTTCACTAACCACTAACCCAACCACCCACCTTTAGCCCAAGCCTAACCCTTCACCCAAAAAGTCCTCTTGATATTTACAAAGGTATATAGTTAAAAAGGAGGAGGATTGATTGCTTGACAAGCTTATGGTAGGAGTAAGTTCCATGCCGCTCTCGAGTGATTCACTAAAGAAGCAAAAAGACAGCTAAATCTAACATAATTACAAGAAAAGGAACAAACGTGGCATGTCCGACCTCCCGACAGCATCTTCCCAAACAAAACAAGAAGACAGAAGCCTGAACACGCCCCGTGCTTAGTGAGCACGGGGGCGTGCCCAAGTGTCAGTAGAAAAGACAAAGTGGTAGAAGCTTCCATCGCCCACCACGGGGCCGTGCTCAGCGGGCACGGGGCCGTGGTCAACTATAAGATTCGCGGAATCCAGGAAAATCTTGATAGTACAGATATGCTTCTGCACACGGGGTCGTGCTCAGCGGACACGGGGGCGTGGTCAACTAATGCAGACAAACTGCACTTAATGAAGAAAGAGAGGAGGATGGACACGGGGCCGTGTCCAGCGGACACGGGGCCGTGCCCGAGCTTCTATTCAGCCTATAAATAGGAGAGCTTGGAGCTCTTGCAACTCATCCCTTGGCACACCACCTCTCTCACACTTCACCCACCACCCACCACCATCACAACACCATCATCCACCACCATCATCCATTGTCCATCATAGAGTGTGTGAGTCGTCTCGAGATCCAAGATTGATCGTAAGAGTTCTTGACAATCAAAGGCCATGTTTACCTAAGTCTCTTACATCAATTGGTGAATACAAGTGTTTAGTGTAATACTTTTTATTTTTAATCTTTTGCACTTTTTAATTGGTTTTGTATTAATGACTTTAATTACTAGTTTCTTATGTTGAAGGTGATTCTTCCTTATCGTTTGTCTGTGGTGTCTTGGCATTATTTTACTGTCTATATAAAATAAAAGATTTTCACCATTCATATCTCCACGGTCTATTTGGAGGTATGTTGGCTACCTGGTCGGGGGTTAAGGGAACGGTTTGGTAAGAGTCTTGCCATTGTTCAGTGTATAGATCCTGCAAAGGATCTGGGTCAAATTTAGTAGGACCTCCTTCAATACCCCAACGGTATTGGATGGCGGGGGTCCAAACTCTTTGATCCCCTCATAAGTTAAACTACTATTAAAACTTTAACCCGGCTACTTAGGACTGTATCCATGCTGATTCAGACTACTTAGCCGAGGGTAACGTCGCCTTCAAAAGAAGGGCCTACCACATTATGCATTAATAACTTAATTAATTATCTTTCAATAATCCGACCTTTTAGGATTGTATCCTTGCTGACTCAAACTACTGGGTTGAGGGTAACGTCGCCTTCAAAAGAGGGGCCTACTACAATAACTAAGATAATCTCTTAAACAAGTGCAAAAGTGCGAAAATAATCAAAGGTTACACTACACACGAGTCGAATCCAAGTGATTCATCTTGTCTATCTGTTTTTACTTTTATTTTACTTTTCAGCATTTTAGTTAGTTTTATTTTCCTAGTTTAAAAACCTTTTTCTAACATTTTGATTTGATTAGACGTTGAGGATAAACCGGTACTAAAAGCTCTTGTGTCCTTGGACGACCTCGGTATCTTACCAACACTATACTACGTCTACGATGGGTGCACTTGCCCATATGTGTGTTTAGTGTTAGTGAATATCGTGTTTATAAATTTAAAACTTGGCTAAAAAGTGTAAAAAGGGCTTAAAATATACACCTAATATATATAACACTTCACACGTATCAGCACCGATTGACTGAAATAATGACGACAGTTATTATTCCTACCGTTTCAAGATGCGAGCTAACAGGAGTGAACCCGGGTAGTTCTCGGTTCGAGATTCGAGTCAGTTGACCCGGGGCCGGCGTGTTGTGAGGGGAGCTCTTACTCGAGACAAGTAACGGCGGAAGCGTGCACCCCCGTTCTTTTGATAGTCCCTGGTCAGTATAAACATATATTCATCCTTGATAATTTGCGTTCCTTTTTTTTTTTTTTTTTTTGTTTCTCAGTGTTTTACTTGACAGCTTGGTGTGGTATGAATCAATTTGAGTTCGATTTGGTACTATATGAGAATGTAGGAGATATGATGGTTTTGTGATGTTCAGTAATTAAATACCTTAGATGGGTGATAGGCTCTCGTATAATGATTGAAACAGATAAGCCTGGGTGATTTCTGAATTTGATGATGTGTGATAGTTATGGTTGAAACTAATGGAATAATGATAGAATAATAGGACTTTTAATTATTGAGGGTATTAAAATATAGACACATTTATGTATAAAAATTAAGATATTACATGATTAGTGGTTGATGACGTATGATATAATGATCACAGGTTATTGAAATGTGATAGAACATGATAGGACCATGATGTCGTGTGATAGATATATGACTATGATAATAAGAATTGAATTGAAAACTGCATAATGTTCACCCATTGCACGACCGCACAATGAGGTCGCACACCCTCATTGATGTCGCACAATTACTTTGGGCCGCACATACAGATTAGGTCGTATAACTTAGTGGCCGCACACCATACTAAAGGGACTTATAGTTGACTTAGGCCCACACCCGTACACCAAACGAACCGCACACCTATTATTGGGCTTTGATTTATGGATCACACACTCCTATGACTCACAAGCATGACCGCACACTTAATATAGTTTATTAGTTTTAGGCTGCTTGCATCTATTGATTGGGCCTGGAACCAACTGGGCCGCGTGCCACGAAGATTACCGTAATGGACCGTTATGGCATTGTAGGTCTAACATGTTTGTGATACAAGTTTCTGGTGACCCAAGTGATTATTGCATGTTATGTGATAATGTTATAAATTACGATACGATAATGTGAAAATGTCACCAATTGCACACTTAAACTACCCTCGTGCACTTATATGAATTGTGAGTAATAAGATATGATCATGTAAACTAACTGGTATGAAGTCTAGACACCTATCACATAAAGATTGTATGTTTTGGGTTGTTGGATTCTACGGTCACTGTTACAACTTGTACATATGTGTATGTCACTCGTGTGTTATGTGTTACAAATTGCATTATGTGATTATGAAACTGACCGTCCTGGATAACCATATTAGGGTTTGGTTGATCAACGGTAACAAAGTATCTAGTCATACCGAGCAAACCAAGGTGAGTTCACACTTTCTATAAGGCATGGGATTCCCGGTGGTTTGGGAATGGGTTAAGAAACTAAAACGAAACCTACATATTCACCTCTAACAGAATATGTACCTCCGTCCTCGGTTGGGAAGGACGAATACATTTAACCTGCGTATTCTCGGTTGGGTAGAGTACGTACCTTCGTCCTCGGTTGGGAAGGACGACAACATATAACTTACTAAACAAAACTCTATCATGAAGTCCCTCATTTTTATATCGACTTAACCCCCGTGCTAATGGCGAGCGGGTCATTAGTTAATAGCGCTATTAAGGTTGACAAGCCTCACACCGTGCCGGTAGGACGGGCGTGTACTAATGGATCTGGGCACTTAGTCATTGATGATAGACATTGACGTAGAGCACAACTTCCTCAGTCAGTTATCGATATGGTAACGGTCTAGTGGTTTACAACATGGGGTAGCCCCCACTGGTTATGGTTATGGTTTAGGAAACAAGGATCTGGTTTACTCAAGGTTTACGAATGGACTTATGGTTTTTGGAACAAATTTAAAATGAACACCAATTGTGAACTCGCTCAACTTTGTTGTTGACTCGTTGTTACATGCCTTGCAGACCTTTAGGTGCATATTGTTGGAACTTGCTGTCTGGGATGCTGGAGTGATCATGGGTCAAGATACATGGAAACACGACTTAATGGCTTTCACACACTTGGTTTATGGATTTCTTAATTAATGTATTATGCTTCCGCTGAACGTTAGATAATGTTTTGTAACACGTCTATCAATAATAAATGAATGTTTTATTTAATTATATTTATGAGTTCAATATGATTGGTGGCTTGTATCATGGTACGTCACACGCCCCGCGGTGATTCCGCATGTGGTAATTTGGGGGTGTGACATCAATAATTTACAAAACCGAACAATCGGTTATTTTGTCAGGTATTTCAGTTTCGGTTTGGTTAATCATTATTTTTAAATTTTCCTTCAAAGGTTTTTATGTTATTACTTATTAGCTTTTTCTTCATTGAATGACAGTTTATGTAAGTTATTAAAAAAAGTTGGACAAATAATATATGTATCAACTATCAAGTAAGCTTGCTAATTAAGCTAGCTAGTTTGAATATGTGGTAGTACTGGTAAAACATATGTATCACACGTCACCATTCTTTCACCACCATCATATTTTGCTACACAACCACAATCCACAATGATACGTTGTCTTGAGACACATTCGTATTTTTCAAATTAGCTACAGATTTTCTGAAAATAGACAGAATTTCAGCTTGAAAGTTTACCAAAATGAGAAGTGAGGGACCATGAAGGAAAAGAAGAAACTAATATTCTTTACACGTTAATATTAGGGGTGTAGACAAGCCAAGTTGACTGTGAGCTATTTGAGATTGGGTTGTTAAACGCTCGAATTGAGCCCAAACTTGGCCTAAAAATAAGTATATTAAATAAACGGGTTTAGGCTTTACTTGTCGAGCTTAAGTAGGTTCACAAGGTTAAATGAGCCTATAATTTATGTAATAAATATATATTTGCACAATATTTCTTAGTATATATAAAATTATGGTAAAACAACAAAATAATATATGATATGTTGTTATCAAGTTATAATATATACTAGTAATATGACCCGCGGGCGATGCGCCCGAGCTCGTTGCAAACATCGAATGGATTAGTCCAGATATTATGTGATCCATTAACCATATAAAACCGCGCATTTCAACGTATCTGATCTAACTCAACGTAACTTATATAAACATTGCATTTGGATCAAAGCGTAAAGTAAATTGAATTTGAACCGTACGTATTTATATGTGGCCTGACTCACACATAAGAATGAGCGTAAAGATATGAATGTTAACATGATAATTGTTAAAATCTTAAATATTGGAAAGGTATAATTTGTTGTATATTTGTCTATTTATGACACATTTGTGAATGAATTAAGAAACCAATAAGACTTAATCCTATGTAAACATCATAATAAGAAAATGGTCCACATTTAATTTAGAGTAAATTACAAGTTTTGTCCTTTATGTTTACATTAAATTTTGCAGCCGTTGTCTTTTAGTGTAAAAGTTGACAGGTTCTGTACTTAATGTTCCAAAATCTTGCACGTTATGTCCTTTAGGCCAAACCCAGTTAGATTTTTTTTGTTAAATCATATTACATAAGGGTAATTTGGTCATTTAACTCAATTTTTTAATATTATTTAATAAAATAAAGCAAAATGATATATACACTCTCCATCTCTCTCTACCCCCTCTCTCTCTAAACTCTCTCTCTCTCTCACTCTCAGACTTCACCCACCTCCCACCTCCCCACAACCTTCACCACCACCACCTACCCTACCTCCGATACCCCCAGATTTACGTCAGTTTTCACTGGTAAATACAATTTAACCGACTCATTTAAAAAGAGTTTATGAAAATTGATTAAAGTGCACAAGGCACAAAACCTTTTAAAACTTGGGACAATTCTTAGTAAAAATCTTGTATACTGAATTACATGTTTACCGTACATCTGGGCCCAGTTCAGAGACTGAGACATGATTAAACGACACACCACTTTTAAAACCCATAACGGAGTTATCCCCAACTTGTGGGTAATAATTTATTATTGGCATCTTTTCGGTGTATGCCTACACCCTGCGCATTTATTGTGGCCATTTACAAATGAATGGGCCAAGGATATATCCAGGACACGGTCGTTAACCCCCAATGTTTAAGTCGTCAACAGAACAGTATCAAAATAGGTTTTGTGGATTTACTAGCCACAATCCGGCATTTGATTGATCCACACCCGACCAAGCGGTATTAATCTACCGTATCCCAAGCCCGTATAAGGGAAAATAAGTTAAAAGTATTTACCTGAGCTAATACTTGATTCACAGCAAAATAACTCAGTCGTATCCAATCTATCTAAATGCAGATAGCTTTTACCGGGTGGCTCTAGTCTGGAGTGATGGTAATATATAACCAAATTCAGAATGCTAATGGTCTTATTTAAGTCATAGACTTAGACCGGCTAGCTTGAAGTGTCTAAAGCGGTATGATACGCTAGATTAAGCGATGACCGGAATAGAATGTTATTTAGACCCAACAAGTTTGGATACTTGTATAATATAGGTAAACTAAGCACATTCCGGATTTTGAGACAAAAATGATAAGGTTAAACCCGTTTCGGCAAACATACGTAAACTAGTTACATAAACCGATCCGAACGCGTAAAATGCGTAACGGGTAACCAAATGAATCATATACAAGTTCCATATGTTATTATGCTTAGAATATGTCAATACATCAGTAGGATGTCAACATATATGCCCAAAAAGTATTTAAAACCATTTTAAGTCCCGTAAGGGCAATTTGGTAATTTTAATACTTATAAAAGAGATTTTATAACAAACTGAAGTTCTGGTCTTTTCTAATCAGTAAAAATATTTATTTTATCTCATTACATCAGTAATATATCATACATATGTGAGATTTACCATTTATGACCAAACTATGTCCCGAAAGGGCATTTTGGTCATTTCACATAGGCTTTTAAGGGCATTTTTGGAAGTCTGAGTTCACGACTTATACCTACTGTAATAATATTAAAATTTGTCTAAGAATTCAGCAGGTAACAAGTATTAGGTGTTAATTATGGTTTAAAACCATACTATGCACCTAAATAGCGTAAAAATCGCTAATTGACGATAATTAAGGGGTTTTATGGAAATCTGAGATTTTGATCAGTTTTGAATGCTCAAAATAATTTATTTAATATATAAAATCTGTATGAAAAGGTTTGGCATTCAAATCATTTGTAAATCTCATTTTACGCATGAAAAGCGCATTATCGTCATTTACCGAATAATACAAGAACTCTATGATAGGATTAGTTTATAATCTGATCAATAACTCTAACAATCCCTAAAAATAATATCTTAACAATAGGTAATGAGTTTTGGGTCAAAATCCAAGTTAAACATGCTTTACA
Source organism: Helianthus annuus (assembly GCF_002127325.2). NCBI lineage: Eukaryota > Viridiplantae > Streptophyta > Magnoliopsida > Asterales > Asteraceae > Helianthus > Helianthus annuus. Next base: position 32,844,561 of record NC_035444.2, on the reverse strand, counting down.
CAAGATATCGCAATTTACTTAGTTAAAAGCTTCTAATTACGATATCGAGCATAACTCCTATTTGGGACCAAGAACTGATGTCAAATTTTCGGGACAAGCTTATATATCAGTAACAAAGGTTTTTGTCCTCTCACATTTCTAAAAATCTCATCCTTATGTCAAAAGGGCATAATGGGCGTTTATAAGCATAATAGCGGAAACTAGCGTATAATTCAAACCACAAGGAACCATGCAATATAACTTCAGAGGGTTATACTACTGAATAATATGGTCCTAATGGAAGATTAAAACATGGAAGAATCAAGCTTAATCGGGTCAGAACTGAAAAGTCAAAGAAAAGTCAAGCTTTTGCGATTTTCAGTTGTGAACCGACCCTAAACATAAAATTGTTGGGTTGGACCAGCTTAGACATGCTGTAATAATCATTACCAAGTTATTAGAGTGCTAAAGTATCATTTATAACATCTGCATCTATGGTTTTAATTAAAAAGCACAAAGCTGCCAAGTTTGACTTTTTACCTAAATGGTTTGACCCGACAATTAACTAAGCAAACGAAGGAATTAGGAGGTGCCCTTTCAGGGGTTAATCACCTACCTAACAATGGTCTTATACCCACTTTTAATTTGATCAGGGGCTGGACCATGAGAGTATAAACCGAAAGTCAAAGTAAATTTACAATACTTGACTTTTCGGTTTAAAAGAACATAAATCTGAACTAAGGAGTGGGATAGGACACTTACAATTGGTCCAAGCTATCTTTTCTACTAAAATTATGATCCACTCCAGCTTAGGAAGCTCTAGATAAGAGAGATGAAGTGATAGAATGAAATGTGTGAAGGAAATGGGTGAACTCTCATCTATTTATAGGTTTTGGGGGAAATTAGAGATCATTCCAGGTGTTTAAGGAGCCCCTAAGATGATGACAAGTGCCTACATACGTGTACTAAGTCGGTTTGCAGCCCCTAGTTTCGAATTTAATGTGATAAGTGGTTTAATTGGGCTGCAAGCAAAATTTTGGGAGCTGGCAAGGGCCTCGCGGCCGGCGTAACAGGACACCCAGGGTCTACGCAGCCCGCCTAAAGGTGTGGCCAGATCAAAAGTTTGCCAGAATTGCTAAAATAGTCCCTGTACATGTTGAATGCTAATTTAGACACATCTAAGGCCCGCCAAGCCATGTTTAAGGCTACATAAGGTCATTATAGCTTAGAGGACTCAAGACATGCTCGGAACATTCTCGAATGTCGGTTCATTTGGCCGTACGGTCGCGTTATGCGTCTAATTACGACGAAACACGAACGGATGCTAAAAATGATCCAAAACACGCGACGAGTGGAATTTTATCATGCCACACACTAAAATAAAATATTTTAGTGCTTACATAAATTTTTGGGTGCCCGGGGATATTCAGAATGCGAGATATGCGCGAAAGTGCAAACTTGTGCACTTTTTGACACTTTTAGTCCCTGCATGACATAAAAGTTTATTTTTGCACACCAAACACCTCTAAGCCTATATCTAGGCTATACAAAGGATAAATAGGGTATGTTTAACTCATGGATATATTTCGGAAGGTCTGTTATCAAACGATTCGACCTACTTTTGCAGTTTGACGCAATTAGTCCCTTAATTACGTAAAGTAGCGCGAAATGCCGATTAATGATATTCAAGCCTTCCATAGCCCATAATGGGCATTCCCAAGCATATACCTAAATATTACTATGCTCCAGTTTGCTTAAATAGCCACCAAAAGGCGTAGATTCAAAAGTTGACGCTATTGGTCCCTCTAATGCGCAAACTTGCGCATATCATCGTTTAATAGCATCGAGCCTTATGTAGTCCATGTTAGGCATTCTTGAGAGTATTATAATACATCACGATGCTTCGGGTTCGCTAAAAGGTCATTCAGAGGTATAATTAAACATGTTGACGCTTTTAACCCCTCTAACTTTCAAACTTGCGCGTAATTTCACTTATAGGCATAAAAGCCTTGCATAGCCAATATTTGGCATTCCCGAGATTATGATGAAACATAATGAAGCTCTATGTTTGTTAAAAGGTCACTCAGAGGTAAGAATTAACATGTTGACACTTTTAACCCTTCGACGCGTAAACTTTCACATAATTACGCAAACGGCTCCTCTCGTCCAACAAGTGGCTCATTTGAGAATACGGACACCGTATAAGGTCACTCAGAGGCCTATTTTAGGCATGTTGACACTTATAGTCCTTCTATAATCGGGGTTTTCTATTTTGACGAAAATAGTCCCTCATAGTCAACGTTTGACTTTATTAGGGTTCATTACACGTGTCAACACATCATTGGACACGCTTTTACGAGGTGTTACATCCTCACCCCCTTAAAAGAAATCTCGACCCCGAGATTTGCTCAAAAAGATGGAAGCACTTTCTGTCGTGAACTGAACTTAACTTCCACAGTCATTTAGGGACTTTTACGGGTATTCCAATTGACCTATCCAACAGGTGCATGCTCCCTTTTCGGAGTTTCTTAACCTGTCGATCCTTGATCGATATAGGTCTTTCCATAAACCTCAGGCTTTCATCAATCTATACGTCTTCATGAGACATTGCTAGCGATTCATCAGCTAGGCATTTCTTTCAGTTAAAGATGTGGAACACATTGTGAATTCCACCGAGCTCCTTAGGCATATTTAGCTTACGAGCTATGTTGCCGTCACATTCGATGATCTTGAATGATTTTATATATCCAAGGCTTAACTTTCTCTATATACCGAAACGTACTGTACTTTTTCATGTTTGATATTTTCGGTAGAGCCTTTTTCCCCATTTGGAACCTTAAGAGATTTGCGCCTTTTGTTCGCATTGCTCTGCTGCCGATTATTGGCAATTTTCAGACGATTATGGATTCATAATATCCTATCCATCGTCTTTAATATAAACCTTAGATCCTGAGAATTGGGCTTTCCCAATCTCCTGCCCAACAAAGGGGCGTTGAATATTTCCTCCAAACAAGGTCTCCAATGGAGCAGCCTTTATGCTTATATCACACTTTTGGTTATAAGAATTTATTCAGGGTGAGATAGTTATTCCAACTACTACCCGAATCAGTCTTAAAGAAGCAACTATCCTCATGGTTAGTCGAACAAGTCGTCGATCCTGGGCAGCTAATAACGATTTTTAATCGTTTCTTAGTTAGGTTGCAACAACCAATGCACAAGCGTATTATCTTACGCTTTCTTTTGTTAACCATAATCAGAGCTCTTGAAATGATGAGCTAGGTTGTCCAAGCCTTTCTCCAAAAACTCATCTAGTTAGATCTTAGTTCTTCTATTTCTATTGATGCTGACTTATAAAGAGCTTCTGTAATAGATACAGCTCTCAATAGGATGTAAATCTAAATTCCATCTTGCCTCTCAAGAGGTCAAGCAGAGAAGTTCTATGGAGAAGAAATCAAGTTATCCAAATATGATAAAGGTAGCTTTAATCTTCGACCTTGGTCCATTTACCGTCGATTGTGTCACGCAATGACATATCTGTTTTACGAGTGCACGGATGCCTTAAGTAGAGACGCCTACTTAGGCATTTTTATTATGGATATCTTCTTTTGAACACCACTAGCTGACTTTAGTACAATATGACCATTGGAATATCTTAGTGGCCCCATGCATTAAACTTCCATACTGATCAGGCATGGACATAATCTATGGGACGCACTGGGATACGCAATCCACATATGGTGCTTTTGTCAATCATAGTTGGCACTCGCAGTTGATAAAATCAATGAGAAAATAAGAAAATAATCAAAATAACATATATTGTCGTACTCGATTCGAAGAAAGAGTACTCTTAGATGTTATGAAAGGATTCATCACCGAGAAAGAGAAAACGGTCTCCATGGTTCATTGGTAGATTCTACCTTATACTTAGCATCTGCAGTTCTTATGAGTAACATCATAAGTTTGCCAGGCTTACAGTCTACGAGAGACTTATTATTGCCTGCTTTAAAACAGGACACTTAGCAGAGTTTATCATTGGTAAATGATAAAGAATGTACTTGATGACATCATGTACTGCCTTTTGGCATTCATCAGGCGAATTCAGGTATTTCCTCTCTTAGCCTCTCCAGGCTTAGCTGCACCTTCTTTGGCAGTTTTATGGCATCTAATTTCTGATGTGGCCTATCTTGCCACAGCCGTGACAAACTGCATTCTTTATGTCCCTACATTCACGGGACTTAAGACTAGTTCCTTTGCAGATGCATACTGCTTTGGTCTTTATCCTTTTCGACACTGTCCCCAGTGTCTTTTATACAGGCTTCTTACTAAACTTATGATGGTTCTTACTAAGCCCATAATTTGCTCTTTTCTTTGATTTCTGGGAGTTATCCTCCTCCCTTGGTTCATCCTTCACACTCGAAGTGTGAACAAAACTCTTTTCATGAGCAATTGATTGAAGTTTGAATGATCTTTAGAGCGAGAAGCATTCGGCTCTTTGAATTGTTTCATGACCTTTTCCATGGTCTTTCAAACTGCTGTGTCAATTACAGCTTGGAGATTAACTCCATTAATATTGAGGTTTATGTTTGTAGCATTATTAGCTTTTGTCTCCTTAATGGTACTGCGACTGTTGTCTACCTCATTCGAGTTTGCCATACTCGAAACTTGGTACTAACCAGCACGTTAAGCAATCGTTAGTCATCATCCTGATGACCTGACATAGATCAGCCACGGCATCCATAAGCCGTATAGGCTATTATTTTCCAAACATTCCTAATGAATGTTATTTGAACGTATATCCATTACATTTAGTCTAGGTCCCAAAAGGGCCATTAACGGCGCTTAAGGTTTGGAACGGGTCCATTACCTGTTTGACAGAGGATCATAATGTCACAACTGTCTTTGTCACAAGGACGATTATGAATAGCTCGAAGGCTAGCCTTACATGACTTTTATTATATTTATATACATATATGGCATAAAAGCCCGTCACGAGGGACGTAGAAAGATATGGCATAAAGCCTAGTCATGAAGGACACAACTGATTATATGGCACGAAGACCTTGTCGCAAGGGACATTTAGATATGGCTCAAAGTGGCCTCGTCGCAATGACGTTATAAGATATGGCACCAAGGCCTGTCACGAAGGACATTTATCAATGCTGGCACAAAAAGGCTTGTGACTAGGAATGTTAACACTTAATATGTTAACTTGTCACGAATGACAAACTATAGCACATTAGCTTGTCATGAATGACTTTAAAACATAACTCATTGTTTTGTCATCAAGGACACTAGTTTACAAGTCGTCATCTTATTGGATTAGAGGCTTCCAGGTTTGAACATAGTTCTTCACCTTTAGACAGGGAGTCACAAACTACAACTGTCATTGTCTCTAAAGATGACTTATTTGTTACAAAGGTAACCCAATTGACATCACTAATGGATGTTCATGTATCATTATTGCATTTGATGATATTAGTCATGATCATACTGATCATATAGACTGTTGGGGTTGGGTATAACCCATCTCTTTGTACAGGGGATCATAAAGACCACCACTAACTTTGTCTTATCGACAATAGAGTAAAGTGTAGCCCGTAGGCATTTCATCACAAGTGATGTTATTATTATGATCATCATATTGATGATACGAGTCAGGGTCGCAATGATCATATAGACTTATGGGATTCGAGCATGGCTCACTCCCTTTGGCAAGGAATCACAAAAGATTACAATTGCCTAGTCTCAGATGGACAATATAATATAGCCCTTAGGCAAAACATCATTAAGGATGTCAGATTTAATCATCATACTGATGATTTTAGTCGTGATCGCATTGATCATGCAGACTATTAGGCTTGAGCACGGCTCATTACCTTGGACAGGGGATCATAAAGATCACAATGTCAATATCATAGAGACGTCCTTACATAGCACAAGGTTTGTCTCGAAAGGCAGTTAGATGGTACAAAAGGCCTTGTCACAAGGACAATTAAAACATAATCAATGATCCCTTGGATCAGTGATCTTTAAGGGTCGAACATAGTTCATCGCCTTTTAACAAGAAGTTTATAAAATAACGCTATCATTGTCATGAATACACCTTCGCCCAATGGCATACATCTTAATTGGATGTTTTGATGTATTCTTCATACTGTTGTTTGATAGCCGTGATTCGTATCGATCACACAGGCTATGAAGTGGGTTGGAAAAATCCAAGTACTTTTGGAAGCTAGTGTGGTCTCTCAAGTCACACAGCCAGGAATGTTAACATGTTCTCAGATGTTAACAAAGATTAATTATCTTAAGAGGGTTTTACCATCATAGCCATGTTTATAAACATATAGGCTAGGTTATACCATTAAGAGGATCTTTTTGAAATATTTCAGCCGATCGATAAAGTTCGAGTAAATTCAGAACTATTGTTGGATAAAGGGATGAAATGAATACATACATAAAATTTTCAAAACTTTCCTAGATTATTAGGAATTTACAATAGTGCCTTAAACAGGACTTTTAGTAATATATTTGTCCACAGAGGACTCAAAGAAAAATATAAGTCTGTATAAGGACTATAAAATATTACAAATCCAAATATGGATTATAATGAAATATCAATGTCGTCAAAAGGGACTAATTCAAAATAGCGTATCCCCAAAGGGATCTTAATGAAATAACATGTCCATAAAAGGACTATATTGAAATAGTATGTCCATCGAGGGACTTTTATGATATAACATGTCCATGAAGGGACGTCAATATAGAATTGCCCTCGAAGGGACTTTATGATTAAATAATATGTCCACGAAAGGACTATGAAGAAATATAATGTCCATAAGAGGACTATATCGAGATATCAAGTCCATGAAAGGACTAAATAGCAAATGCCCATATAGGGTCTTGAGTCGAAGGTATGTCCACACAGGGACTAAATAGAAGAGATAGGTCCTTTTTAAGGACTTAAAAGACAAAGAATATTATGAAGGAATGATTTTCTAATGTCTTCCTTGCCCCATTCGATTGTTTCTCTTCTGTGTTTATCATACACGGTGAAGGTACAAAAGACCTCATTGAATAATGTAGACATTCCAATCAGGATCCGTTACAGAAGTAGAATTCAAAGGTTGAATGGTTAAAGAATAATATGGATCATGGATTGGGTTTTGACTGATATAATCCAAGTCTGGGATTCCAAACTTAAAGGTAAGAAACAAGGGTTATCAGCAAAAACGGGAGTCTCAGGGACCAGCTGGTATGGACTCCACTGGTACAGACTTTAATATTTGAGCCTCAGGGACCTCCGGTATGGACTCTGAAGTCTGATTCCAAATCAAATGGGTTTGGTTGTGGGAGTGAATCCATAAAGGTCTTCCTCCAAACCAGTCGCACGCTTATTTTAGCCGTATGGTGAAGCTTGGCACTCCTTGGCTTCGGATGAGGAAAATCTCTATTAACGGCTTCCTTGCTTGGCGACTTATTTAAAATACATAAAATCGAAAACAATGTTTACTTAATAGGGATGAGGGCATTCCTATGTTAAGTCTAGACTCAAAGGGTCTAAGGAATATGCTACTGTGTTATTTGAGATTAAACACTAAGGGTTAGTGTTTAATTCACTCAAACGTTGGCTCTAATACCAACCTGTCACACCCCGATATTTCCACATATCAGTATATCACCGGTGGGCCCCGATGGGGAGTATCGTGACGTAGTTGATATCATCATGGTCAAACATACACTATAATAGCACAGCGGAAGTCTTGGAATATAAAATATTATTACAAACTCAATGTCTGAAAATATCAAAGTATTTATTATAGACGAGTCTGTAATATCAAATCCACAGGAGGATCATTACAGAATGTTTAAAATGAAGCTTAGCAGACTTTATGGCATCTTTAAGGATTTGCAAGATCCTCTTTTTCGACACCGAGCAACTCCCAGCCTATTACGAGTAGTACCTGCCACTTAGCCTTTTGAAAATACGTCAGTTTTCACTGGTAAATACAATTTAACCGACTCATTTGAAAAGAGTTTATGAAAATTGATTTAAGTGCACAAGGCACAAAACCTTTTAAAACTTGGGACAATTCTTAGTAAAAATCTTGTATACTGAATTACATGTTTACCGTACATCTGGGACCCAGTTCAGAGACTGAGACATGATTAAACGACACACCACTTTTAAAACCCATAACGGAGTTATCCCCAACTTGTGGGTAATAATTTATTATTGGCATCTTTTAGGTGTATGCCTACACCCTGCGCATTTATTGTGGCCATTTACAAATGAATGAGCCAAGGATATATCTAGGACACGGTCATTAACCCCCAATGTTTAAGTCATCAACAGAACAGTATCAAAACAGGTTTTGTGGATTTACTAGCCACAATCCGGCATTTGATTGATCCACACCCGACCAAGCGGTATTAATCTACCGTATCCCAAGCCCGTATAAGGGAAAATAAGTTAAAAGTATTTACCTGAGCTAATACTTGATTCACAGCAAAATAACTCAGTCGTATCCAATCTATCTAAATGCAGGTAGCTTTTACCGGGTGGCTCTAGTCTGGAGTGATGGTAATATATAACCAAATTCAGAATGCTAATGGTCTTATTTAAGTCATAGACTTAGACCGGCTAGCTTGAAGTATCTAAAACGGTACGATACGCTAGATTAAGCGATGACCGGAATAGAATGTTATTTAGACCCAACAAGTTTGGATACTTATATAATATGGGTAAACTAAGCACATTCCGGTTTTTGAGACAAAAATGATAAGGTTAAACCCGTTTCGGCAAACATACGTAAACTAGTTACATAAACCGATCCGAACGCGTAAAATGCGTAACGGGTAACCAAATGAATCATATACAAGTTCCATATGTTATTACGCTTAGAATATGTCAAAACATCAGTAGGATGTCAACATATATGCCCAAAAAGTATTTAAAACCATTTTAAGTCCCGTAAGGGCAATTTGGTAATTTTAATACTTATAAAAGAGATTTTTATAACAAACTGAAGTTCTGGTCCTTTCTAATCAGTAAAAATATTTATTTTATCTCATTACATCAGAAAGATATCATACATATGTGAGATTTACCATTTATGACCAAACTATGTCCCGAAATGGCATTTTGGTCATTTCACATAGGCTTTTAAGGGCATTTTTGGAAGTCTGAGTTCACGACTTATACCTGCTGTAATAATATTAAAATTTGTTTAAGAATTCAGTAGGTAACAAGTCTTAGGTGTTAATTATGGTTTAAAACCATACTATGCACCTAAATAGCGTAAAAATCGCTAATTGACGATAATTAAGGGGTTTTATGGAAATCTGAGATTTTGATCAGTTTTGAATGCTCAAAATAATTTATATAATATATAAAATCAATAGGAAAAGGTTTGGCATTCAAATCATTTGTAAATCTCATTTTACGCATGAAAAGGGCATTATCGTCATTTACCGAATAATACAAGAACTCTATGATAGGATCAGTTTATAATCTGATCAATAACTCTAACAATCCCTAAAAATAATCTCTTAACAGTAGGTAATGAGTTTTGGGTCAAAATCCAAGTTTAAACATGCTTTATACAAGATATCGCAATTTACTTAGTTAAAAGCTTCTAATTACGATATCGAGCATAACTCCTATTTGGGACCAAGAACTGATGTCAAATTTTCGGGACAAGCTTATATATCAGTAACAAAGGTTTTTGTCCTCTCATATTTCTAAAAATCTCATCTTTTTGTCAAAAGGGCATAATGGGCGTTTATAAGCATAATAGCGGAAACTAGCGTATAATTCAAACCACAAGGAACCATACAATATAACTTCAGAGGGTTATACTACTGAATAATATGGTCCTAATGGAAGCTTAAAACATGGAAGAATCAAGCTTAATCGGGTCAGAACTGAAAAGTCAAAGCAAAGTTAAGCTTTTGCGATTTTCGGTTGTAAACCGACCCTAAACTTAAAATTGTCGGGTTGGACCATCTTAGACATGTTCTAATAATCATTACCAAGTTATTAGAGTGCTAAAGTATCATTTATAACATCTGCATCTATGGTTTTAATTAAAAAGCACAAAGCTGCCAAGTTTGACTTTTTACCTAAACGGTTTGACCCGGCAATTAACTAAGCAAACGAAGGAATTAGAAGGTGCCCTTTCAGGGGTTAATCACCTACCTAACAATGGTCATATACCCACTTTTAATTTGATCAGGGGCTGGACCATGAGAGTATAAACCGAAAGTCAAAGTAAATTTACGATACTTGACTTTTCAGTTTGAAAGAACATAAATCTGAACTAAGGAGTGGGATAGGACACTTACAATTGGTCCCAGCTATCTTTTCTACTAAAATTATGATCCACTCCAGCTTAGGAAGCTCCAGATAAGAGAGATGAAGTGATAGAATGAAATGTGTGAAGGAAATGGGTGAAATCTCATCTATTTATAGGTTTTGGGGGAAATTAGAGATCATTCCAGGTGTTTAAGGAGCCCCTAAGATGATGACAAGTGCCTACATACGTGTACTAAGTCGGTTTGCAGCCCCTAGTTTCGAATTTAATGTGATAAGTGGTTTAATTGGGCTGGAAGCAAAATTTTGGGAACTGGCAAGGGCCTTGCTGCCCGCGTAACAGGACACCCAGGGTCTACGCGGCCCGCCTAAAGGTGTGGCCAGCTCAAAAGTTTGCCAGAATTGCTAAAATAGTCCCTGTACTTGCTGAATGCTAATTTAGACACATCTAAGGCCCGCCAAGCCATGTTTAAGGCTACATAAGGTCATTAATGTTTAGAGGACTCAAGACATGCTCGGAACATTCTCGAATGTCGGTTCATTTGGCCGTACTGTCGCGTTATGCGTCTAATTACGACGAAACACGAACGGATGCTAAAAATGATCCAAAACACGCGACGAGTGGAATTTTATCATGCCACACACTAAAATAAAATATTTTAGTGCTTACATAAATTTTGGGTGCCCGGGGATATTCAGAATGCGAGATATGCGCGAAAGTGCAAACTTGTGCACTTTTTGACACTTTTAGTCCCTGCATGACATAAAAGTTTATTTTTGCACACCAAACACCTCTAAGCCTATATCTAGGCTATACAAAGGATAAATAGGGTATGTTTAACTCATGGACATATTCTGGAAGGTCCGTTATCAAACGATTCGACCTACTTTTGCAGTTTGACGCAATTAGTCCCTTAATTACGCAAAGTAGCGCGAAATGCCGATTAATGATATTCAAGCCTTCCATAGCCCATAATGGGCATTCCCAAGCATATACCTAAATATTACTATGCTCCAGTTTTCTTAAATGGCCACCGAAAGGCGTAGATTCAAAAGTTGACGCTATTGGTCCCTCTAATGCGCAAACTTGCGCATATCATCGTTTAATAGCATCGAAGCCTTATGTAGTCCATGTTAGGCATTCTTGAGAGTATTATAATACATCACGATGCTTCGGGTTCGCTAAAAGGTCATTCAGAGGTATAATTAAACATGTTGACGCTTTTAACCCCTCTAACTTTCAAACTTGCGCGTAATTTCACTTATAGGCATAAAAGCCTTGCATAGCCAATATTTGGCATTCCCGAGATTATGATGAAACATAATGAAGCTCTATGTTTGTTAAAAGGTCACTCAGAGGTAAGAATTAACATGTTGACACTTTTAACCCTTCGACGCGCAAACTTTCACATAATTACGCAAACGGCTCCTCTCGTCCAACAAGTGGCTCATTTGAGAATACGGACACCGTGTAAGGTCACTCAGAGGCCTATTTTAGGCATGTTGACACTTCTAGTCCTTCTATAATCGGGGTTTTCGATTTTGACGAAAATAGTCCCTCATAGTCAACGTTTGACTTTATTAGGTTTCATTACACGTGTCAACACATCATTGGACACGCTTTTACGAGGTGTTACACAATATCCAGTCGCCGTTGAAGTGTGCGGTCTCCAATCAAGAGAAATAGGTAACCCAACACCCTGATTTGGGGTGTAATCAAACCGTTTCAGGCATGAATTAAACATCAATTAGGTCTCCGGCTGAGGTTCAAGCCTCTACTCGTCTTGATGAAGACCTGGGTATTAACCAGGAGTGTGATGTTATGGAACCAGGTATGTGTGCTTCCCCTAAGACAAAATCAAGATCACCTAAGAGAGGATCCAGAAATCTCCGAAAACAGGGTATAAAATCTGGATCAGGGGAACCTGAACTTGATGCTCTACGAGCTAATTTAGTAGCTCGTGATGCGAAACTGCAAATGGAGGCTGATACGGCCAATGGTATTACGCGAACCACCAGGTCTCGTTCCAAACAAAATTTTGTTCAGATTGCCGGATTTGGTGTTGTTCGGAAGCAAAAGAAATCAGTAAAGTTCAGCCCTAGGTTGTCTGATTTACGGGTCAAAGAATTTGTCAAAGACACCCATCACTTGATAAAAAGAAACCAGTAGGGGAAGTTCCATTCTGGTAGTTCTGTAGGAGATGACTTGGATAACCTCACTAGGGAGCATCAGCAGGATCTGGGAATGAATAATTCAGGGGTAGCACCTGATGTTTCTGTCGATGTGCAAATGGAACAGTCCCCAGAGGTTGTTTGAAACCCTAATTTAAGTGATGAGAATAAAGGTTATGGTTTTCTTCTGCAGGGGAGAGAGTGTTAGTATTATTGTTATTAATATTAATACTAATAATAATGAAATGGGTTTGTTTGTGTTTGTGTTGGTGTAAAAGTTTCGTCGGTGTGGGGATGGGTTAGAGTGGAACAAATGTGAGAAAAAGATAGACCGACCGGTGGTGCCAGTGAAGTTTGGGGGTGCCGGTGAAGAGAGGGAGAGAACAAAGATAGATGGGTTTAGAGAGAGATTAAAGATTTTTATTTTTTATATTTTACACAAATAGTCCTTGAGAATATAAAATGACAATAATACCCTCATGTGCAAGGCACATCATCATATTTAACTAAAAAAATCTAACTGGGGTTAGGGCTAAAGGACATAACGTGCAAGATTTTGGAACATTAAGTACATAATTTGTCAACTTTTGCGCTAAAGGACAGCGCCTACAATTTGATGTAAACATAAATGACAAAACTTGTAATTTACTCTTTAATTTAAATTCATTAAAATGAGCAGCAAACTGGATGTACACCACATCCTTTTCAGGTGTCATAACGATCTATAACTACAACACGATACCTATCTTGCTTTAGCCTTCTGATAAGTTGTTACCGATAGGCTAGTGTGGTGTCTTCATAGTGACAGCATGCATCATGAGGACACCATTTGAACATTGATCATTTCATAGAACATTTTTTGTCATGTGTTACAACCAGTCGTGTTCTTACATTTTCCTAAGTTGATAACATTGCACCCCTTGCATATCGCAACCATCGATTGTTGTTATGTAAGGTTCTAAAACTTAAAAGGACACTAACGAACTTCATTCGAGAAAAATACCAAACGGGTCAAATAATTCATAAGTAAAAATCCTGCATTTAACTTAGTAACGAACAACATAACGACCACAATAGTTTTTAACCCAACTTTACATAAACAACTAACATAGTCTTTTAACTACAAGTTCAACATCTAGTACTTTCGGATCATAAAGCTTACAAAAGACCCGTTTGCAACAAAAAGGAAAGCATTTAACAAAAGTTTTGACTAAAAACTGGTTTCTTCACGGAAGCGTGCATCATGAGTGTGTTCGATCCGAGTGACGCCATTTAACAAGTCGCTTTACCTACATACAAGCAAACCGTTAGTCATCCTTGTTACAACATTTTTACAACATCAATTGCAAATATGGACCTCAAGACAACCTCTTTAACCTTCTTTCTAAACATAAGCTTCTTTAACTTTTCACATAATCTTTCTAACTCATTCGACCCATATCTAGTTTACATAAACGGCCTATAATGACTTGTTACATAATACAACTTTGACCATTAGACAATAATATATTACAACATTACATACTAGTGATAATATGTAAGCAAGAACTTACCTTTATCGTTCTTCGTTTGAGACTCGGAACGGCTTGAGCTTTCCTCCTTAATTCCTACAATCCATAATTACATACTTAGTATCATGTCTTTCTTTCCATTCCCTTGTCAATAGCTTCAATTTCACAACTAACTAATTCTCTATTCTAGACATTTAGCAATATATAACACATGTTCAACTCATTCAAGCATTTTGACAAACACTTGGTGTGCATACCATTAGATAAGCATAAGGTACAAGTTTTGTATGCATAACATGACTAGTTCATGACAATAACATCAATACTAACAATTTCAATCAAAATCTCATACAACCTTTACCCTAATTCGATTCCACATAACATCATTTCGTTAATAACATCATCATACAACATCATTATACTAATCTACATCAAAATTCCATGTTACATATCACTACCATTCTATCATAAGTGGGTTTTTCATGCTCAACATCAATTCATCCAAATACAAGTGTAAATTGTGTTCTAAGTGATGCAATCAACCATAATCATGCAACTTCTCATATAGATTCATTGAATTGTTGGAACTCTATACATTCATAGTCATCAAAACATGAAATTCTTGTTACCTTATGCTTGAATGAACCTAGAAGATCAAGAATCTACCAACATGCAAGAGTAATTGTCTTGATTAGGGCCTCAATTTGTGCAATTTAGTGAAACAAGAAGGGGGGTTTCATCCTGTGCTTGCTCCTGGCGACATAAACACACGCATATGTGTGTGTGTTTGTGTTACTTGTTCTTTTAATCTCCTAACTTCTCTTATTTACATTTTCCCCCTCCATGTATGCTCACTTAATTTAAATGGGCTCATAACTTACTCAACCTAGTTAGTAAACTTCTAATTCACATTCTCACTAATCTTACATTCCTAGTTATTTTTATAACGTACCGTGGCAACGTACATAATTAAATTTTGGGGCGTTACATGTTACGATTGTAAAGACTAATGATATGATTAATTTACTGTTATCAATAAACAATTATACATAACGTTCTCTCTATTTATGTTTCTAAAATTAGTTATAAAATAAAATAGTGATAGCCAATGTCAAAATTCCATGCCAAAGAAAAGGAATGGATACGAGTCCAACTCATGTATGAATTGATATTAGTATAGTTGAACGTACATTTGGCGCTAATATGCGAATGAAAGTGTTTACATGTGTTTTTTTGTATGATATGATTTTTAGCTTAAACTATGCGAATGAAAAGTGTGTACATATATTTTTTTATGACATGATTTTTAGCTTAAACTGATAAGATTGAAGTCTGTTATGCTAAAAAAAATCGACATTGATATGTGTCCTACATTTTGTCTCTAAGACATAATTGAGGTATACTATAGAAGAAAAAAAAAATTGATACTTTTTTTGTCTAGGAACAATAAACTTGCAAGCTTCTTTTTCGAGTAAATTGCCAAAATCGTGTTTTAGGTTTAGAATGTTTGTCATTTTCATTCAAAACAACTGATGCGTGTTAGTGTATATATGTTTTTAGATATATATTTAAGCCCTTTTTACACTTTTAGCCAAGTTTTAAATTTATAAAACACGATATTTACTAACACTAAACACACATATGGGCAAGTGCACCCATCGTGGACGTAGTATAGTGTTGGTAAGATACCGAGGTCGTCCAAGGACACAAGAGCTTTTAATACCGGTTTATCCTCAACGTCTAATCAAATCAAAAAGGTTAGAAAAATGTTTTAAACTAAGAAAAATAAAAACTAACTAAATGCTGAAAATAAAAATAAAATAAAAACAGATAGACAAGATGAATCACTTGGTTCCGACACGTGTATTAGTATAACCTTTGATTATTTTCGCACTTTTGCACTTGTTTAAGAGATTATCTTAGTTATTGTAGTAGGCCCCTCTTTTGAAGGCGACGTTACCCTCAACCCAGTAGTTTGAGTCAGCAAGGATACAATCCTAAAGGGTCGGATTATTGAAACATAATGAATTAAGTTATTAATGCAAATTATGGTAGGCCCCGCTTTTGGCGGCGACGTTACCCTCGGCTAAGTAGTCTGAGTCAGCAGGGATACAGTCCTAAATAGCCGGGTTATAGTATTAATAGTAGTTAACTTATGAGGGGGTCAAAGAGTTTGGATCCCCGCCATCCAATACCTATGGGCATTGAAGGAAATCCTACTAAATTTGACCCAGGTCCCAAGCAGGACCTCTAAACGCTGAACAAGGGCAAGACCTTTACCAAACCGTTCCCTTAACCCCCGACCAGGTAGCCAACATACCTCCATATAGACCGTGGAGATATGAATGGTGAAAATCTTTTATTTTATATAGACAGTAAAATAACGCCAAGACACCACGGACAAACGATAAGGAAAGATCACCTTCAACATAAGTAACTAGTTATTAAAGTCATTAATACAAAACCAAATAAAAAGTGCAAAAGATTAAAAATAAAAAGTATTATACTAAACACTTGTCTTCACCAAGTGATGTAAGAGACTTAGGCAAACATGGCCTTGATTGTCAAGAACTCTTACGATCAATCTTGGATCCCGAGACGACTCACACACTCTACGATGGACAATGGATGATGGTGGTGGATGATGGTGTTATGGTGGTGGTGGGTGGTGGATGAAGTGTGAGAGAGGTGGTGTGCCAAGGGATGAGAGAGAATGAAGCCAAGCTCCTCTATTTACAGGCTGAACAGAAGGCTGGACACGGCCCCGTGTCCGCTGGACACGGCCCCGTGCCCGCCTGACACTCTCTCTCTTCATTAATTGTAATTGCGAATTACAATTAATGCGCCTGCTGTACTTTCACCACGCCCCCGTGCTCGCTGGACACGGCCCCGTGGTGGGCAATGGAAGCTTCTACTGGTTTGTCTTTTCTGCTGCTTCCTGAGCACGCCCCCGTGTTCGCTGGACACGGGGCGTGTTCAGACTCTGTTTCCTTCTTTTTGCCTTGGGAGGTGCCGTTGAGGGTCCGGGCAGTCCACTTTTGTTCCTTTTCTTGTATTTATGGTAGAATTAGTGGTCTTTTTGCTTCTTTTGTGATTTTGAGCTCATTTCATCCTGAAAATACAAAAGGAAGACAAAAACACTCTTTTTCCAACATTAGTACTTAAAAAGGGTTAGTTTTATGCCTTAATTGATGTGTTTTATATGTTGCATTTTACACACATCAAATACCCCCACACTTGAACTTTTGCTTGTCCTCAAGCAAAACTCTTTAAATGTGGCTTACACTCCCAAATGGAATAGGTAGAAGAGAAGTTTTTTAGCTTGTCCTAGAGTGTCGGGAATCCAAGGTTTTTATAGGCTTTATTTTTATTTATTTACAATCCTATTCGTTATGATTTATTTTGAACTTTTCATAAGATAAACTACTTAGTTGGGCATAACATGCCTTATTAAAATTCCATTTATATACAAGTTCACATACCTCACGGGAGATCACTCAACACTCGGCCGAAAGTGTATATTTTAGTGAATCACTCGAGAGCGGCACGGAACTTACGTATTTCCATAGGCTTGCCAAGCAATCAATCCTCCTCCTTTTTAACTTTTTACCTTTGTAAATATCAAGAGGACTTTTTGGGTGAAGGCTTGGGTTTAAAGGTGGGTGGTTGGTTAGTGGTTAGTAAAAAGGCGAAAATCGTAGCAAGCGTCGGTTTTCGTAAAATACCTTGTTTTTAGTGACTTATTATTTTTGAAGTATTTCTCCAAACAAGCTTTTTATAGCTTTTGTTTGTTTTTTGACTTCATCATCATTTTTTTTTTTTTTTTTGATGTCACATGAAAGGGTAAGTTGACGAAAAACCGAGCTTGTTACTAAAATAAAGGGTGAAAAAAAAAATGAAAAAGGTTTTTGGTGGGTAAAAATGGTTTTTGGGGTAATGAAATGAAAGGTTTAGGCTCAAAGGGGCTATCTAGGGGGATTTTGGGTAGGTAAAAAAATGAAAAATAATGGTTTTGAAAGAAAAATAGTTAGTCCTAATGCCTCCATCATTTACTTACTTGGGTTTAAGTTGGTAAGGACCGGGAATGTATCGTCGTGGCAAGTTCTAGATTTGTAAGGACCGAGCGGCTATTCACACAAGAAACGAAAAATGAGCATTTAATCTAAATATGTGTATTTTTATGCTCAATAAAGGCTCAAAACTCACTTTTGTGGGAATGGGTTTTTAATGTGACCAAGCATATATAATCGAATTTTAAACTAGACTTGTTATGCCGTTTCATAATTTTCTTATGTTGGTTCCTTTTTTTATCACGACGCTATCGGTTGTAAACTTGTAAAAATATAACCTTTTTAGACTTGTTCTTCCCAACTTAAACTAAGACAAGTAAATAAAAATAAAAAAAATGAAAAAGTTTTTGAAAAAAATTTGGGGTGTTTAGCGGTTCCAATAGAGTTTTGTGTAAGGCTTGTGTTTAGGATTTTGCAAAATTTCAAGGTTTTAGCATCCCCCCCCACACTTAAATTACACATTGTCCTCAATGTGTCCAAAAACAATATTTTTGGTTGATTAAAATGTATAAAAGTGTGTTAAAAAGCAAATATTTATGTTACTGGCACTCTGGACACGGCCCCGTGTTCACCGGGCACGGCCCCGTGGTGAAGTGCCAGTAACAAAAATTACAGAATTGAAACAGAAGCCTGGACACGGGGGCGTGTCCGCTGAACACGGCCCGTGTCCAGTTACCTGAACTGGGTGATTTTTCTGCAGGGGCTCAGCACGGGGCCGTGTTGGTTGGGCACGGCCCGTGTTGAGCCTTCTGTAATGGAGATTTTTGTCGGTTTGCTCTGTTCTTCATGCATGGTTCCATTTTTCTCGTTCCCTTTTTCATCCATTACCACCATGAGTGTGTTTTATTCTGCAAAAATTAAAAGATTAAACTAAACTAAGGATAGATCCGCGGAATGCCTCCGTGGTGCGCCACGTTTATAAGGGTCCTTGGCTAGACCCGATTTCTGGTTATATCTCTTCTGAGTGGAGTGCCTTGCTTCCCAAGTTACACCGTCGGAGAGCGGCATCCAAGCTTGAATCAATAACCTTCATGTAATTGACCGGGTCGTCGTCCTCTATTTTCTTCCCAACTCCGAACTTCACCTCATCGTCCCCATACCTCAAAGTCAGTGTCCCTTCATTCATGTCTACCACTGCTTGTGCTGTGGCAAGGAAGGGTCTCCCTAGGATAAGGGGGACCTCGGTGTCTTCCTCCATGTCGAGTATGACAAAGTCAACGGGATAAACGAATTTGCTTACCCTTACCAAGACATTTTCGATGACACCTTGTGGGAATTTGACTAATCGATCAGCGAGTTGTATGCTTATTTTTGTAGGGCTCGTGGTTCCCAAGCCAAGCCTTTTGAACATTGATGAGGGCATGAGGTTAATGCTAGCCCCTAAGTCGGCCAAGGCATTGCGAACGGGTGATTCCCCTATTGAACATGGAATCGTGAAACTTCCGGGATCGATTTTCTTTTGGGGTAGTTTATTGAGTACGAGGGCAGAGCATTCTTCGCCTAAATTAACTAAATGCAAATTTTCAATTTTCTTTTTATGTGTAAGGAAGTCCCTCATAAATTTAGAGTATTTGGGCATTTGGGTTAGGACTTCGATAAAAGGAATATTGACATGCAATTGTTTTAACAAACTTTCGAATTTTGCGAATTGCTCATTGGTTTTTTGACGAATTAACCTACCGGGGTACGGAACTCGAGGAGCCTTGATAGGCTCTGATGATGGGGGAGAGTTCTTTTCCTGCGGATGTGTTGGCTTCGTTTCTTCCGCCGCTGGAGGTACTTCTGCAGGCCCTACGGTGCGGTTTCGTAGTGTGATGAGGTGAACTTGCGCCTTTGGGTTTGTTTCGGTATTGCTAGGTAATGCGCCTTGCGGTCTCTCGGAAAAATTTTGTGCTAGTTGATTTATTTGTTTTTCTATGTTTTGAATGCTAGCTTGTTGATTCCTAAAATTAGATTCTAATTGTAGAAATCTTTCCGAGTTTTTCTTATCAGTGTCGGAGATGAGGCGAGATATAGTATCTTCGAGCCTTTCTCGTCCACCTTGTTGTTGAGTGAAATTTTGTGACTCATTCCTTGATTGCTGAAAGTTTGTTCGTTGGGTTTGTTGGTTACTACTATTGCCGGTTTCCCTCCAACCAAGGTTTGGGTGGTTTCGCCATCCTTGGTTGTAGGTTCCCGTTGGAGGACCCGGCGGCCTAGGTCTATTATCAATGTAGTTTACCATTTCTTGTTGATCGTCCGTTTCTTTCATGCAACTCCAATTTTCATGTGACCCACCACACCCCTCACAAGCCATAATCGAGACTGTTTTTGTCATTTCTAATTTTTTTATTTTTGAAGAAAGGGCATCGATTTGGGCTTGTAAAGAGGTGCTTTCGTCGACCTTATGGGCGCCCGGGGCGATAGACTTATTTCCCCGGGGAGTGTGCCATTGAAAATTGGTTTGAGCAATTTCCTCAATTTGATTATATATTTCGTGTGGGCGTCGATTACCTAAAAGTCCCCCGGAGCTAGAATCAAGTGTCTGCCTAGTATGTGGCAACAATCCATTGTAGAAAGTGGATACTTGTTGCCATATTGCGAGGCCGTGATGGGGACACTTGCGTAATAGCTCCTTGAACCTTTCCCATGTTTCATATAAGGATTCCCCGTCCTCTTGTGAGTATGTGTTAATTTCAGCCATTAATTTAGCAGTTTTAGAAGGAGGGAAATACTTATATAGAAATTTTTGGGCTAGTTCATCCCAGGTGTTTACCGATCCAGCTGGGAGGGTGTTGAGCCAAGCTTTCGCTCGGTCTTTCAGTGAGAATGGAAACATACGGAGGCGGATGGCGTCGTTTGATGCCCCATTGATCCGAAAGGTATCACATATTTCTAAGAAATTAGTTATATGTAGATGGGGATCCTCGTCCGCAAGCCCGTGGAAGGTTGCGGAGTTTTGGAGCATTTGTATCAAATGCGGTCGAAGCTCGAAGTTATTGGCTTCGACATTCGGAGCATTGATAGCGGCGCCTAGATTACCTACGGTGGGCCGTAGATAATCCATAAGGGTACGTTGGTCCGCCATTGGGGGTGGATCACCCGAAACCTTCTCTTGGTTTTTGGCTTTTAACCTTTTTCTGAGAAAGCGTTCGGGTTCTTCTAGTGGTTCTTTTATGTCTTTATTGGAACTGGAGCTCATACACTACGTGAGGATGGTGTCGGGTTCCAAGTCCTGCAATAAAAATAAAAAAGAGTGTCGGTCAGAAGGTTCACCACGGCCCCGTGTTGAGCGAACACGGCCCCGTGGTCGGAAATACAGTGATTGTTTTCCAGATCCCAGTTACTGGAAGTTGGACACGGCCCCGTGTTGCACCGGCACGGCCCCGTGGTCAGCCTTCTGTAACTTGAAAAACAAAAACTGCCAGTAACTTTGCTGAGCACGGCCCGTGTCCGACCAGGCACGGCCCCGTGCTGAGCTCTGCAGAAGCTAAAAAATAAAAAAAAATCCTAAAAATTAAAGAAAAATAAAAATATGATTAGGCCGTTGATTCCTAACTTTCTTAAAATCCTTGTGTCCCTGGCAGCGGCGCCAAAAACTTGATGCGTGTTAGTGTATATATGTTTTTAGATATATATTTAAGCCCTTTTTACACTTTTAGCCAAGTTTTAAATTTATAAAACACGATATTTACTAACACTAAACACACATATGGGCAAGTGCACCCATCGTGGACGTAGTATAGTGTTGGTAAGATACCGAGGTCGTCCAAGGACACAAGAGCTTTTAATACCGGTTTATCCTCAACGTCTAATCAAATCAAAAAGGTTAGAAAAATGTTTTAAACTAAGAAAAATAAAAACTAACTAAATGCTGAAAATAAAAATAAAATAAAAACAGATAGACAAGATGAATCACTTGGTTCCGACACGTGTATTAGTATAACCTTTGATTATTTTCGCACTTTTGCACTTGTTTAAGAGATTATCTTAGTTATTGTAGTAGGCCCCTCTTTTGAAGGCGACGTTACCCTCAACCCAGTAGTTTGAGTCAGCAAGGATACAATCCTAAAGGGTCGGATTATTGAAACATAATGAATTAAGTTATTAATGCAAATTATGGTAGGCCCCGCTTTTGGCGGCGACGTTACCCTCGGCTAAGTAGTCTGAGTCAGCAGGGATACAGTCCTAAATAGCCGGGTTATAGTATTAATAGTAGTTAACTTATGAGGGGGTCAAAGAGTTTGGATCCCCGCCATCCAATACCTATGGGCATTGAAGGAAATCCTACTAAATTTGACCCAGGTCCCAAGCAGGACCTCTAAACGCTGAACAAGGGCAAGACCTTTACCAAACCGTTCCCTTAACCCCCGACCAGGTAGCCAACATACCTCCATATAGACCGTGGAGATATGAATGGTGAAAATCTTTTATTTTATATAGACAGTAAAATAACGCCAAGACACCACGGACAAACGATAAGGAAAGATCACCTTCAACATAAGTAACTAGTTATTAAAGTCATTAATACAAAACCAAATAAAAAGTGCAAAAGATTAAAAATAAAAAGTATTATACTAAACACTTGTCTTCACCAAGTGATGTAAGAGACTTAGGCAAACATGGCCTTGATTGTCAAGAACTCTTACGATCAATCTTGGATCCCGAGACGACTCACACACTCTACGATGGACAATGGATGATGGTGGTGGATGATGGTGTTATGGTGGTGGTGGGTGGTGGATGAAGTGTGAGAGAGGTGGTGTGCCAAGGGATGAGAGAGAATGAAGCCAAGCTCCTCTATTTACAGGCTGAACAGAAGGCTGGACACGGCCCCGTGTCCGCTGGACACGGCCCCGTGCCCGCCTGACACTCTCTCTCTTCATTAATTGTAATTGCGAATTACAATTAATGCGCCTGCTGTACTTTCACCACGCCCCCGTGCTCGCTGGACACGGCCCCGTGGTGGGCAATGGAAGCTTCTACTGGTTTGTCTTTTCTGCTGCTTCCTGAGCACGCACCCGTGTTCGCTGGACACGGGGCGTGTTCAGACTCTGTTTCCTTCTTTTTGCCTTGGGAGGTGCCGTTGAGGGTCCGGGCAGTCCACTTTTGTTCCTTTTCTTGTATTTATGGTAGAATTAGTGGTCTTTTTGCTTCTTTTGTGATTTTGAGCTCATTTCATCCTGAAAATACAAAAGGAAGACAAAAACACTCTTTTTCCAACATTAGTACTTAAAAAGGGTTAGTTTTATGCCTTAATTGATGTGTTTTATATGTTGCATTTTACACACATCAACAACATTTTTGTATCATATAGTCCTTCACTTTTAGGATTTTTTTGTCATTTTCATCCAAACGTCTGACTTTTTTGCCAAAATCGTCCCTAAGATTTGTGATTTTTTGTCATTTTCATCCAAATGTTTGATAAAAAAAAATTAAGCAAATTAGACGTTTGGATGAAAATGGCAAAAAATCTCAAAAGTGAAAAACTATATTATACAAAAAAAAATTGTTTTGGATGAAAATGACAAACATGCACAAACCTCAATGATGATTTTAACAATTTACTCTTCTTTTTCTGTAAATGTCTACTTCTACTCGTTTCATTTTTTTAATGGTCTCTGAAATTTGATCACTTTTGTCACTTTAGTCTAAAACTCAAACTTTTTGAATTTGGGTTCCTGTGATTTCAATTTTGTTGTCATTTTCATCCAAAATTAAAATCTGGTTAGATTTTTTAGTGAGCATCCAGTTTTTTTTTATTTTTTTCCCCTTTTAATGAAGGACAAAATGGTCTTCTAACATTTTGTTATAACAAATTAAAAAAATTTGACCATTTTGCTCTTCATTAAAAGGGAGGAACAAAAAACTGGATGGTAACTGAAAGATCTTACTAGATTTTGATTTTGGATGAAAATGACAACAAAATTGAAAACACAGAGACCCAGATTCAAAAGGTTTAAGTTTTGGATTAAAGTGACAAAAGTGACCAAACCTGAAGGAACATTTTCGCAGTTTAGTCTTTTTTATTCAATCATTTATCAAAACTCTATTCCACATCAACCCATCAATCTAAATATCACATATTTTCAAAAGTTAAAGTCAAAAAGCATTAGAACTTTTTATATTACAAAAAAAGGCATATGTTTCGATCTAAATTTCACATATTAGACCTTGTTGAGTAGTGATTAGTTCAAAATAGACAGCTGCCTGAAAGCTCAAGCAACACAACACAAGCTAACACATTTCCTTTTTTGTTCCATGTAGAAAATATTTTTGATACATATACAACCTCACCCCAATTTCAACCCTTCTCTTTCTCTCTCCTCTCTCCTCTCTCCAGAGCCAAACCCTAAAAGACTTGTTTACCCACACCGCACAGGTAATCTCTCTCTCTCTCCCTCTCTCTCTCTATATATATCTATACATATATATGAACTGTTGTTTCTCTCACTTACAAAATATGTTTCTGTTTTGCTGTATTGTGGCCCATTATGATCTTTTTTTGCATCAAGATCTGGGCTTTCTCCCTTTTCTTGATCTGAAATTAAATGTTGAATTTTGCTTGTTTTGATTGTTTATAACAAGACCCATGTTCTTTTTGCATTGTTTTATCATATTTGTTGCTAAATTAGTATATTTGGAGCTTAGATCTGTTTGGGTTTGTTAACTTTTAGCTTAGATCTAGCATTGAAACCCTAAAAATTCGATCTTTATGGTTGTGAAATTAGGGGTTTTGTTTAATTTGAGCTGTTAGGTCTTGATTGAGCTGGTATGTTTAAATTGGGTGTAAAAAGATTGTTTTTTGTTGGTCAATTTTGGGTAAATTGTTTTGATTTTGGCTGATTTTGACCAAGTTTGACTGATCTGGGTCAATTTTGATAATTCTTTAAAAACTCTAAATTTTGGATTTTGGCTGAATTTGATTGATTTTGACCATTTTTAACTGAATTGGTTCAATTTTAATGATTCTTTGTAAAAAGCCTAATGTTTGGATTTTGGCTGACTTTGATTAATTTTGACCAATTTTGACTGATTTGGGTCAATTTTGATGAAAACCCTTCAAGTTTGGATTTTGCTGATTTTGACCAATATTGACTGATTTGGCACATGTATGATGAATCTTTATAAAAACCCTGAATTGTTTATCTTTGTGTTGGTTCTTTGTATGCATATGTAGTTACAATGGATGATGATGGATTGAATATGCGAAATTGGGGATATTATGAGCCTCCTTCATTCAAGGAACATCTTGGGCTGCAACTGATGTCTCCAATGGTGGATCATAGGGACCCGAAACCGTTTCTTTCGGCACGAGAAAACCCGATTATGGTTAACCCGAATGTATCGACTTACCACCATCCTCACACCCGGGTGGTCTCCGAGCCGCCTGGACCGATGAACTATATGCGAGACGGTTGGATACAAAGAGAAAGACTCCTTCATATGTCGCACCCGATCCACATGGTGCCACCGCTTGATATGTGTAAAGATCCTGTGTTGAATAATAATAATAATATGAGTGTAGAGGACAATGTGGTTGTTAGTAAAGACATTGGCGGTAGTGGCGACGGGGATGGTGGCGGAGATTGCGGTGGAATCAATGGCGGAAATGATGGTGGTCCTGTTAAGAAAAGAGGATCAACAACCGCCACCCCGAAAAGTTCGAGATCGAAGAAACAGAAGAAAAACCCTTCGACGCCAAAAGACCGTGCGAAAACAATCAAAAGGGGTGTCGACGTTGTGATTAACGGGATCGATATGGACATTTCCGGAATCCCGATTCCTGTTTGCACGTGTACAGGGTCTCCACAACAATGTTACCGATGGGGGTTCGGTGGTTGGCAGTCGGCGTGTTGCACCACCACAATATCAATGTACCCACTTCCGATGAGTACTAAACGTCGCGGCGCGAGAATTGCAGGACGGAAGATGAGTCAGGGTGCTTTCAAGAAGGTTCTAGAGAAACTAGCATCTGAAGGATACAATTTTGCTAATGCAATTGATTTGAGAACTTACTGGGCTAAACATGGTACCAACAAGTTTGTCACCATCAGGTAGATTTAAGGTAATCAAGGACCGTGTCCGGTCTGTTGTCGGGTCCTATGTAACTAGTCAACGAATTTAACCGTAGGTTATGAACTCTGTTTTTTTTTTTTTTTTTTTTTTTTTTTTTTTAAGATTTGTAGGTTTCCAGATGACATTCTTGATCTCAATCATTTGTTACTTTTCAATTTTGATCTTATTGTGCTATATTGTTGCAGTTTAGCTAATTTGTTAGATGTAAAAGCGATCGGTATGGCGTTGTTGGTATCTTATAACATAAGAACATGAAGATTTAGCAATCGGTTCACGTTTAACATCGAGATCAAACAAATCAAACATGTGTGTCACATTCGACGGTTTATCAAAGCATTTTTGGGTACGTCAAGCCGCAAGGAATCGGTTTTCGTTGACTTTATTTCCTGTTTAGTACCTGCTCAAGTGCGCGAATATCGTGTTCATTGATGTGCGCGATTTTGGGGCATTCCGATGCTTTGTCAACCCCGAACTCTTTGCAAAAATCGATGTACTGCGATAGATTCTCGGCTTGAACGGCTGATTTCTGAAGAATCGAGAATGCCATTTGCGCTTTAGGTTTTCCGATGGAATATGCCCTCATGAGAACCTCCGCGATGCCCTTGCAAATCCGACTATAAATATCGAATATCTCGATCATAATGCAATCCATTGCTTCAAGAACCAACACATTCATCATCTTCTCTGATTGTGGTTTGATCTCAAGTAACATATCCAGCAAATCTTGGAGATCTTGTAACCATACAAGATCTTGCATCATAGACACTTGTTTCGTCTTCTGTTTGATTCCGTCTCGGATACTTCCTTTTTTCTCTTCCCGTGAATGTCGTTGCATAAAAGACGTTTTTATATCGAGATATCTGTAGTAAGCTCGAATGAACGCCTCGTAGTGATACAAATTAGGGTTTCGGTCTTTGAAATTCGAGAGATCGAATGGTAATTTGCCAATCTTTTGAACCGTGGAGACTTTGCAACTGGTGATCCCATGCAAAAGCATGAGGCCTTTTAATGCCACCGTCCAGTTGTGGGTCCTTTCCATCCTTGTAGAAAGGGCTGACATGACTGGATGGACATAATGACCTGAAACACGAATCCATGCAAATATGCGTTGAGCGCTTTGGTAATCGATGTGGGAGTTATCGTGGCTGGTGGCTTTTATGACAGCAACCTCAATGTCGGGATTCCGATACGCTAAACAAGGAGTCACATTCACTAAGAAAAGACTAATTGTGTCTTTTAACGCATCGGAAGCCCTTTCCATACCGATTACCGACTTTTATTTTGTTGAACCAATTCCCTTTGTATTGGGCATATTTTTCTTAGGTTTTTTTTCTCTTATACATCAAATGATTGTGTTTTCTAATTTTTCTGTGATTAAGCGCTTTAATAGTTTTTGCCATTTGTTATTTCTGTGGCAAAGTTTGTATATACCTATAGTAATTTCCTTAATTGGTACACGGGTTCTCTTTATCTCGTTTAGTTAATTGGGTCTACCCGTTAACTCGTTCTTTTACAACACAATGATCTGACTAAAACGTTTGCAACTTAATTATAATCCGTCTACCCGTTAGACATGGTCTGGTAAATGGATTAAGCATGTCGTTAACGGTTTACACAATTTTAAGTGCTTGCGAGTTATGATTGATGTTTTTAACACGTATAAAAATATGGGTTGTGTTAATATCAAACTATTTAACCTTTCAACCTGAAACACGTTAATCCCTTAGATGCGACAAAGTAGGGTGTCCATAGTTTATGTCTATTATTTTATTTTATTTTTAACAACATGTTTTATGTATTTGATACATGACATGACATGACAAGAAGTAGCCTTTCATGGACCATCATCTCAGTTTTATGTCATATCTCACCTAATATTCAACCCTCGTTAAATCTGAACCACTCAAGTCTTGACAATTCTTAAAATTTAAATGAGTAAAGTGTAAAAATGGACCCGGTTCAGCTACTTTTGTCATTTTAGTATAATTCTAGACCTTTTGAATCCATATTCCTGTAATTTCAATTTTGTTGTCATTTTCATCCAAAAATAAAATCTGGTTAGATTTTTCAGTTAATATTCAAACTTTTTTTTCTCCCTTTTAATAAAGAGCAAAATGGTTAGATTTGTTTTAATTTGTTAAAATATAACGTTAAAAGACCATTTTGTCCTTCATTAAAGGCAACAAAAGGACAAAAAAGTTATGTTAACTGAAAAATCTAACCAGATTTTGATTTTGGATGAAAATGACAACAAAACTGAAACCACAGGGACCCAGATTCAAAAGGTTTGAGTTTTGAACTAAAATGACAAAAGTGATCAAATCTCAGGGACCATTTTAGCAGTTTACTAAATTTAAAATTTTCGGAATGCAGTCAAACTAAACAACTAAAACGTGAAAATTAACTAAAATGTACGGCTCACACGTTTTAGGGGATGGGGGCACATGTAAGTAACCCCTCCCGGGTTTGAACCAGGGCCAGAACACCATCATCATCCATGCGGGTTAGGCGAGCGGATTAGGCAACCCACAAGAACAACCCGCGTTAAATTGTTGTTGTTCAATGCATCGTTGACCATCCAACGGTCATATGGTCGTTTAACATTAATAAAAAATATATATTTTATTTATTTCTTTACCTTATTAATAATCACCTCATTCTTCATTTCACTCTAATCTTATATCATTCTCACTCAAATTTTATATCATTTTCGCTCTAGTCAATATTATTTTCTAAATGGCTAATTTCTCATATGACGACTTGGGCATTTTTTTTACCGCTTGACAATTTCGAAGACGATTTTTCAAACTGATAGTCGCTTACTTTTTTTTTCAAAAAGATGCTTGAGAAAGCCGAAGCGGGAAACACGACAACGTCGTCGGGCATTCCAAAAAAATTGTCAAACATGATTGCCTAAAGGTAAGGAAAATCATATGAATTATTATTTTGTTGATGAACCAAAGTATAATCATTCGAGATCTCGGTCATAGGCGTTTAGAGACTATGCAAGAAAGAAACACCGAAAACAAAAAATTTGTCCTGATACAAGAATCGAGACAAATGGAGAAAGACAGAATTTTTGTCTAAACCCATCGAGCTCTCGTAGGCGACGCGTTGATCCTAGCGCAAATGTGTCGGCAACAAATCCGTCAAAAATACGGACTCTAGATTATTAGTTTTTTTCGGTTTTCTTATTTTTTTTAGCATTGTAATTTTTTATTTCTTTTTTCGGTTTTTATTTTTTTTAGTAATGTATTTTTCACTTAATGAAATTTTATTAGTTTTAATTTAAAAAATAATAATTGGGTAATCATTGATGGGGCATTATTGAATTATCCTACTACACCCATTTATGAATATCGCCCCATAACGCCCCTTTGCAGACTGGACTGACACATGTCGCAAAATGTTAGTGCAGTAATGTCTATCGCCTTCGTCAATCCAATTCGTAGTTGAAACAGATTAACTCTAGACTTTATATTGTAATATGTAGGAAAAGGGAAGGTGGCAATTCTGTAATTAATGAGAACTCTCATTAAAGCCTTGGCCTATAAATAGAAGTGTTAGGGTTAGAGTTTAGAACTTTTTGCCACATTTGAGATTTGGAGATCTAGAGCTAGAGAGAGAAAGTCTAGAGAGAGAAAGTGACGTCGTGATTCAGGTGCTTGTACGTTTTCAGATTTATCAATAGAATCACATATTATATTACGTCGTGTGTGTTCGGTCACGTTCGTGTACGGATTCCGCACGTTACACGAGTCGGTTCGCAATCATTTCGGAGTCTAAAACCGATCCTACAAATGGTATCAGAGCAGGAGCTCGATTGCACGGATCAATCACACAGAATCGCACAAGGATTCAGCCGATTCAGATCCAATTTCATCCAGATTTTTCAAAATTTCTTCACTTTTACATCTTCTTCACTTTTCTTCAGAAAATTGCAAAATTAACATGGCTTTTACGGTTAAAATTGGCTGATTTTTGGATATTATATGCGAAAATCATTGAACTATAAGCCTACAAAATTTCAGATCAAAATTCCAAGTATTTTGAGAGAAATCAAGATATTTCCATCCGATTCTAAACTCTTCATTTGCTTGTGTCACAGGTTCAAGTGTCGGATCATCACTCGATCGGATCACCATCCGATACTTCGGTGGTGTCACTCGATCGGATCACCATCCGATCCTCAACACATATTGTCCAAGTGTCGGATCTTCACTCGATCGGATCACCATCCGACACCTAGCAGTCAATAGATTATGGAGCCAATCGTCGGATAGTCACTCGATCGGATCACCATCCGATCCGTTGTCATCCGATCATTGTTATTCTGTTGACCCTCGTTGACCCCACTCGATCGAATACCCATCCGATCTAGTTGTTTGATAGTTTTTAAACTGATCATTTTTTTTGTTTGTTCGTTTGAAGGTGATTCAAAGGTGATAAACGAAAAACGTCATGGCTGAAGAGTTTTACAACACGTTTTACAAAGCTGTCACATCAGAATCGTCAGAAACTTCAACTATTACACCTAAAACCATAACAAAAGCAATAAATGATAATATTAAACATGATAACTTCTATGGGACTTATTCAAAACCACCTAAACTCGAAAGTATTGAAGATTACACATGGTGGAAAGAACGATTTATCAACTGGGCCAAAGCTTACACACATGAAAGTTGGTTTTGCATGGAGTTTGGATATGATAGACCTGTCAATGACAAAGGAAAAGAAATCCCACTCAAAAGCTTATCTGTTGAAGACAAAAAGAACTTCTCATATGAACAAAGAATGATTGCTCTAATCCAACAGTCGATTAGAGATGATATTTTTGCATTACTTGTTCATGATGGTTCCTCTAAATCGGTTTGGGAAGCTTTGAAGGTTAAATCTGAGGGTGGTAAACAGATTAAAAAGAATAAAATTGCTTTACTAAAAAAGGAATTTGATCTGTTTGACAGTCTAAAAGGAGAGTCGGTGAGACAAATGATTGAGCGATTTTGTCATTTAAAAATTGAGCTTGATAGATTTGGAATCATAAAAACACGTGAGGAAATTATTGATAAAATCATTGAAGCGTTACCACGAGCTGATCAGTGGCAAACGTTTGTTTTTATTTTGAAAAATGATGTGTTGTATGAAACAATTACTCTCGACGTGTTGATTGAAAAGATTGAAACTCATGAGCTTGAATTGCAGAAACAGAACAAGATGAGTAGCTCTTCGCATCAACAGAATGTCGGTCTTTACTACAAGGGCAGTGTACCTCAGGTGACTGTAAATGAATCACCAAAGACGGCATTTAGTGTTGAACAGTCAAAAGAACCATAGAAAAGCTCATCAAGTTACGATCCAGGATATCATTCATCATCAACAACATCAAACTCTGAAGAACCTGAAGAAGTCTTCAACAATGAACATCAACGCTGCTAAACAGCAAATGAGTTTGTTGGGATCAATTCTGGAATCATACGAAGATCTGGTAGCTGGGAAAATTGGAAATTCCGAACTGACAAAGGAAGATTACGACCAGATCGATCCAGAAGAGATGGAACTCATTGATCTAAGATGGTGTTTGGCAAGTTGCATTCGAAGAGCTCAGCGGTTCATGGATATTACTGGCAAACAATCAATCTGTGGACCATCAACAAAACTGGGCTTCGACAAATCAAAAGTGACCTGCTTCAAATGCAAGCAAAAGGATCATTTCAAACAAGAATGCAGAAACTCTGCTGTTGAAGAAAGAACTAATCCGTTCAAAGAAGATTACTATCAAAAGGCGATCTATCACAAGAACAGAGAGGAATCACCAAGGTTGAAACAAATTGAAGATAATCCTGAAAAGGAGAAATCAAGAGCTTGTGTTGTGATTCAAGATGATGAAGGTTTTGACTGGAGCGAATTCCTTCCAGAAGATGATCTTGTTGATGATCGGTTCACAGCTCATGGCAGAACTATATCATCAAACATACATCGTGCATTTGTTACCAAGATAAAGGAGAGAAGTCGTGAAGAAATTCTGAATGAGAAAACATACAGAGAGGGGTGTATCGCAGGATATCGGATTGAAGAGATGGAGAAGGAATATGAAGAGGCTAGGAATTATAGAAGATATGACAAGAAGCGAGAGTGTTATGTCAACAGAAATGGTGAACCCGTTGTTCATCCAAAAGAAGTGGTTTTTAATGATGTTCTTGCAGTAATCCCTCTATCTGGCGAGTACTATTCAAATGTTGAGAAAGATAAGCATTATTAGAAAAAGCTGGATAAAATCATCAGAGATGTATGACTGCGAGTCTAAGACAGGGAGATGAAGAGAGGATGAAGAAGAATGTTGAGAATCTGGTGGATGAACTGAAGAAAGCTGCTAAAGAAACAAAGGTTGAAGAAAAAGAGGAAGAGATCGAAAGTGTTGAAGAAAAATGTAAGACCGGTCCATAATACTAGATTTAATGATAATTAAACTTGCATTCACCACGAAAATGTTCGGTTTACAAAATGAACTTTCAAAATTTATCACCAAAACCAGTTATTATTCAAGACTAAACTTCAAGTGTTTACATAGTTATAAAACAAAAGATTCTAATGCGGAAGCGTTGTTTGATGTGTTCGGTTCGATTTGATTACTTGATCTTCATCCTACCACTTGAATTACCTGAGACTGAAAATTTTTAAACAAACATTAGTATTATGAACCTTGAAACTTACGTATTCGAAAACAGGTCCGAAAGCGTATTCAAGAAATCAAAATTTAAAATAAAATCACATTTAAACTGGGCGCTACCGTAACTTACCGTAGCACCGTAAGTTACGGTGGCCTCTGGACAAATGTGGCCTACCGTAACTCAGTAGAAACCCACCGTAGCAATTTAATGGCCACCGTACGGTGTCTGCTGTACTAGTTTTCTTGTTTTATTTGCAGTTTTGCCGATTCTTTTCCTGCGACAAAACAGCTTACTTTCGCATAGGGTTGTTAGTCGACTAAGCTAATTACCCAAACCCGGATTTTACCAACGTTAACATTTGACTATTCTCACGAGGGAATGTCTACGGAATAACCTACAAGCTTGTTTCTAGACTTCAAGTTTACACTTTTATGCTACTTGTCATGCTTACAACTTCTAAACCTTAACTCCTATATTAAGAGTAAAGTTTCTCAACTTGTTTAGCGTGTCTGCCACGCGGCTTACGCATTATTTACAATCATGTATTAAGTAATGGTGTCTAGCTTCATGCTTACTACAAGACTTGTTTGACCCATTTGGGTGCTGAATCACACACCATTCAGGACATGCAAGATTCCATGTTTATCACTTGTTTTGACCCGTTCACTTGTTTAAGATACTAATCATATTCGTGACATATTGGTAATTCTTGATTATCATGTTTCAGAATGACTACATAAAACTAACAATTAGGCATAATGTAACGAAACGATAAATTCGTACCTTTAGAGCACGCCTTTCCCCCGTGAATTCCCTTCGGCTTGTCCGCTTGATGATCCGGACTCTTTGCCTAGAAAATTCAGTTTACAAATTGTTTAGAATTCTTTTCATGACCATAATCACATCATTGTGAACCATGATCAAATCTGCGTTTTCATCCTATTTTTAACATTTAAGTCCTCACTTAGGCATTT
The DNA here is from genome assembly GCF_002127325.2 of Helianthus annuus. Taxonomy (NCBI): domain Eukaryota; kingdom Viridiplantae; phylum Streptophyta; class Magnoliopsida; order Asterales; family Asteraceae; genus Helianthus; species Helianthus annuus. Next base: position 32,810,814 of record NC_035444.2, on the reverse strand, counting down.
CAACAAACACCTAACGGGTCAGATTCTTCTATAATTATTACCAAGTTCATGATTTGTAATTAACATCTAATTTCACTAAATTAGTAAATTTCACATATATCTTGACATCTATATTTCTGAATTTACTTTACCAATTCAGATTTCATTATAACAATAGTCATAGTTCTAGTATTCATCAAGTTTCCTTCAAGCTCATTAGTCTCCTAACATGTAAACCTCAAACCTTACAAACATGATGCAAAGTTTTCACAAGGAATCACCTAGGGTTTGACTCTAGACATCATATTAATTCAACATTCATTCATGCATGGCATATCTAGGCTCAATTTCAGTTTTTCACAATTTAACCTAGAATTCATGATGGATCAAAGTACCAAGATTTTACATACCTTTTGATCCTTACGACGAGGTGATTACTAATTTGTGTTTAGAATTCGATTTGGGACGGATTTGAGGCTTCAATTTTGCAAATTTTAGTGTGAAGCTAGGGTTTGGAGAATACCCTGGTCGCCCCCCTTCCTCTTGTTCGACCAGACACACCCAAAATGGTGTATTTGGTGAGTTTTGTTTCAATTCAGCATTTAACTTTCATTCTTTGGCAAGTTTAGTCCCTCACTTATCATCTAGCTTTAAGTACTAGTGTTTTTAACCTAGTGTTAGTTATTTCTAGGCTTGTAATTTTAACTAGGTTAAAATTCCTAGCTAGTTAATTCTTGTTTATTAAATCCTTAAATTTCTAATATAAAGATTTATATTTTCGGGGTGTTACAAAAAAGAAGTTGTTACTAAAGAACAACAGGTTGGTGATGATGAAGTGAAGAAGGAAAGTTCGATTGAAGTGGATGATAGTGCTGGTATTGGTGAGGAACAAAAGAAGAGTGAAGCTAATCAGACACAGACGGAAGCTAAAGCCAAAGGGCCAATCACTGAGGTAAAAATCGATACTGAAGTTTTAAATGAAACTGCTGAACAGTGCAAGAAATGCATGGAAACGTGCAGTGCTTGTACTGAAAAAGATGAAAAAATCAGAACAAGAGGTCTTGAATTCACTAAAATCGAAGAAGTTTTCAAAAATAAATGAAAGAGTAAATTGCCATTTTAGTCCCTGAGTTTTGTCCAAATTTGCCATTTTGATCCAAATAGTTTTTTTTTTGCATCTAGGTCCCTGACTTTTACATTTTGTTGCGATTTTGATCATTTTGTTTAACTCCATCCAAAAACCCAGTTTGTAATAGGGGTATTTTGGGGATTTCCTTAAAAAATGTTTTCAGTTGCCATTTTGATCCAATTCCAAAAAATCAAAAAAATTCCAAAAAATTCAAAAAATTCTAAAAAATCATAAAAATTCAAAAAAATATAAAAATAAAAAAAAATTCTAAAAAATCATAAAAATTCTAAAAAATCAAAAAAATTCTAAAAAATCCAAAAATCATTAAATGTTTCGGCACGAACCGTTTCGACCCGTACCGTTTCGAACCGAACCGTTTCGACCCATACCGTATCGAACCGAACCGTTTCGACGCGAACCGTTTCGAACCCGTACCGTATCGAACCGTACCGTTTTGACGCGAACCGTTTCGAACCGTACCGTTTCGACCCATACCGTATCGAACCGAACCGTTTCGACGCGAACCGTTTCGACCCGTACCGTTTCGACGCGAACCGTTTTGAGCCGAACCGTTTCGACACGAACCGTTTCGACCCGTACCGTTTCGAACCCGAACCGTTTCGACGCGAAGCGGTTCGACGCGAAGTGTTTCGACCCGTACCGTTTCGAACCGTACCGTTTCGACGCGAACCGTTTCGAACCGAACCGTTTCGAACCGAACCGTTTCGACGCGAACCGTTTTGAACCGAACCGTTTCGACCCGTACCGTATCGAACCGAACCGTTTCGACGCGAACCGTTTTGAACCGAACCGTTTCGACCCGTACCGTATCGAACCGAACCGTTTCGACGCGAACCGTTTCGACCCGAACCGTTTCGAACCGTACCGTTTCGAACCTGAACCGTTTCGAGCCGAACAGTTTCGAACCGTACCGTTTCGACGTGAACCGTTTCGAACCGAACCGTTTCGACCCGTACCGTATCGAACCGAAGTGTTTTCGGCTTCGAAACGGTACGGGTCGAAACGGTTCGCGTCGAAACGGTTCAGCTCGAAACGGTTCGGGTCGAAACGGTTCGGTTCGATACGGCACGGTTCGGGTCGGAACGGTACGGGTCGAAACGGTTCGGCTTGAAACGGTTCGGCTTCGAAACGGTACGGGTCGAAACGGTTCGCGTCGAAACGGTTCGTGTCGAAACGGTTCAGCTCGAAACGGATCGTGTTCGAAACGGTTCGCGCCAAAACGGTTCGTGTTCGAAACGGTTCGCGCCGAAACGGATTTTTTGGATTTTTTAGAATTATTTGGATTTTTAGAATTTTTATGTTTTTTTTAAGAATTGGATCAAAATGGCAACTGAAAAGGTTTAAATTGAAAAGAGTAACTGGGTTTTTGGATGGAGTTAGGCAAAGTGATCAAAATGGCAACAAAATGTATAAGTCAGGGACTCAGATGCAAAAAAAAACTATTTGGATCAAAATGGCAAATTTGAACAAAACTCAGGGACTAAAATGGCAATTTACTCTAAATGAAAAGAGATGTTAGAAAACGAAAAAGTTTTGAAAGAAAATGACGAAAAGCTCACACAAAAATGCAAGAATTTAGAAAAAGAAAATGAGATATTAAAAGAAAAAGTTTCAAAAATGACTGAAGAGTGTTTACAAAAAGAAAATTCTTTCCAAGAAATGAAAAAGGAATACGATTCAATAAAATTGGCTTATCACATTACAAAAGAGTCATATGAAGATGTGAAAAGTCAAATGAAACTTGTTCAATCAAGATTGAAATATTGTTCTGAAACAAGTGACACGCTTAAGCGACAGTATGAAATAAAGCAACAAGTTGTAAATTCTTACATTGAAGATGTTGCTAAGCTAAAGCGTAAAATAGCTGATTTAGAACAAGATAATAACAAGTTACACAGTTATCACGCTTCATCATATGTTCTTGAACGCATTTTCAATCTAAAACCGGATGGTAAAGATTCTGAGCAAAACAAGAAAGGAATTGGCTCAGAGTATCATCAAGTACCACCACCGTTTGAGGAAAAATTCACGTTCTATGATGACGAGAAGGTGGTAGGTAAGGTCGTTGAAAGCGTTTTGAAAGAAGAGTCAGTTGATACAGGTAAATCTGAATCACAGGATGAAAATGAAGGTAGTTTTCATGAAGGATATCTGAAAAACTCAAAATCTGAGAAAAAGGCAAATGATGATTCAAAAGGATTGGTATATACCATGATTGGATCAGACAAATTATTCTCAGATCTTGAAGTCCCAATTCAGAATGTGATTTCAGAAAAGATTGACAAAGTTTTCAAAATGATTGAAATTGAAAAGTCCGAGATTCCAAAGTTTGCTGGAAAGAGTCACAAAACTTTTTATAACAAACCTGGTTACAAAAAGAAAAACATGAAAGCTGGGTTGGGTTATAAAAGGAAACAAAATCGGAAGAGAAATGAAATGCCAGATTATCAAACAAAGATAAATTTTGTTCACGGAACAAGTTCAGAAGTAGAGAAAGAACTCAATTTTAGACGACAGTCTAATGAAGAGTTCTATACTCAGAAAAGGCAACAACAACAGGTCAAAGATGTCTCCAAGAGAACATGTTTTAAGTGTGATCAAACTGTACATCTTGCACACAAGTGTCCAAATCTGAAACATGTTGGTGTTGAGACGAAAAAGAAGTCTGATGTTGTGAATCAGAAGTCAACCAAGTTTGATTCAAAGCAAACTTGGAAGCCGATATTTTCAAAGACTGGCTCACAACAAACATGAAAACCAGTGACACCCAGATTTAGAACAACACAAAATTGGAAAACAACTGTCGACGCAACGAAACCAAATCAGTTTTGGAAACCAAAAATTGTTGTTCAAAATCAAAACGTTCAAAATGAATCACATTTTTATAAAAGAAGTGCTTCAAAAGGTCAAAGTTGGGTGGTTAAGACACAAACTATTTCCGAACAGAAAATTGATTCAATCAAAAAGGATGATGTAAAAGATGAAAAGTTGTTTGTACAAAACAACAAAAATTTTCCAAAATTGAATAAAGCATATTCTGTTGAAATGCCTAAGGTCAAACAGACCTGGGCTAACTTGTTCAAGTGATTGAATTAAGTTGAATGTGCAGGTGCTTTCGAAGAAAACTGAATGTTACCAAGAGGAGTGTCGGAGCAGCCTGGCACGAGAAGAGAAGGCTGCTGGTCCCTGCGACTGTTAAACAGGGAGTTTGTTTGATTTCTGTAAATAAATAAACCATATTTCAAAAACCTTAAAAATTAAAAAATTTAAAAACCAAAAATATGTTTTTATTTTGTCAAAAATTTGAAAAATCAAAAATATGTTTGTTTTTAAATTTTGTCAAAAATCAAAAATTCAAAAATATGTTGAGTGAATATGCCGAAACCCTCACGGCAGAACAAACATGATTAATTTCACAAGATTGAAAAACGGTTTTGAAACTGTAAAATATCAATGTGTTGTAAATCATGGGGGTATATTTTCTGCAAAACAGAGCATGTGAAGCAGAAAATGGATGGCGAAACAAAGCTATCTACATCGGTTATCAAATTTTCTTTAAATGTTTTGAATTTTAGGGGGAGTAAGAAAATTTCAGAAAATCCAAAAACATTAGAAAATTTGAAAAAGCCAAAAACATGATAAAATTCAAAATTGAGTTTTTGTGTAAAAATAAGAAATAATAGTACATCAGTAGACAATCACAGTACACTAAAGAAATGGAATGTTAAAATGTGATAAACGGTCTCACTGATGATATGCCAGTAGGTTTTTACACGCTTAGTAGATTGTTATCGAGATATAAACCTAAATATCATTACTTACTTATCTCATGGGGAACATCTCTCAAATATATGGGTAACCCCCAAAATCTTGTTTGAGAGATTGCCTGGTTCTGAGATATTTGGTCTTTATACTGTTTGATATCTGGGGTCTTATACCTAGTCTTCTGATATTGCGGAAGCAATGGCATAGACCTCGTATAATACTTTACGCGCTTTAAAAGCTTACCCTCTGCATAAAAATTGAAAAATATCGAAAGATATGAATCAATTGCAGTTGAAGAAAAGATTCCCTAAAGGGAACACACCTAAAGTCGAGCCTTCATCTCTTTGACTGAACGGGAGTTCATACCTGAGCTCTCAAGGTCTCGCACTAACCCAGATACAGATATCAAATTTGTATACTCACCTGTAAGACTGAATCTAGGGAATTTTGATACGGGAGTATATTCTGAGGTGGGACACGCGAATAAGTTAAGCCATTAAAACACTTAACTCGTATCTCGAATCAATTGAACTTTGTGTGAAAATTTAAGTGGAGCAGTATACTGACAATCTAAGTGAATCGTTTAGAACTTAAAGTGTTTAAAGCTCAACGGTGCTAGTGATTTATCAAAAACTGATATAATCCTCTGACGCAAACTGAAACAAAAATACTGTCTGTAAATATGTTTGTAAATATTTCTTTAATGCTTTATGTTTCAGAAAAATACAAAAAGATTTTGATTCTACTTTATTTTCGACAACCGATGTCTGAAAGCTGAGTTTCAAAATCTAAGTATGCTGATCATGTTTCTGAAAATAAAACAAGTTCATTAATTTGAAACTTGAAGTTTTTAAATCAAAAATCAAAGACAGTTTGTAAAATCTCCAAGGTCATTAAGTTGGACTTGGATGATTAACTGTGAAGGATTTGGACTCTTAAATTGTGAAAATCTGCTGTAAAGAGATAGTTTTCGATGTTGGATACTTAATATTGCCAAACCTATAAAGCATGTTGATAGGGGGAGAGAATCAAGTAATCCAGGATCTTGATTAAAAGTTTTTAAGGGCCAAGTCATGATTCCTGGACAATCGAAAAAGCTTTCACTGTTGTATATTTGAAAAGTTTCAGCTTATGCTGAGAGAGCCAGGTTTTTCAATCCTGGATATTCAAAACGTTTTTACTTATAAATTTTTGAGAAATTACAGATGTTGTACCAGATTATGATCCCGATAGCCGAGTCTAAGGGGGAGTCTGAAGACGAGCTCAACGCAAGGGGGAGCTTGTAACAGGAAAGCCATGAGTCGATCCCAAAAGCAAGGAAGCTTGATGAAAGGGGGAGCCTGAAGATAGAGTCTAACGAAAGGGGGATTCTGTTCAAGAAAGAGGGAGTTTGTGTTACTGAAGATGATAAAGCTTCAAGAAGACTCAAGAAAGAGAGAGAGAAAGACAAGACACTACGAGATTGACTGCGGCAATATCCAAGGGGGAGTCTGTTAGTGCAGTAATGTCTATCGCCTTCGTCAATCCAATTCGTAGTTGAAACAGATTAATTCTAGACTTTATATTGTAATATGTAGGAAAAGGCAAGGTGGGAATTCTGTAATTAATGAGAACTCCCATTAAAGCCTTGGCCTATAAATAGAAGTGTTAGGGTTAAAGTTTAGAACTTTTTGCCACATTTGAGATTTGGAGATCTAGAGCTAGAGAGGAAAGTGTAGAGAGAGAAAGTGACGTCGTGATTCAGGTGCTTGTACGTTTTCAGATTTATCAATAGAATCACAGATTATATTACGTCGTGTGTATTCGGTCACGTTCTTGTACGGATTCCGCACATTACACGAGTTCGGAGTCTAAAACCGATCCTACACAAAACGTCCAAGGGTATGTGCATTATTCATGTGTACCACTACACATGGTGTTCCCTGTGACCTAGGTTCGACTCCCACTCTCCCCATTATTTTCTGCGGCATCCAGGTGAAGGACGAATACGGATGGCGCCGGTTCGTCTTGGATGGCAGGCGAGGTTTTACCGATTATTCCACTGTCATGCCTTCGGGCGGGTGGGGGTCGGCTTTCCGCGCATCTGGGAAAGCCAAGAGGCTGGCGGCGGTTGAGTAGTTGACCTTGGCCACAGCGCCCGGTGTCACAGTGGTTGACACGTCGTTCTTTGTCGTTCTTAAATAAATACAATTCAAACTTTTTGTTTGAGTAAAATGTCATTTCGTTGTTGAGGTTTAGCCCTTTTTACGACTTTCGTTAAAATATTTGTTTTTTCGCATCTGGGGTATATCTGTCTAAAAATAATTGTTATTAGTATTTTAAGAAAACTTTTATCAAAACTTTAAGAGAAAAATGCCCGGATAGTCCCTGTGGTTTCGCATTTTTTCACCTATAGTCCCCAACTTTCTAAAACTACCTGAATAGTCCCCAACTTTTCATTTTTTGTTCCCGGATAGTCCATGGGTCTAACTTCAGTTTGTTTTCTTTGTTAAGTGGGTGTGAAATGACAAAAATACCCTATCCTTTAAAAGGCCAAACCACAGGGACTATCCGGGCATCTTTTTCATTTTTAGAGAAAAACCCCACCACCACACTTCATCTTCAACCTCCACCCACCCTCCTCCACCCTCCACCATCAATCTGAACTTCAACCTACCTATCCCCACCCCCACCCACCCCTATCCCCCTCCTTCCTTTTGTCTTTCCGACAAACCCACCCCCACCGATTGTTCCAAGCACCCCAAACCCCCACCGCTGTAACTCCGGCCGACCACACAATTCCGAGCACCAAAACCCCCCACTGTTACTCCGAGCACCAAAAGGCCCACCACTGTAACTTATCGTAAATCACTCATTCGGAGGATAAATTAGCACATAACTTGTTTAATCACATAACTTGCAATTGCTTTCCATTTTTCCTTTTTCTTTTCCCTATTTACACATTACAAAACAACAAAAGTCTCCCCTGTTCCTCATCTTTTCCCTGTTTACGTATAACCTGCAATAACTCCGGCAACCCACCTTCAACAACAAACAAACAATATCAATTTCTAACCTCTAGCATCAATTTATATATAATCTACTAATCAAACAACTGCAGATTTGCTTAACAACAAGAAGACATTTGGAATTGTTGAAGATGCAAAACGATTGGTATGATGAAGGTAATAGCAATTCAGTGTGGAGATCGAGATCTAAAGAATTCTATTGATGTTTCTCCGACAAGATCTGGCTTCCTTTACTTCGTTATCTTCATGCTCGTCGCTGGTGATTGATCGGTGGGGTTGGGGGTTGTTGATTTGGGTTTTGACAGAGGTGTGGGTGTAGGTTGGGATGATGAAGTGGGCTCACATAAATTAAATAAAATTCAAATATTTTTATTATTCATTTTAATAGTAAGGGCATTATAGTCATTTCATACCAATTTAACTGAGAAAACTAACCCCCATCCATACCAGGGACTATCCGGGAATAAAAAATGAAAAGTTGGGGACTATTCAAGTAGTTTTAGAAAGTTGGGGACTATAGGTGAAAAAATGCGAAACCACAGGGACTATCCGGGCATTTTTCTCAAACTTTAATCAACATTGTTATTATTAATGGGTTAACACAAAAAAAAAATCTAAAAATAATAACTTTGTCTTCGTTTTATTATTAAAACCATAGTTATTAAAGGCGTTAGGCGCCCTTAAGGCGCATAGGTCTCGCCTGAGGCCTAGGCGCAAGGCGCAAAAAAAGCGTCGGCCTGTGGAAAAAAGCGCACAACAAAAAAAACTTAAAATATTTTTTTTATATAGTAGAAAATTAATACTATTCTTCAAATAAAATAAAACTAATCATATAACATTTAATATCGTCTATTTAGTACCAAAAGTTATAAAATGCTAGTTTATTAGTGTAGAAAAATAGTTTCCGTTAGATAAAAGTAGAAATCTAGCTGGAATCTTGCTAGAATTTAGATAATTTGGCCGAAAACTCTTCAGAATATAGGAATCTCGTTAGAATATGTGCATGAACCATCACTCGGAGAATTAAAACGCAATTGTCTTGACTTAAGACGCAATTGCCTTGCCTTGCTAGGAAATTGAGCCTAGACACAACATGCGATGGCTTTTAACAACTATGATTAAAACATTATATGATCTTTTTAATAATGTTTTATAAAAAAAATACTAGTTAGAGAAAGTGTTTAAAAAAATGATTTTTAAATCTTATGAGAAAGTGTTGCCTAATTTTTTAAAAAGTTTATTTCTTATTTAAAAAAAAAACCATTTAATTTTTAAAATCGTTTTTCTTTTTTTTTTTTTTTTTGCAGAAAGCGTTTTGAACATTTTTTTTCAAAACTCAAACCCAGTCTTAATCATCTAGAATCTAGATCAAAGCTAGATCACAATCAAACCAACCACTTTTCAGCCCGGTGGTTCTGGTCTAGACCAATAGCTAGACCAGAACCGGCTTAAAACATCTTTTCAAACAAAACAAGCCAGATGTTTTAAGTTTAAAGATCAAAACTCAAATCCGGTCCTGATCTAAACCTTCATCAAAATTCAGTGGCAATGACCAAAAATGGGACAAACTTGAAATGCATAACTAATGTGTAAATTGAGCTAAATTTAGAGTTTGTGTTCATGTTCTTGCAGCAAGACGACAAAAAAACCGAAGGATTTCACTCTTCCCGCTTTTTACATTTTGCTTCAACCCGGTTGAAGTTTTCTGGCTCACAACGAATTCCTCTTTCTCTCTCTAAACTGATCCTCTGCTGGCGGTTTCATCATCCTTCTGTTTCAACCACAACGGTTTTACCATCACTTTCATCCAAACCACCTTTGCAATCTTCCACTTTCTCTTTCTCTTTCTCTTTCGGGGATATCGCATCCTCATCATCATGCTTTGCAACCCCATTATTGCTTCCTGGAGGAAGGAAAACTCCGGTGCCAGGTGGAGCATGCTGCCTCAGAGGCGGAGCTGCCGCCCATGCTCCTCCACCTATGGGTGGTGCTGCTGGAAAAGCCATGGGTGGTGCAACTGCCGCCGGAACAAATATGGGTTGGACTCCATTTGGAGGCGGCAGAAGCCCAGGCGTTGGAACCGGCACATAGTGTTTGGGCCCCACTGGATTCGGGGACCTAATAGGCGGTGGGGTCCAGTGGGCCGGAGGTACTAGTGGAGCCGGTGTGGCTCTCTTTGGTTGTGACTTGGTTAAGGTTACAAGGATTCGTTGTTTCCGGATAGATGGAAGCGCATGTTTAGCATAATCAGCGGATTTTCCTTCCATCACAAGCATCGATCTGCAAACACCAAAAACGTCATATTGCCATGTCAGCAGGGGCATCAACATGATTGTATAACAGTTTAGGGAAGAGAGAGAGAGAGAGAGAGTACCCGGAAGTGAGAGAAAGCTTAAGAGAACCTCTGTAATCCCCAGCATGTTCGGAGCTTATTACTTTACCAAAGGTGATGTCACACTCGGTCAGGAACAAAACACAAACGGGCCGTCCAAACCAACCGGGCCACATATGGGGCAGGCAATGGTCACCCTACAAAAAACATGTCCACCAGTTGGGCCAACCCAATAACATCACAACATCTGTACTAGCAAATGTAAGCGACAAAATCATTAATCACTATTCACTACTAACCTCATTATAGATATCAATAATGCACGAATCTGGTTTCACTTTCAGAATTTCCATGGAGATTAGTCTTTCGATGAATTCTTGAAATAAGCTTGGAATGGGTTCGATTTTCCGATCTGAAGGTTTTGGTTTTATTTCAGTCACACGCGTAATATATGTTAATTATTTGAATTTCTAACATACCTTTAGAGGTTCCACTGATGGCTTCATCATCAAACGGTGCGTCCACAATAGGCAAGCCAAACTGAATCAACTCTCTTCCATGACCTTTCATCGGTCTTTTAGAGACAGTAAATGTATTTCCTGCTTATAAATAATGTACAGAAATGATTAAATATATAAACGAAACATAAGAATATATATCTACATATCCAAATACATGTTGGTATCTTGCCTTGAAATTGTCCCCGTCTTCCTGCAGCCCGTAAATCATTTACCAAGCTAACCATTTTTCTAACTCCAGAATCATCAAATAACTCGTCATACAACTTCATTCCATCAACCACATTAACCTATAAACAGAAAACACATATTTACAGCATATCTTCTACAATAAGTAGATGAAGATATAGCAGAACATCAGAAAAATACCGTTTTGCCATCTAATATCTCAGTGCCAACAAAAGTTTTTGCAATAGCCAAAACATCTGGCTTCTGCTGTGATGTATGCAACGAAGATGAATCGTTCTCTGAATGTGCATTAGTAAACCCTTCACAAGATAAATGGCAAATCAGACAGTTTATCCAGCTGTTCAATCTCAATTCTATAACAACTTATTAGCCATTAGCTTTAATGTATGAGTTTAAAACATAATTAGTATGTTCTGAAATGATTGAAAAAACTCATTTAAAGGTTGCAAAGTAGCCAATATCTAACATAGATCAAACAGAAGCAGAAAAATAGCCAAATAAACCAAAAAGAAAAGTAATATAATAACAGTAATTTTAGTAAAAGGAAGTGTAGAAGTACCTTTTGAGTTAGCATTATCATCCACCTCCTTTCCCTCGTTATCTATTTGAGGTTTTGTGCCTAGACCTGCTCAACATAAAATGGTACGGTAGTTGTATCATATTTTTCAATATCTTGAAGTGATTGCATGTAAACATGAGATCATTACTAATAGTCTAGTTAAGGCTACCTCATATCAAGAATATTAGCACAAAAAATCATCATTGAGAATCCGGGTTGCTCCAAAAAGTATATAATGTTACTTCATTTACTTACGAAAATAAGACAGTGAATATAGGTTCATGCAGAAATGTAGTTTGTTAATAAAAACAATAAAACTTTATCGGTTATGACAAAACATACACCTATGGAAACCCTATTGCTTCAAAAAGTATCCTTTCGGTGGACTAATTATAGTTAATTAGACAACTGATTAACATAAAAAACTTATCCAAATAGCTTCAAAATTCCAAGAACATGAAGCCATACTCAAGTAGTGTCTCAGCTCAAATTCTCACAAGAAGACAAACCAATATCTTACGGATAACAAGACTATATATACTAAAATCAAAACAAAATATAGAAACATCAATACTTATAAAAGCCAGTAGATTAAACTGGAAGCTACTTCTCACTACATAATCAACAATAAAATGCAAAGTCTCTTACCATCACTTAACTTGGCAAGCTTAACATCTTTGTCATCAGATTTGGAAACTTCAATCCCCACTAAATTGCCAGTAGACCCGTGCGCAACTTTTGGTGGAATCTTGAACTCTGCAGTAGCATTATGCCCATCTTTCACAGCAAATTCACCCCTGTGTCCCTGCCCCTGCCTATACCCAACCCCACCACCTCTCTTATAATCCTTTCCCGATCCCACAACCTTCACCGGATCATAAAAACCACCACCACGATAACTCTGCTGCTGCTGCTGTTGCTGTTGCCGCTTCCACGTCACTTGTTGCAACGCGTTCAACACCTCAGCCACTGAAAAATACTGCTGCATATGAAGCACAGGGTTCCAATTACACCTCCTCTGCTGTATAGACCCTATCACCCCATCATACTCCCCCTGTTCACCCACAGTCTTCAAATGATGACACAACGAATCAATAATCGCATTCGCGGCCGCAAATTCACCTCTCAACCACGATATAAATCCATCTCGTTCATCCGGATACCACCCGATCCCACCGCCTGCAGCTCCAGCGGTCGGCACCACCGCAGCACCGCCAGGATACTGCACTTTATCCGGAACAACCACGTTTCCCGTTGGCATTGCCATATACATTTAAAGCAGTAAATCTAATATAATCTATAAAATATATATCTATCAGAATATGTCTATATATAACTCAATTTCTATTAAAACAACACAGATTACTGGCTCATTTCCAGATCTAACAGAATCTAACGGAATTCTAACAGAATTATGAAACTAAAGAGCTAAAAAACCTAGCGAATCTTCGAGTAACGATGAGCTAGAGCTGTATAACCAACATTTGCGATCAGATCGGATGAAAATAGGCAAAATTGAATGAAATTGTGCAATGTGAAATGTGAAATAGAAGGGAGAATCGATTGTATGAAAGTGTGTGGTGATGAATAGAGGTTACCTGTGTGTTGTTTCAGATCTAGAAAAGGAAGAATTGTGAAAATGGCGTGTGAAATTAGGGTTGTGAAGAACGTGTTTAGGGCGTAGAAGAAGAAAATGTGTGTGTGTATATGGCTTATTGAACACGCGCATATGTGAAATGTGTTTATGATATATAGATACGTACATACAGTGAGGGAGTGTGTGTGTGTGTGTGACTGTGTGTGGTGTGGAGGGTGTTGTGTTTGGTGGACTTAGAGAGGATATACCAAGAATATAAAGGGGGTGGCTGGAAATAATGGAAATTGGTTTTTTAATAAAAGCACTATATGATATAGTCATATACTCATATGATGTGTATAGATATAGAAAGATGTATTAAAATAGTATTTGATTTGGAAGAATTTCAAAATTTACACACTTGGATAATATTAATATTACATAGAGTTAAATGTCATTTTAGTCCCTGTGCTTTATGTCATTTTACTGGTTTAGTCCAAATGTTTCATTTTTTGCCTGTGGGTCTAAAAAGGTTTTACTGTTGTCATTTTAGTCCACTGGGTTAACTTCATCCATTATTTTTGTTAACGAGAATGGCGATTCGGTCATTTTATATGGCCGAATTGTCTTTTTAGTTAAGAGAAATACATATTAAATGACCGAATTACCCTTCTGGTTAACAGAAAAAATTGGATAAAATGGCAACGATGAAACATTTTTGGACCCACAAAAGAAAATGAAACCTTTGGACTAAACTGTCAAAATGGTCCAAACCACATGGCCTAAAATGGCATTTAACTCTATTACATAAATTAAACTTTTATAAAATGTAAAAATTTTTAAAAATACTACATAAATCGTCAATGGGGATATCTTATTGAACACGTGGTTGTATTTTTTTATAACAAGCTCACAATGTTTTTGACGGACTTTAAGTTTTCAGGGGTTATGTTGATTGCATCCGCATGGAGTATTCTCATTTCATGTAGTGCAGTTTGATGAGTTTGTATTGCAAGTTTTTTTTTTTCCCTTAAATGCAAGTTTTTTTCTCTCATATATCGGTTTCTTAGATATAATAGCATCACGTTTGTAATGATCTACACTTTTTTTCACCCTTGACTTCTCTAAGAAGATTACCAAATGGTGCGATTATATGCTCGTTTTCTTATTCAACGACGTGTTCGCATTAGTGTGTGATGCCCATTCGACAGAGATCCTTCTCCACTCCATATTCCTCAACCATAAGAAGAATACCATTATCTAGCGGCGGAACTAGCCTAAAAATTTAGGGGTATCCCAATTTTTTTATTTTTTAGACCAGGGTATCCTTTGTATAACGGAGACGAAGTTGAGGGGTATTTTTACACTACGGAAACGGAATTAAGGGGTATTTTTACACTACGTAAACGGTGTTAAGGGATAGCCTGTGCTACCCCTACTAACATTCTAAGTCCTCTCCTGACATTATCCTCGTCTTTGAGCTTTATGTTGGTGTTTCCAATAGAATATAAATAGTGATCCCTTGAAGCAAACTGTAACGCCCTGCGTTTTCAAACTTCCTACATTTAGAAACCTTACGTGAAATTCTAACTTTGGAAATCTTGTGTTCTTATAACCATTCTTTCATTGTAATCGTTGTAAAATACGGAACTTGCTACGTAAATAAAACTTGTACATTACACTTTTTACCTAGTTAAATCATGTTTTATTTCATATTTCACCTTGTTACAAGTTAGGGGAAGCATTGTTGCACATTATTACACAACTTAATTAACAAAATTACTCATTATAATGTTTTAAAAAATAAAAAAATAAAGAAATATGACAGCCCAATTCAGCAAAATTCAGCCCCATATAATTGGGTTTTGTGGGCTAGTTTCAAGGTGTAACCCCTTCTAAACACTTCCAAAGCCCAACCCATTGAAACCCTAATCCTTCCCCCTATAAATACCACTTATAACCAGCCTCCCTACCACTTTTGCAACCCTAAAAACTCACAAAACATCCACCAAACCGTAGCTGAAAGCAAGGGTTCGAGTAGATTGACACCCCTTCACGAAAATGAGCATAACTCACTCAATTCTTATCCGATTCACTCGATTCTTTTTCCTACTTGCTTGTATAATCATGGGGTTCGATTCCTAGACTTCTCCTTGGAGAAATCAGACCTGGAAATGCCCCGAAATAGTCCATAAACTTTCTGTTTGTTTTTGTGTTCATCAAAAACTTGTTTAAACCTATGCAACTTGTGTCTAACACATCTCATACCTATGTCCTAATGCTTACAACTTATCCCATGGTTGGTTAAGCTTAAAAACAAGGTTGAGACATTTAAAATCAGAGGATTAAACCTCATAAACTTGGTGTTTTGTTTAGGGTTTTAACCCACAAGTCATGTCAAACTTTGTCTTTGATACATGAGTGATTATGGAACAACTTGGGTTGTCCAAACATACAATCCTCACATGATTTGATGATTTCTCTTAGTTAGTGTGTATATTTCTTATTCTTTATTGTATGTTCATGACCCTCCTTGGTTGTTTTTTTTACATCAAGTGTAGTGGTGAACACATAGAGGTGCCTAAATGGAAGACTTGATCTTCCTACCTCCTACATGACTTCTATGACATTTAGAGGTACCAAAATGAAGATTTTAATCTTCTACCTCATGCTTGAACTATTGGACATATATTATATAACCTAAATATATTATTCGAATAATCAAATCTTTGATGATGAACTAGTGTTCATATGTCGGGGTACTAGATTACATCATCCTAGACTATGATAACTTGTCACGATTCTAATGGAACCTTGTTCCATGAAAACATCTAAGCTATTTCGAGTTTCCTAGTGTCAAGAACAAGCATCATATGTACTAAATGATTATTTTCCATGTTATTCTCATATCTTATTTTTATGTTGTTTTAAACACCGAATCTCGACTCTAAACATACTTGAACCTTAACCCTTATACATTCGGACTCTAAATCTCTACTCGTCAACAATTGGATAATCGGAAAACATGTGCAAACTTTGTGAGTATACTCGTACTTTTCCCCTTTTTACTTTTACTACTTTTGGGGTGTAACATGTTTACCTATTGAAACTTACACATGAACTTTTGTCTAAACACATGAACATTCCTATAACATGCTTGTATATGTGATGACTTGATACTTTAAATTTGGGTGATTCTTATGTGTTGAACTTATCATTAACTTCGTACGAGCCAAACCTTGACATATGTAGCGCTATAGGATTAACGACCCGCCTCTACTGAAACTTTGGTTATGTCATGAGCAAGTTGCGTTTTCTTGGTTTGATATGTTAGACACATGCCATGTTTAAATGTTTATCTTGAATCACATGCTTGCTATGAGGAATTGTTCAAACTTATCTTTTGCTATGTACGTATCAAACTTGTGTACTCGCCTTTGCTTTTGCATTGAACTTTATTTTAAACATGTTACAGGTTGATGAGGACGATGCTAAGAAAAGAAGTAGCGTTGATGCCTAGATACACATATAGACGTTAGGGTTTAATATGTTGTATCAAATTTTGTTATGTTATCATGTTGTTATGTTAAACTTGTTGTATTTGAATTTCTTGTAATGTTGACTATTTGAAGTTATGAAATGAAATGAAATTTGGAATTTCTAAATATTGTCACAAATAGCGTTATGATGTCTCTAGCAATCTTCACACTTCGTCTCATCTCGATGTTTCCGCCATTGGTTGGGGTGTGACAGATTGGTATCAGAGCCATAACTATAGGGAATTAGGAAAAGTAGAAATGCTTTAGCCTAGTCTATAGTTTTAGAACCTTATTCGTATGCTTTGCTTGGACTACTACATGATACTTTATTTGTTACTTATTTATGCTCTTTTAAACATGTATGTTACTCATGTGTAATATTCGACATGTTATTCTTACGCATTAATGCTTGTTTTATTATGTGTTAACACTTGTTTCGTTGTTCGATTCTTTATGTGTTATTCTTGACATATTTCTCTATGTGTTAATACTTGTTTTATTTCATTATTTAAGTATCATCCTTGATATGCTTTCTTATGTGTTTATACTTGTTTGTGTATCTCCTTCGACATACACTTCCCTCATGCATTTTACTCGATTATTCTAAATCCGACAACACTCATATTGTACAAATGAGACGAATTCACCAAAATAGGCGTGAAACCCACAATTTGGTGAACGACTCTCAATCTACCTATTCTTTTTTTTACACGAGATATCGCGATTAAGCTAGGAGTGAAATCCACATCTTAATGGTAAATCTCAAATTTCAAGTTCTAGTGGACCCTCGTCAACACGTCGAAATTAAATTTTGACCCGACGAGTACCAACCACACTTAGGATACGAAATCGTCAAGTTAGGGGTGAAACCCGCACCTTGTCAACTAGTTCCACTCCTTGGCATTTTTTTCATAAATCCCGCCAAGTCACGAAATTTCGATTGATTTGGGACATGTAGTAACTGGAAGGGTAAATACCGTTAACCGACTTGTCGGTGAGAGTATTTTACCTATTAGGCCAAAACATGCTCCTCAAATTCAAAAGACTTTTCGACCACTTTGGTTAGTCAAAGTTTCGTTTTGGAACACTCCAAACTTTGGTCAAACATGTGTTTCTATTGTTCATTTTATACGATGCAATCTTTCAACCTCGAGTTTACCTTTGATTTCTCTTTTCACACGCACAACATATCGAACCTTTTCGATACATTTATATATGCATGATTTTCATATAATTTAAATTCATATTCCTTGTAACAACTAGTGGAGAGGTATCATCGAGATTGGAGTGACTTCCTTAGCTTGACGATTGACTCCACCCCTCTTCCCTTAAAACGACCTCACCAACGAGTTAGGGGTGATTCCCTTACTTAGGTGACCGTTACCCAAAACTTCTCTTTCAAAATATTTTATTATGCAAACCCGATCATGTTTTATACCTAAATCATTTATCATTATTCAAAATACCTACTTATACCGATTTCAAAATACATTGTTTATCAAACGTACTTCTTATTCTACCATCCATTTTCACTCAAATCATATACACAAGATTCTTAATCATGTCTTTACCGTTTTACTACATGAATTTCCAAACCTTACGAAATGCTACCTATCAATTTAATCGGTCTAATGAATCTCTTGCCCATGAACTTCACATCTGATTTATTAACTGAAACACGTTCACATTATATCATCATACTAGAGACTTCCACTCTTAATCGAAATCAAACTAACCTTTCTCAATTACTTATAAGACCTCATAGATGTTATATGACCGTTTACCAAATACTCTTTCCAACATCAATAAATCCTTTGTTAAAATTATTTTTAAACAATCACTAAGTTCTTTTACTAAATTTCTTTTCTTTTCTAAGGGTCGACGTTTTCACAAGAACTTTCAAAGTCCAAAATTTTCATGTTTTGATGCAAATGAAACAAACCCGTTATTAAAAAAAAAAAAAAAAAAAAAAAAAAAAAAAAAAACCTTCTCTACAACGCTTAACTCGTCATCCAAATTTCAAAACACGTGGGCTAGAAGACTTCATGGGGACCGACAATTTTCAACATACGTGAACTCCTTTTTTTTAAACAAAAGTAGCATTTCAATCATTACAAAATACGTTAAGCATGACCAATGAGTACTTTATGTTCCTTTGCATATACAAACTATATTCTACCTTTCAAACCAAGCTCAATCTAATTTTGATTCGACAAACTCAACGTTTTGTTTAAACAACTATACATGCACATCATCATACACATTTTAGTCGATATCTCGCGATAACATCATTTATATCGTTCGTATCTACATACTTAACCTTTTTTTTTTCTCTACAATGTCTCAACGTACACCATATACGCAATATTTATTTTTCATACCTACACCTATGTTCATACGTTTTATGCTTGTACTCATACACATACTACTTATACGTGTTACGCTTCTGCTTATACACATACTACTTACACGTTTTATGTTTATGCTCATACATACATGCGTATTCATACTTAAACTTATGCTCATACTTTCATCCGTACTCATGATTCGTACATTCGTACCTATACGCGAGCGTAATCCGAGGGATTCGCTTACGTGGGTCCCATACATGCTTAAACATAAACATGCTTACATACGACATTCTTCTACGTACACATTCTTATTTTCAAATTCATGTATACCTTGATTCATACATAACTAGTACAAGCTATGTTGATCATGCGACAATCAGTATAATCGCGGGTGCACACGGGATTATAGTGATAGGCGTATGAGAACCATAGAGTGTACTACTGTGTATGGTAAGACACGGAACGTAACATGACCCCAAGTAACGAAACGGACGTAATGTGGTTAAAACATGGTGGATACGCCGCTGGTACTTCCTATATATAAGTGTTTTCACCATGTTACCAAACTTTCGTAAAACGTTCCATGAGAAATTCAGTGCGTTGCAGACCTTTTGGACCTAATACAACTTCACGCAACTCACAAACGCATTATATCCGATTATTCATGACGAGACTTCATCCTTAACACACTACGTTCATCTATCCAACACTTATGCTATTCACATACTTGTACTCTTTAAGAGTCATTCGTTCATTCTATACTCGTATTATTTTATACAAAACTCGTTCGCAATCCAGCTTGTTTAAACATTTGAGTCCTAACTTACCTCGTTACCTATAAAATAGCCTCCCTATTCTTGATTCTTGTGAAACTATACTTAGTATACCTCTATTGCTTTATTTAAAGTAACAAACCTTTTCGTTCCTCTCAATAAACAGGTTTTACGAAAGTATGATTTTTTTTATACTATCCTTAAGAACTTCCCCTTGCAAATCTACCTTGACGTTCTCCAAAATTTGGTACTTTTCAAAACTTTCAAACTTCCCAAGTTTCAATTCTTAATGATCACCTTTATGCCAAAAACTCTTTCAAGCCTTCCTCTTGAATAAATTTCGGGACGAAATTTCCTAAAGGAGGGGAGACTGTAACGCCCTGCGTTTTCAAACTTCCTACATTTAGAAACCTTACATGAAATTCTAACTTTGGAAATCTTGTGTTCTTATAACCATTCTTTCATTGTAATCGTTGTAAAATACGGAACTTGCTACGTAAATAAAACTTGTACATTACACTTTTTACCTAGTTAAATCATGTTTTATTTCATATTTCACCTTGTTACAAGTTAGGGGAAGCATTGTTGCACATTATTACACAACTTAATTAACAAAATTACTCATTATAATGTTTTAAAAAATAAAAAAAATAAAGAAATATGGCAGCCCAATTCAGCAAAATTCAGCCCCATATAATTGGGTTTTGTGGGCTAGTTTCAAGGTGTAACCCCTTCTAAACACTTCCAAAGCCCAACCCATTGAAACCCTAATCCTTCCCCCTATAAATACCACTTATAACCAGCCTCCCTACCACTTTTGCAACCCTAAAAACTCACAAAACATCCACCAAACCGTAGCTGAAAGCAAGGGTTCGAGTAGATTGACACCCCTTCACGAAAATGAGCATAACTCACTCAATTCTTATCCGATTCACTCGATTCTTTTTCCTACTTGCTTGTATAATCATGGGGTTCGATTCCTAGACTTCTCCTTGGAGAAATCAGACCTGGAAATGCCCCGAAATAGTCCATAAACTTTCTGTTTGTTTTTGTGTTCATCAAAAACTTGTTTAAACCTATGCAACTTGTGTCTAACACATCTCATACCTATGTCCTAATGCTTACAACTTATCCCATGGTTGGTTAAGCTTAAAAACAAGGTTGAGACATTTAAAATCAGAGGATTAAACCTCATAAACTTGGTGTTTTGTTTAGGGTTTTAACCCACAAGTCATGTCAAACTTTGTCTTTGATACATGAGTGATTATGGAACAACTTGGGTTGTCCAAACATACAATCCTCACATGATTTGATGATTTCTCTTAGTTAGTGTGTATATTTCTTATTCTTTATTGTATGTTCATGACCCTCCTTGGTTGTTTTTTTTACATCAAGTGTAGTGGTGAACACATAGAGGTGCCTAAATGGAAGACTTGATCTTCCTACCTCCTACATGACTTCTATGACATTTAGAGGTACCAAAATGAAGATTTTAATCTTCTACCTCATGCTTGAACTATTGGACATATATTATATAACCTAAATATATTATTCGAATAATCAAATCTTTGATGATGAACTAGTGTTCATATGTCGGGGTACTAGATTACATCATCCTAGACTATGATAACTTGTCACGATTCTAATGGAACCTTGTTCCATGAAAACATCTAAGCTCCTTCGAGTTTCCTAGTGTCAAGAACAAGCATCATATGTACTAAATGATTATTTTCCATGTTATTCTCATATCTTATTTTTATGTTGTTTTAAACACCGAATCTCGACTCTAAACATACTTGAACCTTAACCCTTATACATTCGGACTCTAAATCTCTACTCGTCAACAATTGGATAATCGGAAAACATATGCAAACTTTGTGAGTATACTCGTACTTTTCCCCTTTTTACTTTTACTACTTTTGGGGTGTAACATGTTTACCTATTGAAACTTACACATGAACTTTTGTCTAAACACATGAACATTCCTATAACATGCTTGTATATGTGATGACTTGATACTTTAAATTTGGGTGATTCTTATGTGTTGAACTTATCATTAACTTCGTACGAGCCAAGCTTTGACATATGTAGCGCTATAGGATTAACGACCCGCCTCTACTGAAACTTTGGTTATGTCATGAGCAAGTTGCGTTTTCTTGGTTTGATATGTTAGACACATGCCATGTTTAAATGTTTATCTTGAATCACATGCTTGCTATGAGGAATTGTTCAAACTTATCTTTTGCTATGTACGTATCAAACTTGTATACTCGCCTTTGCTTTTGCATTGAACTTTATTTTAAACATGTTACAGGTTGATGAGGACGATGCTAAGAAAAGAAGTAGCGTTGATGCCTAGATACACATATAGACGTTAGGGTTTAATATGTTGTATCAAATTTTGTTATGTTATCATGTTGTTATGTTAAACTTGTTGTATTTGAATTTCTTGTAATGTTGACTATTTGAAGTTATGAAATGAAATGAAATTTGGAATTTCTAAATATTGTCACAAATAGCGTTATGATGTCTCTAGCAATCTTCACACTTCGTCTCATCCCGATGTTTCCGCCATTGGTTGGGGTGTGACACAAACGCCTTGGTTCATTTATAGCGGTGAATTCTATCATATTATAATGTGACATCAAGTTGTTGGTTGTTCTAATCATAAGATTGTAATTGGTTTTTCTTTTTATTAATTTGATAAAGAATACAAAGACTATAAATAGAGTTAGTAGTTACATAATTAATCCCTCTAGAATGTAATATATAAAAAAAGTTCTAATATTTTGTCTAACATTCCCCCGCAAGTTGAGGGTAGGGTGCGACCTGCAAGTTGGACCATAAAAAGACAAATCTCTGATAAGACAAGGGCTTAGTGAACACATCAGCAATCTGATCATTGGTGGAGATAAACTTGACATTTAGTCGACCTTTAGCTACCTGTTCTCTGACAAAGTGATAGTCTACTTCAATATGCTTTGTACGAGCCTGAAAAAACGAGGTTAGCTGAAAGATAAGTAGCTCCAAGATTGTCGCACCAAAGTGTGGGTGAAGATTTTGTAGTAACACTGAGTTCACGTAGAAGTGCCTTCAGCCAAATTAGTTCTACAACAGTGCCTGTAAAAGCTTTGTATTCTGATTCGGTTGATGACCTGAAGACAATTCTTTGTTTACGAGTGGTCCAAAAAATAAGGTCAGAACCCAAGTAGATTGCAAATCCCCCAGTGGACCGGCGATCGACAAGGCAACCAGCCCAATCAGAATCAGAGAAGGCCTTCTGAATAGCAGTGTCTTGCCAATGTGCATCGATGAAGGCATGTAAAAAGGAGTCCGAATTATGTCTGGTGAGAAGACCAAGATCAGTCGTACCCTTTAGATAACGTAGGATACGTTTGACAGTAGTCCAACGATTCTCGGTAGGCGCATGCATAAAATGGCACACTTTGTTGATAGAGAATGCAATGTCTAGTCGGGAAAGAGTGGATATTGTAATGCTCCCATAGTTTGGCGATACTCTGTCAGATCAGGTAATAGAGGGTTGTCATCTAGAATCAAGACCATAGCGATATTCATGGGAGAGTTAATTGGCTTGCAATCCGAGAGACCAAAACGTTGTAGAACATCTAGGATGTCTTTTCTTTGAGAACAAAACATTCTTTTGGTGATGTATAACTTCAATTCCCAAAAATAGTGAAGTGTGCCAAGATCCTTAATTGCAAGAAATGAGTTCAACTGAATAATATTGTCAATGGCGGAGTTGTTGTTACTAGTAAATATAACGTCATCCACATAAACGAGGATGTAAACCAAGGCGACGCCTGCTCTGGGAATAAACAAGGATGGATTTGTGAAAACCCAGTTGTTAAAGCATAGTGGAAAGACGATGAAACCAGGCCCGAGGTGCTTGTTTGAGCCCATACAATGACCGACGAAGAAGACACACATGATTAGGTATGATTGAGAAGGATCCGATTTAGGGGTGTTCCGATTTAGGGGTGTTCGGTGGGTAAAAAAGGGGTTGATTTGGGTGACACGCTGCTGATAAAGTTTCAGCAGGTTGAACCAAGGTTGGAGAAGGTGGGTCATTAGAAGTATGGTCTACATAGATTATTCGAGGTGGTTTTGGGAAAATGGAGACGAACGCTAGAGAGTTTGGGATAGGAGATGGAGTAGGTGGGTTAAAAGAAAATATGTGTTCGTTAAAATGAATGTATCATGCAATGTAGATGTGCTCGGTGGCGATGTCAAGGCACCGATAACTGTGATGAGATGGACTATAACCAAGAAAAACACACGGTGTGGATCTAAAATCCATTTTGTGATGCTTGTAGGGGCGCAAGTAGGGAAAACATTGGCAACCGAAAACTTGAAGAAAGGTGTAATCGGGTTTGTGATTGTAAATGTGATGGTAAGGAGATTTGTTGGAAGAAACGTAAGAAAGAAGGCGATTTATTAAGTAGACAACGGTTTCGTAGGCGAAGTGCCAACTTTTTTTGTGGAAAATTGGCTTGGTCTAGAAGGGTGAGACCTGTTTCAACAACATGACATTATGACGCTCCACAGTGCCGTTTTGAGCACTGTTATATGAACAAGAGTGTCAATGGATGATTCTAAGAGAGGTAAAGAAGGATGACAACTTTCGAAATTCCCTTCCCTAATTAGTTTGGACACTGTTCAATATCATATTTTCAACTAGTGTTAAGAAAATTTTAAAGGTGCAGGAAACATCAAATTTGCATATAAAAGGGAAAAACCACATAAAGCGAGAATGGTGACCAACACATAATAGGAAAAATCGATAACCATTAGTAAATAAAGTAGGCGAAGACCCACAAACATCACAATAAACCCAATCTAGAACATTATGACTACGAAATTCTGAAAGTGGCAAACACTGTTTAGATGATTTGCCTAATTGGCATGCAGTACATAAAGTAGAACAATGTTTAGTGGAAACAAGTAATGAAACACTGAAAAATAACATAATCAGGAAACTCGATGATATGGACAGCCAAGGCGTTGAAGCTAAACTGTAGAGGGGGCTTTGATGGTTGTGAAGGTAATCTTCAGAATGGACTTGAACCGAGGGAGCCATAGAGTGTAGAGACCATTCTCACCTGGGACACTAAGAATGGTAGTGTGTGTAGACTCGTCTTTCACAAAAAAAAAAAAAAAAAAAGAGCGAAATTCAATGAAAACATTATTTTCAAGAAAAACTGTTAAACGGGCAAAAGATTTTGTTTAAGGTTTGGTACATGAAGAAAGTTGGATAAATTAAAGGTTTTATTACATGAAGAATGTTAGATAAATTAATGGTTTTATTAGGTGAATAGAAATTTGATGAGCCAGTATAGAAAATAGGAAGAGGATTACTGTCACCAACATGGAGTGGTCGAGGCTTGATAAGTCCGTAGAGGCATACCATTAGCACCAGTGTCGGGATTCCAAATAGTTTCAAATTGCAATCCAACATCTAAAAAATTTGCATAGTTTACCTGAGGAGGCTGCCTAGGAGTGGAAGAACCAAACTGATTTAGGCATTGAGAAGGAAGATGGCCTATTCCACACCGTATACAATTACCATAGACCATGTTATGTGTAGATGCCCATGAAAACTGCTTGGATGAGCCGATATCACAGTTGTTTTGGTTTTGGTTGTTAAAACACCACGTGAGTTGCCCTGAAAACTACCACGACGATTACCCTGGTTTCTATTAAAAGAGCGAGTGGTATAACTGGCTTGTGGTTGTAAGGTATAGGGTGAAATAGGGTTGAGTTGGTACCCAAGTTGGCCGGCTAACAATTGGAGGTTGGAAAGTTGGGTTTGGATGGCATTTAAGTTAGGTGGAGTAGGTTCGGTTGAGGCTGCAAAGGCATGCAAAACAGTAGGAGTGATAGAGGGGCTGTAATGAATACTTGTCATGTAGTCATGGTCATGGAGGAGGCTGTGGATTCATTGAAAGTCACGGGTGGTTGTCGGGTTAGAAGGTTGGATTTGAGGCCATGATATTCTTCCTTTATACCCGGAATAACAAGCATGACAATATTTGTATCTTTCATGGGTTCACCAATACTGGCAAGGGCAGTAGCATATTCTTGTGCTCTAGTAAGATAATTTGACGGTTTTTCATCTCCTTTCATCATAATTCTAAGAGTTTTGTTTTTAGAGTATACTCACGTGAGGAAGTTCTTGGTACATATGCACGTTCTATAGATAACCAGACTTATCTAGATGTTTGGCCCTGAACAAGTTGGAAAACAGCTTCAGAGACGGTTGAAGTAATCAACATACAGACATGAGCATCATTCGACATCCACTGAGGATAGTTAGGGTTGTCACTAGTTGTGGTTCCTAATGTGACCGTTTTTTATGGGCATGATATGGTTCCGTCTATATCACCAAATAGATTGTTGAAAATAAGGAATGGTTCAATCATCTGTTTCTAGTATCCATAATTTCTAGGTGAGTGTAAAGGCGAATTTGTGAGAGTTCAAGATTGTTTTCTCAGCAGTGGTTAGTGCTGCAATGGTTGGAATTGAAAGATAAAGAGAGATCGGAAAAAAGGGCAATGGGGTTTAGGTAGCAGAAGGTTAAGCAGCAATAAAGTGGCGGCAGTAGGGTTTAGGCCACACAAGGTTAAGCTGCAGGGATTAGAGGCGACCGTAGGGTTTAAGGTTTCACAACTTTGATACCATGTGTAACTGTAAGATTGTAATTAGTTTTTTCTTTATTAATTTGATAATGATTAGAGAGACTCTATAGATAGAGTTAGTTAAATAAGTAATCCCTTTAGAATGTAATATATGAAAACAAATGGATGTGGATGTTTTGAAAATATTCCAAAGCTTGGATATCTAGCTTTAGAAAGACGAAAAGGATGAATATTGTTGGCTAGCATAACCCGAATATCCAAAGGTCTAGAATTGTGGATGTTTTAAGCATAGAAACATGTTTAGCTTCGTTGGTGTACCAGAATCATCAAGTAAAGTGCCTTGGTTAACAATTTTGTGAATAAATTTAAGCTAATAAATATAAGGGTGTTCATTATTTGAATCAGACTAAAATATCAAAATTCAAATCAAATTCTATTTGAATTTGGTTTTCAAACTTCTGAACCAGGCTAGCATCTTAATCGTATTTAGAATTCAGTTTTCGAATCTAATCCAAATATGTGATTTTTGAACTGATTTGACCCAAATATTGGAATTTGAGTTATATAATTTATAGCCTTGGTTAATAAAAAAAAACTACATATATTTTTTTCGCTATACATATTATTTAATTATTATTATGATAAATTTATCTCATAATTTGGGTTTTTCGAATGGAATCAACGTGAGTTTGATCTTGATTTTCGGATTCGGTTTAGATTCCATTTTAAAATTTTCAAATTCGAATCATCTGAAACCGACACAATACACCCACTTGTGTGACTATGTGATTATTGAATTAAAAGGGTGGATAAGTTAAAAGAGAGAAGAAAATACATAAACAAAAGTGGGACCCACACCTATCCATAGGTGGCCATCCCCCACATCACTTTCGTTTATAACATCTATGGGCGGACCCGTATAATGTGAAACTTGTGGCTTGGTCGCTATGTCACGTCAGGTGGCGTCCATCAACCCTACATGTGCTATTATAATTGCTATTTGCACTCGAAAGCTTTTTTTTTTTATTTTCGTTATTTTTTATTTAAAGCATCATTTTTTTTGTTATATATACACACACTTATCATTATAAGATACTCTAAATGCCTAAACTTAGAGTTTTTAGAATTTAATGCATAAAGTATAACCCTAAAATAAAAATAAATTAGCCTTTTAAAAACCAATTATACTTTAATTCCTTCGTCTTATTTACACTTTAATTTAGTGAAGTTTACTTAACTTTTGCTTATTTAAATGATAGTTACACATTTTCGCCTTAGACCATGTGTAGTGGTAAGTTTGTATAATGCCCCTACCATGGGGCATTATCCGACACGTGGCATCCTAGTCAGCGTTGGGGCATTATAGCAAAAGTGGCGTAGTGGGGCATTATGCCAATAACCCCCATTCAATCATTTGAAAAAAATAAAATAAATAAATAAAGCAAACAGGCTAGTCAAACAATGGAGACATCCCATTGGCCACATGCCCCTTCAAGTCAAACATGACAGAGTTCTTGAGTGTTTTATATAAAACGCCGTTCACCATTTTTTTCAAAAAATTTTAAATATAACGCCCCATGTAATGGTGCGTTGGGCGTTTTTTGGGCGTTTTTTTTTAATTTTTTTTAAAAAAAACGCCCCACTACACATGGTCTTATATTAAGCTAACCACCCCCACTATTTTTAAATGCCTATAATTTTCATACATTAATATTTTTTTAAATGAGTATTTTATAACTTGTTCTCTTTAATATATTTTTTTTAAATTGGTTCTCTTTAATATTTTTTAGAATATATCATAATAACGAGCATTTTATTCTCTATAATTTGAGTATAATAATGCTATTTTTTTAAATTAAAAAAATTGATGTGTAAAGTGATTAACAATATCTAGGGGTGAGCAATAACTGAACCTTAACCGAAACCAAACAAAAAACAGATGGAACCGAACTGAAACCAATCGAAAACTGATTTAACCAAAAACCGAATTAACTTAAAATCGGTTATCGGTTTTTTGTACCCTTAGTTAACCAAAATGAACAAAACTAAAACTGAACAATTCATATGTTTACATGTTTTATGTACTTCTAAGTAAAAATTTTAGCTAAAGTTTGGTTTTGGCTATCAATCAAAATCAACTGAAGCTAACTTAAAATCGACAGTCTAACTAAATAAACCTAACTATTTAACCGATTGGTTAATAAGATTGATTAACCGGTAACTTCGGTTTCAATGTCGGTTGAGGCTAATAACCGAACTGAACCGAACTATGCACATCCTTGAAAGTGTCTGTATTCTCCGCCGTATCACACGAACACCCTTTTGGTTATATTTATAAAGTAGCAATAAATACATTTTTTCAACAAATATAGCATACTATGTAAATGAAAGTTGAAAAAATAAACGATTTGTGTCACATGTTAAACACATTGGTTTAAACAACAACACACATTGTTTATTTTTTAAGATTTGTAAGCAAACTTGTTATATATATTACATTCTCCCCATCCATATCGTTGATTGTATCTCGCATAACTCGTAAGTACAAGATGCTTCATACGTTGCCATCATGAGATTTACCCAAACAACCATTCTTAAGTCCTGAGATTTACCCAAACAACCATTCTTAAGTCCATCAAGTTTGTCGGGGTAAAGTTGAATACATCTACGGGGTTGAGTTTAATTTGTTTTCTTTGTTGCATCCATCAACAATCGCAAATAACTACATATTTTATTGAGTAAACTGCTAAAATGGTCTCTGAGATTTGGTCACTTTTGTCACTTTAGTCCAAAACTCAAACCTTTTGAATCTGGGTTCATGTGGTTTCAATTTTGTTGCAATTTCATCCAAAAACAAAACCTGGTCAGATTTTTTAGTTAACATCCAGTTATTATTATTTCTTTTTGTCTTTTTCCTCCCATTTTAATGAACTTCAAAATGGTAAGATTTTTTTAACTTCTTATAATAAAACGTTAAAAGACTATTTTGCCCTTCATTAAAAAGGAGAAAAAAGACGAAAGAGTTGGATGTTAACTGAAAAATTTGATCAGATGTTGATTTTGGATGAAAATAGCAACAAAATTGAAACCACAAGGGCTCAGATTCAAAAGGTTTGAGTTTTGGACTAAAGTGGCAAAAGTGACCAAACCTCAGGGACCATTTTGGCAGTTTACTCTATTTTATTTAAGCCCATGGTTTAGTTGTAACAAAATGTAGGGTTCTTGATGTTACATTGGTTATGCGAATTATTATCGATATAAAACTGCGAGGGTCTATGGAAAGGTTTCACAGTGATGTCAGCCGCAAGGCGGAGACTACGTGAAGATTGTTGTAGTGTGGTTTAACTTTGGGTTTGGAAAACTTGGAGAGTTCATTGAAGTGGCCTTCTCATTGGAAAAAAAGGGTGTTGGGGTTGAGTGAAGTGTATGTTAAGACGAGTTCCACTTCAGTTATTATACACAAAACATCATATTAGTCTTCAATGCTTGTCATGATCGTCGACGATGGTCACAGACACGTGCGAAGGTTACTGATTGGACGGGTTGACACAATTAAAGTCCAAGTCTTAACATTATTTATTATTTAGCTATGACTCAATTATCAGAATAAACTAGTATTTTGCCCGCCACGCGTGCGACAGGTGAAAACATATAGTAAGATAAAACATGTTCGTAAAACGTAGTGCGTAAAAGACAATCACAAAAAAAGTGTAAAACACAAAGGTAGATGCAAAGTGTTAAACACAATACCAGAGACATTTCGTAAAACACGATGCATTGGCATTTGCAAAAGTATGAGTTGTAGTCTAGGGGTTCAATTGCAATTTTTTAAAGTTGGACGGGTGTAAAAATGGAGTAATAATGCAAGGGGTAAAAAACAAAGTCTAATAAAGACAAAGTGTAAAAGTATAGAGGCGGTGGCGTAAATGTGTAAAAGATGAGAGGGTGTTGGTGGAAATGTAAAAGAAGAGGGTTGGTGGCGTAACTTTGTAAAAGCTATGGGGGTGATGGTGGAAAACCAAAGTAGAGGGTTGGTGCTGGCAAAGTTTGAAAGATGAGGTAGTGGTTTTGGAAATTAAAAGTAGAAGGCTTAGGGACTGAATTTGTCATTTTAGGAAACTTTGAAGGTATCAAAGTTAAGGGGCTAAAATTGCAATATCATGAAACTACGGAAACAGGGAGGCGAAGCCGGTGGGAAACTACCGACTTTGTATTTTAAGATTGTATACAATGTTATTCATTTGTTTATACTATTTCTATTGTTTACACAATTGAATGAATTTAATAAACACATGCTACTATTTAATATTCACGTGCCATTCATCACCTACGCAACAACCCATGAGATCTTGGCTGTGAATGTTAATACTGTTACAAAAACTTTAAATAAAACCAGTTTCATAATATAATCTGTCGAATACCCAACCTTCGGAGGACGTCGGCTGGATCTTCGGTGACGTCAAGAGCTTTGATCCTTGCTTGCTACAAAAGAATAAACCGTTAGCCTCGTCACGGGGGACCCCGGGAGGGGGATCCGTGACCAAGCTCCGGCGTGAGAATAAGTAAACTTGCCGGAAATGAGAGGAGTTTCTTCCGATGAGTCTAATCACCGGAAGGCTTCCCTTTTGGTGTGAATCTTGATGATTTGTAATAAATGTGAGAATATTGGTCGGAAGTTAATGTGGAGAGTAAATGACGGTGTAATAAATGAGAGTGAACCGGAGATCATACCTTCCTTGGATCCTTCTTCCTTTTTTATATAATGACATGCCCTTATCTTTGTTAAGGATTCTCCCATGTATGATCCGACGGTTTTTGGGGGTTCTTGGGAAGGTCAGACACGTGTCTGACCCCCAACGGCAGGATGATCCTCTTCATTAATGATCTGTCGGATAAGTACAGTGACTTAGACCGGAGCCGCCTCTTGTCATGCATTTAATGAGCCCCTGTCTTCCTTAGCTGTTTCCCGCCCATTTGCACATTGAAGAAACCTTAGCGAGCAAGGTTATTATGACCGGTGGGCTTTTTAAATAATTGGGCTTCTAGATAAAAAAGGCCCAAAGCGGGTAAAGTGGGTTTACCCACTGGCCCGTCGTCAAGTCATCTTTAGTCCCTGGTTCTGAGACCCGAGGCTCATGATCCGGGGCTGAGTCATAACCGTCCAAAGAGTGGTTTTTTTTTTAGTGGGTCCCTCTGGGATCGGTTGTAATGAGCCATCTCCACTAATCATTACATCGCCGGTCTCATTATAGCGGGAGCTAACCCTTTAACAACACGTGTTCCTTATTTTGAATTTTGAAGAGACAAATGACGTGACGGTTACCTGCAAGTCAGTCGCGTCTCTTTAAATACCCCATTCCTCTTTTCCGGTTTCTCACTCAAACATTTTTAAATCCCCTTTTCTTTCTCTGTGGTACTCCTCTGTGACTACCCCTTCTTCTCCGACCATGAGCCGTTGTAGACGCTCATCCATAAGATCTGTATTGACGGCAAAGGACTTGAAGTCCTTTGTAGAAGCGTACAACATCCCGGATCGCTTTTCTCCCTCTCTGCCCGGTCCTAGTGAGTCGGCAGAATGTACGCCGGACAGGATACCTATTTATACCCTTGCCTTTTCATCCTGTGGGGTCCGATACCCTCTCTCTGCTTTCAAGGTTTCTCTGCTCCGTCACTTTGGTGTTCACTTTTCACAGATTCATCCTTTAGGGTTAATGAGAGTGGTTCATTTTGAACTGTCTTGTGCGGCCATTTCAGGGGAACCCTCTGTTCCTCTGTTCTGCATGTTTTACCGGCTGATTTCTGATGGTGATTGGTTTACATTTGCTAAGCGTCAAAACAACGTTTCGAGACCTTGTTACAGCTTTATGCCGACTTCGACCTACCCAAAGGACTGGAAGTGTAGGTTCATATTCGTTTCCGCGGCCATGCTACCGGAGTCCCCTGCTCCCAAGGATCTTGACGCTGCTATTGAGGATGTTGTCCCCACCCTTTCTGCGAGTGAGACTGTCCAGTGGAAAAGAATGTGTGATAATCCCACAAGGGCTTTTACTTTCTCCGAGGGGATGCTTGCCATGGGTGGTTTGAGTCCTTCCTACCCAGTTCGTCCAAGAGCCTTCTTTGGCAAGAAAGGTACTTTTTTGTTCGGGGTCTGTTTCTTATAATCATTTCCTTTTTCCTTTCATGCTTTTGGGGACCCGTAGTCATCTTTGGTGTCACGACCCCCGATCCTATCCTGGCCGGAATCGGAAGCCGCGAGCAGTCCAGTGGTACCGGTGATTATTTTAAAAACATTGCAGCGGAAATTTCATCAGGACCGTGAGTTAGGAAAAATATCAGAGTTTAGAAACACCGGATTTTATTTAAATGGATGGAATAAATTCCAAGTTTTACAAAGGTAGCTTTTAATGAAAACAATATTTCTTAAGTTGATTTAATTAATAAAATAAGCCACTTCTTGAAGTCCTTCAGTGTCGGATCCAATCCTTACTCCAATCTATTGTAATTACCTGAAACGCGTTTTAAAAAGATTTTGTCAGCGGGAAATACTGAGTGAGATCATTCAGGTTTTATGAAATGACTCTTAGTTATAAATTACAGCATAAGAGCGATTACAATGGTTCATATCTTATTTTTATCTGGCTTTCTGTCACAATGGTGACAAGTCACAATGGTGACGATGGTCATACCACTATTAGGTCAATGAACTCTAATAGTGACGTTTCTCCCTAGTAAGTCAATGAACCTAACTGGGAGAAATAGTAATGTGCACAATACCCCACTAACCAATAAATCAAGATATCCACGACTTAGTCCCTGTAATTATAACACTTTGAAAATAATTTGGAGTATTGTAAAACAGTTGATAAAAAGAGAATGACTCACTAATCATCATGCAGGATTGAGTTAACAAACTTCTTGATTCTACTTTTCCCGATAATTAAGCATGTACTTTATTATTCTGGATCTTCTGATGATTTAATAGTTTGTTTGATTGTAAGGGTGTAGTTGGGAGTGTTTTTGGTGGGTTAACAGAATGGAATACGTATTGGTGTAAAATCCAAATCAAACCTTAACGAATTTCACAAAAACCGGGTTAATGATCAATATAGCTTTTACGATAACTCACGAGATCAAATTCTCCCAATAAATGACAAAGTGCAATACTTCAACTCATTTATCGTATTAACGACAAACGACAAAGTATAATACTTCAACTCATTTATCGAATTATCGACAAACGACAAAGTATAATGCTTCAACTCATTTATCGAATTATCGACAAACGACAAAGCATAACCCAATGTGGGCGGCACTTAGACATTCTTTGGATATATTGATTGCTCGGAAAATGAATCGTAATAGCGATCGAGTTATTACCCTGTTATTGCGGCAGAATTTCGAGATTATGTGGGTTTTTGTAGTATTTCGACGATATCTGGGTGTACGAATTGAATTTTACCGTCGAACCAACGCAGGAAATCAAGTGCCAAACTTCTCTATTTATACTGGAAAAACGGCGCGCTCGCGTGTCACGACAGGGAAACCTGGTCCTGGCGCGTGGCGCGAGAGGTCACTTTTAATATGAGGTAGCCACGCGTCTCAGTAGCTTGGGTGAGTCGACGGTTCGTTAAAATTCAATTTCTATCGAAAACAGTTTGGATAATACTAACTAGGAAATACCCCCCCTGAGTTTTAGGGGCCCTGATCCTGATTTCGATTGTTCTGAAAATTTTAGGGGTCATGCAGTATCACTTGGGGGTCTCAATTAGGGTTTCCTATTGGACAAAATATAATAAGAAATAATAGTTTTGGTGAGAGTTGTTACATCCTCCCCACCTTAATAAAAATCTCGTCCTCGAGATTTGAACTATGATATTTTCTTGGGGTTATGTTTCTTCTTTTAATTAAGAGGAATAATGTAGCGTGGAATGGAATAAAAAGATATTTTGAGGGGTATGAAAATTTAAAATTAAAAATGATTTATAGAAACAATTGGATTCAATATTCGAAATGAACTTACTTTGATCAATTGAGGGAGATTCTGAATGGATAGATCTTTATTTGTGAATGGAAGTATGGAAAATGATTTGTTAATGATTATCCGAAAATCAATATCGTTTACTTAAATGGTACTGGACAACAGGATTTAGTGTATTGTAATCTGAGTACATAATTGTACCAAGAATATGACAAATCAAACGAATGACTCATGAATAAGGTTTAACACAGGTTACAGCTCTATTCGGATGCTACAAAGTGTTTGTAATGATTGAAAGAATTCAATAATGATGACCGAATAAATTCACTGTTTTCGAAATTGTGAGTTTCAAGGAAGCGAATCTAAATATTTCAAAAGATGAGATATTCCGATGAAATGATAAAGTTTCCAAGGTGATTATGTTTAAACCAAAAGATATATGATCTATAGATTTTTAGAATGAATGTGAAGAACTTTTTGGATTTGGTAAAAATTCTTTGTCAGAAGAAACTTACTTTGAGTGATACCTAAGGAAGACTTAAGATTGATCGGTTCAAAATGAAATAAAAACATGAAAATGATTCGTCAAATATTGAATTATGATATGAGAAAATCCATGTGCTGCGATGGGTGATTGGTAAGAATACATGAAAAGACAATAAAGTTAGTATATTTTTGTCTTAATACATAATTATATTCAGATGAGTTTAATCAAAATGTTTGATTAAAGATAGGTGATATTTTGATTTACTAATTACCTTTCTCTTTTATGTTATCGTAGAATAATACATAAATATAGATAGGTTTAAAATATCAAAACCCGTAATAATAATAATATATGTTTTATAAATAGATTTACCCAATATCGTAGAACTCATGATTATTATTTTTAAAATCAGGTATGTTTACTATAAGATTAGGGTATCATGAAAGTAGAATAATAAATGTTTATTTTAATATCGAGCATACTTAAATATTGGCTTGCGTAAAGGACATTTGATATTTTAATATGTACATATTATAAAGGAATATTTCTATAAGTATTTAATAGTTGTGAAATATTAATTAAGATGATCATTTATTTATAATATGTTTTGTTCATGAATGCTTAGACAATTATTTAGATAATTTTGTTCGTCCCTTTAATTATTTTTTTATGAAAATATATTTTCTCTTTACAGTACGAAGTATATATATTTCTATATATAATATAAAAATATGTAATTGAAATTTACTAACTAAGTATGATGACTTAATTTATATATAGTAAATAGTTATTATCATGGTTGGATATTGGTTAGTGTTGCCTTGTTTAAGCATAGGTGATCAGTCCATGCCTAACTAAGGCTAGGCTATCCAATACCCGTCTTTGACAATAACCCTAGTATTTTAAAATAATACTAACACTATCACTATTAATATTATTACTAATAATAAAATTAATATGAATTACCAATAATAAATAACTAAATAAAACTAAAATGAGAGTATACCTCAAACATAATTTTATATGTAAAATATAAATTATGCACCTCAAT